>NW_026294747.1:60657244-61257244 GCF_026119805.1 Tympanuchus pallidicinctus | reverse complement strand
GCCGAAGGCACTCGAATCGCCGCCGTCGCATTGAGAGATCCCAACTTCTATTTGTGGCTGTCTGGAAGTGAAACGTGTGCCCGGTGCCAGTCAGCCTGATGTGTGCAGCTGGAATGAATGGGTTCCAAGCTGCGGGGACGCTGGGTCCCCCCTGGGATCTCTGCACGTAACTGAGCCCCACAAACTGCCCTCACCCCATCCATTCCGTGCTGGAGCCCCACGCGGTCCTTGCCCCAGCAGGCTGATCAGAGGAGGATTCTTCCCTTGTCTCCTTCAGCTGCTGTTGTGTGTCTGGGTACGGGGGAGCACAGCGCGGTCACTGAGGTGCAATCATGCCCAGAGGCACAGCAGGGTCCCAGCAGTGCAGGAGCAGCTGGGGGCTGTTTCCTGCACATGTTGCTGCCGTCCAGATGTGCACAGCAGGCTGAGCACAGGCTGTGGCTGGTAGTTGGTATTCGCAGATCGTGTTCTCCAAGCAGTGGCCTTCTGGTTGTTCTGTTAGTTTGTGATTTCTCTCCCTGATGCTGGGGGATTGTGAAGGGTTTAAGCCGATGTTGCCAGGTGCTCCAGTCTGAAATGTGCTTCCTGGAGGAAGAAAGTGTGTGCTTTGCTAACGAACGTTAGGTCAGAACTTGAATATTTCCTCCAAAATCCATCGTTGGCTTTGTCAAGTCCTCAGTGCCTCAGCAAACTGCTATTGGGAGGTAACTGACCTGTGGGAACTGTATCATGGAATCACAGAATCAGAATTTGGGTTGGAAAGGACCTTAAAGCCCGTCCAGTTCCAGCCCCTGCCGTGAGCAAGAGCACCTCTCACCAGGCCAGGTTACCAAAACCTCATCCCACCTTGCCTTGAGTGCCTCCAGAGGGACATCCACAGCTCCTCTGGGCAGCACAGCCAGTGCCTCACCACCCTCATTGTGAAGCATTTTTTCCTGCTGTCTAACCTAACTTACCATCTTTAATTTAAAGCCATTATCTCCTGTCCTGTCACTACGCTCCCTGACAAAGAATAAGCTTAATGTGGAGCTTGCAGCTGACTGGGGATGCTGATGGGTGGCACAGAGACCACCAGGCTGGGTCCACTACCCAAGCCCCAGCCCTGCCCTGGCTGCACAGATGCTCCAGGGATGGATGCGCCATGTCCCACAGTGGGCAATCAGCACCCCAGTGCCTCCTCTTGCCACCCCTACCTGCTGAGTCTTGGCCGAGGCCCGGCGTGAATCCTGCAAGTCAGGCAATGCCCCATTCTGCTCATGACTGAATAGGCACGCAGAGCAAAGGAAGGTTTGCTCTGCTTTGAAGGGGAGCTACTGAGTCTGAAAGAAGCCAAAGGCATTCACAAGGGGTGATGTCCCATCCCTGAATAAATAGTCATAGAATCACAGAATCGTTTGAGTTGGAAGAGATCCTTAAAGGCCATCTGGTCCAGCTCCCCTGCACTGAACTGGGAAACCCACAGCTCCACCAGGCGCTCAGAGCCCCGTCCCCTGACCTTGGGTGTCTCCAGCGATGGGTCACCCAGCACCTCTGTGCACGACCTGTGCCAGTGCTTCGCCACCCTTACTGTAAAAAATCTTCATCCTTCTATTCAGTCTAAAATTAAAAAACACAATGCTAAGCCAGAGTTCTCCAATAAATAAAGAATAGCGCTGTGGGGTTCACTTTCCACATTATTCTGTGGTTGAACCACTGTGTCTGCAGCAGTATTTCTTTACTGACTGTTGGGTCCGAGGCATCATTTCTGAGGCAGGAGATGGGGATTCTGGTTCCTGTAGCGTGGAGAACTTCAGCAGGTAACTTGAGGGGAGAGAGGAGACCTTCTCACCTCTTCTCCCAGCTGGGGCGTGCTGCTTCCCTACTCTTTGCCTCAGTTTCCCCAGCTGCAGGACAGGAACATTCCTCAGCACCATCTGCAGAGTGCTCCCACAGTCCCCCTCTGGTGTGTGAAGACTCGGAAGTTTGGGTTCGCAGAGGATTTGTTTGATCTAGAAATAGCAGGGTTAGAAAATTCCATCTGCTGGCTCTCGGGAGCCCTCGACAGTGGAAGAATTTTGCTGCATCTTGAGCCTTGGGCCGCATCATTACTTCCCAGGGCTGCAGCGAGGCGGGTGCTGAGCAAACCAGAGCTGCTTGGCGCCCATCCTAAGAAGCAGCAGGAACAAAATGACATTCCAGGAAAGCAAAATGTGGAGAACAGAGCGAATCATCTTGCATTTCTTGCTCCTTTGCTGTTGCTCGTGGTTGTTCGCACTCCAGGCCCAATCCACGGGGTCAAAGCCTCCAGTGCAAACCTTGGGGTGTGATTTGGTGTCTCCATGTAAAAGTGCTGCAAAGCTGAGCCAGGACCGGACTCGTGTCCTGTGGCATGATTTGTCCTCCTTGACTTTTACCTCTGTAAATGAAAGGGCTGTGGGGCAGCACAGGGATTTGGGTAGGCTTGCTGTAGGTTGGGCTCTCAATGAAGGTGACGAGCCTGGTGCAGAGGAGGGATGCAGGTTTGCAGAAAGGATGAGCCCATTCTCTGCTGCTCGAGAGTGAGGGGCCGTCGTCCCCCAGCATGATGCCCTTCGTGTCCGGGTGCTTTCCCCATCGCTCTCACCCCTCGGTGTCTGCCAGCCCAGCCATACAATTACCACCTGTCTTTAATGATGCCTGGAGGGCTGAGGCGCTCCAATGATGCCAGGGAGCTCAGGGTGAGACCCCACTGCAAGGCAAGCTGAGCACAAAATGGTTCCACTTCCTCTCCAGCTGTCCAGGTCTTCTAATAAATGCATGGTTTTCTCTGAAAGCTTTGGAAGGTTTATTTATAAAAGAGTCTGCATTT
This sequence comes from Tympanuchus pallidicinctus, assembly GCF_026119805.1. NCBI lineage: Eukaryota > Metazoa > Chordata > Aves > Galliformes > Phasianidae > Tympanuchus > Tympanuchus pallidicinctus. The sequence goes on along the minus strand of NW_026294747.1, from coordinate 61,254,417 downwards.
GATTTAAGCATTTGTTTTTCAAGAGGGACTTAAAAGGGACATCAGTCTGTAAATATAAATATTCCCATTCTTTTTTTGATTCTTTGCATTTTTCTAGGTTCACTAATGAAAGACATTTCAGCATCCCCTGCTCCCGCATTCAGCCCGGGTGCCTGAGCCCACGGCATGTGAGCAAGCAGCTATCACAAGTTGAGCACCCTTCTGTGTGCCTAGGTGGCTGCCATGTTGTATTGTATTCATTATCAGTTACCCAAGGACTTCCCATCCTGAAACAGGGCAACAAAATGTGTTGATGGGATGTTAACTTACAGCTGTGTGGGGTTTTTTTTCCCCTTCTTCCTGCAGGTTATAACTGAGTAGCCCTTATGACCAACATGAGCTGGAGCTTTCTCACCCGCCTGCTAGAAGAGATCCACAACCACTCCACCTTCGTGGGGAAGGTCTGGCTCACCGTGCTCATCGTCTTCCGCATCGTCCTGACGGCGGTCGGTGGAGAATCCATCTACTCTGATGAGCAAAGCAAGTTCACTTGCAACACCAAGCAGCCCGGCTGCGACAACGTCTGTTACGATGCCTTCGCCCCGCTGTCTCACGTTCGGTTTTGGGTCTTCCAGATCATCATGATATCCACACCTTCAGTCATGTACCTGGGCTACGCCATCCACCGGATCGCCCGGTCAGCGGAGGAGGAGAAGAAGTTCAAGGGCTTCAAGAAGAAGAAGCAGTTTGCTTTGAACTGGCAGGCGGTGCGCAACATGGAGGACGCGATGGAGGCGGATGAAGAGGAGCCCATGATCTCCGACGACGCAGCAGAAAATGAGAAAGCCAAAGCCAAGCCCAAGAGCAAAGAGCAGCAAAAGCACGATGGGAGGAGGCGAATCCAGCAGGAAGGACTGATGAAAATCTACGTCTTCCAGCTGCTTACCAGAGCTTCGTTTGAAGTTTGTTTTTTGATAGGGCAGTATTTGCTCTACGGTTTTGAGGTAGAAGCTTATTTTGTCTGCAACAGACTGCCTTGTCCTCACACGGTGGACTGCTTTGTGTCCCGGCCAACTGAGAAGACAATCTTTTTGCTGGTGATGTACGTGGTGAGCTGCCTGTGCTTGCTGCTGAACATGTGTGAGATGTTCCATCTGGGCTTCGGGACCATCCGAGATGCCATCCGCAACCGGAAAATCAACAGCTTCAGGCAGCCCCCCTACAACTACGCCTACCCCAAGAACATCTCCTGCCCCCCCGAGTACAACCTGGTGGTGAAATCGGAGAAGTCCACCAAGATCCCCAACAGCCTGATGGCTCACGAGCAGAACCTGGCTAACGTTGCGCAGGAGCAGCAGTGCACCAGCCCGGATGAGAACATCCCAGCGGACTTGTCCACCCTCCACAAACACCTGCGAGTGGCCCAGGAGCAGCTGGACATAGCATTTCAGAGCTATGGCAGCAGCCAGGGCAACGCGCAGCCCTCCCGGACCAGCAGCCCTGCCTCGGGTGGCACGGTGGTAGAACAAAATAGGGCCAACACGGCCCAGGAGAAGCAAAGCGCTAAGCCCAAGGCATCCTTGGAGAAAGGCAGCTCCAGCAGTAAGGATGGAAAGACGTCTGTGTGGATATAGCCTGTCTGCCAGCAGTGAGGGCAGCGTAAGTGGGGTTTTATTTGGGGTTCTGTTTTGCAGTATGTCTCGAGTTTATTTCACAGGGCACAGATACGTTTTTTCTGTGGAAGTCAAGAGAGAAAAGGAATTTCAGACCAATTTAGTACTGTCTTCCGGTGCATTAACAAAAGACATTTCCTTCCTCTTTCCAACACGTCCTCCAGCCGGGAACCTCCAGTGAGTGACAGCGACCGCTGCATCCCGCCGAGGCTGGACAGCCTGCTGTGATGGAAGCAGGGAGCAGCTCCCACACACAGTGCTGCAGTCAGACGGCCTTTAATTACTAAATATCCTTCATCAAAATTAATTTCCGATCCCTTGATTAGAAAGGAAAGTGACTGATACGTCGACGAACTTTCACGGCACGCTCCCAGCTAACGTCTCACCGGAATTTTTCAGTGCACAGCAGGCAGCACTGGAAGCGAAGGCAGCAGAGGTGCATGCATAGCACAGCACTGATGGATTTCATCTTTCATTCTGCGCTGAAACAAAAAGCAAACACGGCCAAACACTCCGCAGTGTGAGTTGGCAGTGACACTGCTGCTCGTACTGGTGCCTGCGTAGCGCTTGCTACAGATGGAATCACTGCAGTTACAGTGTTTTTAACAAACTGCTGCTTCACATCATCAGAAAGTGCCTTTTTGCAACCAGGAAAACAAAGTCATAAAGGGTGTCGACTTCTTCACGTGCTAAATTTGAGTAAAGATGGGAAGATCAGTGTTGGCAGGTTTGTTTTTCTGTTTAATGGAACTGTTACACACAGTGGCAGACAGCAGACCTATGCATAGCGCGTATACGATGCGTGTGTGTGCACATGTCAGCATATATATGGACACATGAACATGTGTGTGTGCATATAGATACATAGATATATATATATATAAATGTGATATCAACCCTCTGGTAATTTTACAGCCTTCCACTTTCCCTGGGAAATCTTGTTGGATCCAGAAGGAGTGTCAGTGGGAAACGGGCAGGTTTCCATACACTTGTTAGGGGGCTCAGCAGAAGACCTGGTGGACAGGACCCAGGGCAGCAGCAAGAAGTTTGCCTCTGGTTTATGGAGAGATTTTGTTGCCTTTGCTTGGTAGCCTCCTTGCAGTTTGCAGGAGCTCCAAGGCTCCTGCTGGTGCTGGATGTGCTTTGGTGGGTGGTTTCATCCTGGAGCTGAGGCGTTCTTGAGATGCCTGTGGTGATTCACCACCATGGAGGCAAAGTAGGCAGAGCCTTCCAGATCAAACTTTACAAGGAAGAATTAAATCCTTACAGAATACAGCATCATTCCTGTGCTGAGCTGCTCCCTTACAGCCACGCCAGCATACAAGCCCTCATGCCACTATTCCTTTCATGTTACTTCTTGATGGGCTCTTACTCATGACCCTGAGATCAGTCTCTGAAGCCTTGAGGGCATCTGCTCTCCCCAGCCAGCACGAAAGCTGTGCAATGCCCCTGGAGAACAGTGCTGGTAGCAAACAGTAGGTTTTAAAAGGTGCAAAGAAATGTTCTCTGAGGTATCCAGCTGCAAATATTCGGTATGGCTTTCAGTAACAGTCTGGAGACAGCTCCAGGCTTGTTCCCGATCCTGCAGGAGGCACTGCCTGGAGCGCTGCCTGCTCTTGCTGCTGGAGTTGTTCTCTTTGGATACAGGCAGCTGCATCCCACAGGAGGCTCAGCGCATCGTGCAGCAGCACTGGTCTGCAGCAGCACACACACATCGCGTGCAGGGATGTTTTGTAACGTGAATTTTCCATCAGAGGCTCAGAAAGTTCACAGCACTGTGGTAGGACAAACATATCTGCCCGCGCTGCTCCTTGGCCTACATATGGGCACCCACCCACTCGGGCAACGCAGGGAGACTGGGTGCTGCTGGCAGTGCTGTCGTGAAGGTACAGACAGCCCAGGGCTTATTCCCCTGAAGATGTGGGGTGTTTGAAGACTGTCTTATCTCCGTTAGCTCTGCTGTAAGCCAAGCAACCCTACTTTCACCAGCCTGTCATTTCCGTGCCATGGATCCAGCACGCCAAGAGGGATGATCAGGCAGTCCTGCAGCAGATTTGCAGCCTCCTCCAGGCTGGTGTCACCAGCACATTTAATACGCACACGCTGTTTTCCATAGTGGGAGTCAATAATTGCAGTATTGATGAGCACTAGAGCCGGGGCAGACACTTGGGTGTTCGATACCAGCTCCTCATCAGGCAGGGTAACTGCTCACTCTGCCGTCCTCCCAGCCAGCCCTGCTCATCTGTAGGGCTTGAAAACTTCCTTGTATAAAATGCTTTGCAAATGAGGGCTGATCTCACTTTCCCTTTTTTTTTATTCTTCTTTTTCCAAGCTTTTTGACAGGGACTGAAGCAAAAGGGCTCGCTGCTGGCAGGACTGCTTAATGCCAGGATCTTGTGGTGGGCTGCCAAGCTCCCATACGCTCCTCCATACCAAGAAGGAGCCGCCCCTGTTCCTCCAGCCACCAGTATGAGTCAGATAGCCCTATAAATATGGAGGCTTATTATTATAATTAGATATACCGAATTGCTCACTTCCCCCTTTCCTCCACTGCTTGCCCTCTGGAGCTCTTAGGATGTTGTGTGCTCCACTGAGTCACCTCCACCACCAAGGCACCGATGTCTCCGCAGCAGTGACCCCTTCCAGAGCAGGAAGGGAAATCCCGTCTTTGCTGTGTCTGTTAGGGCAGGAAAAGGATAGGAAGGCAAAATATGTGTAACCACAAGCAAAAGCCCCGCCACAAACCAAACCGGCGGCTTGAGGAATTTCAAGCAGACGACGGGCAGCATCGGCCATGGAAGAAAAGCCAGTATTACAACTAATGCTTTGCTTTCTTTTCTGCAGGTTAGTCATTTAGTTCATGCTCCAGGCGGGTTTAGCTCTGTAGCTGAACTAATCATAAATGTTGATTCCCTCACTAAGCTTTGCTGGATAAAGTGCCCGCCCTTGCGTTTCTGTTCTTACCATTCAGGGCCAGGAATGTCCCACGTAAAAGCCAGATTACCTTGTTGCTTGCATTGCATTCCACTGGAAAATACTTGAACTTAACTCAAGGCCATAACCAGTCTGTGCTGTTATGAAGTTTCTGGGATATTTTTTTTGTTCATTTTTTATGTACTAACTGTATTTGTACTAGAAAATTTTTGAGTATGAGGTTGAATCTCTCGAAGTATTTCTCAGTGTAAATGTTCCATCTGGACTGTAGTTAGGTTAAGCATTGGTCAAAAGAGAATGAAACATTAGCCCGACTCTTCAACCGGCTATTCCACGTCCATTACTAATAAAACAGAATAAAACTTACATTTTGTTACAGAATGCAAAGTGTGTGATGTTTCCGTGAGAAGGAAGATGAGTGTTGATGAGAAGAAATTCTTCCCCATCTATTGTTTGCCTGCTTTAGCCATATAAGACCTCTATTTTCCCACATACAGCTATAAATCACTGCAAAATATTTTTGCCTTAAGAAGTAGTTGACCTTCTGGTTGTTTGGGATGTGTTGTCTCTCTGATGAATCACTGCCTGCAGTTCCTTCAGGCATGGAGCTGAAGCTGCCTAGGAAAGCCTGTGCTCCGAAAAGTGAAAAAACTTTGCTGAGTCCGGGAGAAGTTATGGCTGCGGCAGAGTAAATGATGGGAGAAGCCTTTGAGAAGACCTGCCCTGCAAGAGAATCACAAAAAAACAGGATCATTCAGGTTGGAAAAGACCTCTGAGATCCACAAGTCCAACAGCAACCCATCCCCACCACTCCCACTACCCCTGTTCCCCAGTGCCACATCTCCACAGTTCTTAACAGCTCGGTTTTCTTAAACACCTCAGTTCCTGCTCCTGCCATGAACCCACATTAGGTACATTCACTCACCACCACTGTCCAAAGAGGCTTCTGCAAGCCTCTGGGTGCATTTCTCTCCATTCCTCTGGCAGTTGCAGTATCTCCAGGATTCCATTGGCTCCTACCAAGAGGCAGAGAATAAGGGACTGTGCTGGGAGTCCATGGGGAAGGTGGACAGCCAGGAGTGCCTCAGTGCAACAGAAACCAAATAAAAAAAAGTTGCTAATTAACAAGGTGTCCTTAAACAGCAAGTTCTGGGAAATACAGGGGATTTATCCTTGCTGTTGGGTGCTGGGTTGACGTCAAAGTGAAGCATGCTTTGGTGACTGAACTTAGCGCGGTGCTGCTGTGGCACTGACCTCTGCGTCCCACGTGGAGCTGTCAGGGGAGGGTCTGGTGGGGATGAGAGAAAGGTTCTTCCCCTGGAAGAGGCTGCCCAGGGCAGTGGAGCATTTAAGGCATGGGGCAAGGGTTGAACAACTGTAGCTCATGAGAGTTTGTGGATGACAGCTTGTGCACCCCAGAGAAAGGCAGGAGAAAGTAAGCTAAGCTGTTTCTGAGGTGTTTGAATATGTCTGCTTGGATGTTCCCAAGGAGGTTTAGGGGGATGTCCCTCTGTTCTTGGCTCTGGTGGGGCTGCACCTCCAGTGCTGCGCTCAGTTCTGGGCCCCCTGCTATGAGAAAGACATTGGAGCATGTCCAGAGGAGGGCAGTGGAGCTGTGAAGGGTCTGCAGCACAAGACTAGTGGGGAGTGGCTGAGGGAACGGGATTGTTCAGTTTGGAGGAGGCTACAACCTGAAAGCAATTGGTAGCAAGGTGGAAGTCAGTCTCTGAACCCAGGCAACAGTGATAGTAAAAGAGGGGATGGCCTCGAGGTTTGTCAGGGGAGGTTCAGGTTGGATATTAGGAACTATTTATTCTCTGAAAGAGTAATAATGCATTGGCACAGGCTGCCCAGGGAGGTGGTGGGGTCACCATCCCTGGACGCGTTCCAGAACCATGGAGATGTGGCAGGGGGTCAGGGGGTGGGGTGGGGTTGGCCTTGGGGATCTCAGAGGTCTTTTCCAACCTGAATGATTCTAGGTCCTCTTTGGGACAGGGCTTGGTCGGGAGCATTGCATTTTGTCACCCTGCCACCAATGCTCCAATGAGAGCCTTAAGTGCAGAGGAACGATGGATTCTGCTCCACTCTCAGACCCCAGCTGCAGTGCTGCGATGGACTCAGGGGCATGCAGGATTAAAACAAAGGCCTCCTGTTTCTTTTCCATTTTTTCCTCTTGCCACTCCCACCAGCAGCCCCCACCCGCCTGACGCACGGACCCTCACCGCTCCGCTGTGGGGGCGCGGCCAGCCAGAAGGGGCGCGGCCAGGCAAAGGAGGGCGCGCCCCGCTCCCCAGCGCTCCTCCCCGCCGCGAGGTGGCGCCGACACACACAAGATGGCGGCAGAGGCGGCAGGAGCTGACGGGCGCCCCTGACAACCAGCCGCCATGTTGGTGAGGGCGGCGGCCGGCCTGCCCGGGCTGCGGCGGCTGTGGGGGCGCGGTGGGAGCGGGGACGGCGCCTGGCGTTGTTTCCCGCTGGGCCGGGCGCTGCTGAGCGTGCGGGGCGCCGAGGCGGCCGTTTTCCTGCAGGGGCTGCTCACCAACGACGTCACGCGGTTGGTGGCGGTGGGGGAGGGCCCCGCGGGGCCGCCGCGCGCGCTGTACGCGCATGCGCTCAACGTGCAGGGCCGCTGCCTGTACGACCTCCTCGTGTACAGGTGAGAGAGGGGGGAGGAGCTGGGCGAGAGCATTGCCGGGCCGGGGGCGGAGGGGCAGGCCGTAATTCCACCTTACTGCCAGCGGGCGGGCCTTGGGATCTCAGTGCGCTTACCCAACCTGTAAGGGGCTGTGAGTGTTGTGATACAGGGTGCCGAGCGCTGCCCCTGGCATTTGCCGGATTCAGACCAGGGTTGAGATAATAGAGCCTGTTTGAAGCGCAGAATCGTTTGAGTTGGAAGGGATTTGAGTTGGATCTCTAAAGGCCATCGGGTCCCAGGCACCCACAGCTCCATCAGTGCTCACAGCCCCGTCCCCTGACCGTGGGTGCCTGCAGGGATGGGGCGCCACCGCCTCTCTGGGCAGCCTGTGCCGGTTCTTCAGCACTCTTATTATGAAAAACCTTTCTTTGTATCCAGCTGAAGTCTCCCTCCTTTTATTGTACTTCCTCTGTTGGGGGTTTGGCTTTCCTGACTTTGTAGGTGTTGCTTTTTTAAGGCTTCACGAGAGTCAAGAAGAAGAGCCACACATCCTGCTGGAGTGTGACAGCAGCGTGCTGGACGCCGTACAGAAACATCTGAAGCTGTACAAGATCCGGAGGAAAGTCAGCATCAGCCCTTGCGTGGACCTCGCATTGTGGGCCGTCGTCCCTGGGGAGCAGGCCGGGGACATCAGCAGCTCCCTCGCACAATGTGCAGAGCGGGCTCTGGTTTTAACTCCTGACCCCAGGGCAGAAGTCATGGGCTGGAGACTGATTGTGAAGGCGGGAGCAGATCTACCAGAGGTTATCCCTGGAAGCCGTGTTGAAAACATTCAGGATTACCACAGGCACAGGTATCAGCAAGGTAAAGCCACGTCCCGTTTGATACTCTGCTGTTGGGTTTGGGATAAGTACATTTATTATTAGGATCTCGTGATCAAACTGCACACTCTGATATCAGGCAGTGGGTTAGAAAGCCACAGAGGTGTGCGTTGGTGTGTTTAACTTTGTAATAACTGCAGAAAGTTTTGCTGCTTTGAGGATGCGAGTAATCCAGTGCTCTGCCTTGTGACAGAATCAAGAACTATTCATTTGCTAAGAGAGAAACTTCAGTGGTTTGAGTCATTCTGATTATTTTGGAACGATGCACCGTTTGTGTTTTCCTTGTTACTAAGGAAAGAAAATGAAACACCGCAGTGTGCATTCCTAAAAATGTACTGCTGGATTTGCAGAGTTAACTCAGAGGCCAAGGCGTGTGTGTTTGATTTGAAAAGGAACTCAATCCTGAAGGCCTCTGCAGAGCTGCCGTTGATCTTGATGTGTCCATGCAGACAGGGGATTAAATTCATTAGCAGACTGAAAGAGGATGGTCCTCTGCTAATAAACGGTGGTCACGACCCGAGTCCATCTGGTGCAGAAAAACAAGCTGTTAATGGGTCAGAGTGGGCTGCAGTGCGGTGGTGTGCTGCCTGCCAGGAGTCCCAGCACTCCTCTGTGTGGCACTGCACAAACCTGGGTCCAGCGCTGGCCACAAAAGGAGCGCTCCAAACTTTAGCAAGGACAGCTGGCCATCTTGCTTGCATGGAAATAAGTCTGACTGACATTGAAGCCTACCCGTGGGATGCAGGCGAAAACAATTTGTTTTTCCATTGACATTAAATGTTGATGTCTTTGTGTGGGAGTCTATATTGCTCTGGGTGCTTTGCATTTCCACCAGTATGTCTGTAAAGTGCTATGAGTTTCACAAAATTAGGTTTCAGTGCAGTTTTTCCAATTACGTTTTAAAATAATCTTTGCTACCCCCGTGTGTTTATAGCTAGTGATGTATTAACACCCAGACCAGAGTACTGGCAAGCTCATGGCTTCGCATTGCTTCTTCTCACCTCTGGCTTTGTAACACAGAGGAAGAATACTCCAGAAATCTCAAATGCCAGAGATCTTACTGTATTTCCTTTCTTTCCCTAGGAATTCCTGAAGGTGTGAAAGATCTCCCTCCTGGAGTAGCCCTTCCACTGGAATCCAACCTGGCCTACATGAACGGCGTCAGCTTTACCAAAGGCTGTTACATCGGGCAGGAGCTAACAGCCAGGACCCACCACATGGGTGTCATTCGCAAGCGTTTGGTGCCCGTGCGGTTTGCAGTTCCTCTTCCTCAGGAGAGCGTTCCCGAGGGTGCTGAAATCTTGACTGAAACAGGAAAGGCAGCTGGCAAGTTCCGGGCTGGAGGAGATGAACTTGGCATAGCTTTGCTGAGGCTGGCTAATATAAATGAACCACTCTGCCTAAATGTAGCAGGTGATAAAGTGAAGCTCACTGCAAGTATACCTGAGTGGTGGCCGAAAACTGCCAGCAAATAAATGAGGAGCCACCACTTGCACATTTGCCTTATTGAGAATATATTTTGTGTGACAGGGTTGGAAAGGTGACTCACCTGTTGTCTGTGGTGTTGATGAAAGTGTATTAGCTGAGTTCTGCAAGATGGGCTTAAACTGCAGGAGTGCCAACCAGCAGCACGTTGCTGTTACACGTTGTGGAGACACCTTTACAAGGCAGGGGATGCAGGAGGCAGCCCCGCTTTTGTTTAGGGGATGTCAGGTGCTGCTGGGTTTGACTCCGGCTGAGTTTCACCGCTGCGTGCACTGAAATCTTCTGTTCGTGGTATCCCAGCTGTGGTATGGTGTTCTTTTATTGGAGAGCATGCTGAGTTTACCTTCAGTAGGTTATATTGTTGCTATCTGAACTCAGGCTGAAGTGTTCATTGCAAAATATTTGATGCATTGAGCTTCTGATTAAACTTGCTGATTGGGTGGGTGTTGTTTCCCAGCACTCTACCTGCTAATTATGTTCGGGAAGAGGAATAGAATACCTTCTACTTCTGCTTTCGGATCTGCTTTCAATGTCACCCACGATGAGAAATGTGGGAAGACTCACAAATGTCCCCTTCCTGTGCCCTGTCTCAGAGCCAGCAGAGGGAGCACAGCCAGCAGCAACCTGCATCTGATCTCCTGCCCTTGCTCACCTTGGCCATGCATGCTTCATTCACTCAGACAGCTGTTTCAGAAAGGAAAGTGGTATTTTACAGACATGAAGGGCTTTAGGGCGCTCCCAGCAGCAACTATTGTATTGGTGTACTGGTCCTTGGCTGAATAATCTGTTACTGTGTTTATCATACAGTGTAACTGACGAGGTAACCAACAACAGTTGTTGTCTTGGCATCTTAGTGATTTGTGTCTGACTGCGCAGTTACACAGGAGGAAAGATTCCTGGTGCTGTTTTAGTTACACAGTTGCAAATGAAGGTAATGCCCAGGTGAAGGTGTTGTGTCGAAATGCACAAAGCAGGAGGACTGTGAATGGACCCTAATGTGAACTGTCTTGAAGACTTCAGCACGGCTGTGGTCTCTGGAGGGGTCACTGCCACCTTGCTTAGCCTGGTGTTCATGGCAGGATTTTCACCATATTCACTTCTCTGGCCACTCCTGTTCTCCTGAGACTGATCTGTACTGCTCACACAAAACAAACCGTCCCTAGCTGAGGTTTTCTCACCCTCCCGTCCCTCTGAGTTTTCAGAACAACCCAAGACTTCATTGTTGCTTTGCTGCTTTTTATTTTCTCTCTCGTGCTGCCCTTCTGCCTTCCAACTTGTTCCCTCTGCAATCACTGCATCCCTCTCTTCTCCCCCAAAGCCAGGCAGATTCTGTGCTTACTAACCCTCTCAACCTGTGGTAATTTATAGGAGGCCAATTTATTTTTATATTACAAGTCCCATGTGTCCAGTCTGGTAATGGCATGGATGGTGAGAAGGGGGCGATGAGAGAGTGAGCAGGTGACTGAAAAAGCTCTTGTGTGGGTATTTGTAATAAAAAACATCCAAAGTGCATTTTGGTACTGTGAGGAGGAATTATCTATGAAAAATGCTTTTGTTGTTTAAAACTCCTTATGCATGCTGTGAATGGAATCTGTGAAATATCTCATTAAAAGTTTATTGGATTGGTAATTTAAATGATTGTTCTGAGAGACTAGCTCTTGTTTACCTTGTGAGAACAAACAACAGATGAGGTTTTAGGGTTGGCTGCTGACCAGAGGGAGGTTCTACATTGCACTGACCTGTTCTGATGGATTTGGGATTTCTAACAAACTCTCTGTGCTGGAGAAAGTGCAGTTCTTCATGCTTTCAGGATCCTCTGAATGTGAGCCTGTGGTGATGCTGCTTTGTCAGAAGCAGCGTTTTCTCTCATCCATCCCCTGCAAAAAGCCTGCCCCAAATGGTGCTGTTGTGCTGTTGCCACAATGTACGTGCAGCCTGAATAAGCACAGCATTTATTCTGCTTGGGGAAGCCCTTCACCTCATCTCAGGTGTGCACACATTTCTGAAACATTGGCAAAGCTTTTCTGTTGCTAACAACTGTTTTGTTGGGGTTTTGTTAGCTTGTTTCTGAGTGCAGGTAATACATACGTACACCCAAAAAAACCACCCTTGGGTTGGGGTTGATGTTGAGGGTTTGTAGGCCGCTTCTGGAGCTGGTGAGGGACATGGAGAGAAGTCTGAGAGGCAGCCCCATCCCCGCCAGCCTCATTTTTTAAAGAGGTGCTCCATCACTATGGGCTTTGGGCTGAAAGGTCAGAGGACCAGCTGCGCTGTGCCAGGCGGCACTCATGGCATGCATGCTCCTTATGGACAAGCAGTGATCAATCTCATTCAGTTGTGGCACAGCTGAATGAAGCATAAAGGAATCTGCTGCTGAATGGAGAAGCCGTCAGGCAGAGACCGGTCAAAAAGTAGCCCTTCCTGTCGGTTGCATGAACTAACAGGCTGAAATGGGACTTCTAGCAATAGATTTCAGCAGGAAGAAAGAAAGATTAAGAAATAAATCACTGGAGTGCCACTGCCTGCATGATCTGATGCCTTTATAGGAAGGAGCTGCCTCACTGCAGACTGCCCGTATTCTTCTCAAACTGCTTGCTCTGAAACGTCTAACCAAATGAAGGCTGCAAGAAACATCACACAGTGCAGCCCAGGCTGAGAACGGGACACTTATGGTACAAATTCACCGCTTTTCTTTGATTTTTCTCACCTGCTGCCCCCGTGTGCCCAGTTCAGCTGCACGCATTACCTCAGGGATGAAGTAAACCCACACTGGGGTTGTTTGTCTCAGACCAAACACAGCTGAAAAATCTCAGCCAAAGAAAAAAGCCACAACAATTTGCATTAGTGAACGTGTGTAGGGTTTCCTTGTTGTGACTTTTAAGAACTGCTGCAGCTTCGTCTGTAAGATTCTTGGGCTCTGTGGGTGGGGAGTCGCTCCATGAGAGCCAGGAGGGGTCGGCAGCAGAAGGGCTGTTCTGACAAAAAAAAACTTATCTCAGAATCATTAAGGTTGGAAAAGACCTCTAAGATCATCTGGTCCAATCGTCAGCCCGTGAGCTTTGTAAGCACTCGGGTCGCTCCTAACCTCCAAAGCCGTGGGAATCCCCTGGTTCTGCTGAAATCAACGGGATGCTTTTTTTTTTCCTCCTCTCAATCGCCACAGTGACAACGGTTCACCCTGTGAGAACAAGGAGGTAGGGGATGGGGAGACGTGGTTTTAGCAGGAAGCGCTGCTCCGTAGTAACAGTAAAGCACTCGGAGACGCTTTAAGCTGCACGTGCGTTCGGTCAGCGGATTCTTCTCAGGGCTCTGAGGGAGACGCGCTGAGGAGGCGGGAAAAGGCGCGCGCTCTGGGCGGGAAAAAGGGGGGAAGGGGGAGGCGCTGAGCCCCGCGCGGCGGGGAGGATAAAATGGTGGCGGGCAGCGCGCGCCCCTCAGCCCTACGGCTCATGGGGCTGAGGTGAGGCTGCTGCTGTGCTGTGTGCTGAGGAGGCGGACAGGGAGAGTGTATGGGGATCCCTGAAAGCGAGGTTGGGTGTGAATAAAGGCTGTATTTGCAGGTGCACCACGCTGCATCCTGGCTGTTTCACAGCTGCTAAGTCCAGCTCTGTCTGCTCCCACCCAAGCAACGAGGGCAGTTCGGGTGTTATTGCTTGGAGCTGGAGGTGTAGGTGCTGCTGTTGGAAGCGTGGCTTTTGCTGCGTGGAAGCAATGAGATCTGCGCGTTTTGGCTTCAGAATTTTCTCAGCCGTTTGTGTTTTATAAAGGTGGTGAGTCCTTCTGAAAGGGCTCTTCTGTAACGTGCTGTTCTCAAGCGAGCAGAAACAATTCATGTTTTTTTTATTGTTGTTATTATTTGTGTCTGGATTTCCTCTCTTTCCTCCCCCTTGTCCAGGTCGAACAAGAGCAGGGTTTGCCGTCAGGCTCTGTTTGAAGCTGTTGGGGTTTATCCGTATCCATAAGATGAGTGTCAGCGCTGTTTGTGTTGCCATAACACTGGGAGTGTTTGCACTGTTTCCTCAGTCCCTCCTCAGAGCGTGGCTGGGGATCAAACTGCCTGGAACACTTGTATTCACTCTGTGTTACTGGCGACGTCGGTGCAAATGTGCTCTTCTGGAAGCCTGGCAGTGAGTGTGAAGCTTCCCGCTGTGTCTGTGTGCTGAGGGCCTTAAATTTACCTGCAGCAGATGTGGAGGAGGACGGTTGCCTTCACTCTGTGCCAGCACAGCTCTGTGGAGGGTAACCAAAGGGAGAGCAGTGATAATGGCAGCAAGGGCTGAGGGTTTTTGGAAGGGATGGCCTTGTTTTCTATTGGCTATGATGTCAGGAAGACTGTGTGGAATAACTTAGTATTTGGGGCAGGTCAAGTGCTGTGGGAAGTTCTTCAGTGTATGTTAGCAGTGTTATCACTGGGAAGCGCTGCAGTGATGGATCTTGATGATGATGATGATGATGATGCAGGGGGCTGCAGCATCTCCCCTACGAAGACAGGCTGAGGGAGCTGGGCTTGTTCACCCTGGAGAAGGAAAGACTGCGGAGTGACCTCACTGCAGCCTTCCAGTACCTAAAGGGAGCCTACAGACGGGAGGGGAATCAACTCTTGGAAAGGGGAGATAACAGCAGGACAAGGGGAAATGGTTTGGAGTTGAGGGAGGGGAGATTAAGGTTGGATGTCGGGGGGAAATTCTTTGCTCTGAGAGTGGTGAAGTGCTGGAACAGCTGCTCAGAGAGGCTGTGGATGCCCCGTCCATCCCTGGAGTGCAGGTTGGATGGGGCCCTGGGCGGCCTGGGCTGGTATGAAATGGGGAGGTTGGTGGCCCTGCCTGTGGTGGGGTGTCTGAGCTTCATGATCCTTGAGGTCCTTCCAACCCAAATCATTCTGTGAAAGTGAGGTGAAGTCACTGTAACTTAGTGAGAACACCCTGGGGACAGACAAGATATATATAATCTCTAAATATCATCCTTCTAAGATCTCTAGTTTTCAGTCTGCCTGCATGAAGCCGTCCAGGAACTCTTCTAGAAGAGTTTTCTGATTCCTACTGTAGCACTTGTAGCTGTCATGGGAGCTTTCTCATATTCTGCGAGATGCATCTTGGAGCATGGGAAGCGCCTCAGTGTTATTGCTCAGGATGAGAAATGTATGTTTTTAGGTTTAACTCGGCTGAAGGATAAACTGAGGTTTTTGGAAAGGTTTGCTAGCAGCTTGCTGGCGCCATGCTTTCCTTTTATTTCAGTCTCAAGACTTTGCAGTAATACTTGGCTGATGATGGATGACACATCCCAGCAACTGATCTGTTTTTTTTTTTAATTATAGCAATCAACTTACAAGAATAGCTATTTTATTATTATTTAAAGATGAAAGAGGCTCTGATAGCCTTTTCTGTTGTCTGTATGGATTTCTTAATTTAAACTATTGAAACTATTCAGACTTAATTTAAACTATTCTTTTCCTAGTTTAGATGTTAGGAGGAAGTTTTTCCCCTATAGGGTGGTGAGGCACTGGCACAGGTTGCCCAAGGAGGCTGTGGATGCCCCATCCCTGCAGGCATTCAAGGCCAGGCTGGATGTGGCTCTGGGCAGCCTGGGCTGCTGGTTGGTGACCTGCACACAGCAGGGGTTGGAGCTGGATGAGCACTGTGCTCCTTTGCAACCCAGGCCATTCTTTGATTCTTTATTCTATCATAGCACATGGTGTGAGGGAAGCACCAGTGTTCGTTATTAAGGTTCTGAATTAAGGCATGGAGTTGTAGGGGAAAAAAAAACTTATTTACTAAGGAAAAATGTGTAAAAGGTAATAATCCATATGCAACAGAGGTATTTGACTGAAAGTGGGAGGAGTTGGGTCAGGTGCAGCACTTGATCTTGCAGGAAAGCCTTTGACTGGAGTAGCCTTAACCTTTAACTCTTCTTGCAGGAAGCCGAGGGCTGCATTTGCTCACTGAGTCTTCACAATTACTTGGCTGAGTGAGCCCACCAGGAATCCAAGTGGCAGATGCATCGTGAGCAGTGACAAAAGCATTCGTTTGGGTGAGTTATCTTTCCTTGTAGAGAAACCAAACCCCCAGGGGTACAAGAGGCAACGAGCTTGTTATAAGAACTCCTTTATTGTTCAACTGGAGCGTTGTTAGACCTTGCAGCAAGTAATATCTCCTTGCTGGGTGGTGCTTCCTGGTTACAACTGGAAGAGTTTGAAAGCATGTGATCACCAGTAAGTGGCTGCTTAGAAGCTCCTTTTTCTGTGAGAAGAAGGTGCACGCTTGCTGAAACGACCAGAATGCTTTTTCCCATTTGAGAAACAGTTCCCAACTAAAGGAGTTAATCTGCATTTGCCAGCAGTTCCTGCAAACCTCTGTAAGAAGGAGGCTGCTCCGAGGCCCCTGGGTCCTGAACTGTGCAGCTATTGCCCAGCTGAGGAAACTACAATTCCCATAGTACTTCCACATACTGGTCCTGCAGTGACATCAGACGTTACATGGCACAGACTGGTTGTAAAGCAAGAAGACCAAACATGTAAGCTCGGTGTTTCTTTCACTTCTGCAGCAGGACCTTTGGCAGTGTGAAATCTTTGCTTGCTAGGGGCGGATTTTAGCTGTTGCAGAGCTATTTGGCAGAGCGTGTACCTGAGGTGGCACTCAAGGGCGAGCAACCCGTGCCGTGCAGCTCTGGGATCTCTCTGCCCGGGAATAGCTCCGTGCAGAAATCTCTCAGCGCCAGCGCTGACACTTCGTCTCTATGGGCCGCTTCTAAGCCCGCAGCCCGAAAACCGCTGCTGTTCTGCTGCGTTCGTCCCGCCGTTTGGACGGGTGGAGGAGGGACGCAGCCCCACAGCCTGGCAGCGCCGTGCGTGCCGCCCCTGGGAGGTGAGCAGCGCGGGGCTGCCGGGCGGTGCCTGCGCTGCTTCCCGCTGCCCCACAGCCGCCCGCCTCGGGGGGAGGGAGGGGTGGAGGGCTGAGCAGCTTTGACTCTGCGGGAGCCGCTTCTCACCGCGGGGTGAGGCTCCTGTGCGTGTTCGTTGGTCGGGAGAGGTGGTAGGTGTCCGTAAGGAAGCTGCAAAACAATCCAGAGAAGCGATTTTTGCAGTGTAGCGTTTGCTCGGGTTGCTATGATGCTGCACTTTGAAGCTCAGTCGTTTGTCGGTCCGGCAGCGCTCAGCCTCGCAGGAGGTTGTGTGTGATGAGTAGCTGAGAAACCTCCAAGCACAAACGCCTCTTAACGTGCACCTGCAGAGCTTTCTAGTGAGGGTTCTGCTGTGAGCCTCACAAAGTGGTTGGGAAACTTGAGGGCTCTTGCTGTTGTACTTGAAGATGCTGAAAAACTTGGAGAAACTGAGTAACAGGTAATAGTTCCCCCATTAATTTCTGCTGGGAGACAGTTTAAAGCTGTCAAACAGCACTGTGACCTGATGTGCTCAAGCCTGCAAACCTGAAGACATCTATTTATTGCTTGGGTTTCACAAGCTGGAGAAGTGACCAAGTGGAAAAGGAGCTTTCTATCTCATCTTAGTAGTAGAAATTGAGATACAGGAATCTCTAATGATGTGTGACATATGCTAATCCTTGTTCTGTTAAAGATTTTTTTATTTGGCCCCAGTTGTTGGTTTATAACTTCAAAGGCTTTTATGGTAAAATGCTGAAATTGTCGGTGACTTAATTATATGTTTGTTTAAAAAACAACTCTAAAAACACCTCATTTGGGAGGTTAAATTATAGTTGATAATCCAACACATCTGGACAAGTATTTCCTAACTTTAATTGAAGTTTTGTATTCCTATATGAAAAGTCTTACTGAGAGTATCTTAGTACCAAGAGTACATTTGAAGGGATACCATCTACATCTTGTGCTCTTATCTGTAATATTTTGGCCACGTTTGGATTCGTCGTAGTGATTAGAAGTTGGGGTAAAAAGTCAGTTGTTTACATGGAGGTCCCTTGTGTGTCTCTGCTTAAGTGTGTTTGTTTGCTGCGATGGTGGAGTCATGGGCTGCTTGGTGATGAGTAACAAGCTGCCTTTGTAACACCTTTCCTCAGCTGTCCCAGATTGGTACTGTGAGATGATGGCATCTCACAGCTGAGTTGGGTTTTCTGTTTTTACGATTGGCAGCTTGATATCAGTGCTTTGTAAAGAGCAGTTCTCTAATTGGGGGTGAGTGTGTTTAAGTCTTCTGTAAACCAACCCGTCCCCAGACACCTCCGAGTAAGGCTGGGAGGCCTGTGTTGTTGTGTGCAGATGCACTTAGGAGTAGTGGGACTGCACGCTTTGAAGGGCTTGTGGCGTTGGGTCACGGTCCTGGTTTGCAGATGTTTAATGTTGTGGGATTGTTCTGCATGCTGCCCTTTGGAAGAAGAACCTCACAAAGGTACTGGTGTGCTGTTCCAAGGATAATGCCTTCACGAAGCTGGAACTGAGGAGCAAACTGGGGATCTGTTCTACAACAGACCTTGGCTTGTGGCTTTGTAGAGCAGGTAGGCCTAAATATAACAAGTCCAAAGCAAATGTGCCAAAAAGAGAAGCGAGGGCCTTCAGGCTTTGCAGGGGGTGCAGCCATGTAACCTCATCTCTGGGATCTGTGTCAGTAGGGTGGGCTGTACATACACACAGTGCTCACTGTTGGCAAGGTTCATTTGGAGTTTCTAGTGTTAATTAAAAAAAAAAAAAAAGTATTAATTTGAAAAATGGGAGGATTAGCAGATGTTACACTGGTGTGAAGAGTTGTGGGATTGCATTTCTGTTGGATATTGTGGGTTACGTTGTCAAGATGGGTGTCACTCTTCTGGTGAGCTCTGGACATCTGTGAAATGGGGTGGGGTGAGAACGAGAAGCGGGTGGTCAGTTTTCCCTGCTAACAGAACAGCTTGTTGCCATCAGGTGTTGGGTTGTGGTCGCTCATCTTCTTGCTCTTGGCTCAATGTCAGAAGGAAAAAAAAAAAAAAAAACCACAATAAAAATAACCTCCCACAACTTGAAGCTGTATAAAAATTCAGGGCGTGTTCAAGTGCTCCATGAAAAAATCTGTCAGTTAAACAAAACCCAAACTGGCTGTGCTCCTTTAAAGCATTGCTTCTAACAAAGCTGTAACGTAGCACCCTCAGGTTGTGAACTTTAATGTGACTCCTGCACTGCCTTGAATGCTCGAAGTAGCCACTGTTTTGAGATGCAAATGGGCTGTTTGAGATTTCAGCTATCAACCTGCCCTGTGAGAATCCCGGTTAAAAGGTCAGACAAGATTAACAGTTTAGACACACTGACTGAACAAACCATCGGAGGTGGTGCGAAGATATTACCACGCATCTCTTCTGAAAGGAAGCTGTGTAAAAAGTTGGTGCCTCGGAGCAGTTGTATGCACCTGAATGGCTTCAGTGCTGAGCCTTCTGGCTTAGCTCAGCTTAAGTACTGGGAGCACGATCTTCCTCCTTAGGGGGGCTGCAGGGCTTTCTGCAGAGCCAGGAGTTGAGTTACTGCAGCCCTTCCCTTGCTGTAGGGCTGTATGTTGTACTAGCTGATGTGAGAGCAGCCAGCTCTGCTCTTTCAAGAGGCACAGGTACCTGCACAACTCCTGCAGAGCTGTTCTGCCAGACTTTGCTGTCAGTCTGAGCGCGTTTCTCTGCTGCATGGTGATGGAAATGCTGTAAGAATCCCAAGGAAGCTGACAGTCAGGAGTGGGTGAGCTAATTCATCGTGCTCTTAGTGCCTGTTTCCAACAGGGCCTTGGGAAAGAGAAGAGTGAAAACCTCTGTGTGTGCTGCATGAAATGTTGTAGCAGGTTTGTGGATGGACAACAGGTTGGGTAAATCCGTAGTTCTCCCCTTCAGCCACGTTTGGATGTGGGCATCATCTGACATGATCTGATTCCTTTAGAAGAGCAAATGCTGTGTGAAGTTGTAAGAACTGTCGATGACATGACAGTCGCACATCCCAGCTTGATGTGTCTCGGCCTTTAGAACAGCCCCTTCCCCGTTCATTTCTTCCACCAATTAAAGTTTTGTGTCAGCTAGGAAGAAACCCGACCGTTTTGTATTGTGCAGACTGACTGCTGTGGGCACTGTTTTACTGTACCCTGCAGTGGCTCACGTTGGAGAAATGGCACACATGCGAATTGCAGGAACTGAATGAGCTGCTTATCACTAACAACAGCGTGGGAGATTATTCTCTAATGTTTGTAAATGAGTTTCCTGCCTAACAAATAGGACATTGACAGGCCTGGTAATTGTTTCTTTTTCTCTTTCTGATTGTTTTAAAATAGGTTAAGTCTGCCCTTAAGAATCTGAATCTCTGCTTGGGTGGCAATGCTGCATATGTTACAGAAGAGATCTTGCCTGCTGGTAAGGAGGACGTGGTCAAACCAACTGCCACACGTGGTCATTACAAGTCACAGGTGGGTCCAGAAAGTGAGTTTGCTTAAGGAAACAAACACTTTTATATTATGTTACTTTTTATAACTTTGGGAATCATTTCCAGCATAACTAATATTGAATATCTGCATATGAAACAAACAAAAGAATCCACCACCAAAAACAAAAACAAAAAAAGCAACAGAGAATGCTACATTACAGCTGGAGCAGATCTCACTATTGCTTCGTGTCAGTGCAGGAGATGAAGCCAGATGATGGGGCAGTCAGCACTTGCTCATTCAGGCTGACTTTGGGAGGCTCTTGTTGTCTGTGAGATTTCCCACTGAGTGGGAAGAGCAACTGCTGGAAATTACTTTGGAGAAAGACTCTGGCTATGTGAAATGAATGATTTCAGGTGGTTGTGCTGAAAACAGAGAAACAAAAAAGAAATGCCCCGGAAACCAATGAGTTCTTAATGGCAGTTGGGCTGCAGAGCCCCTAAGAGCAGGAAATGTCTAGCTAATAAATCAGAAAATACATTCAGTGTGAAAGTAACTATAATGTGCAGTGCTGTCACTTACTGGCATTACAAAGAAGTTTGACTGCTGTTTATAAAAAGCATCTGCAACCAGTTCTCTGTAACAGCATGTTCCTCCAGTTTTCGGATAAGTGGCTGTAGAAGGACTTTTTCCTGATTTAGGCCAAATGTTTTTGGTGAGTGTTCGAGTTCATTTACTCCTCTGAGCTTCCCAGAAGTTAAAAGCCCTCTGTGTGCATTTGAAGACATTGTGTGACTTCATAACAGCGAGGAATATCTTGTTAAAAAGCATGGGGGAAAGAAGTTTGCTCAGTTTGGCTTGGAGAGAGCGAGCTTAGTGTGTGCATGTTTCTGTTCTGCAGAAGTGAACTGAAGCTGTGTCTTGTTATGCTTTGAAAGAAAAAAAAATCTGCTGAGATGGCCTATCTGGGTTTTAGATACGGTCTTATTCAGTGGGAGCACTGGTTTCTCATGACTTGCAGGGTGGAAAGAATGAAGTAGGAATCCAAGAGGAGACCATTAAGGGTTGCTATTTGGTTTTGTTAGAGACAAGCATTTTGTTTGCTGATTTATGTTGTTTGAGATTGAAATTCTGAATGAAGCACATCTGTGGCTCTGCAGGCAGCCCTATCTTTGCAGAGCCTGCTAAGGAAAGTTTCACTCTGAAATTCAGCAGAGGACTGAAAACAAAGCAAACTGTAGGAGACAGCACACTGCTTTGCTCCTTTTTTACTGCAGCTTGCTACTAGCTGGTATGTAAAGCACAGAGCAGAGTTTCCCAGTTGTGTAGGAACTTTGTTCAACAAGATAGAAAGAGAACCTCCAGTGTTTTGGAAGTGCTAACAGGTGAGGCAGCACTGAGGGGACAAGAAGTACCTCTTCTGCTGAGCTTCAGTCACATCGTGCTGCACAGCTCATAGCAGCAGTGATTTATGGCCCTGAAAATAAAGACAAATCCATTCGTTACAGATCCTATTTTTAATCTATGCAGAAGTATTTTGTATTTTAGCCAAGGAACATGATTTATTTGTGTGCTGATTCCCTAGGGACTAAACAAGACCAGAGCCCAATGTACTTGCTGATGCCACTAAATTATTATTGGAATTTTAATCTTGGTGAGCTCCTGCTTTCTGAAATGCCACCTATGCGTTGCTCATCAGCCCTTTGCAGAGCATAGTTTGGATACCACACTTCTCATCTGCAAACATAGGAGCTGCTCTGTCACCTGGGCAGTGCTGTGCTGTGACACAGGAAAGGGATCTTATCTCTGCTTACTGACACAGACATTGATAGCATGTTTCTGTGTGACGTTACAGAATGTGTCCAGACTGTAGGGTAAAACAGGAGGAGAGAGAGAAATTAACTTATTTTCTCTTTTAAACAAATGAGGCATGAGAGAGTGCAATGATCAGCAGTGAGGTTTTGTTCTCTTAGGTTACAGAGACATAAATGACTTTCAAAGAAGCCTGTCAGAGACTCCAGAGAGACTTAACACACACAGCTGTGTTCAGGCAGTGTAAATTTCCCTTAAGCTTTTTTTTTTTTCCTGTTCACTCATTAAGAGCTTTGGAGATGCTTCTCCAACAGCAAATGCTGTCTCAGAGTTGTCAATTCTGACCGTGTGAATGTGGCTCCAAGTGTAAATGCAGTTTTTATCTTAGAAGCAGAAAAGTGAGAGCTTAGTACAACAGTTTGAATGTTTGCAAACAAGGCATGCTTGTCACTGCAGCATTGCTTGTTCCTTTCATTTTCTGCTTTTAACACTCTCCAGTATTTGAAGTACATGATTGAGATCTGTGTGTGGTTTCCAAAGGGATTTAGCAAGTGATTATTTTGATCCAGCACTAGTTTGACCATGCCAATGAAAGAGTTCTCTTCTTTCTTTATTAAGCTAGAAAAAAGAGTCAGGCACACTGTGCCTTCTCCAGCCATGTTTACAGTGGAGGATTATGAAGTTTATTTTCTCCTCAGTCTTAGAAGAGGTCTTGCTTTCTATCCTCAGCAGCCAGGTAACCAGAGTCCAGTATGGCTTCTGAACTTACATTTTAGTGGAGCTGTTTTCTTACAGTGCATCCTGGATTCTTCCTGCTGCCCAGTTGTACACACAGGACAGGTGCTGGCAGCAGCTCCAATTCTCTTCCATTAACTTTCTAGTGCTGTACTCTTCTGTGTCTCAGAACAGATAGACCTGGACAGACAGACAAAAAGCTGCTTACTGGGAGGGCTGTTAGAGCAGTGACCTGCACACCATGTCCTTTTTTTTCTTTTTGGTCCTTTTTAACCCTTGTTCCTGTTGCAAATCCTTGACTGACACATCCAGATGAAGCTGGGGATGCTTAGACAACCTGCAGGTGGTCTCATGGCCACAGAAGTGATCTTAGTGTATAAATACACTGGAACTTCCAGTCATTTAATCTGAGAATTTCTTCCTTTTTTTTCCAGGCACTGCTCTCCATTCTGGGGGGTGAAGGGGAATGGGGAACTTCTCTTAACCACATTTTTCTCTATAAAGTTTACACGCATCTCCCCTTCCTTATGTGGGGTTCTTTGCAGGAATATCCTGTGTTGTCAGAGATCTGGCAGGGTTACTGCTCTGCTCTGTTTGCTCAGAAGGGCTGCCTGTGTGCATTTCCAGTCATAGACTGAAAGACTCATCGTGTGAACATCTGCAGTGTGAAATCTGTAGAGAATTCCTGTTACTGTATAGTATAATATTTATTATTTACTTTAGGAGTGTCAAATTAGGACTGTTTTAAGGTAGGGAAACAAGTTTTAAGAAAGGGAGTGAGTTTTAGACTGCATTCTGGTGATTCCCACGTTACATTTTCCTGAAAAATTACTTAGCTTAAGCTATAAAAGGGAGATTTTACTTAGTTGACTTTACTGCTCATTGACCTACACATCTAACATCTATTTTCACCTTTTCAACAAAGGTAAACGGCAAGAAACAAAGTATGGACACTCAATTAATTTCCCCGTTATTAGGAGCAATTACCAGCCCATCACCTCCGTTAGAATCTTCCTGTCTGCACAGTGACTGCTCAGCACGTGGGGAAGTTGTTGGCACCAAAACTCCCTTCCAGGACTGCACCAAAAACCGGTATGTTTACACACAATGGTTGTGTGTGTCTCTATACACTTAAACTTCTTGTAAGAATAATTTTTAAGGAATTAAAAGGGAAACTGTTACATGTGAACGAAAAGCTGATAAAGACAAAGCCTGCCTTCCTTCCCTCCCTTCTCTCCGTGCTTCGCCTCCTGATGGCCCTGCTGTTGGAGCAGCGTGTGGAGGGATGTGAGCAGCAGTTAGCTGCAGGTCAGGTGGGAGCAGCACCCCTCTGCTGCTGGCAGCATCAGTACGTGCAGTGCTGCTCTTGAACATCTGCAGCCTGCTCAGTGTGCCCTTGAAGTAAAGCACTCGAGTGTGAGTTTATACAAAAAATAAATAAACACAAATCGTTGTTGGATGCTGGCTGAATGCAGAGTCGTTTTTGACTTGCCCCATGCGTGATTGTGAGTGATGTATTAAGAGCAACTAAGAGACTTTAAGTGTCGGCTAAAATTAGGTAGTTCTTGTTTTCTTGGCACAGGAGATCAATATTCTTACATTCTTTTGTGTGATAAAGGCTTTGTTTCCCCCTTAATTAAAACAGGTACATTTGAAGTGCTTTCTAAGAAGGCGAAGATTGTTGAGTTCCCATGAAATTTAACACTTTCCCATCTTCACTTCTCTTGGATTCTCAATCCTAACTATTTTACCTTCTCAGCCCTCCGTGGGACTTTTATGAAGTCCTCTGTAGTAACCTCTGAAATCTTGATTATTTAGCATTCTCCATAAATATAAATGCATCACTTTGAGCCTTATAAAGGGGTAAAGATGGTCATGAATTACATGAGCATTGTGAGAAGCAGGGAATTATTGCTTCACAGTACAGAAACTACAGTAACCCCTCAGAATTATGTTCTCCTTCAAATATATTCTTTAGGGCTGTATTGTGTGCAGCAGTTAAAATTATAATGTTGAAATTATTGCAGCTTTAGACATGCATAAAAAATAACTTAAGCTTCCCACTATCTGTTTTTTGCTGATACCACATGATGGCAATATAATACTGCCTTGTTTGTAGGGTTGGTGGGCTGGTGCAGGTTGGCACAGTAGCTTTTCCATTCTTGCTACCCAAGCTGCTGCTGCTGGCATTTCTAGCGTCAGATGTCTGCTATTCAGTACCAGCAAACATCTCAACTTGGTAGGCACCACAAGGATCATAGAGTCCAAACCCTGGCTTTATACCAGACCGCCCCAAAATCAAATACCCCTGCCTGGCCCACCCTGACGCAGCTCCACGCAGTTCCTTTGTCCCTGCAGCTGTCACTGGAGAGCAGAACTCAGTGCTGCCACTCTGCTCCTTACGAGCAGCTGCGGGGCCATGAGATCTCCCCTCGGTTTCCTCTTCTCTGGGCTGAACGAACCCAAGTCCCTCAGCAGCTCCTCACACCCCTTACCCTCCAGACCCGTCGCCATCTTCACAGCCCTCCTTTGGGTGTCCTCTGACAGCTTTGAATCCTTCTCGCATTGTGGTGCCCCGACTGCCTCATCCCAGGCACAGAATCCAGCTCTGGGTCTTGTTAAACTTCCTGCAGTTGGTGACTGCTTGGGCTCTAATGTGTCAAGATCTCTCTGAAGGCCTCTGCTGCTCTCAGACATGAGGTTTGATTTTTGGGTAGTCCTCTGTGGAACCAGGATTTGGACTCCATGATCCTTGTGGATCCTTTCCAATTTCAGATGTTCTATCATTCTATATCCAAGGCAGTCAGTAGTTCCTCACTTTTTTTTTTTTTTTTTAATTAATTACCAGTAAGAAAGAAGAAGTTTGAAGGGAAAGGAGGAACTTCAGAGGTTCATGAGGTGCTGTAAGATAACAGTTATGGAAGACACACATGTTACAAAGAAGTTGAAGTGTGGAGAGGTCTTAATATCTAGTGAGACAACAGTGGCTAATCTTCATTGTGGAAGAGATTAGCAAAGTGACAGTTTTAATTGTTTATCCCACAGCCCTGGTCTTTGTTAATCTGCAGTATTAGCACGAATAATTCTGTAGCAAAACAAGCAGTGTAATTGTGTGGATAAGCTGACACCAGGGGAGGGCTGAGAGAGCTTCAGGGAGGCAGAGATGATTGAGCTGAACAAGAACAGGCAGAGTGAAATTTGTTGAAGCAACATATAGCATCTTAATTAGCGTGTTAAGTTTTAATTAGTTTCTGATATGAAGTTAAATGTCACTGCAGGCAGCTCTGTGAAGGTCTCATTTTTTGCACCTGATGTAACAGCTAGAAGTTGGGGTTATTTAAGGGAAATGATAGTTGAGCACCTTTGGTATTATCAGTAATAATTAAAGCTGTGACCAATCCTTTTCTAAAAGCAGGTTACAAAGGGGCTCAACTGATTCTTAGTAAAGAGAAAAAGGTTAAATTTAAAAGGTGTTAAGATTAAAGTAACAGCTCTTCAATATCAAAGTAGAATAAGTTCAAAACCACAAGATTTTGAGAAGATCATATTTACACTAGAAAGGAGGTGGTCAGAATATGAAGAAATGTTGCACTCTGTTGAACAGCTGCATTGATTGGAAAGAGGAAAATCTTTTGGTGCTTCTATCTCCTCACACAGCAGCAAGAAAAACCTTCTGGGAAGCAACAAGTTAGAAATGCTGAAGGAAATGTTCAACTGGTTTTAGGCTGGAGAAGTCACAAATGCAGGAATAAATTTGTATGTATGTGTGTTGAGAATACATTGAATTCACACGGTTAAGAGACACTGCTGATATGAGTGAAAGGTTAAATGAATGCTTTACCTTTAGTATGTTTTATTTAGAAGGAAAAAAAAAAAAGATTTACTTAGCTATGCTTTTGTTGTTTCTGTTTTTCAGGGCACAGACAAATCTTTCTTATTCTGGCAATGGCCCCGATATGTTTGGCCTGGTGTCGAGCATCCTAGAGGAGCCAAACAAGGCAGAACCAGCTACAGATTGGTCAGTTTATTCTACAGTTCTTATGTGTATCACTTCTACATCCTTTTGTCACCCATGTGGATGTTTAAAATTGCACAGAATTGAGAGATAAAGGGCTTTCTCAGAAAGAAATGTGAGAACTTATTTTTAACTAGAAGTAGCCTGTTAGAAATGCAGCAATTTCAGTCTTCCATTGGGTCACAGCACTGGGGGGAGAGAATGTTTAAAAATAATCAATAGAGAGCTGCCTATAAATCATCACATGCAAAATAGTTGAAATCTACAGTTCTGAATGCGTGTACCATAGAGAACAGCAATGGCAGCCAGATTCCATTTAGCATTTATTTAACTGCAGTAGAGATTTCCTCCCCTTAAATTCTGTAGGAGAGCTGGGTATCCTGAGCCAAGAATGTAAGGGGAAATGTGTCAAGGGCAGAAGATAACCCTGAGACGTGAGCCGTTGCAGTGTGTGAAAACGCACTGTTGCTGGAGGTTTGTTAATTCTGTTACAGGAATTCACTTTCAAGATTGTTGCCACCACTGTGGGCTTCTGATTTAGGAAACAACTGTGAATTCTCAGGGCTTCCATCTGAGCACTCTGTAGGCAATGAGGATTTGATGCGTGCACAAAGCTGCTACCGGGAGCAGCTGCTCCAGTCGCACGACGTGGAGCTGCTGCACAGAGGTTTAGAAGACCTTTATCTGATCCAGTCCTGGCTTTCTCCATCTGACCCCTGCACTCAGCCTGACAACGCTCTGAAAAACGGCCATCCTGCAAACTCCTCTTTGGAAAACAAGAATTCCATTCTCCAAGAAAGGTGCGCGTTTCAAAGCACAGATTATAATCAGCATTGGAGCAGAGATGAGCAGATGAGCTTAAATGGAGACTTTATAAAAAATGGTTCCAGTTTTAGCACCTCTTCTCAAAACAGGATGGAAGATAACCCTATCATTCAGACAGGGTGCTGGAGAACTGAAAGAGCAAGAGGCAGCGTGATGAGAAATGGTGTGTATGAACAAATTAAACATTCTCCTGATCTTTCTAATCAATCTGTTGGTGACTCTTGGGATGAAGTGCCCCAGAACAGCCACTTCTTTTCTAAAAGTTGTGAAAGCTTTACAGCTGCTCAGAAATCCCAGTCAGCTGTTCATCCATCGCTGTATTTTTTCAGTCAACCAACGAAGGAAAGCTTTTCTAGAGCAACAAACAGAAAACCACGGGAAACCCATGTGCAAAATGGTCACCAAAGCTTTACTTTAGGGGATGTTTTTAATAATAATAATGAATGGAAGAACCACGTTGGTCCTGAAGAGTACACTCATAAAATTTCTGAGTTTGATTTGTCAGTAAGAAATGGGAATTACTTCTTGTACCATGGACATCCATGGCGGGATGGAAAATCTTCCAGTCCAACAGCTGCATCAGGTGCTGTGTTTGGAAAGCAAGTGGTAACGAGCACACAGTCATCACCTGGAGCTTCAACCACGTCTGGGGGCTCCTCCCCACATCATCCTATGGCATATTCCTCTTATTACTCACAGACCTCACCAGTCCTCCCATTGGGAAAAGGTGGAAGGTTACAAACATCAAACAGTATTTCTAACAGTTTGGGAGTTTCTAATTTCATCTCAGACACTCAGAAGAAAATGAGCCCTTCTGGACACTCACAGCATGATTCTTTGACTAGTAAAGAGGGGCAGCAATGCAAATTCCCTGTTAGTTTTTCATCCAGCTGGTTGACACAACAGAATGTTTTAAGTGAAAACCCTGAAATGTGCCACAGGTTTCAAAAAAAGCAAACCCAGGAAAGCAGGAATAAAGATGATAGAAGAAGCAGAAGGAACTGCATTCCTCATTTTGGATATGCAACCCCAAACTGCCAGCAGTACAACATGCTCCAAAAGAGCCATGAACAGAATGGCAGTATCATGTCAGATTTTACCAGTCCTTCTTTTCTTCCTTCCTTCCCATTTATGTCTGATTTTAAGCAAACTCCCAGCTTTTTTCCATTTAACCACCATCTGTTTTCATTAGCAAAGAACTTCAGTTTTCCTCCTTCACCTTTTGCATCCTCAGAACTTGTTGATCTTCTCCGTTATGATGATTTTAACCACTTGAATCCCTTCATCAGTGACCTCTTTTGTGGGGAAATAACTGCCCCATATTTTGCCTTTCCAATGCCATTTAACAAGTGCAGACCTCCCAGGAGCCGCAGCGGACCTTCTAACGAGCTTTACACCCAACTGGAGGAGTGCTATGAGCAGTGGAGGGCTTTGGAGAAAGAGAGGAAAAAGGTAAAGCATCGGTGACAATAACTTTTGGTCAAAGCTAATGATTACATTAAGCATCTCACAGGGAATGGATACCCTGGCATTCCTCTTCTTTTGAGGAGGAGACTCTTAGGTTATTTTAAATGCTTAAAACACCATCCCAAAAAAACCTGCTTTGAATATGTTTGTATTATTTGGCATGACTGCTTTTAAACCGTATGTGTCTTCCAAAGTCTTTTTCCACTCAGGGCTGCTAACAACATTTTTCTCTATGAACCTGCAATATTTGCTAACCTAGAATCATAGAATGGCCTGGGTTGCAAAGGAACACAGTGCTCATTCAGTTCCAACCCCCTGCTGTGTGCAGGTCACCAACCAGCAGCCCAGGCTGCCCAGAGCCACATCCAGCCTGGCCTTGAATGCCTGCAGGGATGGGGCATCCACAGCCTCCTTGGGCAACCTGTGCCAGTGCCTCACCACCCTCTGGCTGAAAAACTTCCTCCTCACATCGAACCTAAACCTCCCCTGTCTCACTTTAAACCATTCCCCTTGTCCTGTCACCACCCACCCTCACAAACAGCCGCTCCCCCTCCTGTTTATACGCTCCCTTCAAGTACTGGAAGCCCACAATGAGGTCTCCCTGCAGCCTTCTCTTCATGCTGAACAAACAAGCCCAGTTCCTTCAACCTTTCCTCATAGGAAACACTTGGAAACACTCCTGTTTTGTGTTGTGACAAATACAGCCTGTTGGTGCAGGACTGGGACTTCAGCTGAGTCATTTGGGATGACTGAATTTGTCTTGATCTCATCAAGCACATTTGTGTTTGCCCGTAATTGACTTTTCTGCTAGAGGTTTCCTTTGGCTAAGTGCTTGATTTTTGTGGTTAAGCACTGAACATGCAGGTGGCTTCATTAGTCAGTATAAGCTGTTCTCAGTCCTGCAAGTCAGCCTCCATAGCATGGTTCACATTCCTGCAGCCAAAACACCTTCTTCCCAAAGAGGATGACTGCGTCTGGGTTGCCTGATAGGAACGTGCCAGATCTGCATTCGTTGCTGTTTGTGGGTATTGTTTGGGAGAACACTGGTTGGCAGGGATTAAGACTTTGTGAGGAGCTGTTCTAACAGTCTGATCTGCCCAAGGACGGGGCTGAGGCCTCTGTGTCAGTGCTGTTTATGTCATTAGTGTATGTGTAGCTCACCTTTACACTGGTACACAGGAGGAGATTTTAAGTTTCTCAGCCTGCATGCGTTTCTGAGGAGGATCAACAGAATTTTCCTCCAGTGAAACTTGCATTTAATTCCATCTTGTCTGATCAGCTGGCTGCTTCAGTTCCCAGAGAGCTGTGTTGAACTTCAATGGCAGTGAGCTTCTTTCCTTCTCTAAAAATCTCACTCTTCTAGAGATCTGTTACTTAGGAGCAACTGTGATTTTGTACTAGTACTCTGTACTTGGTGAGGGCTGTGGTGTTAATAAGGATGTCAGTAAAGCAGAAAGGCAGCACATGTTGAAATGTAAGTGTGGATTTAGCCTTAGCTTGAACAGCAGCATGATATCTAATCTCAATCCATCGTACACTGAAGAAGGACCAAGACAGAATCCACTGCTTGCTCTGCCACCTTTTATTCCAGGTTTAAGAAGTTTCTATGCAAAAAATAGTCACAGTGGTGCTTTGTCACTGCTTGTGTTACATCAAGTTTTGTCCAGTTCCTTTCTCACTGGGAAGCTCAGCAGTTGTGCTGATGACTTTTTGAGCTGATACCGGGCTATGTTAAATGTGGCTGATTCCTGATGTCCTTCAGTTGAGCTGTGGTGGTGTGTTCACCTGTTTCATTTAATCGATAATCCAAACACGTAGCATTTGAGAGATGCAGTGAGAGACATGGATTTAAATGCCTGGGGTGCGCTGCCAGAAATTCTATGCCTCAGTCTGTGTCCCAGGTTAGTGAAAATGAGGTTGTGCAGATTCGAGTGCTGCCTAAAAGCATTTCCTCTAAAGTAGAGCTGAATTAAGGAAGTATTCCTATCCTACAGCAGCTGGTTGCATACCTAGAGACATACTTGGGAGCATTTTACTGTGAACACAGGCAGAAGTAAAGGTAGGAAACTCTTCCATTCTATTTGAAAATTCTTAAGCAAATGGCAACGTGGATTTTCACTGTAATTTTCAACTGCAATGTTATTTCCATTTCCCCTGCAGACTGAGGCTGACCTTGCAAGGAACTTTCCAGGGAGGCGTGTTTCTAGCTCCAGTAACACTCCTGTGTCTCAGCTCCCTGCCCACCCATCACGAGTGGATCGTCTGATTGTAGACCAGCTCCGAGAACAGGCCAGGGTGAGTTTTCCAGCAGGGAATCACAGCACCAGGTGAAATGCTTGGCTTCCTCTTTGTTTTCAGTTGTTTTGGTCTAATAGAGTTGCCGACACGTGGTGATTTTTGGTGTTTTCAATGTGCCTGGTAGGTGCTGACCTTAATAGGGAAAATGGAAATGCTTTGTGGTGCCCCTGTGCACAGTAACGTGTCTGCTGCCTTGAAACACCACATGGAAGCCATCCACGTAACGCAGGCGCGGCGTAAGGATGAGGTTGTTAATGCTGTTAATCCCCAGAGACAAGGAGTGCTGCGTTACAACAGTGACAAAGGTAAGAGCTCCCCATTCCAGCAGCTCCAAGAGCTTTTTTGAAGATTTAGTTGTGGAAAACATGTAGTTTGAAATGCATGGTGGCAATGATTTATTGCATCTTCTGCAAAGAAGTTACAACACTTACCTCCACTTGTGTAAAATTAAGCTGACGAGATTTTTTTGCTTTGCTTTTACTATTTCAAACACTTTGAAGCCTTCTCTTCCTTTTTAAAATATAACTGCAAAAACTGTTTGGTGATATTATATAAAAATAAGTAGCCCTATAAATCAAAACATGCTTGTTTTTAAACAAGTTTAACTTTACGTCCTTGCTATTTGACTTTCTTTTCAGCTTATAAAGTAATGAATGCTGTGCTTCTGCATAGTGTCTATGTTATCTAAATCACAAAACTGCCAGAAATTACACTTTCTAATTCCAAATTGCTGTTGAAGTAAGGCCAGATTAATTTCCAGCTGGAGTGTGTACTCCTCCAGAGGCTTGTGTGCTGTTCTGCAGTTTCATTGTCACCAAGCAAAACTGCTTCTTAATTAGACAACTTGCTTCACAAATTTGTCATAAATCTGCTTTCTAATGGTGACTTTGAAAGCATGTTAATTGCTAGGAAGTTAATAAACTGTAGCTTGTTTTCTATCATAAATAGCTGTAGGAAAGCACTTGTTAGAAAATAAGCCATGTGATACAAAGCTGTGGAAAGCAGCATGTTTTACATCTTTAGTTTTCCACGCGGTGGGCAAAGTTGGCTTCCTGAAAGCAAAGTGTTAATTGGAAGAGATGTGCTTAGTTCACAGCAGCACAGTCTGCCACAGATTTTTGTCTATTACCAATGATTCAGTACCAACACAACCACAGAGCAACTGCATTCCTTTCCAAGAGTTGAGGGTGAGTGGAAGCTGCTATTCAATATGATGATTGCACAGCTGATATCTCCTGGTATTTGGGTTTCGGAGGGGAAGATGATATTTTTGGAAGTAAACTTCTCTCAGATACACTTTTTGAGGGGGATGTTCCTCAGCCTCACTGCCATCCTCCATTGGATCCTTCCTCAGCACTGCTCTGCAGTGTCTGACTTCCTGTCACTACAGCAGAGATGGCAGTGCAGCTCTTTGGCATCCAGCAGTTTTTGAGATAGCCCTCCTTGCAGGAAGGAAAACTGAACTGTAAAGTGTCAAAATGGTTGACTTGTCAAAGCAAAACACCTTCTTAATGATGTCGTATCCTTAAATGTAGTAATCCTATGAGCAAATCTATAAGCTGATGGCACAGCAGAGCTCAACTGTGAGTCAGTGCCACCAGCAGGTAGACAGCAGGCACCAGGGATTGCATGGAGCTCACTTGGCTGCACCGTGGTGGGCAGGCTTACTGATGGTGCTTGTGTGATACCACTGTATCATTGCATTTCTCCTGTGATGGTATCAATTAAATAGGCTTAATTATTCTCTTGCAGCGATGATGGGGAGTTAGTCCAGTAAACTCTGGGCACAGTCATGGTTGCTATCAGTGTGAGGTGTTGTACCTATGGGTTGCAAGAGAAGAATAACTGAATAGGGGTTCAACAGTTACAGTGACAGCACAAGATCAGCTGTTTCTCGATCAAATGTTGTGTACTGATGGTGTTAAATGAATTCAGGCAGCTTTTCTATGTACTGTTATGACTTTACCCAGAAGGCATTTTTCTGTTGCAGATGTTCTGGCTCTGGCAGCTGCCATTAAAGGGCTGGCTGCTGCCACACGCAGGGCTCGCACTGCGTTATGGTGTGCATTACAGATGGCTTTGCCAAAACCCTCCCCAAGCAGCCTGGTAAAGCATGAAGCTGAAGGGACGTCACAAGAGCTTTGTACTCTGAGCACAAGCACACGAGGATCCGCCAGCATGGAGAACAACAACACAAGAAGCAGAGAAGAAAAGCCTGAGGAACCCATGAGGATTCTGGAATGACAGCTAATAGTAATAATAATAATAGAGGGGGGGCAGAAGGCCGAGGATGGGGGGAGGAGGGTGAAGTGGCCTGTTATACTGACAGTGTTTTCCATTGGTTATGAGAAAGCAGGAAGCTTGCAACAATTGATCAGGGCTACAGTTCTGTTACTGTGATTCTGCATCCCTTACTGGTGTTAATGCAGTGGTAACATTGCTGGTATTACAATGTCTGCTATGTTAGAATGTTAAGAGGAACTAAACAGTAGCTGAACGTTTCCTTGTCTGCTTATCCAAAGCTCCGTACCAGCTGTGATTCAAGCCATGACCTGAGAAACCAGAGTGGTGGAACTTAATTCTCCTTTCTGTGTTAATGGTATGGTCCAGCATGCTGAAAAGAGGGGGAAAAAGTCATTTGAAAGGTATTTCATTCGGTGTTGATTTGTTCTGCATCATTACGTAGTTCTTTTCAGTGCCAAAGTGATCAGTAAGTGGGTTGCATCCTGTCATGGAGCAATCCATGCTCCTGTGGTGTTTTTCAGTTGAGGAATTTGGGTTATTGCTATGTTTGAGAATAATCAGCTTTTAATGGTGGTTCTATGAGATGCTTCAGCATTTGTGCTGCCAGATTCTAGCTAAACCAAGGTAGATAGAGCTTTCCTATGTCTTAAACCAAGTATCAGCAAGTTTTACATCTTAAATACAAGGATTTTGGAGACTTGCAGTGAGATGCATGTTGACAGGAGACTGAAAAAAAAATAGTGGCTCAGGATTAGAAAAGAGATTTATTGATTTCTCACTGGGTGAGAAGCCAGTAATTGCACAGCCTAGTGTGACTTCACTGAAAATTGCTCTGTGTTATGAACGTGTGTTCGTGGTACCACAGATCTCTGGAAACATTCCATATTTATTTTCATGTGTTTATTGAATGTTTATTTAAAATTCTATTTTAATAATATAAAGTTGGATCTTTTGCCAAGCCTTGAAGATAATCACATTTAACAACTTACTCAGGAAACATGTCTATTGTTATATCAATAAACACGTATACATAGGGATTTCTGGGGGGGAGGGATGTTTGCAAGATATTTACACAAAGCTAGCTATATCCTAGGTTACCAAAGCTGCTCAGTGGTTTGTGTTCTGTGTGGAAGATTTCACACACTGCATTGCTGTTAGCTGGTGTCCGTTCTGTGGCTTAGACAATCAGAAGTGCTGTGTGTTGGTGTGAATGTTCAGGGTGAGAACTGGAGCAGAATGAGTGATTCCAGTTTTCTTCTTGCAGCACGTGAATGTTTCAGTGCTTCAACAACTGCCTGAATGCAACAGCACCACTTCCATGTGACTGCTACCCAGCTGTGGCTCTCAGCTATTGCTGCAGTAATGAATGGCTTTGGAGAGCAGTTCTCACTTGCAAAGTGAATTAAGCATAAGGGAAGTTACTGAGAGGTATAAATAGAGATGCATCTGTGTTCCATAGCGTTCAAAGTGCAGTTTGACCTTTTGTGGGTAAATCCTGAATTGTTTCCAATTATTGCACTTGTAGAATGTTTGAAGGCAAAGAAACTCGGGGCACTGGAGAGTTGCTTTGAGTGTGAGGGTTTTCTTTGTGCAGGTGCAACGTTTTGCCCAAATTAAGATGGTGAAATTGGCTTTTGAGAAACCGATCCCCTGTTACACAGCTGGAAAAGTGGAGTCTGCAGTATTTCAGCCCATGGCTAATTTTTAATTGTGATTACTGCACTGACAGGAAGGCAGAGCTGGGAAGAACAACCGTGGTCCTGCAGGAGCACCCTGTAGCAGGGTGTGTATGGAGCAGGGTCCACCTTACTGTGGTGCTGTGCATTAATCATTACTCTCCAGGGACGTGTTCTCAACTGATTCCTAATGTTGTTAACGTGCCTTCAGCAGTTTGTTTCTGAGCACAGTAAGTAGCAGGAGGCTCACCTCTGTTTTGCACTGCTGTTTAATTACCTGTTTACAAGGAGTTACAGTGTGGCTGCGTCTGACAACAGCTGGGGTTGGCTGGTAGTGCTGTGCACCACTGCTGCAGAGTCACAGTGCATGGGATGTGTATTTGCTGCACTGAATTGTTGGTGTGGATAAGGATAATGCTCCTGGCTTTAGTTGCTGATCATCCTCACAGTTGCTGACTTCAACGAGAGCAAAGCTTTGGGCTGTTAGCTCACACTTAACTCGGAGAGGTAACTTCATTTCACAGTCTGTGTTTGTTTCTTATTTATACTGTTTTCTTCCCATTTGTGAAGCAATAGGATAAAATTACTTTGCTTTGTTTCCATAAGTAGGTCTACTGAGATACTTAATTTATTTCTTTTCCTGGGCTGATTTTTTTGCAGTTTACACTTTTTGAATGAGTTGTAGCAGTGCTACAGATCTGCTCCCACCTAAGGAAACAAGACGCTTCAAAGTCCCCTCTCGAGTCCCAGTTATTGCTAAGTTAGGTGTTTTTTCATGCAGTGTGGATCTGTCATGTTTTAAAATCCCAAAGTGGGAGTCCAACACAAGGTAAAACATGAGGCTCAGTTACTTCTGGGCACTGCAGTAGCCATTGGGTTCTTGTGATTTGGTTCTGCTGTTTCTCAGAGGAAGGCCCTGCATCAGAGCCAGGATGTCTTTTCTGGTAGCAGGTTTGGCATCCCTGCTTTTCTTCAGATTCCACAGATACCTCTGGAAATTAAATGAATCTGGTGGGATTTATATCAACTTACACTAAGAAGTTTGCATTACTTTGTCTCCAATTTCCCTGGAGCAACAGGCAGGGAGGCAGTCTGGGCTCGTGCTCTTTGTCTGCCTGGGCTGTTTTCAGAAATGTCTGGCAGACTGAATTGTTCCTGAGCTGCTCTTGTTGCTTTTTCTTCCCAGGCTGAATGTTTTTCTTTGCTGTTGGTATTCACTGCTGCCATAAACCTCCCTACCTGGGCGTGCATCTTTTGGAGCTGATTTGCCTTACAGCACAGAGGCTATTGCTCTGAGCTTCACATAGGATGTTGGATTTTGTTGTTGCCATGTTTGAACTGCTACAGAGGTTATGCAACCAACAAACCTTAAGCCTGTATGAATTTCTTTAAAGCTTATTTTCTTACCTGTTTCGAGAGCTGATTTTGTTTTACTCTATTCAGGGGTGATGATGTCAGTGCTGCACTTTGGAGCAACCCTAAGCAGTGGTGCTTTGAGGATTTTGCTCCTAGCATCATTACTGCCCTGCTGATGTATTTAGTTCTACTTTATGGCCCCACTATTCTATGTTATCTTTGTAGTGTCCTTAAGGTGGAGAAAACTTCTTCAGGATTATTAAGTCTTAAAAGCTGTATGTGATGTTGGACAAGAATGACTGTTGCACATTGGTGAATGTATGAGAGCTGTGGACTTTGGGATGCATGTATTTAATTAATGTTATTTTTAAATAAGTGCACTAGGCTACTGAAGAGATGGGTGCTGTGGCCCTGCTTCCACTAAGCCAGCAGCTTGGAACACTGGCTATCAAGAAACTACAGCAAAGTGTGTTCCTGACCTTGATTTTGTTTCTCTCTATGCTGACAAACATGGAATTAACAGGATTGTTTTCCTCCTAAAGCTGAGGAATGGACCCACAGCAGGAGCTTTGGCTGAATTGAATGCATGGGTTTCATGAAGGATTTTGCACCTTGTTTCTCTCCCACTTGCTTGGACAGAAATGAACTGTAGCCATCTGAAGGCCTTCATTGCCACCAGCACTCCCTGTTGTTTTGGGAATGCAATATGAAATCAGGCGTCACTCACTTTTTGTTGTAGGTCACTTTCTAACTTAAAAAAATATATATATATCACTTTGCCAATCAATTTCAGTTACATAAAATGGGAGGTCGTTATTTTTCTTCATTAGCAATACTGTAATCAGAGGTGCAAAAAATGTGTGCTGTCTGTGCTTTTAGAGACCAGAAATACCTGGGGCTGGGAGCAACTTGAAAAAACGTGGGCAAGTGGAGCTATAAATCCTCTCTGCTTGTTTTCCTTTCTAATGCTCATTTGGCAATTGTTCACATTTGGTCTCTCAGAAGAGGGTTAGAAAGGATGAACAATCAACTTGCAGTCCCTGCCAGCTGGAAATTACTTTACATTTTTTAGTTGTATGAAATACAACCAGTTTAAAACTCACTTATGCACAGTAATAACTTACTGAGCATAGTTTTTTTTCACCAAATTAGGCTGCCTCCCATTATATAAGGGGGAAAAGTTTCCTTTTGTTTTATATGATATATGCAAAGATGAACAGTGTCTGTATTTTAATATACCATTTGGTGTCTAAAGCATCTTTTACACGTTTGTTGTTCAAACTCATGTATTTTATAGCAAGTTTGACACTGCTGGTGTCACTGCAGGAGGGCTCAGAGCTGATCCACTCAATAGACCCAACAGCAATGTGTGAAAGTACAATTCAACCATAATTGCTGGTGAGACAACAGCCAAAGTTGATGAGAAGGTTTGTGTTACGTGTGTGAGAGTCTCAGGAAGGAGAGAAAGCTGTACTTAATAATGGCCAGTGTAATTTATTGGGGTATTATGACTGTGACTGATTCCTTTTAAATAACCAGCTGTGTCGTATGCCTCCTTAATAAATAGTTATGGCTTGTTGTTTCATTCAGTCTGCACTACTTGTCAGCTGCTGTTCTTCAAGAGAGTTTAACTTGTTTTGTCATTCTGCCTTGAAAAGATGTTGCGTGTTCTGCTTTAACACAGTTAAGAAAACAATTAAAATCTTCCCTTTTTATGACATTGACTTTATTATTTTGACACGTCCTGTGGGTGAAGAAGGAGCAGTTTGGGTTTGTTTTTATTGGGCTTGGAAGATCCTTTGAGCTGGATGCAGAGTTGTGCAAGGCTGCTCGTTGATGAGCTGAAGTGGCAACAGAACTCCTTTATGCTGGATGCCCTAAAAGATGCTGAAAGAAGGCAGCGCTTTGCAGATCACTGATGTGCAGAGCTGTACTTCCCCCACCTCAGCAAGATGGTTTTGGCTGATCTCAGGTATATGAAACTCCAAAATCTGGGTTTGCACGTTGACAGGGCGTCTGCGTGCACACTGGGTGGGCTTAAGCATCAAAAGCCAAAGAGTGTCATTGATAAACTGCCAGCACTTAGCAGAGTCAGACACCCTCCTGCACACAATAGCTAAGCAGTTTATAAGGGTTGAGGGTGATTTATCTCAGTGACACAAAGATGCTGTGCTGCAAGTCTGGCCAGCTGCTTTGGCTGACAGGTCCATGGTTCCTCCACTAATTACAGATGGGTTATAAGCTGCCCCTGGTGAAATTTGTTGTTGATGGGATTAATCCTATCTTACGCAGTGAATTTGTTACTGGTAGCAGTTCAAGCATTGCACGGCTCATAGGAGGATGAGTTGGTTTGTGTTGAGGAGCCTGGCATGAGATTTCCACGGGGCATGCTGTGTTACTGTTCAGAACTGAGGGCAGCAATGTCAGATGTGGAGAGAACAGGATTTTTGGAGCGCTGTTCTTGAGCATGTGCTTAGGGAAACGTGCCTCCACTGATGGCTCTCTTTGTGTTTACTCAAATACAGCCTGATTGCTTTGATACTTGTTCCAAAACACCTGCAATGGAATAATTGCAACTGTTTTAGTATAACTATGCTGGCAACTTGCCTGCAAAGGAATATACTTGTGAAAACAGTCAAACATTTTCCTCCTAGCCCAGCCTATTTCCTCCACCACAGCCTCAAATTAATCTTTTAAATAATGCTAATTGATGAAGACGTGTAGTTTGGTTATAGTGCTGAGATTGGAGTCATCTCTGAATATCCCAGTTTGGAAGGAATCCATAAGGATTACCCTGGTTCTGATGTAGTTCTATATAAAAATGAAAATTGTTTCCATAGTGCTTGTTAATGTTGCTGAGAAGACTTCTGATTTCCAGCTGATGAACTGGGATGTGGATGGATGAAAAATTTCAAGTGTGTAGAGTAAGGAAGTGCACAGCTCAGCAGGACAACAGATGGGTGAGCTGGAGAGGCAACGTGAAGGTAAGGAGGTGTTTGGGAGGCACTGGGACATGCTGAGTCACTGGGAAAGGGCTCATTTCTTCTGATGGTTTAGTATTTTCTAAATACTTACATGCAATACTTTCTGCCCAGCTCCTGTCTGATCTCTCCAGGTGACTGTGTGTGCTCCAGGATGTCTGCATATCTTTCAAGAGCTTCCCCACTCTCAGCAGAGAAGTTGTTCACAAAAACAGATGAGTACTTGATTATGATTAAATTCTATTTTATTCAATGTAAAAATCTTCAACTTTGTGGTGAAAGGTGCTGCTCATGCTGAGGAGCCAGGAAATGGTTGGCAAGCTACTGGCACTTGGTGATGTTTGGTCAGAGGAACCTGCTACGAACGTGCTTCTGAATCTAGCCTTCATGGAAATGTCTCTTCTCTGGAAGCAATATCACTAGGGTGGGAAGAAAAGGCAAAGAAATAAACTCAACCACCCAAAAAACCTCTGCTCTTCAGGAATGTGTGTTTTCAGGAATGCTGGAGTGTTTACAATGAAGCTGTAACAGAAAAAGGGAGGGATCAGAAAGAAGAAATACAAAGAAAAGCCCATGGGGGACCCGGTGATTGCTTAACAGCAATGGAAACATTTTTGAGGAACAGTTTTATTTTTAGAAGTGTCTATTTTCTACAGAGAATATTATTTAGCAATGACAACTGCATTGCTCTCACTGTAAAAGAAGAAATCAATCCAGTACCTGTGACTAGCAGCTTTTTCTTCACGAAGAAAATAGTCTTCAGAGAAAGGATGGAAGCCTGGTCACAGGGGGATCTTGTATAAATACCTTCGTTCACTTGATATCAAAGCTGAGCCATGCAACATTCAGGAAATATTAGACAACTTCCATGAAGAGAATCATAGACTGTCCTAAGTTGGAAGGGGTCAGGTCCAACTCAGTGACATCTCATATAAACTGATGAGCCCATAGGAAATATGGGCACAAAATACCGTCGTTGGAACGGACTTCTGCAGTATCTGCTTCCACCCCTGCTCATAGCACAGCCAGTTCCATAGCTCAGAGTCTTGTCCACTCGTGGAGAAATTTGAGTGAACGCTACACAGCCTCTCTGAGTGCTTGTTCCAATGCTGCACCACCCTCATAGAGAAGATATTCCCTTTTCTCCTGTCCTGTTTGGGATTTCCTTGACTTTGTAGGTTTTTCTGTACCTATGAGAAGTCTGGCAACATCTCCTCTAGCTCTCTCTCTACCCTTTGGCTTCTGGTATGCGTCAGTAAAGCTTAAGAGGAATGTGAGGTCATGCAATGGAAAGTAGGTAATGATGAATGTCCCTTCAAAAGTTTATCAGCTGCACAGCGGGAGCAATTTGCAGTTGTGCTCTATAGCTGTATTTATAGAAAAGCCCAAGGTTAGTCATGCTTTCACCTGGAGCCTTAAGCAGGTGCCTGGGGGAAGGAGAAGTTTGGTTTCATAGCACTTGTGAGGACAGAGGGTTTTGTCAAATGAAATCAAACGAGCTCTGCTGTAGGCACTGATTTGTTACCTAAAATTTGAGTTTTGTGCAGTCTGTCACAACCTTGGTACATCAGATTTAGAGTTCCACAATCACAGTGGAATAAAAATATATGGAAAGTGGAAAAAATATATGAAGTTCTCAGAGGGAAAGGGTTAAAAATAATCCAGTGGACAATGACAGCATAGGAAATGGCTGTGCAGATGCAGTTCTGTGAAGGATTAGGGGATTACTGGGGAGAACAAGCAGATTTGGGATCAGCAATGCCTGGGTGCTTTGAAGTAGGCAGAATGGGATGTACAAAGGGATGGAGAGCCTGCAGTAATCCTGCTCTTCCCCAGCACAGCAGCAGTGGAACTGTGCCTGGTTTTGATCCTTACTCTTCAAGCTTAGTGGATTTAGTCCAATTAAAGGTAACAAATCGTAGAATCGTTCAGGTTGGAAAAGAGCACTAAATTTCCAAGTCCAGCCCACCCCCA
Source organism: Tympanuchus pallidicinctus (assembly GCF_026119805.1). NCBI lineage: Eukaryota > Metazoa > Chordata > Aves > Galliformes > Phasianidae > Tympanuchus > Tympanuchus pallidicinctus. The sequence goes on along the minus strand of NW_026294747.1, from coordinate 61,213,120 downwards.
CCATGCCCACTGACCATGTCCCTTACTGCCAGATCCCCGTGGTCCTTGAACACCTCTAGGGCTGGTGACCACACCACCTCCCTGGGCAGCCTGTGTCACTGCATCACCGCTCTTTCTGAGAAGAAATTGTTCCTACTATCCAACCTGATCACTGATCCAATCAGTGGGTCAGAACCAGAGCTGCTGAAGACGAGCGAGAATGACAGTCTGCATCTGTGTCAAGGATTCCTGCCAGAATAGAAGGCATGGAGTGTTTGTCCTGTTCAGGGCCCGCAAGGTTAATTACAGGACAAATGGTTCAGATCTACTGCCTAGAAAGAGGTTTATGTTAAAGATGCAAAAAGACTGAAAAAGTTGGCTGTATGAACCTTTTATAGGCTATTTTTGGAAGCATTTAGTACTAAGCATGTGTCACTTTTGTTTGTTCTTCATTGCCTTTCCAAAGACAGATTGCCTTTTCTTCATTGTCAAGATACTTGAGTCAGTCTATAAAAGTTCCTGAGAGATGTTCTCTTGTCTTGCAGTCTCTGCCAGCACTCAGGACTGCACAAACAAGCTGCAAGGAGATGGGTGAAACCATGAGGCAATTGCTCCTGAATATACATCAAGGTGGGAGTAATTCCAACAGGGATCTTCTTCCCATTGGATAAATGAGACAATTTTTTGGAGTTAAACCCAGTTTTGGTGCTTCCTTTTCAGATTGTAGGAAAGATTCTCCCACGCAAGATTGTCACACATTTGTTTGACCAAAGTATGTTTAAAAGCTCTCCTTAAAACAAACACCTTTGAAATGCAACAGGTGAACCACAGTATTGGGTGCTGGAAGCCCTTCCAATGTTGTCTGATGTTTCTTGAGCTTTCCTGGAGGTGCCCAAGGCCGTGGATGTGGGGTCCTGGGCAGCCTAAGCTGCTGGGGAGCAACCAAAATTGCAAGTCATTTGTAATAAAGCTTATTGTGAGCCTTTGCCTCTGTCTCAAAGTAACGCCTGGAGAGCAGTGTGGAGTAGGACACTAACTTAGATGATGTGAGCTAAATGTGATCCCAATAATTTCTTTGTCTTACAATAAGGATGAGTAGAGAAGGACAGCACGGTGCTATTCATGCTCTTGAACTCTTCTGATGTGTCTGACAGTTCACAAATGCTCTCCCAAAAACTGCAAGTAAATAAGTGGGCACTGATACTTCATACCAAAGCTGAGCTGCCATAGACTTTCTTTCCATTTGTTTCACCTTCTGTGCCTGATGGTGGTTGGGATCTCCAGAAGAAAGCAACTTGCATGGCTGTTATTTATGACTCTGGGTGGTTGTTCTGATGTGACTGCGATGAACTCTTTTAGGAGGAATATAGAAACAAGAACTAGAGACCTAAAGTAGGTAAAGACCTCTATGAATATTTCAAAGATGGTTTGAAAACCTGTATTGCTCAAATATCCCGACCAGTGTGCAAGTTACGTCGTGTCTTCATAAATTCTCCTGGCTCTTTCCACTGGATATCACATTTCACCTCATTTGCTATTGTAAAACTTTACAAAGTATGGGAGGAAGTGTGACTTCGTTATTCAGTCTACGTGTTTTCATTCCCAGTCACGTTTGGAATTGCTTGCCCAAGTTGTGTCTAGTGAGTAAATGGCTGAGACTGGAAGCAAGAAGCGACATGGAATAGAGTTAAGTAGAAGCTTACAAGGCTGCCTGCAACTGCCTTGTAGTTAACCTGGAGGCACAGTGAAATCTGCAGTGGTGCTTCAAGTTCCACTGACAGCTCAAAGTCAGTGGTTCCATACTGAAAGTCAAAGTGCTTTCAGAGTCAATGAGATCCATCACCCTGTCGACAACACCTCCATCTGCAGCAACTGATCTAGATAGAATGATTGTTGAGCAAAGCAAACACGTGCAACTGAAAAAATTGCAGAGGAAGTCTTCCCTGTGGCCGTATCGTGCTCCACGAAGGACCAGCAGATGATTAGGAACAGTAGGTGTGGATAGATCAACGCTTGGTGGTGCCAGAACCAACCTGGGGCCTTCTGCTATGAGGTAGTTGGGGATGGGGAAAGCAGTGGATTTTATCATGATTTTGTTATTTTTCACCCATGCATCCTTATCTTCAAATACAGACCGGATGGGTAGAGAGCAAACTGGGTGGAAAACTGGAATCCTGGAGTCAAAGACATTCAAGGTTTCCCAGTCCAGCTGGCCTGCTGTTCATTTCCCTTCCGTTGACAAAAAAAGCCTTGTGGTTTTCCAGTTTTCCTCTCCTTATCTCCTGAAACTTGGTACAGGTAGCTTACTTCTCTCTTCCGCCCCCCCCCCCCTCCCCCAATTTCTGACTTAATGGTCTTTATAATGATACTCTGATCTGCATTGTGAACTTCATCTCTTTGTAGAGTTTTCTGGTTCAGAGTTATGAAGCTCTCCCAGTGCTGCCATAAGCCAGGATGCATCTGCTTCTTCCTGGGCTTTTTCTATCGACGAGAAGATCTTTGGGAAGCACCATGTGAGATCTAGGTATGGTTTTTTCCACCTCAATCCTGGAATTTTAGGGTCATTTTTCAGGGTAACATGATTATATTTTGGCTCGAAAGGAATGGGGAAGCTGAGCAGAAACATGCCTTTTCTCTGTGTCACGTTGGAGAGTGATGGACTGTGGCCATGGGAAGATTTGAGAGCTGTGTCCTTTCCTCTCCCTCATAAGAATCACCAGTCAGCTGTGTCCTGTGCCTAACTTCAGTGCAGAGAAACCAGCCCTACTTGTAGCACTGGATGGCTTCAGTGTCTTTTGTTGGCCAACATCCTTGCTCATCCCACTGTGTTACGTTCATGGAATCCTTCTGATCTTTCTACTTTTCTTCATCACCTCTTCAGCTTTTCTTCCAGTGTAACCTCACTGGCATCCAGAACATACTGGGTTTTAGTTTTCACCCAACACAAACCCAATGTGAGACTTAAATAGAGGCTTCAAAATTATGGTTTCTGCTATGTGCAGACCAAGGCAGAAACAGCTTCAATAACTGTACACTGATGTTGTGCATTGCACAGCTGCCACGGTCCCCTGCCTTTGGTCCCTCTTCCTCTTTTCAGCCCCTACTTTCAACATTTCTAATAGTCCTCTTTGGGATTTTCCTCTGGAAAGTGACTGAGTAAACATTTTTCATGGCAGGTATGGGGTGGTGGTTGGGCTGCATGATCTGACTGGTCTTTTCCAACCTTGCTATCGCCGTGCCTCCAGCTGAGCCCTGCTCTCAGGCGCTCAGAATGTTATCTGCTTTGTTTGCTGCCATAAATAAACGTATCTCGTAGTTCCCTCCTGATGGCCATGCGGAGGTGAAGTGGTGCAGAGGCAGCCAGCTGGGTCTGTTCTAGCTCTCAGATCAATAGTGGGACCGGGGTTTAAACTCTAAATAGCAAACTTTGATTGCAAAATCTGCTTTGAGAAAATAGTTTAAAATTAGCAGTTCTACTGCTATGTAGGAAGTATGATTTTTATATCTCTGAGATGTGCAACTCAAAGCCATTTCTGCAGTGTTCAGAGAAGATTCATGCTGCAAAAAGGAAGATGTTGCTTTGTTATTGCTGCTTATTGGCCACTGTGGTTCTAAATACACCTATGATTGAGCTGGTACCTTTGAGGAAGGTGTTCAGTAATGTGTATTTTTTAAATTGCTGGATGTTGTGTTGAGGGACATGGTTTAGTGGGAGCTATTGATGATAGGTGAACGGTTGGACTGGATGATCTTTTAGGTCTTTTCCAACCTTGGTGATTCTATGATTCTATGTGTAAATGTGGCACTGAGGGACGTGGTCCATGGGCACAGTGGGGATGGGGTGGGGTTGGGCTGGGGATCTTAGAGGTCTTTTCCAACTGGACTGATTTTGTGATTCCTTTAGTGAGGAGCGGTGTCTGAAGTTGGTATCTGCCTGCCCTCAGTCCCTGTCTATTTATCCCTTGGCTGTGGGATGGATCTGAGCGGCTCTGACCCACTCTGTCCCCCCACACCACCTCTGTGCCACCCAGCCCATCCACTCCCCAAACCATGCCCTTTTGCTTCTCTCCCTCAGGAAACCTAATCTCTCCGGTAAATGACACCCAGGGCTATTTTGGAGCTGTGCTGTGGGGGGAAAGCAAAGCACGTCAGCAATGTGACAGCCAGGAGGGGTGGGCAGGGGGTGGCACAGCCTAACCCCGAGCGGCGAAGGCACTGCGGGGAACTCAGGGGGACCTTGTGCCGTGCGTCCCTATCGCCGCTGGGGTTTCTGTTTTATTTTGCTGAAGGGGAAAGGGGGGAACCAAAGCCAACATGGTGTCCCCACGTCCTCTGTTCCCCTTTTCCCCCTTCCACCTTCTGTCATCTTCATAGGAAGCGGCTTTCTGTCACCCTGCCCACGGATTTTTATCTCCTCAGGCTCCAGGTAAGACCGAAACCTTCAGCTGCGGGGAGGTGTGAGATTTGGGTACTTGGGATAAGAAAGAGAACGGCGTTTGTGGCTGTGGAAGGGGTGAGGTTGTTTCTGTGTCAGTGTTACTGCACTGGAGTGTGGTTTGTGAAGCGCGTTCGGAGATGGAGCTGAGGGTGAAGATGGTAAATCCATCCTTCAGCTGGGGGGCACACATGGATTGCGTTGTTTGCTCACTTCTGGCTGTGTCAAAAAAGAAACACAGATCAAGTTAGAGGAGAAAATAGGGGAGAGTCAACATTAAACTTCTATTGGTTGTGTTTGATGTAATTTGTCCCCAAACTTGTGATAGCAGCATGAATGAAGAGCCTGGAAAAATGAGAGAAGTGACAGCAAGAAGAGCTTTTAGGGTTTATTTGCAGGGCACAATCCTTAGTGAGAGCTCTTTCCCACTGAGCTCCTGGCCGGTGCCGACACCGATTCAAACCACTGCCCCCACCCTCCTCACATTTCTCCAAGTGGCTGTGATGGGCAGAGATGGAGCCCGACAGCTGAAGCTATTTCTGTCCCCACAGCTCAATGGGGTGGAGTGGCTGTTAGGACGGTGACGTCCTGGTTAGAATACAGGCGCTGGAGACGGAGGATCGCGGCTCATTGAGGGAATTCTTTGTCCCTATGGCTGCTGTCATCTCGCAGCTCCCTCCCATAGGAAATACACTTTAAGTCTTCCAGCTTAATAGAAGTGAGTTTATTGCTCTGTTAATGCTGATGGGAAAGTATGTGAGAGTTGGGGGTGTTTGTTTCAGGACTGTTTTATTTAAGGATATCTGCGTTAGAAGTGATATATTGCAAGGATATGGTTGCAAGTTGTGCCAGAAGAGATTTAGATTGGATATTGGGAAGGATTTCTTCAAGGGAAGGTGTTGGAATGGGATGCTCAAGAAAGTGCTGGAGTCCCCATCCCTGGGGGTATTTAAGGAATGCATGGGGGTGACACTGGAGGACATAGTTCAGTGGTGGCACCTTGTGATCTTGAAGGTATTTTCTAATCTAGGTGATGCTGTGATTCTGTTGCAAGGGAGAGAGAAGTCTATGGAAAGGATTAATTAAGTGATATAAATTGATATCAGTGTGAGTCCACTGTGCTCCCGAACCTCCCAGGTTCACTTGCTCAAGCTCCCAGTCTTCGCTGCCTAAGCAGATGGAGATGTTCTGCCACAGCCACTTGCATCCAGGACATGGTACAGACAAAACCCAATTGGAAGAAATTGGTGATGAATTTACTAGCATTTACATCATCCCTTTTCTATCCCCAGAATTATATTTCTCCTCTATTTCTGTCCTTTTCACCCCCGTGAAGCAGCAATGAGCATCACCCTACACCTACAGCCTCCCCTGCGTTGTAGATGTTACTTATGTTTGGTCAGAGCAGCCTGGGTGGCTTCAGGCTTAGAAAAACAAAAGATGTCACATAATCTGGAGTGGGGATTATTGGATTTGTATTGATTAACTCATCTATTTCACTTCAGTCTCCCGTGTGTTACACCAACTGTGTAACCACCACACATTGCTTATATGACTGGAAGGTGATCTGGCTACATTGCCCAGTGGTTGCACAAACCATGTGGATGATGCTTGTTGGAATTTTCTGAAGGTTTGACTCTTTTCTTTGCTACCAGTTGTTAGAAATATTCAGTGTGTTGAGAAAGGATTTATTCCAGGAGTGTGAGTTGATGCAGGTTCCTTCCTAGATACTTGCTGCGTAATTAGCCCTAATTGACTTCTGCAGGTCAAAATGGTAAAATTGTCATGAGCATAGCCAAATTTTGCTCAGGTTGCTCATGTTGAGCACCATGTGTTAGCAAATAGCCACTTAGGAAGCTTCCCTTAACCTCTCCTGTAGGTTTTAGCCAGCTACAGAGGTAACACGGAGTGCAAGTAAGCCCTACCCTGAGTTGAGACAGAAGCTTACTGCAGTAGGCTTAGTTTATTGCACAGACTTCTCTGTGTCTACATCTCCTATAGCACACCTATCCTCCAGCCACCACAGCAAGCTCTTCCATTGCTCATCCTGTGACCTTTGGATGTGCCAGATCTGCTGTCCCTCACTGCAGTGGAATTCAGAGTAGGCCAAGCTCAGCTCTGCATTCAGCTCCTCAGTGACAGATCCCATTCCTGCTCTGATCAAGCAGGCGCCAGATGAATGCCGTCAGCTCAGATCAGTCAATCTGTGCAAATCTCTGTGTGCACCTCGTTTGGAGACATAATGGGCACGGAGCACTGGCTGTGCTGCTGTGCCTTTCATCTGTGAAGCACCACTGTAATGGTTCATAGGTGTGCATTGCTCTGACATCACTGAGCTTGCAACTGACCCTGCACTCATGCCGTTTGCTTTCTGACCTCTGTTCCCTGAGAGCTTGTTAGAAGCAATAGGGCAGTGAGATTACTGCCCAGCAGCACTTAAAACATCAAAGGAAATCTGCACTGACCCATCAGCTTCCCATCCCACCCACAGAGCAGTTTGCTCTGATTTTTAGATGGAAAAACACAGGCAGATATGTCATGTAAACTGCATAAATAGCATCACTGCCTTGATTTTTATCTGAAGCTTTATGTTTTAATGATATTCTTTGCAAGGTTTGGGGCTCAGAAACAGGAGCTTCCCTAATTATGTTGCCCCTTATCTCAGGAGAGGATGGATAGCAAGGCTGCAGAAGTAAGTCCAGGAAACATGAACTCTACAGCAGGCATGGGACAGGTCTTAATGTGGTTTCTGGAGAACCTCTGTGCTTTTGGTCTGCATTTGTTTGGGTTTAGGCAGATGTTAGAGTCACAGAATCATTCAGGTTGGAAAAGACCTCTGATATTTCCAACCCCAACCCACCCTCACCACATCCCTCAGTGCCACATCTCCATGGTTGTGGAACCCTGACTGTGTGCATGGCTGTCTGTTGTTTCCTGGGCAGTGATTTGATTTTATTTGCATTATCTGACACATGAAAAAGTGGAAAAATTGAATGGATAAAGGCACAGGCCAAATTTGCTCCCAGTACTTTACTCCCAGTATGCTCAGAAATACATGTGAATGTGATCTCTGCTGCAAATGATGCATCACAGTAAGATTATAAAGTGAAACGTGGCACTGGTAGATGTCTAAGATCAATTGGAAGGGGCATTTGCACTGATGAGGTTTACTCATGTTTTGTTGCCCTATGATTACGAAGAGATCAGTCCTCACGTTTGCAGAGGGTCAATATTGGCACTGAAGTTTGTGTGTGCCTGCAAGGAGTCTCCATCAGTGTATTTGCTTAGTAAACTTCTTATAATGTTACACTCTAGAAAAATCAACTCTTGGCCTTACAGCAATATGCCCACATGGCTCTGCGCTCCCTCCTGCTCCTCATCCGTTTCTCAGTCTAACAAAGGGAGATGGTTTTTCTCCTATTTGAATGTAAAAATGTGTTTTTATTAGTCCAGCCTACCGAAGGAATAAGGAATCATAGAATCATCAAGGTTGGAAACACCATTTTTGGGTTTGTTTTTTTTTTTTGCTCTTTGTGATAGCATGGGTTTGAAGCTGGAATGGAGTTGGTGTCTGAAGGATGAAACAGGGCAATGCCTTCCAAAGACAGAGCCAAACAATTCGATGCTACGATACAGCCTGAAATTCAGCCTCCTGGGCAGGGAAGGTTGGCACATGGGTTCCAAGCCTGTGTTTTAATTTATTCTTTGTTACTATAGTAAATGCTACTGCTTGATTCTCCAGGGATGAACTTCAATCCCAGCATCTCAGCACCCTCAATTAGAATTCTACTGCCTCAAATGAGCACAAGGCCCTGATCAGCACTCAGTTGACCTCAGTGGAAATTTCCACTGACTTCAGTGTACTTTGGCTCCAGCCCAATGCCTGTGTCTGCATCTTCCATTCATGCAGCTTCTCTGCTTGTAGCCTTGCAAGTGTTTATGAGAAATATACTTTAAAGCTCAAGCGAGGACAGAGGTTGGATGCAGTTGGAGGGAATAGGAAGTGCAAACTGGTTCACAGATTTCTGGAGCAGTCTGTGATACCATCTTCAATAGTAGCAATGATTCACATGAATACCATCCTGGATTTTTGTGCCCCCACTTTCCCATTCTTCAATTTTAATGTCAGTTTGTGCCTTCCAGCCTCCACCAGAGTAAATGGAATGAAAAATAATTTGCTATTAATGTCATGCCTGATTTGTTGTATACAGATGGTTGGACTAGATGATCTTAATGGTTTTTTCCAACCTCAATGTGATTCTAGGTAAGTACTTTGTCATATATGCTGAGTGTGAGCCCATCATTGTTTTGACATGAAGAAGAAGTGGGAGGAAAACCAAGGCATGGGGAAACGAGCAGCTTCCCCAAGAGCAGCTTCCCCAAGATCGTGGTGCAGGTGAGCAGCCCAGCCACCTCCCACCCACTGCCATCATTCATTTGCTTGTTTGCCTTAAGGCACTGCAGCAGGAGTTGGAGGAGGGGGGAAAACCTGGTGAATCCTCTGCCTGAATTGTGGCTAAAGCAACAAAGCAGGTTTTTTGGCTTGTTCTTACTGCTTTCTGCTGGAGGTTGGAGGGGAAAGTGGTACGGTCATCTGCCATTGGGTGAGAGAGGGGGTGGATGTGTAGCCAGCAGGGAAGCCAGGCTGCCATAGGATTAAGCAGGATATTTCTGTCGTGGTGACTGGTTATTATTTCCTTTGAGATCCTCCCAGCACAGTGCCTGATGCCTTTCACTGTATGTGGCACTTTGAAGGTGAAAGAGCACAGAGGTGAGAGCTCTGCAGACCTCTGAATCATTCCTATGGCTCAGGAGGTGCAAGTTGCTATTGCAGAAGTGTCTGGCATTGTGCACATAGAGACAGGGAGTGATTAGGGGAGAAACTGTGCTCAGGAGCAGGGCTCTCAGAGAGGCTCAGAGCTGGGTTTGCTCTCCTTACAGAGCTCTATTCTGTTGTCTAATCCTTTTTCCAGGCACAGTTAGCTGCTGCACTTGGGTTTCTGGTGCCTTTAGCTGTGCTTTGCTCATCCAAGAAGTGCTTGTGCAGAGAGCAGGGCTGCTCCTGAGGGATTAGAAGTAGTTTCACTCCAGCAGAAGGCAAAGAATATCCAGGAGTCGTGAGGGAACAGAGTAAGTTTGTGTGCCATGCAAAGTTCAGGTGACTCAAAATGCTGTGCTCTGCTGTGATGTTCTCCAGCTGCACAGGAACGGATGGGCTCTGTGAACAGTGAGTGTCACTGATTGCTTCTGGCTTTCTCAGCATGCAGGGGCGCCAGAATTGCTGCTAGCTTCAGTTCTGAACGCTGCTGCCCCTGGAAGTGCTCAAGAACTGTGGGGATACGACGCTGATGGACATGTTTTAGTGGACATGGTGGGGGATGGGTTAACAGTTGGACTAGATACTGGTGGTCTTTTACAACCTTAATGATTCTATGATTCTTCTCGGTTGATCTGTGCTGCCAAACAGCTGCTATGCAGCCAACCCTGAAAGCAAAGCACAGAATTACAGGGATTGGAAAGGACCAACCTCCTGCTAAAGCAGTTCCCTACAGCAGGTTGCACAGGAAAGCATCCAGGTGGGTTTTGAAGGCCTCTAGAGAAGTAGATTCCACCATCTCTCTGGGCAGCCAGTGCTCTGCCATCCTCAAAGTAAAGAATTTTTGTTTCTGATCTTCATATGGAATTTCCTGTGCTTCAGTTTGTGCCCACTGCTCCTTGACCTGCTGCCAGGCACCACCACCAAAAGCTTGGCCCCATTCACTCGACTCCTGCCCATCAGATATGTATAAGCATTGACGACATCTCCCCTCACCCTTCTCCAGGCTGAACAGTCTCAGGGCTCTCCTCATTTCCTCGTAATGGAGATGTCCCACATCCCATCATCTCTGTAGCCCTCCACTGCGCTCTCTCTAGAAGTTCCCAGTCTTTCTTGAAGTGAAGGGCTCAGAGCACAGTAAGCAGGTGCTGAGATGTCGTTCCAGCAAGCCCTAAGCAACATAATGCTTCTTTTTAGGAAGCCTGGCATTGCTTTAGATTCCAGTATATGTTACCCATGGTTGTTCCTTCACGTGGGTCTGCGTGGACGTGGTTCAGAGAACAAGGCCTTAGGACAAAGACCAGGGGGCTCAAGAGTAGAGGTGGGGTGCTTAACATGGGCAGAATTAAAGCAACAGATGCAAGGAAAAGGGAGAAATATTGAAAAGAGACTCAGGGCAATGAAAAGGAAAAAAAGAATAGATGAAAAAAAGATGGGCACAAAGAAGGTATGTTGATAGGTAGACCCATCACTCAAAATTTCATGTCTTTATGACCACAAAACCAGCCCAAATGTTATATAGCACTAGCACTGATCATTTTCTTAGTGCCATCGTGCTGTTTCTGTATGAACTGCCTGAAGACTTGTACTTTACCCAGTGTCTTCAGTGGGAAAATGGGCTGCTTTCTCAGCAGATTCACATCACTCAGTTTGAACGTAAGAAGTATGCAAGGTCTTCTCACCCCTAATAAAAAGGACAGTGGAAATGTACTCCAATCAGATTGTTCTGGATGACAAATGTCCTGATAACACGAAAGTGCAGCAGTTGTTTGCTTGTACCATCAAATCTGCTTGCTTGTGACGTTTTTCTTTCTCATCCTTTAGGTAACCAAGATGGATTACAGCTCGTTCAGTGGAGTCCCCCGCTTCCTGACCCGGCCAAAGGCATTTATAGTGTCTGTGGGGAAGGATGCCACACTGAGCTGCCAAATCATTGGAAACCCCATCCCAGTTGTGAGCTGGGAAAAGGACAAACTTCCCATCCGATGTGGGGGAAGGTTTAAAACCACAGAAGATGGGGACCTCTATCAGCTGACGATCTATGATCTGAGCCTGGAGGACAGCGGCCAATACATCTGCCGTGCCAAGAACACCATCGGGGAAGCTTTCGCAGCTGTTAGCATCAAAGTCGGAGAGGAGACCACGGTCACGGAGTCGGCCCCGTATTTCATCCAGAAACCTTCCTCCATCAAAGTAACTTTGGGAGAGGATGCCATGTTCAAATGCAGAGTCCAAGGCAGCCCTCCCCTCTCTGTGAACTGGGAGAAAGACGGCAGACACCTGAGGAACCGGGCTGACGCTGGCCGCTACCAGATAGAGTCAGCTGGGGAGTCCAATGCTCTCACCATTCAGTGTGCCCGGCTGGGGGACAGTGGCACATACACGTGTCGGGCTGAGAATCCCATCGGCTCTGCCAGCGCTTCCGCAGCGCTGGTTGTGGAATCGCAGGGCTCTTCCAACCCGGGCAGCCATTTCGATACCAGCTGTGGCAAAACCTCCTCTTTGTTGTCTCACCTGCAAAAGAGGCGGGAGGAGATCAGGAAGATGGACGTTTCCTACGGGGCTCTCGATGCCACATCAGCCCAGTCTTACTCCAAAACAGAAGGGCTGTCTGGCATCGGTTACAGCCTCTCCCGGGATTACGAGCGGGCAGCCGGGCTCACCACCAAAGGCGCTCGCAATGCCATGTTTGGGACGCTGACGCGCACCTGCAGTGTGACGGAAGGGAAGCACGCCAAGCTGAGCTGCTACGTGACTGGGGAGCCTAAGCCGGAGATCGTGTGGAAGAAGGACAACGAGGTCATTGTGGAAGGGCGGAGGCACGTCATCTATGAGGATGATCAGGAGAACTTTGTGCTGAAGATCCTCTACTGCAAGCAAGTGGACAATGGGCTGTACACCTGCACGGCCTCCAACCTGGCAGGGCAGACCTACAGCTCTGTGTTGGTCACTGTCAAAGGTGAGCGCTTCCACCTGCTCCTGCAAGTGGGAAGGTGATGCTTCTAGCTTGGTGTGAAAGTGGGCAAAGCTTCTGCCACCAAACTGCAGGAAGAGAGCATGGGTTGGACATAAAAACCCCTGCAGATTGAAATGGGGCTATAGCAGTGCAACAGGTGGCCTGGGGAGAGGGAGTCTCATCACTGAAGGCCTTTAGGATGCGCAGTAAACAAGCTTCAGTCAGGAATGGCTTCAGGGTGGATGGATGTTTCAGGGTGGATATTAAGAAAAACTGCTTCTCCTAATGAGTGGTTGGGCATTGGAACAGGCTGTGCAGGGAGGTGGTGGAGTCACTGTTCCTGGAGGTGTTCAAGAACAGATGTTGCCTTGAGCGGCAAGGATTAGTGGGCATGGTGGTGATGGGTTAATGGTTAGACAAGATGATCTTAGTAGTCTTATCCAACCTTAATGGTTCAATGTAGAACTGGCACGCTGTGGGCCAGCTGGGATGGACTAGATCTTTATTATAACACCTGGAGAGATGGGAGCTTTAATGTGAGAGATCAACCACCATCCTCTGATTCCAGTGAGTGCCAAAGCCCCATCTTCCCCTCCAGGTTTTAATCATACCTGGGTTTAAATTCACCACTGGGCTCAATCATACCACACTCCTAATCTCACCACATGCCATTAAACAGAAGTAGAGAAAACTCCTCTCTGCAAACTGAATATGTCAGGCTGCATTGGACCTTGCAGGGGCCCTAATACAACTCCAATCACAGCTTCCTCTGTTCTGCCCAGAGTGACCCACCAGCAGCCCTGTTATTGCCAGACTGCTTCAGCCTTTTCCCAGCTCGTGCTGTCGGGCAGCCTGCAGTCCTGATGTCCTCCCAGAACTCCACCAATTCCAGGAAGCCTCTGCTTGCAGCGTTTGGGGGGGTGATGAATTTGCCTTCAGAGCATCCCTCAGCACTGCTGCAGATCAGATCAAGCTCTTCAGAACATAAACAAATGTGATGCACGTTTTCACAAAGGAAATTGTGTCTTTTCAAACTTCTATTTCGCAAGGCTTCAGCAAGCAGTATGAAACCCAGGCAGCACCTATAAATTGATTCTCAGATGTAAAAAAAAAACAAACTAAAAAAAACAACAACGAAAAAAACCCCTTTTGCATGGCAAAATTGACTCTTTGAAATGAAAGCAAAATGTGTCAGAAATTCAAATGCATAGGAAATGCCTGCATTCCATACTGGTCTGTAAGACATACTGACCATTTAGTTTTGTGGCTTTCCTCTTCTGGACATTTCTTCATTCTCACTGTCTTTCCCAGCAGTGACTCACGCCCTGCGTCCATCAGTGACACTCAATCCGTGCAGCTCACTGGCACCAGTCCCACTCATTGCCATCCTGTGGAGGTGCTGAGTGGTGCAGAAAGGAGCATTTGGCTCTTCCTAAAGCTGTGATCACTGTATGAGATGGGATTCAAAGGAGAAGACCAAGCCAGGCTCTGGGGTGGCTGCTCTTGTTGAGCGTGGCTCCAGCTCCGTTCCTCATCTAGTGTCTGTCTGGCTCTGAAAAGCACTGCCCCATGTTTGTTTGATAATTCCCAAGGCGTGCAGCCTGTTCCAAAGCAGACAAAGTATGCGAAGCAGCAGGCCTGGGAGCAAGCACCATGGCAAAGTGCTATTCATCAATGTCCATTGTCAAGCGATGTGAGTCAGAGGGCTCAAGTGGAAATGTTTGTGGTCTGTTTCTTTGTGATACTATACCATGTAGGGCTTTCTGACCAGGCCAAGGCGACCATGGAAAATCTACTTGTGTTGGTTATAATTAGGCCCTGAATAATGGCTCTCCTTTGTGTCACAAGAAGTCCTCATCCATTCAAAGACAGCTCAGGATGATGTAGCAATGAAGGGAGCTTTTAATTTCATCCTTTGTGTGCAACTGATGATGCCATTAGCTCATCTGAGGTCATGTTTGGAGGGATAGATCATCTTGCCCCACAATCCTCTCTTTGCTCAGTTGTGCAGAAGAGGCTGAATGATGTGACTGCATTGGACTGTGTGCAGATAACAGAGTATTTAGGGAGCTTGTGATGCTGCTTCCTCCATGCTTACCCATAGGCACAGATAGATACAGATCCACAGATAGTTGTGGATGCGCCATCCCTGCAGGCATTCAAGGCCAGGCTGGATGTGGCTCTGGGCAGCCTGGGCTGCTGGTTGGAGACCCTGCACACAGCAGGGGGTTGGAACTGGATGAGCGTTGAGGTTTTTTTCAACCAGGACCATTCTATGACACCTGGGTAGGAAAGCTTCACGGGTCTAACTGCAATTTGGGCACTCTGGTTCACGTACAACACATAATTTCAACACGAGAATTTGAGTGACAATATTTGTGGGTGTTTAAAATATAGCATGAAGAAAAACTACCTAGCCCAGCATCCTGTCTCCAAAGTATCTAATGGCAGCATAGCAGACCAAAGGACACAGCCTCTAGCTTGCCTCTTACATGTTTTTAGTCTAGATCCTAAACCCAACACATGTGTAAGCCAGGCCCATGCCTTAAGTTTTGAACTGAAAGAAAAAAAGTTTGTTTTTTTTTTTAACTGTTTCTGGATGGGATGTACTGAATTAAATAGAAGACCCAAGAAAGAGGCTACAATGAAGAGAGTCTCTTTCACAATTAAGGAAAACCAAGAGTTGATTACTCTTAACCAGTGATGTTGGTTTCTCGTATCTAGAGCAGGGATAAAATCACAAGCCATGCACTGAAATGTGAGCTGTAAAAGCAGTCAATAAACTTTTCCCAACGAAAGTTCCCCTCTTTAACAAACCAAAGAGCAGAGATGATGGGAAATACATGAATGAATCACTTGAAGGCTTTGAAGATGTCCCTGAGCCACATGTAAAGTCAATAAGAATAGTGTACAGGTCTCTATCCTTGGGCATGGACCAAGCAATATTTGTCTGAGTAAAGGAGTTTGGGGCTGAGTCTCTGAATACTCAGTAAGTAGTTAAGTAATCAGATACTGGATAGAAAGGTTAAAGGTTGCTTAACCAACAAGGTCAAGGCTGGAAAACCGGATTGGTGCCAAAGCCATTTCTTTCTGCCTCTGATACAAAATGATGTTGGATGACTGCTGGAGTGATCTGAGATCTGAAAGAGAGCAGCAACGTGAGAAATATGGAGGTACAAAGGCAATTTGGGAAGCACTAAGGAAAGGAATGAGATAAGGGGAGTTTGTGTACCTTTAGATTGTTCCTTTTTGAAGTATTTTCTGTGTTCTTACTGTCTTTGGATCACTTCTGGAAGAAATGCCTCTGGAATAATAAAAGGAGAGAACTACAAGAAGGCCGAGAGTAGGCAAGAGGAAGTGCAGGCAGGTGAAAGCCCAGGTTGAGAGGGCCAATGTACATTGGGAAGGTTAAGGGGACTTTAGCTTGTTTGCAGGCTGCACCTATTCTTAGCAAAATATGTTAGCAGGACCTGTATTTAAAACATAACATCACCTCATTGCCATGCTGGTTGGTAGGGACCAAGCAAGAGCCCATGATGCTGGAGACGTGTTTTCAAGACAAGCAGCCAAATTCATAGCTGCTTTAAGCTCTTGCAGTTCTAACTAACTCCATGAGCTGCTCTTGCTCTATGCTCCCTCAGGGCTCTGCTTTGCTTCTTTCCATTTCACATTTTTCCCAGTAGACTGAATTTCGTAGATCTCATATTTTCCCTTCTATAGAAATGCTTTTATTGCCCTCATACGCTTTAGTGAGCATAGCTACTTTGACTAAAAACAGGCAGATAGAAAAAAACCTACAGTAAAAAACTGTGGAGAAATCATCATTTAAAAGAAATTCATACTGACAGTAGAAATGAATTCCAGTGACCTCTCAGGGCACTCTGTGTGAAGGAAATGAGTTGTGCTGGGAGCTGAGATGATGTAAGGACAAAGTAGAACTGGTGCTCAAATTCAGAGCACTGAGCTTGCATGGAAGGAAATGCTTCTAGGGGAAGCTTGGTTTGGAGTTATTGCAAAGACTTTGTTTCATTCTTTTGGTGGCACTTATATCAAACAGATGTGGTTGAGGCGAGAATTATGTTGCACGTGACCTCGGATGAGCACACTTTCTGCTTATCTTCTAAGGACGTTTTTTAGGTATTCTGAACATTTTGGATAATCACAGAATCATAGAATGGCCTGGGTTGCAAATGAGCACAGCGCTCATCCAGCTCCAACCCCTGCTGTGTGCAGGTCACCAACCAGCAGCCCAGGCTGCCCAGAGCCACATCCAGCCTGGCCTTGAATGCATCCAGGAAAGGGGCATCCACAGCCTCCTTGGGCAATAGGAGGAAACCAGCTGCTTGTCAGATGGCTGTATCTTCCATATTGGAATCATACTTTGGAAGAGCTTACAATGAGAGTTACCTTGTGGAAGAGTAATAGATGACAAGCAGCCATTTAGAACTGGGCAGCTGATACTTATGGAGTCTGACAGATGGAATGTAATGCCGGTATCTGCAGCACCCCTTCCTGAAATGCCTCTGGTAGCTACAGCACAGAATGTTTCTGAACTCTGTTGGGTGCTGTAGAGAGGGTTCCAACATTGGAGAATTTGCCCAATCTGATGGGCTGCAGCCCCATATGATGTGAGAGAAGATAATGTAGAGGTCTGTGCTCCACTCATTATCCTGACCAGTGCATGAATGCATTTAGTTATTTTCCTAGTTAATGTAGTTAAGTAGAAAATACACTGAAAGTCTTTCTCATGTAAATATTGCCCAAATTAACCTCTTTTGCCTGGTGGCTGACCAGGCATGTTAGACTACATAAGCAAGATGAAGATATGTTCAGGAATTAAAAAGGTGGTGGATTTCAGAGCCTCTCTCACACATCTCCAAAGCAGGAAAAAGCAACGGGCTGGGAAAATAGCAGTCTTTAATTTAATTTGTCAGCTGCTGTCTCCCTGAAGCCTCATTCAGAGCAAAATAAGATGTGTGCATATGTCAAAACAGTGGAAGCAAAGTTGTTTTCAGATGATGTCTGTGACTGCTCAGCAGCTGAAAAGAGAGAGGTGTTAATGACATGGCTTAAGTATGGAAACAAGCCTGTGTACTTCTCAGGTGTGCCTTATATTTCCTTCTGGCCCTTGGGCACATCACTCTGCTCTCACAGTCAGCTCCAAGGTGCCTCCTGTCTCACATGGCTGCATTGCAACCACTTCTTCAATGCTGGCATTGTTCTGATAAACGCATTCTTGACGTCGTCCTCTTGCTTGGTCCCCTGACAAGAGCATTGCATCCACTTAATTCCCCCTGACCACATGGGGTGCTTTCAGATGTGAGACACAGGAATCCAAGCTGCCTTTTGGGTAGAGAGAAAAAGGTAATTAATATGGAGAAAGGGCTGTGCTGCCATTGCTGAAGACTTTGAGGAAAGACTTTGACTTGCCTTGAAATGAGGCACGTTAAGCCAAAAGGCATGTCCTCCTTGCTTATGTATTGTACAGGTTTCCAATGAAGTTCCAGCTCCAGAATAACAACCTAAACAGTATTTAGCATCAGTGTCTCCTACTCCTTTCCTAGTGATGGGGCAGGAGGGACAGACAGTGGCTCAGCTGCCAAAAGATGCAGGGACAACTTTTAAACCATGCTCTGTCCAACAGAAAATGCTTCAGGCTGCAGAGTAGGTTTTCATGCTCTACGTGTGTGTTCATGTTCACACATCAGCCCTCCTTTCTCAGAAGTGATTTATGTGCCCCTTCTACTTGCAAGCTGTAGCATGCTCAACACAGATCCCAGCATTACAAGGTGGAGGGTCCTGGTCATCAGGTCTAGGGTATTTTAGGGCCAAGGTTTGATGTGACTGATGATCACCAGCTGTCCTGCTCAGCTCAATGCCCGTTTCTCTGTTGTTGGGGTATCAGGGTGATTTCACAGTTCAGTTGTCACAGGAATTAAATGGTATCTACGTTCTGCTTGTAAAATATCTCCCCTCACTGCCACACAGCTGTTTTCCTGTTTGATCTGCGCTCTTCTTTCTCCCTAAGCCAGAGTGGTATGATACAGTTGGTGAAGGAAAGCAGAGGCAGTTGGCAAGCTTGGGCCCAGTGCAGAGGAGGCTGAAGGGAGGGCTCATGGTGCCCCATAGCCCCCCATGGTGCTCTGCAGCCCCTCATGGCCCTATTGCTTCTCACAGAGTTTGAGTCTTTCTTACTGAGGTGTTTTTTTAATGCCTCTTACACTAAGCTGCCACAAATTCTTGTTTCTCCTTTCTTTTTAATCTCCTGAAGAACCACCAATACCCTTCAAGGAAAAACTGAAGGATCTTGAAGTCTGGGAGAAGGAATCTGCCACCTTCCAGTGTGAAGTGCCTGTTCCCAGTACGGAGACATCTTGGTTCAAGGAGGAAACCAAACTCCGGCAGAGCAAGAAATACAACATAGAAGAAGAGGGCACGTATCGCCGGCTCACGGTCCAGGATGTCACTGCAGATGATGATGCTGTCTATATCTGTGAGATGAAAGAAGGGAGCAGGACCATTGCAGAATTGTCTGTCCAAGGTAAGAAAGAGCATTACTATTTTAGATGGGCCAAGTCTCATCTGTTGAGTGAGAGATGCGTATGTGGGACTCCAGACTTGAGCTTACAAACAGCATTTATCTCATACACACAGAGAAGAACAGCAGAGCCCCTACCACGTGAGAAGAGAGCAACTTGTCTGTGGGTCCCTGAGTCTCTTGCCAGGGTTTATCTAGGACACAGGGTCACAGAAAGAGAAGAGACTGCGTTGCTGCACAAGTCACATCGCATAGCAGAGGCCTATGCTTTAAGTGTTTTTCTGGAGGGCAAAGCCTTTGAGCTATAGCTCAGCAATGTAGACTTTCCTTGACGTGATCCCAAGCAGTGGATGTGTCTCCTGGCACCATCTCACACAGGTCTTGTCAGGTGTCTGGTAAACACAATGGTAAATCTTGTCTGAGAGTGGTGCAGATCAGATTGGGAAGTTGGCTTGGCAGCTGTTTTATGGTCTGATGCATGGTGCAGGCTGTGGTCATCCGTATGATGTCAGACTGCAAACCTGATTCATATTTTAGAGCCCTGACATCTGGAGCTGCTTTTTGAAGTTTGAAAGGCTGATGAAATGTAGATATAGGTCTGTGTCCAAGACCTCTGGGCCAACGGTTCAGCACTGAATTTAACGTAAGCGTAGAGCTGAGTACATCAATGGAGTCTCACAACAATCTGCACATCAGAGATAGTTGGCAGAAGGCAACTTCAGTTCAGAACTCATTTGTTATCTGAAAAAGTACTCAGCTGCACAGCTCCAGGACCTGTAGTTTTTCTGTTGATGCTGCTTGCTCTGGTGTCATTGACATGTCTGCTGTAATGCAAACTGGAGACCTACTGGGTCACACTTGTCCTGTCTCCTTTGAAACCTGACTTTACTCCATCTGAAGACAGAATTCTCCGTTTCATAAATTGGTGCTGTGAGTCACTGTGCAAATTCCTTTCTGCCTAATTAGCACAGACATAAGAGTTGACATGAGTGAAGGCAGAAGGGGTAATTTAGTTTGTGGACATTTGAGAGTTCAGATAGACATCCTTTTGTTTTGACTTCTGCTGGGGCTGAACCAGTCAAATGCTTTGAGTGTGTTTGGCCCTACTAGCTGGTATTCATTTTTACTTGTTTGTGCTATGGTTCTATGACATGTTCCATTCAAAAGAGATTGACTGAGCCAGGTGGAGCTCTCAGGAGGGAAAGGAGGCAGAGCCTTCCTGAAGGAGCCCTGTGCTTGCCCAGAGGGAGAAGATTCGAGAGAGCAGGGTGGGGTGGGGATAATGTGAGAGCTTGTCAAAGTGGGCAGCTCCATGGCACTGCTTAGGGCAGCACAGGGCAGACACACGGCCAAGCTTCAGAGAGGATGAGCAGAAAACCAGACTACTGAATGCTCCTGATGAAGTGTGCCTGCTCTGCTGCATGAGACAGTTCAGCACTGCTTCCCATGAAATATCTCTAGATGCTTTGCCTGTTAGAGGGCACTTCTGCCTTGCAGAAACTGTTCTGGGGCTTGAGACAGTCACGCTCTGCTGATAGGGGTGATTTTCTGGTTTTTCTGAACAAACTCTCCTGTGGACAGTCACGTTTTGTAACTCTGACATTATTCTATTAATTCATAATCATGGTAGCATGGAAAAGCTACACGTCAGTGAATTGATTCCATGTGAATTTTCATGTTCACATTAAAGAGATGTGATGGCTTTCCATCTTTCCATCTTCTGTCAAGTTAGGTCATTGGTGCACTTGGCAGCTATGTCATTTCCTGATCATTTGGTGGAAGCAAAATACCAAAGACAGCTGAGGACCTGTCTGGTTTTAAGACTGACCTATTTCAGCAAAGAACTCCCAGCATATGCAGAAATAAAAGCCCTATCACTGTCAAACCTATTCTTGATGAAGCCAAATACACTGCGCTTGCCCAACAGGAGACACCGCATGTTAGACTAGGATCACGAGAGACTGTAGTCAAATCAAATGGCTTTTCTACTCTTGAAGGGCAAAACAAATCCTTGGGATTATCTGTTGTGTGTAACACAGAGCCCGGGATTTCACTGAGGGATGCATGTGTAGTGTCTACCATGTTTTATTGCGTGACATCTATTGACTAACCCAGCTGTTGTCAGAGTGGTCCACTGTTACCGGACACCTTTCTATCTGCTGTTTGTGAACCATAATTACTTTCCTATTTAAAGGGAACATCATTAAAAAACTTCCACGAAAGACTGCAGTTTCAGTTAATGACACAGCCATTTTCTGTGTGGAGCTGGACAATGAGTGCCAGAACATCCGCTGGCTGAAGAACGCAGAAGAGGTGAAACCCAGCGATCGAATCTCCATCACGCGCTCCGGCAAACAGCACACCATGATCATCCGAGAGTGCACGATGGAAGACGCCGGTGAGATCGTCTTCCTGGCTGATGAAAGCAGGACTTCTACCCAATTCACTGTGACCAGTAAGTTTCCCTTGTGTTCAGCCTTGGTGTTGTCTCATAAAGTGGTGAGGCGCTGGCACTGCTGCCCAGGGAAGAGTGGGTGCCCCATTCCTGGAGGCGTTCAGGGCCAGGTTGGATGGATCCCTGAGCAGCCTGATATTGTGGGTGACAACATGGAAAGGGATTGGGTCTTTAAGATCCCTTCCAACCTAAACCCACCTATGATTTTCTGATCCCTCAGTGTGCAAACACTCCTGTATTAAAGGTGTTCTTTATAGATACTGCTATGATGAGTTGTGTGGTGGCCAAAGAAAGTGGGAAGTTGGCCTGTCAGAAACGCCAACAACGTGATGTTATGGAGAGATCAAAAGAGCCAGAGAAAACAAGTTCTGGGGAAGGAGCATGGCACAACATCCCAGGGCATTCTCATTCACAAGAGGGTGGTGAGGCACTGGCACAGGTTGCCCAAGGAGGCTGTGGATGCCCCATCCCTGCAGGCATTCAAGGCCAGGCTGGATGTGGCTCTGGGCAGCCTGGGCTGCTGGTTGGTGACCTGCACACAGCAGGAATTGGAACTGGATGAGCACTGTGGTCCTTTGCAACCCAGGCCATTCTAGGATTCTGTGATTCCATACTGGAACAGATATAAAATGATAACTGTGTAAAACATGGAGTAAAAGATGTGTGATTTGTCCATACCAGGAGGTGATTAGAAAACAATTTGTAAGCTACAAAGCTGCTTGCATTAAAGGAAAAGAAAATGAAAAGACTGCAAGAAAAAGGGAAAATATTTATTCCTGAAAGTATGACTTCCTTCATTTTGTGGAGACCACAAAACCCTATCCTCTCTCATTCTTCTTTTGACACAACAGCACTGGGAGGACCCTGTGCATTGGTGGTAGCTATGCTAGAAGTGTAGAGGCCTTTGGATTGTTTAGCTTTACCTGAGAGCCTGAAATATAGGCAGGGTGAAGGATTCCTTCAGCTGGCAAATCTGATCTGAGCAAGGGTCTCTTGCTAAGCAGCAGCAGGAGCAGTGTAGCAGATCATGGACCTGAATTTGAGTGAAGCTGCCTGATTTTATGAAGCTATTCACATTTCTTTTGGTGCTATGCTTCCCAAATGAGTGGTTTCTGGCTCTGCTGAGGCACCATTCTGCATATGAACATCAACTCTACTCACCATCTGGGAAGATTAGTGCTGCCTTTCTCCCACCAGCACCACCGAATTGCAATTGCTCAGTGGAAAAAAAGGAATCCTTAAAGAAAGGTTTGCAACTGTTGTGTTATCTGAAGCACTTGGAGCATTCTGATGCTATTAAACTACATGTATTAATGAGGGGGGGAAAAAAAGGTGGGCATCTTATTGCTGTGATGGTTCCTAAGTTATTTGGAAAGCTGTACCATCCAACCACTCATTCTATTTGATGGAGGTGACAAAGAGCACTTTAATTTCTGACTGCTGTTTAAATTATGAAGCTAGAGCTGGTTGCTGGAGCAGAAAAAGCTCAGAAGCTGTCCTCCTACAAGCAGGAACCTCTGAGCAAAATATGACATCTCAATTTCTGGTGGTAAGGTCAGGAGATCTGATTCCAGCGTCTGGCTTCTGGCTTCATGCTATGTTAGTGGGACCTTTGGCATCTAACTCTGACCAGCAGCTGGTAACAGTGCACCCCAAAACAGTTGTGTCTATTTATGTAATGAAGGAAAAGCGTATCGCATTGAGATTTCCTATTTTTACACTTTGCATTTTTGATTGGCTGCTGGAAGAATCCTGTACATCGTGTCCACACCATTTTCAATTAGCTGGATGAGTCTTTTGTTGGCAATTTAATACCATTTACTAGGCAGGCAATATTTATATATTATTTGATCAGGCTTCTGCATTTTTATTATGCCCGTTTTGCAGAAGGGTAAACTGAGGCAGAGAACAGCTCAGCTCCTCCAGTCTTTAGTTTTTAATCTAGATTCAGCACACAGGCTCTCTCTACAGTCATGAATACTTAAATATCTTCAACTTGGGGCTCATTACTTCCATTTCAGGCTGCCCAGAGAAGCTGTGGATACCCCATCCTTGGTGTTCAAGGCCAGGTTGGATGGGTGCTGGGCAGCCTGAGCTGGCTGGGGGGCAGCCAGCCCATGGCAGGGGGGTTGGAGCTGGATGGTCTTTAAGGGTCCTTCCAGCCCATAGAATCTGTGATTCTATGATTTCAAGCATGTCCTTTAAGATGGGATGAGTTCTCCCGAATGTGCTGTTCTCCATAGGATTAAAATTGGAGTCTGGATGGCTGACTTAAACCAGACACCAAACTTTCTGATGGCCAAGATCAAACGAAATCAATCCTTTACTGTGTCAGTAGTCTGTAACTAGAGTGCATCAGGCAATTCCCAGCCTCCTGCCTGTATCAGTGGCTGCACATAGTGAATAAGTCTGATGGGATTTTAACCTCTAAAATGTTCAAAAGCAACCAGAGGGTGAATGTATTCAATATGCAAATACCTGCAGGAATAAACTTGTCATACATGTCCTCAGGTGCCAGAATGGCCACGTCTCTTTGGCTGCAGGATCCCATGGCGAGGACGTGTCTTTGTGTCATTTCCTTTTCAACTGTATTCCTCAGCCCCCAAACTTGGCTCTGCGTAAATTGTTAAAACACGTCTTTCCTGACAGAGATCCCTGATGACAGCCATCACTCCTGGGAGACAAAGTTTACAAAATGCCTTCTGTGTGGGAGTGGCACAGAATTCAAAGGCAGAACAGGGGGGAGATTCCCAGAAGAAAGTGGCTGTGGGGAACAGCCAAGCTCATGGACCAAGCAATTGAGTCCATGGAGGAACGGACTCCAAAACCACTGCACTGCTTATTCATATCTATCATTTACCTATAAAATGTTGTAGCCGTGCCACATTTAGCTGGTCTGTGCTTAAAACTGTTAAGAAGCCAGACTAAAACATTTCCACACCTCTGGAACAGGTTCTTGAGAAGAAATGTAGACCGTAGGCTCCTGATGGAGGAGTGGATTTACACTGCCTCTCAGGATGCCACGTCTGTGTGTAGAGATAGCAAAATATCCCTGTGCTTTTCCTTATGTAGTCCACGGTGCTTCTCACAGGCACATCTGTGTTCTTTTCTGCAGTTCTGGAGGGTCTGCTGTGGTTGAAGAAACGTGAGCAGCAGATTAGAACTAGTGCAAGTCAGTCACTACTCAGTGATGTGTAGTGGACAGGTGGATGAAGAGCAAAATCCCTTGTAAATATATTTTTTTAAAGCCTGGATTCACACCACGGACTTTTGGACAATGTCTGATGATGATTTTATCCACTTTCTGAGTGCAAATAACAAACAGTATCAGCTTGCTTTATCCAGGAACTGTACGGGAAGTGAGATGGGTCTGCATCTAGCATTGAAAGCTTCAGCCTATGAATTGTTCACAGTAAACTCTGAAAGGATCTTCTACCCCTTCTTTTGCTTTGCAATGCAAAGGTTTTGCAGAGATTTATTAACTCAGGATAATGTTTAAGACCACTGTAAGCTCTAGTTTTTCTCAGTCAGATACAGTGGGTTTCTCACTGTTTTTCACCTCTGGAGCCTCCCATCCCTGGAGGTATTTAAGAGACATGGGGACACAGCTAATGGTGGGACTCAGTAGATCATGCTGAAAGTTGAGTTTGATGATCCGGAAGGTCTTTTCCAACCCAAATGACTTTATGATAAAATTTCTGTACGTATTTCTGTTCAGTTCCCAGAAAACCTCCCACTCAGCCCCCAGTTGACCCCGTGGTGAAAAATAAAACAGAAACCTCAGTGACGCTGGCATGGTCCCCTCCGAAGATGCACCGCCCCATTCCAGTCGATGGCTACGTTGTGGAACGCAAGAAACTGACGGGCTTTACCTGGGTGAGGTGCCACGAGTCTCACGTCCCTGTCCCAGAGTTCACGGTGAGCAATCTGTCCGAAGAGGCTGATTATCAGTTCCGAGTGTCTGCAGTCAATGCGCATGGACAGAGCCCGTATCTGGAATTCCCAGGGAGCGTGCACCTTGGTAAGCACAAAAGCCCCCACAGAAATGGATCGGTGTGAGCTGAGCAGCTCTGTTGGGTCCCTGAAGACATTTCCGTTGGCTTTAAGGAAAGCAGTGCGTTAGCGCACCAAAGTCTTTCATTCTCTCCTAGTTCTCCTGTCTCGTTTCAACCTCCACCTGCTGCTAAAGTGATGCAAGTTATGTTTGTGTGACAGAGCTGTGAATATCCTTATGTTACCTCACATGTGCAAGAGGCAGAGCTTTCTGTAACAGGTCTGAAGCATATAAGTGCTTCTTCCGGTACACCTGCAAAGGGAGAAGTAGAAATGTACTCATGATTTAATCTGCCATCCGTAAATCTGCATCCATAAATTGCATCTAAAGAGTGTTCATGTGATGATCATGATGCCATGAAAACCAGGTTCCAGTTGGTTTCTCCTTCATCTCAGAGCAACTAGAAGAAATGCAGGATTACCCTTTATTTGTTGGGTGCCAACGTGCCACAGAATCACTGTGTGCCATGGGGTTGTTTCTTCCTTTGATTCATTGCACTGAACAGTCTCTGCTTAGACTCTGGTCATTTCTGTTATTGTGCCATTCTTTTCCCTTGCTGCCTGAATATGCCTGTGCTTCCCTGGAATATCTAGAAGCAATTAGTGGGTGGAATGGACTGCTGAGGATCTTTCTGAAATATAAGAGCAATAGGTCTCATTAAAACACAATGTAACACGCTTGCTAGGCAGCCTGGGTGGCTTGAGATGCTTAGCAGGTCTGTTATGCCTTGAAACATCTTAGTTAATGTATACCTGTTGTTCTAACTATGCAAAAAAACAGGAGTTACTCTTGTGCCACAGGTCAGTTAACTGCAGCTGTAGAAACCAAATCCCATTCATCAATCATACGCTGTATTCAGTGCATGCAAAACATGTGCAGGATTTTATTCTCATGTCTCATTTAGTCTAAGAACTTTGTTCTTAGGAAGACCTGTTCTGCTGCATGGCCTTTTGATCTCAGACATACAAGTTGTTCTTCTTCCTCAGAACCAGTCCTGGCTGTGAAATCTCCCCTCACAACTGGTGAAGCTGTATCTGGAGGGGATGCTGTGTTTACTATTGACCTTACAACAACATGTTCTGGAACTTGGTACCTCAATGGCAAAGTCTTACAGGAAAGTGAGACCTGTATCATCAAGAGAACCCAAACTACTCACAGTCTAATCATAAAGAACGTCACCAAGAGCGATGATGGAGCAGAAGTGAAATTTGTTGCCAAAAATGTTGATGTCAGCACCAAGATGAGAGTGAGAGGTATTTACTGTGATTGAATGATCAAGCATCTTTCAGTCAAGGCATAGTTGCTGTGATCTGATGGTTAGGACTGGGGCTGCAGGCATTCACTTTCTGTACCAAATATCTGAAACCGCATCACATGGACTAATGTGGGTCCTGGTAATGGCCTAAACATGATAGCACTGAGTTTAGAGTAAGCCAATCTACCCAGCTGGGTTGCTGAACTAGAATGCTTCATGCCATCTGGTGAATGTCTGCAGTCCACAGCCATTGATCAGTGCATTCAGTCACCAGCTCTACCACTGCATCACCTTAGAGCAGTACTTTCAGCTCCAGGTTCAGCCAGCCCTTCTGATTGCACTGGGTTCATTTAGAAGTAGAGCAGCAATCATGACAATGATATCTCTATCAATCAGCTTTGCATGACAAAAGATAACGAATAAACGTTCATTATGGGAGGACCTGTTTGTCTTTGGGTGAAGACCTCTGCAGTAGCATGTTTAGAGCATTATTAATCAGTAGAACGAGATGTATTTTTTCTTAGTGAATGTGGCAAGAAGACCAAGTTAAACATCTTGAATTACTTAGTATTGACACAATAAGAGTGCAGGAACAGAACATATTGCTTCTTGAAAGATCTTGCAGCAAGCATTGATCATGTTGGCCTGATATAAATCAAAATAACGAGGCTTTTGCTCCTGACAGGTGCTGCAGTGAGATTCACCAATAAGAGCAAAGATGTAGAAAAGATCTCTGCTCGGTTGCGTGAGGAAGCCAAACTTCAGGCTGAGCTTTCAGACACAGACGCTACTGTAAAGTGGATGAAGGATGGGAAGGAGCTCAAAGCCAATGAAAAACACGAACTGCAGATTGTGGGGAAGAGACGCGTCCTGAAAATTCACAACGTCGCAATGGAGGATGCTGGAACTTATCAGTGCATCTGTGAGGGGGACAAAATGCTCTATCAGCTTTCAGTGAAAGGTATGTGATGGTCTGGGCTGTCTTCTTCCTGCTCAAAGCCAACAGACTGCATTCACTTGACTCCCCGACAGTGCAGCTGCTTTCAGACAGCATCTGGAGTGTTTTCAGTGGTTGTTTTGACTTGAACTGGCAAATCCACTTTGTAGAGCCACCTGATTTCTGTATTTTGTCCTGTGATTTGTCCCTAAGATACAGAAGGAATCAAGGAAAAGATAGGAAAAAGAGCATCCTAGCCCTCCTGCTCCTCTCTCAGGGTGGCCAGAGGAGAATGTAAATAGTTTTTTTTGTAGCAGTGATCCAAACTGTGGACCATAGCTGTGAGGAGTTACTGGGGTGTTTACAGAATCACAGAATTGTAGGGGTTGGAAGGGATCTCCAGAGATCATGAAGTCCAACCCCCTGCCAAAGCAGGTTCCCTACAGCAGGTCACACAGGTCGGCATCCAGGCAGGTCTTGAACATCTCCAGAGAAGGAGACTCCACCACCTCCCTGGGCAGCCTGTTCCAGTGTTCCAGTTTACTTAGCTGTCATTCCATGGTGGTTTTTTTCTTACACAGATGTAGTGAGAAACTTAACTTTTCCACTCAGCTCCCTGTTCTGCTGCAGGCTGCAGGTCTCATCTCTGAGATCCGCATGCTGGGCCTTGATTGCAATAAATGAGATCCTTTGTTTTCTCCATTGGAAGATTTTCTATTTCTGCAGAACTCTCTGCAGATTACATGAATACAAATGCACCTTCTTTCCAGCAAAGCTTGCCTTTTTTGTTGTTGTTGTTTTTTACACTGATTATGTATGAGGCTCTTCATCACATTCTCCTGGCTTGTCACCCTTGTTGATCCATGCAGAAACAACAAAGCCCTAGAGTAGTGTATGCACTTTGGCATTAGAGAGCTTACTTAATTGGTTATTCTCAAAGAACAGATTCCAAAGAGGCATGGAGACAGCTCCAAACAGAACTGAAAAATGAGACTAAATTTATGGAGAGCAGAACTTTGTGCCAACACTTGTCAGCTAGTCTTAATTTTGCTTTTCTTCTCTCCCTCTGTCCTGTTAGCATAATATTTCACACTGGCAGCTCTGCCCGTAGAATTAATTGAATTAGCTGATGGACGTTTCCATGTGCTTTGCACTGTAATGTGACTATCAAATGAGTAATCAGTGCTGGTATTTTAAAATCTCTGCTGGCAAGCTGTAAGACAAGCAACTGCTGTTGGTAGCTTGGTTACTGCAGAATCAGCTTTCATACATCTCATATGTAGGGGAGGGACCCTTCAGGGTCAGCTAGTTCAACTCCCCTGCAATGAACAGGGACACCACAGCTCCATCTGCCCTGTCCAACCTGCCTTTGCCCATCTCCAGGCTCACAAATCTTATATCCATGCCACGCTCTCCCAGTATTTCACCATGCTGCATCACCGCCTGTGTCTTCTGTTCCTGTAAATCAGAGCTAGCTGGTAAATCATCTGATGTGAGGATCAGCTGTGTCCATCACATGGGCATCACGTGGCTGCTGGGAGGCTCTGTCGAGCTGCAGCCAGAGGTGTGTCACCCCTGGGCCTCGTGCCCAAAGGAGCCCACAGGAAAGCGTTCTTGCAGTTTGTCATGCACTGCACTGCCACGAGACTTCACATGCCAGACATTCTCTGATATGTGACCTCCTGCATCCAGGCAGGACATCTGAGATGTCCCCTTCAGCCTGCTGTGGCTGCTGTTTCACCCTGGTTTTTCCAAGGAAGGGGAAGGCACGTGAATGAAACTGTTCTCCTGCTCTTCCTCCCAAACCTTTATGCCACGCTGGTGGAGAAGCAGAGATCTCACCAACATCCATCCTTTGCAGGGAGGTTGGGTACAAGAGGTGTTGTTATCCCATGAAGGAAGGTGGTGGGGTCATCATCCCTGGAGGCGTTCAGGAACTGTGGAGATGTGGCCCTGAGGGATGTGGTCAGTGGGCATTGTGGGGTGGGTTGGGATTGGAATCAAAGGAGGACCCCCATGTGTTTCACCAGGAAGCATTGCTGGTAACAACACCTTTGGAGCAGATTCAGGTAGGGTCATGCTCAGCTGGTCCAGTCCAGAGGGTGTTCCTCCTTGCTGCAGCATCTGCAGTGAAAACCAATTTGGGCTCACATCCAGCAGTGGTGAGGGGACTACGATTATAAGAGACAGTTTCTGAAAAATTAATTAAATTTGACTGTATTATAGGATGGAGTTAAATGTATTTACAGGATCTTGGGCACCTCAGTGTGCATCAGCAAGCTTTTGAGCTCCTAAAACACAGGCGTTCTGTAAAATGTTGTTGAATTTGTATTACACATGGATGTTCTTGGAACTGCAGAACAAATGCATGCATAATTCAGACTTTGATCTTAGCAGCTTTGACTTCACAGTCTCAACAGACCAACTCAGTTGTGTGCACTGTTTAAAAATGATATGTCAACAAGAAGTTGGAAAACAAACTCCATTACCTAAGGTAAAACAGGACTGTGGCCTTAGGCTTAAACTTCTGGCAAAGATAGTGGTGAGGTTTTGAATATTTGCAGTCAATTATTCCGCCATGTGTTAATAGTTTCATCATCTAACTTCCATGCTCCAGTTAATTTCCAGAAAGGAATTTGTTTTTCTTTTCAGTCCTAAGTGATATCTCCATCTTGATTTGTTTGCCAGGAGGTTACAAAGCAGTAATTGAACATCCTCCATTGCTTTTCTTCCAGTTTGCATATTCCAATTCTTTCCTTAGTTTTCCTATTTCAAATATTTTCTTGAAGCCTAGGACTTCTTTTGGCTCAGTCCCCTGTGTGGTGTTTGTCCTTTGCCTGTTGGAGATAAGATAATTTGGTACATGGTTTATAAAAGCTGCCAGTTTGTTGGCTTCTGAACTGGAATCTAGCAATTAGAACCAAGAATGAATGTGTACATTTGGTCTTATGATAAATGAATACCTCATGTTCACCAATGTCCCTGCAATTATTTACCATCCCTGCGTATCCGTATTTTGTTTCAGCACTGGCAAACTTCATAAACAAAGAGAAAACTGGAGGAGTTATCAGGGCTGTTGCTGGAAAACAAGCTGAATTTGTTTCTGAGACCTCAGAAGCCAATATCATGGTTAAGTGGTACAAAAATGGCAAAGAAATCACGGCCAGTAAGAAATTCACAATGGAAGATAAAGGGAAACTGCATAAGCTCGTGGCTTCGGCTGTGACGAAAGAAGATGAGGGGACATACATCTGCAAAATTGGAGATGACACTCTGATTTTTGATTTGAAAGTCTCAGGTAAGTTTGTGAGGCAAACGTGGGATCAGAATCCATGGTAAGCACTTAAGACTTGGTTCATTTTGCTTGTCTAACCCTGTGGCTTTCCAGCATATAGGACAAAGATTGCACAGTACTATTTAAGTGTTCCGACCTTACTGTG
Source organism: Tympanuchus pallidicinctus (assembly GCF_026119805.1). NCBI lineage: Eukaryota > Metazoa > Chordata > Aves > Galliformes > Phasianidae > Tympanuchus > Tympanuchus pallidicinctus. The sequence goes on along the minus strand of NW_026294747.1, from coordinate 61,182,255 downwards.
GTCCCTATGCAAATCCACAGCATGAGCAAGTAACTGAACCATGGTGTGATGAATTCAGGTCAGCCCTCACTCCAGCTGGGGATGGAGTCACAACTTGACCCCTCACATCTGGCCTTCGTTCTTCTGGTTCATGAATTGCCTCAGCACTTGCATTATCTCTGAACCTGTGACAGAAGTCCTAAATTCTTAGCATGGGAATCCTGTCTCCTCTTTTGACAAAGTAAACTCCATATTTGTAGAGTTCAGGGTCTCCTGCTGTACCCAAAGGACGTTGTGATCTCTGAGGTGTCTCCCTGAGGTGCTGTAAGCACAGCCATTAGCTCATGGCATGTGCCCATCAGCATAAAGTGCATGTAAGGCACTGTCAGGTCAAGCCTGCAGGAGTAATGCTTGTCGCTGACATGTTCCTGTTCAGGGTGGAGCTGGAGGGTAAAATAACACCAGAAATTTTCAGTGAAATTCAATATCTGTGAAATTCAGCTGACTGATTCGCAGAGCCTGGGGGGAAGTTCTATTTTCTGGCTTGTACCTTGAGTCTGCTTTCTGTAACCCAGTCCTCAGTCACAAACTGAAACTCTACTGAAAGCCTCTCGTTGAGTAGGCATGTGCTGCAGTGCCATGCTTGTGACCTTTAACAGCAGAGCCATGTTACTCTGGTCACAGAGTCATTGAGATTGATAAAGATCCTCTCATCCAACTGCCCAGCCATCACCATCGTGATGCTCACCATCTAACTAACCAAAAAACTCAGCAGACCTGATAAAACGAGCACAGGTGCTGGATTTGGGATCACTGGGGTTTCCTAAGGTATTGAAGGATTGCTTGCAGGTGGTGTTGGTTCAGGTATTCACTCTGCACCCCACCTCCAGTTCTATTTGGTTGAGAATCCTACATTTTGCAATTTCACTTTGAGTATTATTCAAAGACCCTGGATTTACCTGTTGAAAAACTGATCTAAAACAAGCCAAGAAGACTCCATTTGAACTGGTGGATGCAGAGCAAAAGATATCCCCAAAGGACAACTTGCACCCTTTGATGAACATTATTGGATGAGAGATAAGATTTTAAAAGTTCTGGGGCTGTCTTTGAGCATCAAATGCAGAAGAAGCCTGCATGATTCCCTGAGATTGGATGCTTCCTGCTTCGGTGGCCATGTGTGTAGGGTTAAGGGAAGCATGGCTGTAACTCCTATCACAAAGCATCACGTGGCTCAGACTGAAAAGCCATCAAGCAGGGTTAATTAGGAGCCCCAAATGGTCACAAGACAGATTACTTTCCTGCCCCTAAGACTATCTGTATGGTATGGATTTATGCTATTAGTTCTCAACAGCCTGACTCTAGAGGGACTGTTCTTCTTTGGTCATCTTCTTTTAAAAGAATAGATGGCTCTTAACTATTACAATTTTTAACGAAATATTTGTTCGCTGCCATAATGTGCCTGGCACAGCAATTGGCCTTGGTGCTTTCAGTGACTGAAAGCAACAGTTGTTGCTAAAAGAAATGCAATACTAAGCTGGGACTGCCTGAAGCTGACAGCCATCAGTTTGCTCCTCAGGCAGGTTCTGTCTGGATGGAACGAAGGGCATGAAATACTGAAGTGCTCATCAAATGCTGCTTGTTAGCTTAGGGACAGGGTGTTGAATAGGTTTGTTCACGTATTGCAAACACGTTACTTAGCTGCCTTCATTTAGCTTCAGAAAAACGTGCAGAATACAGAAATGATTTAAAAAAAAAAAAAAGAAGCTGCACAGAACTTATCCTCTACTTACACAGGTCTGTCATTAATGCCTCGGTGCAGAACCAGCAATCTCATGACACACGTGGATGCATTAGAATAGGATGTCCACCAGCACTGAGGCTAAGCACTGCTTGAGAAGGATGAAAACAGAATTGCAGAGATTTTCCAGTTCCACTTGTTTGGCAAAACACACTGACTGTTATTTCTATCACAGCAATTCTGCAGCAATTTTACTTATGGAAACAGTCAGTTTGGATGCTTAATGTGTTAATACAGAGTCATAGAATAGCCCAGCTGGAGTGTACCCCCCTGGATTAACAAGTTCAACTTTGTGTATGAGTGTGCACGTGTATGTAAGATTACTTTATTCATATGTGTCAGTGTATAAAGCATTAATCAACAGCCAGCTGCCAAACTGGAGGCCATTCTGTACTAACTCTTTGGATGACCTGGAACTTGAGCAATGAGTATCCCAGCACAGGTAACTGCAGTATCTCAGCTGGAGGACTGGCTGTGTAAGAGCAGCTTTAACACTGTCGTAGTTAAATTACAGCAGAATCATGCACATGTTTGTATGTGAGTGCCTCCAGAGATGAAACTTGATCACCCAAGTGTGATGAGCAGAGAAATTACAATCAGTTCTAATTGTATCTTAACTTTGTGCTGGATAAGCCTGAGTCAGGGTGTAAACCACTTCCTTTTTTCTCTCCAGATGAAGCCATCAATTTTGTCAACAAGCCCAAAACAACTCCAGAAATATCAGTCAGTCCTTCTGAAGACCTGGAGCTGGTGTGTGAGGTGTCAGCTGCAAGCGGAGCTGTCGTATGGAAGAAGGATCAAACAGAGGTAAAGCAGGACCAGAGGACAACCATCATTTCCCAAGGGACACACCGCAAGCTCATCGTCAAAAACGTGACCCTGAAAGACCAAGGGAGCTACAGCTGTGAAACAAAGGATGACAAAGCAACATTCCAAGTCAAAGTCAGAGGTGAGAAAATGCTTGGAATCCCAGGGATAAAGGAATGCTTCATTTTGCATGTCTTGAATTTGAAGGATCAACTTACAGCCTCTCTGGTGCAAAGCGTTTTGGCTGTAGGACTTGCTTTGTTGTCAAGTGTCGTAGCAACACTGTTATGCATGTGCTTTTACATCCAGCAGTGAATAAATGCAACAAATGATAGGCAAGGAGGGTAACTTCTGCACCTCTCACAGTCAGCTGGTGTGTGCAGGGTTACAGAGGAAGGGCACACAGTGTGTGCAAGGAGAGAGAAAAGGGGAGGCGTTTGAAGAGATCTGGTTATGAAATTTGAATGACACAAATAGGTGGAAAATGCAAATAATCACAGATTCATAGAATCACACAATGGCCTGGGTTGCAAAGGAGCACAAAGCTCATCCACTTCCAACACCCTGCTGTGTGCAGGTCGCCAACCAGCAGCCCAGAGCCACATCCAGCCTGGCCTTGAATGCCTGCAGGGATGGGGCATCCACAGCCTCCTTGGGCAACCTGTGCCAGAGAGCTGTTCCCTTCTGATCTAGTGGAACTATAGAAAGACATCAGAAGAGAAAAAGAGATGAGGGAGGGGGGTTCAGGCAGTGCATGCAGGTGCTCAAAATCTCCTGTCCAAATCTGTGTTCAGACTATGAAATGTTTAGCTTTGTCCCATACACCTTTCATTTCCCAAGGCAAAATAGAGAGGAAAGTGCTTTCCTGTCTTAATGAGGCATCGTGATACTCCCTGTGAAGGGCAACTATAGTGAAACGGGGGTGGAAATGGAGTAAGCTCTGCACAGACAACAGCAGAAATCTCTGTGTGACTGCTGTGATCTCCCTGCAGAGAAAGAAGACGTGTTTACAAACAAGGAGAAGGTGCAGAAAGAGGTGAAGGCTGCACCAACAGAAAATGCCACGCTGAGCTGCGAGGTGGCCCAGGACAAGACTGAGGTGAAGTGGTACAAGGAGGGGAAACTGCTCACCTCGAGCAAGAAGTTCAGGGTGGAGTCTGAGGGCAAATTGCGCCGGCTGGTGGTGAGCCAGGTGGAGAAGAAAGATGCAGGGGAGTACAGCTGTGAGGCTGCTGGCCAGAAACTGACCTTCAAGATCCATGTCACAGGTGAGAGAGTTGTTTCTCGTCACAGAATGGCCCATGAGTCTCAATAGGTCCAAAGCAAAATAAATCACTCTCTAGGCTACAGGGCCTGGGTAGATCTTCACTGAGCAATGAGAGGTCAGGCAACCAGTTTATGTGTACTCTGTCACACAGATGCTTATAGCTAGATGTCTTCGTCTGTGAGCTGAATCCCACTTAACAGTCCTTGTTCTTTTATGAAAAAGTAGTGAAGTAAACAAATATATAAACTGTTGTGATTTAGAGGGATTGTAGTAAAACAGGGCTGGAATCATTCTCGAGAAAGCATCTAGAGTGGATGAAGCTTATGTCTGAGTACCAGCAGCAGATGAGGTTAGATACCTACTTATGCATGACATCACGGAACAAAATGACAGGCATCGTGCATCCATAGAGATGGAAAGAACCTGAGCTTCTCAGGCACTGGAATATTTTGCTCAGAAGCAGCTGATATATTGTCCTCAGGTTGTACACAGGGCCATGTCCCATCTGAGCAGTCTCCTCACTATGAATGGGGCCATTCTAAAATGACAGAGCTACTTGAAAAGTTCTTGTAAGCAGGAGTTTGTATTTAAGATGAAAACTACAGGATGTGTGAACATACTTGTTCACTGTAAATTGTTTCTTCCAATCTGCAGAAGCAGAGGATGCTTTTATCAACAAGGAGAAGGTGCAGAAGGAGGTGAAGGCTGTACTGACTCAAAATGCCACGCTGAGCTGCGAGGTGGCCCAGGACAAGACTGAGGTGAAGTGGTACAAGGAGGGGAAACTGCTCACCTCGAGCAAGAAGTTCAGGGTGGAGTCTGAGGGCAAATTGCGCCGGCTGGTGGTGAGCCAGGTGGAGAAGAAAGATGCAGGGGAGTACAGCTGTGAGGCTGCTGGCCAGAAACTGACCTTCAAGATCCATGTTATTGGTAGGAAACACATTTTGGTTGACATTTCATTTCCTTTCTTTGTGTCTGTGTTTTCTTTCCTCCTTTTTTGTCTGTCCAGAAAGTAGGAATACTGTTGAGGTGCCTTTTGATGTTTGTCTAAGCTAACATTTCAGTAAGGCTTTGTAGGGCACACTTGTTACATGTAGGTATCCTGATATCAGCCACTCAACTGCCTGTAATTCTCCTTGTGCTCTGATATTGAATCTAGAGTTTTTTGCTAGCAGGCACTGCTCTATAAAACCTCTTCCAGGGTTGTATTTCTCTTCTTGTTTTTGCTACTCAGGCATGAAAGTCATTGTATTTTCTCCTTTTCGTGTCAGTCTTTTCTCTGCACGATGTCACATCTCCCAAAACAGAAAATTTCTTTGATTATTCTGCAGTCTGGCTGTTGAAATTTGTATGTGAACGTGTGCTCTTGACTCTGCCATGAAACTGTTTTGAGAAGGATGAAAAAGAACTGCTTACAAACGCGTGCAGCTAAAATCATGATTTGTTTTTAGCAACGTTTCATCCAGCTCCTCCCCTACGACTTCTTTCATCATCAGCTGTCCATGGATGTCCAAGAGTGATGTATACAACAGTGTGCAACACTGCTCTACCGATCAATATTTCAACAGTAGTATTTACAGATCTCTACTGTGGCTGCACTGAGAAGGTTTGGTTGGTGGTGGTAGCATTTCCTAAGAACTTTTGGCCAGATGCACTGCATTTTGCCTATGGCTTGTTGAATCCAAAGCTGATGACTGTTCATTCCGTGTTCTATAGACGTAATGACCAGTCACGGGTCCATTTATTTTTTCTATTTGCACATTTCTCATTAGTCTGAGGGTTTAGCACAGAGGCAGATCTATCATTCCAACTGCAGTAGAGATTGCTTTGGTGGCAATATATTTTGCACAAAATCCACTGAATTTTAACTTCTGCTCCAGATAGCCATGGGCTCATCAGATGCATTCTGAGTGACATTTCTGAACTGGCTGATGACAACATTTTTTCTTTTGTTTTATTCACTGTTACACTCTACTGGCTTTGCTCATAAGTCAACTTGTACTTGTTCTCTGTTAACTTTACAGCTCTTGTCTCGTATTCTGATCAGGACAGGGAATCTATTTTCTCCTTTCTTATGGCATTAAACACATTGGAGCTTAATCCTGGTGGCCAGGGTTTGGCATTTTATCAGCTATGTGGAGGAGCAACTGTACTGGGAGTCTACTGACTTTCTGCTCACACACAGGCTGGAGGCCTGGAGTCTTTGCAGGACATAGCTTGCGTTCTGTTCCCTTGTAAAGGTTGCAGTCTTTGCTGCTCTCTCTGTCTAGTGGCATTCTGCTCCTTCTGTCCCTGTGTGCAACATGCCTCTGCTCTTGTAGGAGCAAGATTTCCTTCTGCCTCTGATGTAGACTCCAAACTATCAGCTCTTACTGTTCACACACCGCCTGGATGTGATTTGGGGCCTTTGGATCTTTTTCATGAGTTGTGTAGCTCATGCTTTTGGCTCAGGAAATTGACAGTTGGATTACAGGAAGGGTAGGTTTGAGAGGAGTCTGCCAGAGAAAATGAAACATGAACAATGATGGAAAGACCGTGGCAACAGCTGGAATCAACCAAGTTAATCCTCAGTGGCCAAAGCCAGCCCACGTATTATTGCAGAGGTGTAGAGAGAAAACACAGAAATGTAATGCTTTTACACTTGAGTTTTGTTAGCTGAGGGCTATTCTTAGCTGTTTGCCTCAGAAACGAAAGGCTTTCTGTTCTCTTTCAGACTGGATGACCTCATGGCTGCACAGGGTAATGTAATACCTCCCCCTCTGCCATAAGTGGAGAGTGCTTGCCTAGCTACCGTTGCTGTATTTCTCATGTGTACCACTGTAACATGACGTGCAAGTCCAGCACCCACTGCAAAATGATCTGGTGTGAAAGTCAGGAGGGATTATGAGTACTCTGAGTGGTTGGCTCTTTCGCTGCAGAAATCCTCATCTTACAAGCTTATCCCAAAGTGCAGTGGCTTTCTGAGTCTTAATTTATCCTCTTACCATTGCACTCAGAAAGCATTTTAGGGTTCCTGTACCCCAGGGTTCCGCTAGTAGCACAGAACCATCCCATTTTAAGGACATCTTGAAGGTTAGGTGCTCAGTGTTGAGCATTATAGGATTCAGATCGGCCTTCTTGCTTATCATAAAAAAAAAAGTGCTGCACACCTTGGACACCTATAGAAAAAATACAGTAGAAAGGGCTGATTCTGCCATCTCATTATCTCAACATTTGTGGTGCACACTGAAATCCTTATTTGAAGTGGGCTGAAGGTCCAACACCTTGATCCTAGTGGAACTTCACCTGCAAATGATGGTAGAAATTGGAAACGTCGTCTACTCTGACTACTTGCTCAGCTTTATGATGTGTTTCTGAGGGGGATTTCTGGCTAGTGTAAGTCACTTTATAAGCTCATTAATAGATACAGTCACATTTTCCCATTGCTGTAAGAATGCTTAGTGTTGAAGGGCAAGAATGCAGAAGATGAGTAACTCCTTCTGTGCTGCTGTGGTTGAACCCAGCAGCAGCTCAGCACCACACATCTCTGCTCACTGACCCCAGGTTGGATAGAGGAGGGAACTGAAAGGACAGAAGTGTGAGAACTCATGAGCTGAGGTAAAGGTAGTTGACAGCTAAAGCAAAAGCTGTGCATGCAAGCAAAGCAAACCAAGGAATTGATCTGCCAGTTCCCATCGGTGGGCAGATGTGCAGCCACTTTGAGGAAAACAGTTCCCATAATGCGTAATGGTTTCTTGGGCAAACAAGTTTGCTCTGGACATTTCTCTCTTCCTCCTTCTCCCCCTCAGCTTTTATTGCCAAGCATGATGCCATGTGGTTTGGTACATCCCTTGAGCTTTCTCCCAGCCCAAACCCAGGACACTTGCTAATTTTTAGCAAGTAATATTAAATTTAGCACTCACTGCTGCTTTGGAACTTGTTTGATTAATGCTTCCTCCATATTTATCATCCAAGTTTTGGATAGAAGCTGAAACGTTTGTGTTTTTTATCATCCAGTTTTTAATGCGGACCGTGGTGTGTCCTTGAGCTCCTACCAAAGTGTTGCTTGCTCTACAAGTTGGCTGGAATGCATTTGTGAGAAGTTTTGTATCTCTTGGTTGGTATAGGCCATGTATGTTGTTAATAAGCAAGCCTTCTAATCTTCATAGAACCATTCAGGTTTGAAAAGGCCACTGAGATCCCCGCATCCAGCCTCAACCCATCCCACCGTGCCCACTGTCCACGTCCCTCAGTGCCACATCTCCATGGTTCTTGAGCACTTCCAGGGACGGTGACCCCACCACCTCCCTGGGCTGCTGTGCTACTGCATCACCCCTATTTTTAAGAAGAATTTTTTCTTAACATCCAACTTGAACCTCCTCTGAAAATCATCAATCAAAACCGAGGCTGTTGAAGATGAGTGGAGACAGTGCTACTTCTACAGTCAGTACAACCACGGAGCTCAAACGTACAGCATAGAAACTGCATTCTTGCACTGGCTTGCTGCTCTGCCCTCTCGCCTTCACTGGACTGCAGTGCTGGTGGCAGAGCCATGGTGTGAATCCTGGGATTGCATGTACTGCAACGGTCAGCAGCACAGGAGCTTGACCTGAACTTACCCTTCCAGGCAACTGCTGGCACTCAGAGATCAGACAGCATGCGGAGGAGAAAGTCATGAAGGGAGGGAAAAGGATGGTAGCAGGAGGTTTCACAGGGTGACAGTGGGGAGGAAGACGATAGGAAAGGTCATGGAGGGGTTTGCCATGACTGCTGGGGAGAAGGAGCCTTCCTGGTCACCTGAGCTGAGTACACCTGAATATGTTTGCATGAATGATCTGGATGAATGGTCTTCCATGTCTGCACTGTAAATAAAGGGCAATGTCAGTCCCCCCATACCTGCTAGTCCTGCATTCGTCCTTGGAGCCTGTGCATCAGTAGCAACTTCAATACCCTGGGATCTTTCCTGGGACCCAAACAGGCATAGGAAGCTTATTCTGAATTGGGCTGCTCTTAGTAGCTGGCTAGCACTAGAAGTCCACCATGTAAGTGCATCAGAAACACTCTGCACTTCTACAGCTTTTTGTAGGGCAAACCATGGGGTAAAAATGGAAACCCATTTGTTTAGGGTTTTTTTTTTCTGTTTTCCAATCTGCAGAAGCAGAGGATGCTTTTATCAACAAGGAGAAGGTGCAGAAGGAGGTGAAGGCTGCACCAACAGAAAATGCCACGCTGAGCTGCGAGGTGGCCCAGGACAAGACTGAGGTGAAGTGGTACAAGGAGGGGAAACTGCTCACCTCGAGCAAGAAGTTCAGGGTGGAGTCTGAGGGCAAATTGCGCCGGCTGGTGGTGAGCCAGGTGGAGAAGAAAGATGCAGGGGAGTACAGCTGTGAGGCTGCTGGCCAGAAACTGACCTTCAAGATCCATGTCACAGGTGAGAGAGTTGTTTCTCGTCACAGAATGGCCCATGAGTCCCACTTGGTTTCCAGTTATACCTGAAATTCTCTACAGATCCCTGCTGGCCTTCAGCTGCTGTGTTTGAGAGGGAAGGCTCTCCTGAGAGTGCCTTGTATATTTCCCAGCCTCATGAAGATATCTTGGATGCACGGGGCATGTCAAATTGCCCAAGATGCCTGTATGTGGGCAACTGGAATATGGTCAGCTGTGGTCAGTACAGCCTGAGGAGTGAGCTGCCACCATCAGGTGTCTGCTGTAGGGTGAGGCATATCACCCACTGCAGGTCACCACTGAGTACAGCAGAGCTTCAAATCCCTCATTCTCATTGGGAAACTGAAGCTTGAATGTCTTACTGTGGGAGCTGAGATCAACCCTAACTCTCAGGTGGCTGAATTTAAGTGCAGTTAACTTATGTCATGATGTCATATTCATTACTACTGAGAATCAGTAGAGGCCTCTGAGTTTCAGTAACTAAGCCTTACTCACACTATTGATGATTTGGTAAAGAATTGAGATTGGTTTGTAGGCATGCAGTAAAAGAAGTACTCCTGCCTACAAGGACAGAAACAAGCACCATCAGGGGTCATATAAATACTGCATAACACATTGCTCTGTGTAAAATAGCATTTCAGGTTCCAATAAGAAATATTTAAATTACTGTTTTTCTAGAGTCATTCCTGAGACCTGCATATCACAGAGCATGACATGCTTATATTTAGTATTTCCTTTTGCTTCCAGTTTTTGATCAGTGTAATCCTAAAACTATCACTATCACCCCCCTCTAAAAACAGATTTTTTAGGAACAAGTTATGCACAGCTCCAAGAACCACATAGAAATGGAGTCAAAAAGGATCTCAAGAAGTTCACATCATGCATCCTTCTCTGGTGCATTAGTGTATCTAGATTCCCAGCCACTTACAGGGGGAGGTTGCAAGGAGCTCTTTTAGAAACAGCTCTGGGCTTAAATAAGGAAAATATTTGCTCAGAAACCTTAATTACTGGAAAATATTGGAGGTATGAAGAATATTTAAAGGTATGAATATGAAGAATATTTAATACGTGAAGAATATGTGGATATAGCAGACAATGAATGAAGTGTTGGGTCATTGGTAATTAATCGACTGAACATATTTAATCTGGATCACCTTTAGTACAAACGAGACCATTCTAAAATGACAAACATACACGAAGGTGTCATAAGCAGCATTTTGCTTTTGGTTTTGAACACATTGGACAGTGTGAACATACTTGTGCATTCTAAATATTCTCCCAATCTGCAGAAGCAGAGGATGCTTTTATCAACAAGGAGAAGGTGCAGAAGGAGGTGAAGGCTGTACTGACTCAAAATGCCACGCTGAGCTGCGAGGTGGCCCAGGACAAGACTGAGGTGAAGTGGTACAAGGAGGGGAAACTGCTCACCTCGAGCAAGAAGTTCAGGGTGGAGTCTGAGGGCAAATTGCGCCGGCTGGTGGTGAGCCAGGTGGAGAAGAAAGATGCAGGGGAGTACAGCTGTGAGGCTGCTGGCCAGAAACTGACCTTCAAGATCCACGTCACAGGTGAGTGAAATTGCTTCAACTGTACTGAACCCCTCAAAAAAGGAGGGGAAAGCTAAGTGGCTTGACACATTCAACCCCAGCAGTCAGTGATGTAGACAGAATTTAACATTCTACTGTTTAACTCGTGTACTTTTCACAATCTGTTTGCCTCTTGAAGTTGTGAACACAGAGGACTTTGGTAGCCTAAGCTTAGGACATGCTGGAGATAACTGGATCTCAGGGAAATGCAGTGATAGCAAAATGAGAATTCAGTAATTACGGGGGAAATTAAAGGATATTAAAAATATCTTCAGAGCACAAGCACTCCCTTGCAAGTGCTTGTTCCTACATAATCTCAGAGACAGCATTCGGTCGCAGTGCTGGAAGGAGGCATTAGTGGTTTCTATTAAATCAAAGAAACCTGCACCAATAAACAGTATCCATGTGTTTTCTTTTGTTTGCTTCTCTATAGCAGGTATGAAGGAAATAAAAAGGCTTAAAGCTGGTGCTTTTCTTTCCAGAAAGAGGGGAAGGCAAACTTTCAGTACATTAGGAGAGTCTCATATGAAAGATGGAAGAAGACATTTTGCTAGGGTCTATAATAAAAGAACAGGGGGCAATGGGTTTCAGCAGATTCAGATTGGACATAAGAAAAGTTCTTTATGATGAGGGTGGTGATACACTGGAACAGATTGTTCAGAGAAGGTTGTGGGTGACTCATCATCAGGAGCATCCAAGGCCAGGCTGGATGGGGACACTGGGCAGCAGCATCTAGTAATGATGTCCCTGATCATGGCAAGAGGTCAGACTGGATGATCTTTAAAGCTTCCTTCTCACCCAATCCATTCTATGATTCCATAGGGGAAACTATTTTATTATGGCCTCTGAAAACTAATGAGATATTAGAAGTGTTTTCAGAAGTAAGTAGGAGAGAAAAATAGATTTCCTCACTATGACTTAATCACAAACAGGATTTAACCTTGACCCTCACCTGTGTCCTGATAAACTTTAGGCAAACTGATGAGTTCATGTATTAGTTTGCTTTTGGTTCTGAGCTGGTGCAGTGCTGAACAATTACAGCACCATGGGGCTAACTAGTTTCAATACATTACAGAAACACAGCTCTGGATTGACACATCCCTGGAGCTCTGAGGAAATAAAGATAATAAATACACAATGTTTATTACTGTAAAGACTGCTTCTCAAGCCTAGCTTGGCTTTTACTGGGAAAACAACTTACAGCTGTCAGCTTGTTTGGACAATTTAATGCCTGTCCCCTTATATGAAACAAACTTTTCAATGACTGTGTGTGCTGGTGTGCTGCTGGACACTGGGGAAATGGGTATTTCTCTGAAGATTTTGGAACATGATACTAGTATAAATGAAAACAATTTATGGCTATCTAAGCTGCTTTGGGGTGTCAGGGAGGAAGATCTTTGCTGGCAGTTGATGTAGTCCAGATGTGGGCATTCAGTTGATGGCACTGGCAGGAAATGCAAGTGGGAAAGCTATCCTCAACAGTACAATCCAAAGACTAACGTGGGCATTTGGGGAAGGCTGTGTAGAAAAGATTCATGCCTTAAATTTGTCCATTTGCCTTCAATTCCAGAAGCAGAGGATGCTTTTATCGACAAGGAGAAGGTGCAGAAGGAGGTGAAGGCTGCACCAACAGAAAATGCCACGCTGAGCTGCGAGGTGGCCCAGGACAAGACTGAGGTGAAGTGGTACAAGGAGGGGAAACTGCTCACCTCGAGCAAGAAGTTCAGGGTGGAGTCTGAGGGCAAATTGCGCCGGCTGGTGGTGAGCCAGGTGGAGAAGAAAGATGCAGGGGAGTACAGCTGTGAGGCTGCTGGCCAGAAACTGACCTTCAAGATCCATGTCACAGGTGAGACAGGACACTCTTGAGCCTTTCTTTCCTATTTACAGAGTGTTTTAGAACACGACTGTTAGTCTGTAAGATTTTCCTGTTATGCTTAAAATTATTGGAGCCAATCTTTGGGGTGGCTTATTTCTGATGAGGAAATTGAATGTATTATTCCAAATGCAGTCGTGAGGCATCTCCATCCTTGAAAATCTTCAGGAATTTTCCCTTTGTTGTGGGAATGAGGCCATAGAAAGGAAAGTTGTGATTGCATTTCTCCATTCTCACATACTGGTACCACTGGGACAACTCTGCATTGCAGCTGATTTTCAGGAAGTTTCAGAACAGGGGCTTTGTGTCAAGCACTAGGGTATGTGTGCCCTGTGTTTGCACATTTATTTTACTTTGGAATGTTTCATTTCAGCTTATGGGGAGAACACTACAGGAATGTTTTGTGTAAGTTAATGATTCTAAGACATGAAGTAAATTGCAGCTAGGGGAAGAAAGAGACATGGAGAGTCATACAAGAAGCATCATAGAATGGCTCTTGTTGGAAGGGACCTTAAAGATCATCCAGTTCCAAACCCTGTCGTGGACAGGGATACGTTCCACCACACCAGGTTGCTCTAAGACCCAGTCAATCTGCACTTGAACATTTCCAGGGATGGGGCATCCACAGATTGCACAACTTCTCTCCACATCATTCTGCTGGGACATCAGACGGGGAGAACTGATCCAGTTTTCTGACTCCTTGCCAAAATCCTGCTCTTCTTCTATGTGGCCCAACTAATGTATCTCTCTCTTCTCAGAGCCAGAAGTTGTATTTACAAACAAGGAGAAGGTGCAGAAGGAGGTGAAGGCTGCACCAACAGAAAATGCCACGCTGAGCTGCGAGGTGGCCCAGGACAAGACTGAGGTGAAGTGGTACAAGGAGGGGAAACTGCTCACCTCGAGCAAGAAGTTCAGGGTGGAGTCTGAGGGCAAATTGCGCCGGCTGGTGGTGAGCCAGGTGGAGAAGAAAGATGCAGGGGAGTACAGCTGTGAGGCTGCTGGCCAGAAACTGACCTTCAAGATCCACATCACAGGTGAGACAGGACACTCTTTGCCCTTTTCTTTCTATTCCTAGAATAATTTCTAGAATATTTAGAAAAATGATTATTCTTGTATAAGAATATTTCCTGTTAGGTGTCATGTTTTTGGAAATCATGACTGGTATGGTTTAGGTCTGATGGAAAAATGATGAAAAGAGTTTGAATATATATTTCCCTTTATATCTCCTCTATAAAGCTTTAGAAAGTCCTTAGGACAGGCAGCTCCATTCTTTAAAACTTCCACATTTTCCCTTTGCTGTGGGAACAGATCCATACACAGGAAGGTTCTAGTTGTACCTCTTTATCCCCACACACTTCCACAACTGGATAACTCTGCAATGCAGCTGATTCTCTAAGTGTTTTAGAAGAGGAGCAATGTGGTGAGCATTTGGGTATCAGCCCAATGTCTGATCCCTTTTTATTCATCATCCTGTGGGGAAGATACAACTGGAAGGTTTCGTGTAGATTAATGTTTCTGAGGCATCAGTGGTTGGCAGCAAGGGGAAGAAAGTGGTGTGGAGAGTCATCCAAGATTCGTTGCCCTATTGTGGCTCCAGAGTAGGAAAAACAGTTTTGTTTTCTGGCCTACTCTCTGTCTCCTAATTCTCTTGCAAGTGACCTGACTAATGTGCCTCCTGGAGGATAAGGGTATTTCACCATTTGGATGCAATAATGTGAGATAAGCTAAGCTTTTCTCAGGGTGGGATGAGAAATAGTGACAAAGTTCTGAACATGAAGTCCTGGTCTGTCACTCTTTGCAGGAGCAAAACGACCCAGTGCTGACAGCAGAGGCAGCTGTTGGGAACAAAAGAAACGAATGATATGGGTCTCTGATGCAGCATGGTACATTTCCTGACATAGGAATTAATCAATTTGCACTCAGCTTCAACCAAATTTCTTCCTTTGACTGCAGTACAGTGGCTTTAAGATATCCTAGCTTGCTGCACAGAGATAGTTGCTTTGTCACAAAAATATTACTAAAAGCTTCTTTAGGAAACAGAACTGCAGCAGACAGACAAGCAAATGAAAACCAAGCAAATCACCTTCCATGGCACAGTTTCAATGTTCTTCCAGCAAATTTAGGTGTGTTCTGCCAGGTCAGAGATGGTTTTCCATTGTTCCTGTAAGCTAGTAGGGCAGTGGGCAAATTCATATCTCAGACATGAATCTTTTTCTCTTCTCAGAGCCAGAAGTTGTATTTACAAACAAGGAGAAGGTGCAGAAGGAGGTGAAGGCTGCACCAACAGAAAACGCCATGCTGAGCTGCGAGGTGGCCCAGGACAAGACTGAGGTGAAGTGGTACAAGGAGGGGAAACTGCTCACCTCGAGCAAGAAGTTCAGGGTGGAGTCTGAGGGCAAATTGCGCCGGCTGGTGGTGAGCCAGGTGGAGAAGAAAGATGCAGGGGAGTACAGCTGTGAGGCTGCTGGCCAGAAACTGACCTTCAAGATCCACGTCACAGGTGAGACAAGTATTGTCTGTATCACAGCAGAGGGTAATAAAGCAAAAACTGTAGTTGCTGTTATGCAGTGATCCAGTTGCAATTGTCTGTGCTGAGCTTTTTTTCCCCTGACTGCCTGGATTTGTAGCAAGTGAAGTATTTGGTTTTACTGTGGCACAAAGGCCTGTTTCAGTCTGTAGAATAATAATTGCTGATAGACGTACAACAGAAGCAATATTCAAGATATTATTCAAGTTCGTCCTGTGCCTGAGATCCCAAACAGTGATTCTTACTCATTGAAACACTTAACCAAGACAAGAATGCGTGGTGAGGCTGGAGTGCATGTTCTGTGTGCAGCCTGTCATGGCAGGGGCAGCAGGAGCTCCTCCTAGCAGCCTGTTTGCTATGCCTTTATGTTGGGGGCTGCATCTGGAACGGTGAGTCTGCCTCTCACAGTGAGAGACCTGATGGAGCTGAGTGTTCCCAGAACTCAAAGTAAAATATCTGCAAATTGCACACAAAGAACAAAGGACTGGGTTGGTAAGGCAAAAAACAGAAGGGTAAGTTAGGAGCCATCAGGATGAGGAACAGAAACGTTTTCAGCTGAATTTAAAGGAGGGCAGTGGAGAGATGTGTGCCCAGAGTGATCCTGCTGTGAAGCCTTTCTGCACAGTGCTGGACCAGCAGAAAGCAGCTGAGCTAAAATTTCTGCTGATAACCAGCACAAGAGCAGTGTTAAAATGAAAATAGCTCTGAATGGCAGCAAATAGGTGATTAATCATTAACAGAGAAGCATTTCTTCATTTCACATTTTGCCTGCTTGGTTTCTTCTCTATTCTACTGTGAGGCATCTACTTACCACAAGAAAACATTCCTTAGAAGAATCTTTTCAGAAAACACCTAAGTATTTTTTCTCATGCATTCTTTTGTTATAAGATTTTAATTGTGAGAGAGCCATTGCAAAATTCTTCTCATGTCACACTTTCATTTCTGAAAGCTTTGTGGCTGGAATATGTTTTGTCATTTGCCATTTTGGCATCAGCACTCACTGTGATAGGTTGCAAATGCTTCTTTCCCAACTTGTGACATAACATACTTGAGATCTCAGCCTTCAAGATGCCCTAACATTTTGCTGGGTGCTTAATGGCCTTTGGTCAGGAAAGGTTCCCAGCAAAGGGTTCTTCAGACCAGGTCTGCTGAGTCCCCAACCTATTTTAAGCTTGTGATGTCAAAGGGAACCATGAAGTTGCAAACATACTTGTGTACTTTGCCAGCCACTGTGCTGGGCTACCTGGGTGCTGTAGGGAGAGCATATTTCCTTTGTGCCTTTGACAGTCACAGCTGTGGCAATGAAAGAGGCCATGAGGAGTGTGTTCAAGAAGCCAGGAATACTGTTCTGGGTCATGAAAAGTGAGCCACGAAGCCAGTGGCTTTGCTGTCACACGTTTATGTGTCTTTGATGTTTCACTGTGGGTCTTTAGTAAAAGGAACTCAGGGGCTTTTGGTTGCCTGCAGGACAGATGTTCTTTGGGAACGTTTGGGTTAAATATGTTTGCAACCATGGGACTGGTGTGAAGGATCCTCTTGGTTCCTTTTCAGTTCCTAGGTTCTTTCTTGCCTAGATTTGGCATTACAGTCTGCTTAAACAGAAGAGTTGATATTCTCTAGTGAAGGCAATCAGTGTGGGCACAAGCGGTAACCTGAAAGTTTTCCAACCTGCACAGACAAACCTGCAAGGTGGTCTCATTTCAGTCCCTCAGCCAATACTTTCTTTCTTTGCTGCACTCAGAGCCAAAACCTGCGTTTATAAACCAGGAGAAGGTGCAGAAGGAGGTGAGTGCTGCCCTGGCAGAAAGTGCCGCCCTCAGCTGTGAAGTAGCACAGGATACAACCGAAGTAAAATGGTACAAGGATGGAAGACTGCTTGCCTCCTCTAGAAAGTTCAAAATGGAAACTGTGGGCAAAACCCGGCGTCTGGTTGTGGAGCAGGTGGAGAAGAAAGATGCTGGAGAATACGTCTGTGAGGCTGCTGGCCAGAAGCTGACCTTCAAGTTGGAAGCAACTGGTGAGCGTTCGCTTTGTGAGCACTAAGCAGCAATGCTGTGGCTTAGGGGAAAACTGGCTATCTTCTACCCTGTGGGCATGGTGCAGCTGTGGTTCCCCCTGAAACAACATCAATGAACTGCAGCACAAATTAGATTCTCCTTTTTGATGTAGTGGTAGCAAGGTGAAAATCTGGTCGTGGAATATTTTTGACTAAGGAAATGCTATACAGACTTTGTTTATCTTTGCACACCTCATCACCTGATCTGTTTCAGTGACCAGCAGCTGAAAGTAGGCATGGGAAGTTCTGAAGAGCAGAGAGAGAGATAGGGAGGAAGGTGATTAAGACAATTCCCTCTGCTGCTGTGTGTTCCAGAGCTGCCCAGTTCTGTGGCAAAGCATTGTTTGAGATGAAGAGGCCAAGAGAAAGGGAGTAAAATGAATAGAAAATAGGCCATACTCAGCATATTAATACTTCTTGATTAGTTTTAGAATTCTGGAAATGGCAGAAGAATTACACAGGTAATTTTACTTTTAAGAAACACATTTTCACGGGTAGCAAATAAAATGCATACTTCAATTTCCATTCCTTTGCTTCTCTTCTAAGCAGAAGCTCTGGATATCCTGATGGAGCATTTTCTTTCTTCCCACTCAGCAAAAGATTGTATTAGCCATATTCCTATGTTCTAACAGATTAGGGAGCTGGTATGCAATTGTGAGTCGTGGAAACTGCAAACTGCTGTCTTTGAGGATTTGAGAAGTTATTAGTTTTCCTCTTTCAATATCTTTCCCAGAACCAGAGGCTAAATTTGGAAAGGAATTTGTCCAGAAGGAACCTCTCGTTGTACAAGAACATGAAAGCATCACTCTGACCACTTCAGTAACACCAGAAACAGCTGTAGTGAAGTGGTACAAAGATGGAAGAGAAATCAAGGCGAGCAAGAAGTATGAGATCAAGAGTGATGGGGCATCCAGGACTCTGACAGTGAACCTGGCAGAGAGCACAGACACTGCTGTGTATGCTTGCCAAACAAAGAATGACAAGCAGGAATTCAAAGTAGAAGTGAAAGGTGAGCAGCAGCCTGCAACTTGTGTCCCTTCCTAACAGCTGCTCTTTTCTTATAGGAGGATAAAGTGAAGAAGATTGATCTCTCCTAAAAGCTGTTCCAACCTTTATAATTTAATTGCCATTGCAGCTGCCCCAACATAGACCAGAAAAGTCCTTCTTGCCCCCAGAGATCCAAGTTTGTCCTCTGCTGGCTGCTCGAGATCTCAAGAGCTATGATGGGCTCTTTTCCTGCTGTTTGTTTCCCACTGTCATCACACAATTTCTATCTCCTCGTAAAGCACTTGGTAGGACAAGGGCAGAGCCTCAGCTCTTCCTGACTCTGCTAAGCATGACAAATCTGAGGAGGAGGATGTAGAATGGGATTTATGTCCCTTCAGACGCTGGAGAAATCTGCAGCTGGGGTGCACCCCACCAGCTCCATTCAGCTGTGAGTGCATGGGAGTGATCCACCCAGCAGGTTGAATGTGTCACATCCCGTTGGCTGTGTCTGCAGTTACATGCAGTACAAATGTGGCTGCTGGGGTTCTAGCAGCAGATTTTTAATTACATTCAGGCAAATTAGACTCTGATTTAAAACAAACAAACAAACTAAAAACAATTAAAGCAGCAACAAGGGACAGTCCCAACCAACCGACAATAGCAACAAAAAACCACCGTGCATCTCATCAGGTAGAAGATTAGAAACACAGAAAAGTAAACTTCAAGCCTCTTTAAGGCACTGTTCTTGTGTTGCAGAATGATAAAGGTCATATAGTTCCATGTCGATAAAATCTCTCCAGATTTCCATATATTGGGTTTATTTCAGCCTACCCCGATCCCCAAGTCTGTCTGTGGCTTTTTGTTTGTTTTGTCTTTCTTGTGTTGTTTTTTTCCTTTTAAATTTGGCTCTAATAGGTTCTGTAGAACACAGTTCATAACTTCTACTTTCTCACAGTTCTTTTCTTCTCTCTCCATCTTAGAAATCCCAGTGAAGATCACCAAGCAGCTCGAAGCCGTTCAGGCTGAGATTGGAGGCAGTGTCACTTTGAGCTGTGAAGTGAGCCATGCCAAAGGCAAGGTGGTGTGGCGCAGGAATGCAGTTGAGATCAAACCCAGCAAACGTTTCCAGATTCATGAGGAAGGGGTCAAACGAACCCTGACAATAACAGGGATCCGGGCTGAGGATGAGGGAGAGTACTTCTGTGAGTCCAGAGATGACAAGAGCAGCATTACCATCACCCCCAAAGGTATGTCACTGCAAACGAGGGGTGGCAGTGGGGAAGGATTCTTGGCTTCCCTCATCAGCCGTTACAACCCTGCAGAGCTGACTTTATTCATGTGTTTATGCTGCTCCCTGTGTTGACAACCGAGTAGGGAACTTCGCTTCCTCTCTAAATAGCTGTGGAACATCTATTTGTGAAGAGCACAGCTCATGTAGGTGGGCAAATTTGTGCCACATCGAGGCTGGAGTTTAGCATCCTAAATGTAGGATGGGATTTTTTTCCCCTTCTTTTCCTCTCTCTTTTTTTTTTTTGTCTTGCATCTTTACAGATGCAACCTACAGACAGCAGATGTGGTGGGGCGTTATGGTGGTCACTTACTGCGAGTTATAAAATCTGATGCTTCCAATAAAATCACTGCCCCCGTTGGGTCACACTGCATCTCAAAGATGTGCTCCTAAGTGGTTTCTTCTTCTCCATCAGCTCCCAGAGTGGTGAAATTTGTTAAGAGTCTCGGCAACGTGGCTTCTGAAGAAGGAAAAGAGGCTGTGTTCAAGTGCACTGTTACTCCCAGTGATGCTGTGGTCACCTGGTTCAGGAATGGTGTCAAGATTGAAGCCAGCAAGAAATATGTGATCTCACAGGAGGACACCAACCACAGCCTCACCATCACTGATCTGACACTGGAAGATGCAGCTGAAATCTCTGCCAATGCTGAGGGCGTAGAAAGCACAGCCAACCTCAGAGTCCGGGGTAAGGGGCAGTAATGCCCTGCTGACAGGTTGTCACTGGTGCTGTTTGTGGGTTTTATGTAGTCTTTCCTCTGATTATGGTAACGGTATGGAATTTTATTTCCTTAAGTAGGGTTCCCCAGAGTGCACTGGGACTGGAGCTACCATTTAAATTCTTTCTAAAAAAATGTTCTGTGGATTCTTTACATTGTTACTATTATTTCTTCTCATTTACCAGAGGCCTCAATCTCATTCAAGAAGAAACTGGAGCCTAAAACTGTTGAAGAGAGAGACACAGTGACCCTGGAGGTAGAGCTGACCAAGCCTGGAGAAGTCAAGTGGATGAGGAACAGCATTGTATTGAAGCCAAGTGAAAAAATACAGATCAAAGCTGAGGGAACAAAGCATATCTTGATAGTTAAGGACATCTCCTTTGCAGACAGGGGCTTTTACTGCTGTGAGAGTCCTGATGACAAGACCCAAGCCAAGATCAATGTGGAAAGTAAGTTGAATGATTGCAAGGTCTGTAAATACACTGGATCCAATTTGAACTTGGATTCAGGTCTTCTCCATTATCACAGTGGCCACTGCCACCCCTTCTTGCCATGGGGTCATGGGGTCACAGCTGTGGGCTTGGCCATCAGATAAATTCCTGAGATAAGGTGGAAGAGAAGGCTTCTCATTGACCATAATCTTTTAGCTGATTCTTCTCTTTCTTCTGCCCCATGCCTGCAGGCTGGATGTGGCTCTGGGCAGCCTGGTTTGGTGGTTTCTGACCCTGCACATAGCAGGGGGTTGGAACTGGAAGAGCATTGTGGTCCTTTTCAACCCAGGCCATTCTATGATTCTGGTATTTCTCACTCTGGTGCAGTCTGCTTTTTTCATTTGTATAGCTATCAGCAACCTATTCCCTGCTTACTCATCCATTCTTCTCTACAAAGCACATCTTTCAGAGAATCTCTTTATGCTCAGTCAGAGTTAAAAAATCAAAATAAAAACACAAGAGCCAATCTATCTATGGATGCTTTCCTTTCAAGTAAGCTAATGGTGCCTCAGGTGTAGCCCTGTACTTCTGTCCTATTTCCTGCATCCTTTTGCCATGATTGCTACAGAATAGACAAGGACAGAATTTAAGCACTTAAGGTCTATCTAATTTTGTCTACAAAGCCCCTGCCACCAATTGCTGCTGTGTAGGTCATAAATAATAGGTACTGAAAGACTTGATAGCAGGCTTATGGTACATAAAAGGCTCTTAGAAAGTGGAAAATCAAACAATCTGTTCTCCATGCAGAAATAATGGAATTCAATTGCAATGAGAAAGATTGTTATACAACAAAAAAGCTTTTTAATGGTTGGATGATTGAATAAGCCATTTGGAGGGGCTTTGAAGCCTCCACCACGGGTTTCAGAAAAGGTTTGTGAAATATCTGTCTGGGACACAGAGAGCTGAACATGTCCTGGAGCAATGGAGAAGGGCTGGATGATTTTTGTAGGTATTTTCAGCCATAGAATTTTGTGTTCTGGTGGTGTGAGTGTGTTCTTTTACAAGATGGACAGGTTGGTTTGTTGCATTGCTTCAGACTTTTTGTAGTAGAATCTCAGCAGTGCACAGATGTTAGAGCAGGTTAAAGCTCAGACTTCTGCAAAGTAAACAAGCTTCTGCAATTCATCTCTAAACTGTCTTAGCTGTGGATTAGCTTTGCAGTTTCCTTCCGTGAGATTACTTACATAGAGTGAATGCTTAAGTTTAACTCTTGCTCCAGGATTTTGGGCCTATTATTAGGGAAAACATCACAAATAATTTCACCAACAATTCTCCCCACCTATATGTAGCTTTCCTTTTTTTCACTGGAAGGGTTTACATTTGCAAATAGGTTGGGCATGAGGAAATCGCTGAGAACAACCCCATTAATTCTCACAAAGCTCTAATTTCTCTGATTTTGGCCTTTGTCTTGTGATTCTGCATGCATGCCCTGTAGTTAAGCCTGGGTGTCTTTCCCAACACCTTCAATTTCCTGTTCTGATTTAAGTTACTCCACTGCAAATCTCTCTTCTAGTCCAAAAGAATTTTTATTTTGCCACTTCTGTGAGGCAGCAGCTGGGAAGGGTGAGATGAGGACTGGGTTGGTTTTTGGTTTGTTTATTGTTTGTTTGCCTAAGAGCAAACTGGGGATCAAAAATATCAAGAATTGATGATAAACTGTCTCAAACAGAGCATGGTTTGTCAGATTACTGGCATGCACTGTTAGGACAGCTTCATCACCAACATATTCTGGGCTGACAGTTGTCACAAAACTCTGCTTCTGTGTCCCAAAATGTGCAGTTATATCACTGCTATTGGCAGTTGCTCATCTTTTCTCCAAACTGGATGGCTGTAGGAAATAAAACAAGCAAGCAAACAAGCAAAACAACCCGCAGATATTAAGCTGCAGCTGATTGTCAGTGCTGATCTTTGGGCCATGTGCGTCACTTCAGATCCTTCTGTAGCCAACAGAGATTGAAAAATACCAAGACCTCCAGAGACTGCTTCAATTTGTAGAGGCACTGAATTACCCTCTTGAGTGTCTTTCTGGATATTTAAGGAACCACAGGTGACTACGATGCTGATTTATGTTTAGGTTCAGGCTTACTGTTTCAGTGAGATTGGATGAATGGCTCCACGTAAGACAGGGAAATACAGCAGTTCATTGATACCTCGTGTTGGAAGAGCGCAGCTCAGCGCTGGGCAGTTTGCTGCTTCATTCCCTCTTACAAGTTGCACCCCGAGGCATTTTTTTTCAAGCTCTGATTGTGTCAGTTTCCTTCCAGCAAGATCAAATCATTCAGGTTGGAGAAGATCACTGAGATCCCCAGCTCCAACCCCGGCCCACCCCACCATGCCTACTGACCATGTCCCTCGGTGCCACATCCCCGTGACTTTGAGCACCTCCAGTGCCTGCGATGTATCAGCATGGTTGCTTCAGCTGTGTGAGTTTTTAGACACTGGCTGTTGTTACAGCCAAGCAAAAAAAGCAAAACTGATAGAGCAGTGTCTGTGCAGGAAGCAATTGGCTGTCCTGATAGCTGCCAACAGTGTTTTCACAGTTTTGCACAAGGTGTGTTATGCAAGCTTGCATGAGTCTGGATTAAAAACTTCCTGTTCTGATGGAAGGGGAAGATGTTGGTACAAGATAACTACAGGACTTGTGCTCTCCAGATATCCAGCTGCAATCACAGCTTATTGACACTGTAGAAAATAGCTTCTCTATAGACGAACTGAGAGTTTCATCAAGTGGCTGAAGCTTTAAGTGATCCAAGGTGAAGCATGATCCAAACTGGAATTTAGCTAATTGTAGTAGAGAATTACTGTGATCATACAATCTGTAATTATGCACAGGAAAGGGGCAGTGTGCAAAAGTCTCATTCTGCTGTAGTTATTTTAATTACGAGTCCTCCATCTAAAACAGCATTGAGCTCTTATCCTGGTTTATGGTAGAAGCAAGAGTTTAACAGCAGAAGACTGAAGTTATGCTCCATATTTCTTGTCACTTAAGCAAATATTGGAATATATTCTTTGGCTATATTGGAGCTCATCAGCAGATGTTCTTTGAATGCTCACAGTCTGGCAGTGAGCATCACTCCCATCTCTCTCCCTTCTCCTTGGACTGATATTGATGGTTTGAGAACGCTTTCAGAGCAAAGTCAATGAGGAATAGCTATGTGAAAACCTATTGCTTTACTCCACTATAAAAGGCACTTAGTCAGAAGACAAGCGTGTGTTCCAAGCTTAAGATTCCAGGAGATCCTAGAAGCAACTGAGCTGCTCAAACCTGTATTCTGGATGAATATTTTATTGCCAGTTATGGTCAGAAGGAGATGTTTGAGTAAGACAAATAAAAAAGTCATGGGTAAACTGGTCCTTCTTGTGCTACAATTCCAGGCTTTCATTGGGGAAAAGCATAATTAGGCCAAATAATCATAGCAGAAATTATACCAAGAACATGAGAATAAAATTTCAAGTCTCTTGATATGAAGTTAAACTTTACCTAGTTCTACTATTCCCCAAATGGTCATTGCCTTATAAGAAGAACAACTTTGCAAAAGTAATTTTTTTTTGGTCTTGTGTGCAATACAGTGTGGGATAATATCTAGAGGCCACTTGAAACTTCTGCCTGTGGCTGTTTTTTTCCATCTGGAAGGATCCATTTAAGAAGAGGACACATGATCTGATTATGAACAAGTTTTCCTTTTTGTAAAGGTTGTTGTTTAATTTGCAGATACTGTATTTGGGGGAGGAGTTTCTTTTGGAAGTCCTGATGCTATTCAGGCATTCAAGGCCAGGCTGGATGGGGCTTTGAGCAACCTGGTCTAGAGGGAGGTGTTTCTGCCTGCAGCAGGCGGGTTGGAACTAGATGACCCTAAAGGTCCCTTCCAACCCAAACCTTTGTATGATTCATTCTAGGATTCTATTTCTCAGCTCCTGGTGTGAGATCTCCAACCTCTCCCTGTTGTTTTTCAGTGAGGCAGATCAAGCTGGTGAAAGGTCTGCAGCCCCTCGAAGTCTCTGAGAAGGGCACTGTCACCTTTTCTGTGGAGGTGTCCCACGAGGATGTGGAAGGGACTTGGCAGAAGGATGGTGTGAGGCTGAAGCCTGCACCAAATGTCACGATGGGCGTCCAGGGGAAGAAACATTCGCTGACACTTTCTTCTGTGACTCTTGAAGATGCAGGACTCATCTCCTTTAAAGCAGAGGGCATTCATTCATCGGGGAGGCTCACTGTGAGAGGTACTGCTTGCTTTGGGATTTGGTTGTCTGCTCCTGTTCCAGAGTACTTTAAGAGCACAACCAGCTTTCTTTGCAACTGCAGAGAACATTGTGCACTGAGCCAACAGAATATCCCTCAAGTATCAAGAGGATTGTTGTAACATCATTGTCCCTAGCACGAGTAATGATAACGTGCTCAAAACAGTAGGTTTTTGTTATTAATTACAAGTTATATGAAGCATGGAAAGTAGGCCCTGCCTTTTATTATTCCTCATGCCAGATGCTCCTGGAGACCTCATTCCCAATTAAATGCACATCCTTTTTTTTTTCCTTCTCAGAATTGCCTGTGAAAATCAGCAAACCGTTGGCAGATATCAGTGTCACTCAGAAGGACAAGGTTGCATTTGAGTGTGAGCTGTCCAGGCCCAATGTGGATGTCAAGTGGTTCAAGGTATGGCACGCAATGACATTTTCATTTCTGGCTTCTCTGGAAATGAATGAGAGCCTTTAATTTCACTTCCAAGGGATGCAAGTCTGAGCTTTTTCTTTATAGCTTTGGAATAGCTCTCTTTCCTTTATGCTCTTTTACTTGCCCAAAATCAGCACTCTTTGTTGTTATATCCTGAGTTCATTTATCAGCTTGAAATCGAAATTTGTATTGAGCTTATTGTGAACTCCTGAAGTCTTGCTGCACAAAATGTTGTTGGTAGGAGTACAGTCTTGAGCTTCAGCTCTCACACAGAAATTCTCACCCAGAATTTATAGCTCCGTTGTGAACTGAGTTTTAAGGTAAAACCTCAGTTTTCTTTGCACCTGACAGTCTGAGAATTTGCTCAGGCACTTTGGGTACCTTGGTGGGGCTGTGCTGATTCTTCCCTGACTTGGATATAATGTCATTTCTTCAAGATAATGTACAAATGGGCTTTTTGCCAATCCTCTGCAGTGCTTTAAGCTGTCACAGGTCAGCCAGAATTTACATATGTTCTACAGCCCTCCCCACACGTTGAAAACATTGCAGTGTGCAGCATATGCTCCAGTAAGCACAGTTCCATTAAGTCTTGGGAGGCAGGTGTATTAAGCACAGAGCTGAAGACTCCTTTTGGTCAGTGCAGAGTGGAAGGACTGGAGATCTGACTTGGCATTTTCCCTTCTAGGATGGGAAGGAGCTCCAGCAAAGTAAAAAAGTGGGCATTACTTCCCAGGGAAATAAGAGAAGTCTCGTTATCCACAAGTGTGAATATGAAGACCAGGGAACCTACACGTGCCAAGCAGCTGAAGACAAGACATCAGCTACACTAAAGGTTCATGGTATGTTTAACTGAAAGAGTAGATACATCCTATTGAGGTATTTTGCTCCACAGCAAGAAATGCTTGATGGGCAGTTTGGGCATTTCTTGGTTAGTCATTTTTGGATGCCTTTCTCTTTTTAGTGAGAATACTGGCAGAACTGTTGTGTGCTTGTTCTATCCTTAGAAGAATATTTTTGGATGAAGCTCTAATTGATTTTCCATCTACTAGAAGTGATTTATATTTTCTGGAATTTAAACAGTATTTCCAGATCAGCAAATGAGCAAATGCTGGACAGACTGGCATAGATCAGGGATTCAGTGTCTGGTATGCCCATGGTTTAGTTCAGCTTCTGCCAGTGCCAAAGAAGGACTTGCATATGTACTCGAATACAAACTTGGACAGTCCCTGGGTACAATTTCAAGAGTTGCCATACTTTTAACCAGGGTAGTAAATGCTAAAGAGAATGCCATGATAGCTGGCTGCCTCTCTTCTTTATGCTCAAGAAAGATTTTTCCCTCCATGTATTGCACTGGTTAAACCCCAGTTGTAATTCATCACCAGGCTCTGAAGCATCAGACTGGTTACTGAGCATGCAGGTCTGCTATGCCCTGCTAGATGCCATCTTCCAAAGGAACATCTGAAAGGATCCTTTTTTCTGATTTCTTACTAGATGCTGTCCTCATGTGGCCACTTAGGTTCAGTGTTAGCAGTCTCTTCATGAACATCTGTCCTGTTCCATTACTTTGGTGAACTCTCATTTTCTCTCACTCTGCAGCCAGGTTGGGCTGCTGTTTTGGTGCTGGCTGGCTTATGCAGGAACTTTGCTCCTGAGGTTAATCCAAGTTGTATCCAGGCCCTTCAGGAGGAAAGGGAAGCAGTAGCACAGAAATATGGTCCAGTTCTGACATAAATGAGTGCAGACCTGGAGAGTTAAAAGGGATTGTGTCATGTTCAAGAGATTTTGAAGCAAAGGTACCCTTTAGGTAAGACTTGTGCCTGGGATTCCATACGTTCTGGGCACGTGAGTTAAGGAAAGACTGGGAGCATGCAGAGAAGCATATGAATGAAAAAAGGTTTATAGTGACAGAAGAGAGTTCTGTCTGGCATAGTTTGGAAAATAAAGATGAGGTGATTGGTGGTAACCAATGTAGCTTCACCAAGGTCAAGTCATACCTGACAAACTTGGTGGCCTTTCATGGTGGAGTAACAGCATGAGTGGATAATGGAAGAGCAACTGATGTTATCTACCTGGACTTGCAAAGCATTGCATGCCATCCTGGTCACCAAATTGGAAAAAGATTTGATGGATAAGGATAAGGTTGCATGATAAGGAATTGGCTGGATGGTCACGCTCAGAGAGTTGCAGTTAATTGCTCAGTGTCAGGTGGAGACTGGTGTTGGGAGCAGTGTCATTTAACATCTTTGTAGGTGACATGGACAGCGGGATCAAGGGCACCCTCAACAAGTTTGCAGATGATGCCACACTGAGTGGTGCTGTTGACATGCTAGATGGAAGGAATGCTATCCAGAGGGACCTGGGCAAGCTGGAGAGGTGGACCCATGGCAACCTCATGAAGTTCAACATGGCCAAGTGCAAGGTCCTGCACCTGGGTTGGGGCAATCCCAAGCATAGGTACAGGTTAGGAGGAGAATGGCTTGAGAGCAGCCTTGACCCTAAGAAGAGTCGGTCTGGAGGGATGTGTCCCTGCCTGTAGCAGGGAGATTGGAACTAGATGATCTTAAAGGTTCTTTCCAACCTAAGCCATTCTATTTTATGTTTTTTCTATCCTTTATGTGACTGGACATGTTTTAGAAAAGATGAGATTCTGGCTTCCATGAAAACTATTTGCAATATGCTCCATTGTAGCTGTTAAGTCTGTCTTTAAGTTCAAGGCTGATAACGTATGTACTGTGTTGAAGAGAGAAAAGACTTGTGAATGGATTGTGGTTTAGAATAAAATGTAATGCCATTTATTTTCCATGCAAATATTTGTAAGGTAAAGATGGTGCACTCAGTTCTGGAGACACCCTGACAAATATATCTCTACTGTTTCACAGCTCGAGATATCAAGATTGTTAAACCACTGGAAGATGTGGAAGTGAATGAATATGAGAGTGCATCTTTTGTCTGTGAGATTTCACACGATGAGGTTCAAACCAAGTGGTACAAAGACAACAACAAGCTGAAGGCTGACGACAACATTAGAATGCGTCAAGAAGGTAGGGTGTAAGGGGGGGATCTTTTTCCTGAGTGGGGAGTGGGTTGGAGAACAAGCAGAAAGGACATCTGAAATCAATTTAAGAAGGCTCAGAAGGGAGTTTCCCTTTTGTTTTGGGATTGCAGTTAGGCCTGAACAAGAGATGTGGTGGGAACTTTAGTGTGGGAAATGTGATGCTATCCCACCATCCCATGCTGCCAGGAGCAGGTAGGAAATCAGTGCAATTATTTCCAAAGTGGGGGTGAACAGGGCAGTCAGTTCATCTCTGAAAGGAGTTTTTGCCTGGCAGTGAGTGGGATCCTTCTGTCTCAAGTACTTTACAGATGATGGCGGCCGCATTTGGTCAGTCCTTGTAGAAGCCATGTTCAGATTAGGCTTTGATGGGGATGTGGATGTAGGGAAATGTGTGGCTTCACTGAGATGACAACAGGCAGTGGTGGTGTGAAACCAGATGGATGATGCTCAGCCCTGGCAATGCTCAAGAAAGCAATGTGTGGTTGTGTGTCTGCTCTCCAGCACAGTTTGGTGGGGTGGGTTGGCAGTTGGACTAGATGATCTTAGTGGTGTTTTTCACCCTTAGTGACTCTGTGTTCTCTGCTTCAGGAAAGACCTACTCACTGACTTACACACGTGTCCAAGTCAAAGATGCAGCAGAAATCAAATTTGTAGCAGAAAAGGCAGAATCTCGTGCCCATCTTACAGTTAAAGGTAATTATACTTCTGATGATGACTTTGCTTGATTATCTCATGTTTTAAACCAGCTAGCATCCTTTGCTTTAATGCCAAGGAAGTTAAACAACACCTGGACCTTTCGCAGAAATAAAAACTCCTACCCACCTTTCTGCCTGTGAAATATGCACCTTGTTGTTTGGGATTTACTTTTGCAAAGTAAAACAGTTAATTTTCTCAGGTTGATTTTCTACCTTTTGAGTTGATCTGTGTTTGAACGTTGAGGGATAACAAACATTTCATTCTTCATTTTCTCTTGTTGTTTGAAAAGAGCACAGGTCTGTTTTTATATGTAATGTTAAGCTTAAGTAGTGTGATAGAGAACGAAAAGGAAGATGTTTGAATTAACACACTACTCAAGAGCTCAGGAAATCTGAGTTCAGTCCCTGGCTTTGCCACTGCACGGCCGTACGGCGCTGAATAATTTACTCTTTATCTCTGAAATCTGGCCATCCAAGTGGTAAAATAGGGATAACAAGTCTTTTCATGAGCTCCTTATTTGCTGTGCACTAGATCAAGTGCTTAACAGTGTCGCCATCCAAGTAACCATCCATAAAAGAACCATTGCTACTGAGTTTTATTGACCTCTTTCACAGAAATTGTGCTGATTAGTACATATATACATATACACATACATATATGTACATATACATACATATATGTACATATATGTACATATATACATATACACATACATATATGTATACATATACACACATGCTTGTTTGTTTTAGAGCTGCCTGTGAAAATTGTGAAGCCTCTGCGAGATAAGATTGCGCTTGAAAAGCATCGGGGATTCCTGGAGTGCCAGGTGTCTCGTGCCAATGCTGAAGTGAAGTGGTACAAAAAGGATGTTGAAATCCATCCTAGTGACAAGTATGAAATTGTGAGCGACGGCGTGTATCGGAAACTCATCATCAACGATGCAGACTATGAAGATGAGGACACATACACTTGTGATGCCTTTGATGACAAAAGCAGTGCTCATTTCTTTGTTGAAGGTAAAAAAAATAATAATTTTTTAAAAAATGGAATGCAAATAGGCTTATACAAAAGCCATTGTCACTTACTTTGAAAACACAGTGCAAATTAAGCAATTATTTAAATTCAGAGAGTTTTTTGCTTTCCCAAAGTCTCCTCTCATAAGGGCAAGAACATCCTGGAAAATGAATTTCTCCCAAGTAGAATCATTAAATTTGAGCTACAGAGACCTTTACTAGGAGAAAAGCTTGTTCAGAGATAAGTTTCTGTAGTTCACAAAAGTAATGATCAATATCTGCATTTCATTGAACCTCTATTCCATTTTATAATGCCAAGAGTTTGATATCGGGATGGGAAGGTCATGGTTTGCTTTGGATATTGGACTGGGAATCAGAAGATCTGGGTTCTCATCAGGGTGTCAAAGTCTTATTGTCTGACTTCTTAACAACATTCCTTTTAGCTGATAGATGTAATGTTCATGTCCAGTAATGCTGGCATGAGAGAACAGGGTGATAATGTAAGGACTTTTTTCATTCCTTCTAAACCTCTGCTTTCTCTCGTTCCATCCTTCTTAAAGAGCAATCCATTAATATAGTAAAGGAGCTGTGTGATGAGGATGTGACCGAGCCTGAGGAAGCCAAATTTGAATGCGAGATTTCCATTCCTTCTGTGAAACCTCCCAAGTGGTTTCTGCGTGGAGAAGCCTTACAGCCTGGCAGAAACATAATCATGCAGCAAGAAGGCACCATCCACCGACTGACCATACTGAAAACCACCACTGACATGACAGGCACCATTCAGTTCTCAATTGGCAAATCAAAATCCACAGCCAATCTGCTTGTCAGAGGTAAAGTGTCCTAGCTTGGATTACATCGTGAGGATGAAGAATTAATTAATGTACAGTCTTCCTTCTCTGGGGGCTTTGAAGTATGGTGTGTACACCTGGAGTGTCTGCTCCGTTCCCAGTTAAAATTGTTGGACACTAAATGGGACAGCTGTGTCTCAGTAAGGGATCTGTTTCAGTAAGAGTGATGTATTCAGATCTATAGAGCTAAGATTTTTTCCTTTGCTTTTCTGAAGAAGTCAAATCAGGTGAAATTTGCTGTATTTCTGAACTAGACAAGTTTAAGTTTGGTAGCACGTGTATTTCATGCAGTTTGTCATTGATTTGATCTGGAACAAAGCTTCCAGACTTTTTATCTTCTGTTGTCCCCAGAGTAAAAGTCTCCATTCACATCCTGAAGTCCTTGTTATGTCTTCAACTCACTCTTACTTGAATAAAATCCTTAACTGAGAGCAATTCAATAAGCACAGAATAAGAACTGGACTGTGCATTTGGTAGATAATATACAGTATTATTTTATAGAAATATAATCAATAGCATTCCCTGCAGATAATCATTTGTTTTATCTTCACAGAACCATTGTGAACATGAGCACACATGAAATTAATTGAATGGAATGCATACAAGAAACTTTGCTCTTCTTCCAATTGCGCTCATCCTTTCTTCTCTTCCAACCCTGCTTTGCAGATTACCATATACAGATCACCAGGAAGTTGGAGGATAAAACAGCTTTGGAACGTCATTCTGTCATCCTGTCCTGCGACTTCAAGCCTTCTCCAAAGGTTGTGAAATGGTTCAAGGGCCACACACCCATCGAGCCCTCTGACAAGTACAAGATCAAGAGGGATAAGCATTCAGCAGAGCTCAAGATCCTGAAGCTGAAGCCTGATGATGCTGGTGTGTACAAGTGCAAGGCAGGAATTGCAGAGACTGAGGCCACGCTGACAGTTGAAGGTATGAGCAGGGAGGGTGGCCTCTTGCATGTCCTTATGGCTTAACATTTCATGTAAGATTTCTCTTCTTGAGGTTGACTTCTACAGTTTTCTCCTGCTAACTTTATAAATGCACAGTCTTCACTGAGCTGTTTATATTATGCAGTGTGCAGAAGTTACAGCATACTGAAATCCAACATTTACGTTCAGGTGGGTTATGCACACACGGGAGCAATTTCTGGGCAAGGTGATGGAATTATGTGGAAAAGAAAGATAAGTTCATTTCTCGAGACATATAGTTTTCCATTTTGTCCAAGGAACTGAATCCTTTGAAATTCTTCAATAATTCTAGGTAAAAATGCTGGGGGTTTTTTGTGTGTGGGTCTACGTTGGGGTTTTTTTGTATGTGGATTGAACTGTGACAGGCCTCTGATTTTTGGTGCACGCCTGCGGTTTTCGTTTCCACTGACCACTGTGTCAGCTCTTACCTGCTGTACATTTGTTAATCATAATAGTCATTGATTCATAGAGTAATTAAGGTTAAATTAAGGTTAAAGACCACAAGATCATCCAGTGCAACAACTCTACCACATCCCAGCATGACAATACTGGTTTTATGGTAACGTAGGTGCACCTTGTTTCCCTGCAGCCCGCAATGTAGAAGTAACCAAACACCTGCAGGATGTGGAAGTTGAAGAAGAGAGCTCTGCTGTCTTCTCCTGTGAGCTGTCCCATGATGACGAGGACGTGGAATGGTTCCTGAATGGCACCCTCCTTTACACCAACAATTACAATGACATCAAGAACGTGGGCAATTGCTACACGCTGACGATGAAGCAGGTCAAGCCTGAGGATGCTGGCATGGTGACAATGAAGTCAGAGAAGGTGTCAGAGAGCGCGCGTCTGAAGGTGATAGGTGGGTCTGACCACATCCCTCCTGGATGTGAATAAGAGATGCTGAGGAGCTGTAGTTTGCTACATTGTGCAGCAGTCCTGCTTCTAAACCTCACCTCTCTGGGGTGACAAGTAGTCAGGGGCTTTCTTCCAGTGAAAGGTTCCGTTGTAGCAGATGAATATCAACAGAGGAGGATGGTTTTGGTGTCCTGCCAAAATATTCCATGGCTCTTTATCATCATTTTACTTAACATAAGAGTTTCAAGAGCAATTTCTTTTACTGCTTCGGTAGTATGCAGAGATAGCATACTGCTATCTCTAAGGATTTCTGACTGCAAGGAGCAGAGCTTGAGTTTACCTCCAACAGTAGGACACAGCTTTCAGTATATCTGTTCTAGAGTGGTACAGATTCAGCACGAAGAATGCAGTTTGCTGCTGTTCTTAATATGTTTTAAAATTTGGTCACACAACTTAATTGCAGAGATTTGATGAGTTGTCATATGTCACCTTGGCCATAGTAAGTTGCATGCTGAATCTGATCAGTTCCTTGGAACTCCTTGAAGCACAGGGTAAAAATTTCTTTGGAAACACATCTGTACGTGGATGCTCAGGTAACTCATAGGGATTTATTATCCTGAGTTATCTTCATCATGTATCTGTGTTGATCTAGAGTGGATGCATCTGTGGGAAACACTCTGAGAAATTCTGTCTGAAAGTCAGTCTGAGATCTTCCACATTGTTGTAGGAAATCGAGGAGATCATTCTGTGTGTGTTTTGCATCCTGGTATGACTAAGCAACTGATCTAGCAGTGGATGTCCCTGTTTATTGCAGGGGAGTTGGACTGGATAGCCTTTGAAGGTCCCTTCCAACTCTAAATATTCTGTGATTCTTATCTGCTCTCTCCAGCAATTAAGCTCTTTTACTCTGTCCACTCAGAGTTTGAAAGATTTCCTCTTCTCTTTTCTTTTATATTTGGTGGATTTTTTCTTTCTCTGTATAAACATCTTATGTGCGAAATAGAAGATAGATAAAAGGAGTCAGTAAAACAGGAAAATCAAAAGTGTTCAGCAGCATATCCTCTTAATGATGCTGCCTGCTGCATGAGCTCTGCTTCATGAGAGGGCAGTGCCAGCTCTCCAGCTTTAGAAGAGCTGCATCCCAATTACTTCACATGATATCAGTCCCACCCACGGCAATGCGGGCTGCCTCTCCTGTTTCCTGTATTCTCCTAGTGATTAGGTCAGAATTCCATAAACTCATTCAGTTGTCAGACATGAAACTGCTTTAGGCTCTACACTGGTGTTGTCAGTATTGGTAAGGGTTTATTTATCCCCCTTTAAAAATCTGAAAGCAACTGGAAATGTCTCAAATATCGCGTTGTCCTGTGTTGCCTGTTTAATTCCAGAGAAGCCTGCTGTCTTCATGAAGTCCTTGGATGATGTTTTTGGTGAGGAGCGAGGTGTGATTAAACTGGAATGTGAAGTCTCCAAAGAGAAGGTCAAACCGGTGTGGAAAAAGGACGGTGTTGTGCTCACTTCTGGCAACAAATATGAACTCGTGCAGTCTGGGAAGACCCTATGTCTCCTTATCCACGACCTCGAGAAGGCAGATGCAGGTTTATACACCTGTGATATTGGCACTGATGTTGCCAAGTCAAAGGTCGGCGTTCAGGGTAAGTCCTGTGGACAGTAAAGGGATGCTGAAAACACATTCAGGTTGGTTGCTATGTCTTACAGCTATTCCTCCTTGAGACTTAGTGGTTTCTACAATAAAACAATGTTACTGCAATTTACCACAGTGATGTCTGGACAGTTCCCATTGCTTTTGATGTAAATATATCTCATTCTTCCATGAAAATCATCTTCACTCTGTTCCATCGAGTGAGCTGTCCACATAGTCCTTCCAGAGCAAAGCCAGGAGATTCACATGTCTCTTTTTCTATAGTTTTTTGGTAATTCTGAGTGGAAAATGTCTGAGAAATTCTTTGCAAGTCAAGTACATCAGTAAGGAATGCAGCCATGTCCTGCAAATCCTGGGTTAAAACACCAGTACTACTACTCGTGTCAATCATAAATGCCTTTCCTTCACATAAACCTCATATTAACCTATCTCTTATCTTCCAGAGCTGAACATTGGCATTACCAAACGGCTGAAGAACACTGAAATCCAGGAGGGAGAAGACTGTACTTTTGAATGCATTTTGTCCCATGAAAGCATTGATGACTTCAACTGGACACTGAATGGGAGCAGAGTGAAAAGTGGTGGGAGATTTAAAGCTTCTAATGTGGGTCGGAAGTATACTCTCAGTATCAAAAGTGTGATTCTTGCTGATGCTGGGGAAGTCGTTTTCACTGCCCGTGGTCTAACCTCCAAAGCCTCTCTGGCTGTGAAAGGTAACGAGATCAGACAGATTCTAGGGTCTGATTCCTTCACCTGTGTTCTGATAAGATTGTCATGTTATATATGGTATATAACTCATAATATGGTTACAGCAAATAGCAGCTTTCTACGTGAACCTTGAAGCACTGAGAATTTCTCTTAAAAGTAAGTGAAAGGATGGAACATTTTTACACAAATGCGAGGACTGCCCAAGACACTGGGGTAGTGTGGAAATGGGCATCTCACTGCAGAGCTTGTTCCATTAACAATAAATCAGGGACGATCTGTTCAGGGAACTGTAGGAGCAAGTATCCTCTACGTATAAGCTGAAGGGATGGCCTCCACATCATATAGCTGTACACAAAATTCCTATCTAGGACGTGCATTTGAGAGCATCATCTGGGGCTCCCGGTGTGATCAGTGGAGTGAAGAAAGAGGCACATTTCAGTTATGGCTCATCATCAGCAGTTGGGTAGATTTAAGACACAACAAATGGTGCCTTGAGTTCCGTTGCCCATATGTAGCAGATTACTGCTGGCTGTAGAATGGCCTCCATTGCAACGCCTCTCCAACTTATCTCCAGAGTATAGATGCATGTATTTACAGAGAGACATCCTGCCTAAGTCTACATTACTCAAAATGCATTTTTTTTCTTTCAGAAAAACCCATTGAGGTTACGAAACATCTGGAGGATAAGACAGCAGCAGCAGGGCAGGACATCAGCCTGAGCTGCGAGCTGTCGAAACCCGATGTGAACATCAGGTGGTACAAGGATGGCAAAGCAATCCGAAAAAGCCAGAAGTACGACTTGCAGCAGGAGGGAACGAAGGCCATCCTGGTCATCCATGACTCCACCATCAAGGACAGTGGGGAGTACACCTGTGAGACAGAGGACTGTAAAACAAAAGCCAGGGTCACTGTGCAAGGTGAGTAGAAAAGCACGCCAGGGATGGCATGAAGAGAAGTCGAGGTAAATATCTGCAACCTGTGGGAGATGTTCTTCTCTTCTGCTTTTTTTAAGAGGGATCAATTATCAGTTTTCTGAAAATATTATGGATTAGGGTCTTTTATTTAAAATAATCTGGAAACTGAATGATCCCCACAGTCATGTGGCTCTGGGCAGCCTGGTCTAGTGGTTGGTGACCCTACACGTAGCGGGAGGTTGAAACTTTGAGGTCCTTCTCAACCCAGGCCATTCTATGATTCTATGATCTTGGGTGTTACTTAATGAGCCAAGCAAAGATGGCAATCTGAATTAGTCTTTATTGAATATGGGTAATCAAAACTTTACACTGTTGCCAGATGAGATCCCACCAGCACATGTATTATGTTATTAAACTTTCCCAAAATCTTCTGGAAATGTGCACCCCGTGTTGGTGGGCAGACTCAATGATCTTCTTTGACTCTTTCCATCTCTATGTGATGTGCTTTTCTAAGTGAGGGCAAAGGAG
This sequence comes from Tympanuchus pallidicinctus, assembly GCF_026119805.1. NCBI lineage: Eukaryota > Metazoa > Chordata > Aves > Galliformes > Phasianidae > Tympanuchus > Tympanuchus pallidicinctus. The sequence continues at coordinate 61,145,539 of NW_026294747.1, read as the reverse complement.
ATTCAAGATCCCTCTGTATGCTTGGGACTTGTTGGGGTAACAAATCTCTTTGTCCTACACCTTCATCCCTCTTGTTTTTTTTTCCTTCCAGAAAAGCCTAACTACTTTATCAAGGAACTTTCAGATCTGAAAATTGAAGAAAGTGGAACTGCAGTTTTTATATGCCAGAGTGAGAAAGCTGCATCCTCTGTGATATGGAGGAAAGGCATAGCTGAGCTCAGGCCTGGCAGGAAATACGAGATGACACAGAAAGGACGAGACCTGCAGCTGACCATAAAAAACCTGGAGAAAAGTGACAGTGACACCTACACCTGTGACATTGGGGATGCCCAGTCCAGAGCCAAGCTGGTTGTACAAGGTATGCCTGAGAGCCATGTGACTGTGCATCCTGTTTCTCCATTACCAAGACATTATCTTGGTAGAATTGGTACATTTATGGCAGATCTTTGGGGCTGCAGCTTTCTGGCCTGAGTAGGAGTTCACAGGCTGTGCACAGAGCAAACTGCACGGGAAAGGAGGGAACTGTACCAACTAGAGCAGTGCTGTTGGGTGCTTGTGTGTGCACATGTTGATGTACTGCCATCCATGCACATGCAGATCTATTTCTCAGCACGTGGGTAGCACATTTTTGGCCCAGACTCATTACACATACATTGCACAGGGCACGGATGAAGATTTAGCAACACGGAGCCTGACGTGTAGAGCAATTGGTAGATTTGGAGCATTTATACTTTGAGAACTTTATGTATCATTTAAAAACAAAAATGCTGACGTAAGTTGAGGCTGGTGACCCTGAAATCAGTGTGAAGTTTCTATCTCCAATCTTTCAGAGACCAAAATAGTTCTCCATCATAAAGTACATCGAGATACAAGTACAAAAATTCCCTGATGCTGCATTCCAGTTAGTTCCATTAGGAAAAAGATCATAATATTGGATTTGCCTTGTGCCAGCTACTTGTCCTGCTGTACGTGCTCTGGTACCCTGAAGGTGTCTTCATCCTATTTTGGTGTGTGTCTTGTGCATATTATCTTTTTGTGAATAGTTTTTTTGTGTTCAGTAGCAGGGGAATTGTGTTTCAGTCTTCTGTATCGTGGGTGTGTGTCTGTCTTGAAATACGTGGAAAATCTTGGATGTTTCCACAATGGTTTTCATGTCGGGAATGGAAGATTCCAGTAATTGATGTATCTGTGTTCATTTCAGGCCAGAAAGTGCTAATAACAGAAGACCTGGAAGATGTCACTGTGTTAGAAGGAGAATCTGCCATGTTCAAATGCAGAATCTCTCCTGTAGACTATAGCAAAGTGCAATGGTTTTTGGATAAAACCCCACTCCATACCAATGAACTTAATGACATCCAGTCTCAGCCTGGCGGATATCACCTGCTAACCTTGAAAAAACTCTCTCTGAAGGACTCGGGGCTCATTACATTTGAAGCTGGTGATAAGAAAACATCTGCCAGTTTGGTTGTTAAAGGTAATTCAAGCATTAAAAACTGCAGGAGAGAAGAGAATGCTTAGAAATAACTATGGGATAATGTGGATAGGTGAAAAAAACACTATAAATTTGGCCCCATCATTGGTGTATCTAAGTGTATTGTTACCTATATAACAAAACCTGGACTGGGAAATCAGTTTCTTGCAATATTGGAGATCTGTCAGTATGTTTATTGGGCCTTAGATGGGAATGTGATATTATAACAATGATGCTTTGGATATTGCTAAGCTCATAGGGCACCACTGCAATGGTAAGTGAAAAGAAATTGATTAGCTCATCAAAAAAAAAGAAAAAAGAGCAACAAATGTCTGAAATTTAATTTTCATTGTTTGAAGGGCAACACTGCACATGTCCTCTGCTATTCATGGTTGACAAAATTTTCTCCTGAGAAGTTAAACTAGGCAAAAACTACAGTGCTAGCCTACTTTTGTAGGGAAGGAATAAGACAAATGCCAGACACCCTAAGGGTGTAAGTTTAGAGAAGTGTTGTTTTCTTAGTGGAAATATAAATATTTCTTACTACCCAGAGATGTACCCCATACAGTCTCTGTGTCAGATCGTATTCTCATTCTTTTCAGAATCATCCTGTTTCTTGCAAGGAAATTTTTTTCAAAATTCAAAAAATTTGCCCCAGTTGGCAATTTTTACCTTTCTACAAAAGTGCAAATAGATATTTTTAAAGTGAAATGAAAGATCTATTTGCAAAGGGTTGACTTGTTTTGGTAAAACCAATACATGATACTGTATTGCGGAGGAGAACAGCTTTTGATTTTCCAACTTATTGGGTTTTTGTGTATTAAAAAGCCAGAAGTTAGGAGGTGTAAGACCTGTGTTGGTCAGTTTAGCTTTTAGTAGCTAGCTTAGGCTGATTCTAGGAGCTATAATATACTTCCAGAGAGCATTTCAAGTCCTCTATCCTAAAAGCATGTTTTGGAAATGAATGCCCCATCCTTGGAGCTGTCTGTTGTCTTCCATTAATGATAGAGATACCCTACACGACCAGTCTAGGATATCTGCCCACTTCTTAGATGGCCTTGTAATGATGAATCATAGAATCATATGATGAGGTGAGCCCTCCTTTATATGACTGGCTGAGAAATCTGAATTGCACCTTGCTTCATCAAGAATTAGCCTTCTGCATTCCATTGGAAGGCCCAGGCTAAAAAGGACACGTGGAGAAGTGTTTAGGAAAGTTGTGCCTCCATCTTGTTGAAGTTCAATGAGATGTGAGAGATCTTATGTTTTACAGCAGTTTTTTCCCAGTTTCTCCCAGATATCATTAAGCATTTACTAAACCAGATTTTATGGCATGATTAATGCCCTCCTGAGGGCTTTGTAGCCCAAATTATTCCTTGCTAACCTGTGGTTTTAATGCAAGTAATCTTGGACATAAGCCTCACAGGTTACCTGTGATTTGAACATCTGCACCTCTTGTGAAAATCTCAGACCGTTTTTATGTGATTCTAGAAAAGCCCTGCATCTTCACAAAGGAGCTGGTTGACACTGAAGTCACTGAGGGAAAGGATGTGATTCTTCACTGTGAAACCTCCAAATCAGACAGCCCTGTAAAGTGGTGCAAAGACGGGAAGAGCCTTAGGAATTCTTCTAAATACAACATCAGTCGGTCGGGATTTGAAGCCAAGCTGGTCATATATGGGGCAGAAGAAAGAGACAGTGGCAGATATGAGTGTGAGGCTGGAGCAGCTAAAAGTAGTGCGGTTATTACTGTCAAGGGTAAGAACATTTGGAGTAATGGTTTGGGTTCTACTTTGTCATCCATCACCAAGCTCAGAGCAATGCCTAGAACTGATGAAAACGTGAAACTACACCAAAAAGGAGCCTCGTGTCTTTGCAGCTCAGTGCAGGAAAGGTTCCAGTTAAATCACCCAGGATAGCATCCAGAGAGGTGGCAGAATGTGGAACGGGAAAACGAAACAGAAAAATGAAACAGGAAAATCCTTCATTTTATCCAGCTTTATCTCTGTGAAAGTATCAGCTCCCTAGAGCTGTCAGGAGAGAATGGGTCATGAGAGAATGGTGGCAATCTCTGTAGAAGATCATAGAATCATTAAGGTTGGAAAAGACCTCTAAGATCATCTAGTCCAACCGTCCACCTCCCACTGATATTTCCCCCTGACCAGGTCCCTCAGTGTCACATCTCCACTGTTCTTGAACACCTCTAGGGACAATGATTTCACTGCCTCCCGGGGCGGCCCATTCCAGCACCTGACCTCTCTTTAGGAGGAGTTTTTCCTAATACCCAACCTGAACCTGTCCTGGCACAACTTGAGGCCATTCCACTTGTCCTATTGCTGTTACATGGGAAAAGAGGCCAACTCCCACCTCACTAGGGCCTCCTTTCAGGGAACTGTAGACAGTAATAAGGTTTCCCCTGATCCTCCTCTTCTCCAGACTGAACCACCCCAGTTCAGCTGCTCCCCATGAGACTCGTGCTTCAGATTCAGCCAGCCTAAAAGATAATGCAGAGAAAGGATCACCTTCTGAAGCTCTTTCCAGTGCTATCTCTGTCCAAGGAGGGAGCTCATACACCCACATTTGCCTAAGGAATTGCTTGAGGCAGCTGAATTTATTGAGAGTAGTGCATGCAAAAGCACTTGTTCCAAAGAATGTGGTCAGGGAGAAGTCAATCACTAGAAGGTGGTGTTTGAGCTGAAATAAATATTCTCTTCTTAGATATAAGAGATTTTAGTGTACTTCACAGAGAGCAGTAGGGAAGTATGTGAGGTAAGCACTGGGACTGAGCTGGGCCAAAACCAGAGTCACTGCTGCTCGTGCTATAAACCTTCCCCTAAAAGAAGCCAGCAAGAACAAGAAGTCTTTGGCTCACTGAAAGAATTAAGCTGAACCTCTGAGCATGAAGAGGGAGGGAAGCTGCTCACAGCATTTGCTGAGCACAAAGAAACCACATCAAGGCTGAGGTCTGCAGTGTAAGGAAAGAGAAGAACTTGATGTAAGGAGGATGTCCCAGTTGCTGTAACTTTCCATAGCACTACAATGCTTTTCCAATACCCACTACACACAAAGACAAGGTGCTGAAGGCCAGGCTGGATGGGGCCCCAGGCAGTATAATCTGAGGAAGGGATTGGTTTTGTTGTTGGGGGATTGTTGTATATTATATATATATTTTTAATTATCTGAAAGGAAAACACTTAGACATTTTTTTCCTTCCCTTTTCCCCAGTAAATGCTATTTCTACTGCAGCTCACCTTGAAGTCTTGAATCCCAGGCTGTGATAGAGCCCCCACAGGAGCCTCCATAGGGGCCTTTTTGTGTTCTGCGTTTCTTTGGTGCTGTTTTTGAGTCTGCATTTGTGTCTGATAAAAATCTGTTGTGGTTTCTTATGGCAAAAAATTAACACTGTTGGTCACGAGCAAAGGCGCTCGGTCATTTCTTTGTGTCCTCTGTGTCATGTACCAGGTGATATTTATTGTACCAGTTGCAGGCTCTGGCCACAGATCTGCAGTCTGGTTCAGTGTCTCCCAGAGATGTCACCAAGACACGTCTAAGTTGTACCTGTGGAACTGGCTTTGGTTGCTTTGTATGCTCTGTGCATTGCTCTGTGGATTTGGCTGCCTCCTCAGAAGGCCAAGGAAAGCTGGAGCAGGGCATTGCTCTACGTCTGTGCCCTGGCATTACATTAAACCATTCTGGTGCTTACTTCTGAGGGGATGGGAGTGGAAAATTCCAAGAACCAAGCGTTAGGAAACTGATAGAGATCTTGAAGGTTTGATTTTTGCCACTGCTCCAAGTATACTGAGACCAGTTGCACACAGTTGGTGCCATTAATAGTATTGGAAGCATCTGCTGCTGTTGTTAATAATAAAAGCAATTGCATTTTAACACTGCAAATAGTGATTAAAAGGAAAAAAAAATAAATATGGTCTCAGATACTTTTTGCTGTTGCAGAGTGTATTTTCATTCCAGAGGTTTTCTATCTGAACAATAACCATTAAAAATAATGAAACAAAACGGTAACAGTGATCTGCAAGCTTGAATGTGTGCAATGTTCCTTTTCAGAAATGCCAGTTCTCTTCAAGCAAGAGCTTCAAAACCAAGAAGCTAAAGAAGGAAAAGAAATCAAACTGACTTGTGAGCTCAGCAAACCCGATACCCCAGTGAAATGGATGAAAGAAGGCACTGTTCTGTATGCCAGTGAGAAATATGAATTTAAACAGCGTGGTACTGTGGCAGAGCTCATCATTCGGGATGTGACATCCATAGATGCTGGGGACTACACCTGTACTGCTGGGGAACTGAAGACCACTGCTAAGGTGAAAGTACAAGGTAAGCAGTGTTGGGTGCACTGCAGCACTCCTTGCACTGCTCTGTAGAGCAGTCATCTACAGTCTCTTGATTAAAAAGTAATGGCAATGTGGCATACTTGGAAGCAGCTGTATGTATTTTTCATGTAATTTCATGTCTTTCACCTGGGATTTTAAATATCTCTTCCTGCTGAGCAGAAAATTAGCGCAGAAGATTTGTTTCCTGTGCTCTGTGTGCTGATTGATTTGCTGTTGTACACGGCTGTAAGACTGGAGTTGGAGAACAAGAGCATGGGAGCACAGGCAGAACATGAAAATTTAACATGGGAGAGCAGGAAGGAGCACCGTGCAGTCAAGTCCAGTACCTGGCAAACTGCAGGTGGCAAACTGGTTGATGTTTAGATTCCCCCACATTCCCCAGACATCCTCTTTAAAGGATCTCAGATGCTATCAACAAGGAGAAATGGCTTTAAACTGGAAGAGGATAGACGTTAGGAAGAAATCCTTTGTGAGAGTGGTGAGACATGGAACAGGTTGCCTCATCTCAGGAAGCTTTCAGGGTCAGGCTGGATGGGACTGTGAGCAGCCTGGTCTATAGGGAGGTGTCCCTGCCTATAGCAGGGATTTGATCTTAAAGGGTGATCTTAAAGGTTCCTTCCAACCCAAACCATTCTCTGATATTATGATTTATGTCTATGAACTACCATGTTGTACAGTGGGAGCTGATCCCTATTTCTGTATCCTAGCTGTGCCAGTCCTTTTTAAACAAACCCTGGAGAACACAGAAACGGAAGAGGGGAAATCTGTCTCTCTGCACTGTGAACTCACAAAAGCAGATGCCACTGTGGTGTGGAAAAAGGGAGAAGCCACTCTCCAGGCAAGTGCCAAATATGAAATGAAGCAGAAGGGGACAATGGCAGAGCTGGTGATTCATAATGCAGAGCCAGAAGATGCGGGAAGATACACCTGTGACACTGGAGACCAGCAGACTACAGCCCAAGTCAAAGTCCATGGTAGGAATGAGACACCTGCTTGTGAGCACTTGTTGTTGTTCTTGCCATGGTCCTGCTGCATTTTTACACTGGGTGCTCAGAAAAAAAGGGAGCAGTCCAAAGGAAAGGCAGCTGTGGCTGTGTCCATTAGGTTGCCTGTGTTCTAGGACAACAACTTCATACTAAAACGTATCAATCAATTAACCCTGACCTGATGTAAATATATTTTTCCTCACCTCTGAAATAACTGTTGTGCTTTCTGCTCAGGACATAGACATTTACCTGAGTTCTAAGCTGGGAGGTAAGAAGGTGATAAACGTGTTGTATTAAATAATATGCTTTTCTTTTCTTTACTCACTGAACAATTTTTTCACATGCCTGTGACCAACAGCATTTGGGCAGCAAAGGATGATTACTTTGATGTTCTAATTATTGATAAATAGTCGTTTTGCTTTTAATTCCCTATAAACTCATGGAGTGCAAGTAGAATCCTGGAAGTGAAGGTAAGTCAGAGCCCATTATCTATGCCAAGAGAATTTGGTTTAGTCTTTTGAGTCTCATAAAGATGTAACCAGTTGTTAACGATGTCCCTAAAGTAAAATGAGAATGCTTCATTCCTCAGCCATCTCCGTGCTCATTGAAGAAGAGCTTAAGAGTCTGGAGGCTCTGGAAGGTGGGACAGCCACCCTGCACTGCCAGCTGAGCAGAGAGGCCCCCGTAGAGTGGAGGAAGGGGCACACTGTTCTCAGGCCAAGTAACAAGTACAGGATGAGACAAGAGGGCACGGTGGCTGAGCTACTGATCCATGACCTGGAGACCAAGGATGCTGGAGACTACACATGTGTAGTGGGAAGCCAAAAAACCACAGCAACCTTATCAGTGAATGGTAAAAAGCCAGAAATAACTCATGACATTCTGGAATATTTCTGTCCATCTCTTCTCTCTTCCTTTCTATATATTCCCTCTCAGCTTCTACCTTTATGTCCTCTGTCTACTCTTCTCATCCTTCCACATGTACATGCGTAATGGGAAGCCAAAAAACACGGCAGCCTTATCAGTGAATGATAAAATGTCAGAAATAATTCATGCAATTCTGTAAAATTTCTGTCTATCCCTTTCTTCTTCCTAAGTATTCCCTCTCAACACCTGCCTTTATGTCCTGTGTCAACCCCAGCCTTTATGTCCTGCCTCCGCTCTTTTCATTCTTCCATTCTTTCACATTGCTGTGTCACTCCTTTCCCCAGTCTTCATCTACAACCAGATTTCATCACTCTCAGTGTTGCATGTGTGTTTCTGTAATGTCTTCTCAGAGACCTTTCTCAAGTGAATGACACTAATGTACATGTATGCCTTCCTGAATTAGTATGGAAAAAGATACCTTGGGATTATGCTGTTCAGGAGGATTCTTTACCTCCTGTCTGGATGACATTGTTGTTTGTGTGCATGTTCTTGATCAAATCTCTGATTGCAGCAGAGCTATTTGCTAGAGAATGTTGTTATGAACCACAAAAAAAAGATGGATATGGTTAAGGATGAGGGTGTTGGGATAAGGTCTGGGGAGTCCTTTATAAATCACGATGCAGACTCTGACCAGAGAGGCATTGGGTTGCAACCCCTTGTTCATTCTGCATCTCTCAGCCCTGCCAGCCCACTTCAAGAAAGAGCTAAAGAACGAGGAAGGTACAGAGAGTGGAACGGCCACACTGCAGTGCGAGCTGAGCAAGGCAGTCAGCACGGTTGAGTGGAGGAAGGATGGGAAGGCACTGATGCCAAATGGCAAATACAAAATGAGACGGGAAGGGCGCTTTGCTGAGCTGGTCATCCAAGACCTGGACTTGGCCGATGCTGGGAGTTACACCTGTGTGTGCGGAGACCAGAAGACCACAGCTGCTTTGAGAGTGAATGGTAAACATTCTACCTGTCCTGTTAAACCCCAAGCTTAGTGTGTTTGGCAACATTCTCTGATTGTCTGATGCTTGGTCAGTACGAGTTTGTAGAGGTTTCATGTTGTCAACTCTGTGGAGCCAGTCATCCTGCTAGAGAGTATTCCCTTGTTTTTGTTTTCCTTTGAGACAGCTCAGCAGTGTTCTGTATTGCTCTAATTTGTTTCTCTCTGCTCCAGAAGGTCTTCCCCCCTCATATAAGTTAGCAGTAGTACCTTGGGTTAAATGTATACACTGCAGTCCAGTAATTCATCGAAAGGTCCAGGTAATTTCATGACATTTCTGATTCCATCTCTATTGGTATTGCATCCTTCAGCCTTGCCTATCCTCTTCCAAGAAGAAATGGTGGACAAGGAAGCTACAGAGGGCCAGGCAGTCACTTTGCACTGCAAGCTGAGCAAATCGGCTCCTGTTGAGTGGAGAAAGGGGAATAAAGTCCTCAAACCAAGTGAGAAATACAAAATAGAGCAGGAAGGCCCCTTTGCAGAGCTGGTGATCCAGGATTTGGATTTGGCAGATGCTGGTGATTACAGCTGTGTGTGTGGAAATCAACAGACTACGGCCACTCTGACAGTAAATGGTAAAAAGAAATTCTCAGCACACGTTTCTGAACTCCTTCTCATTTTCTCCCACTGCATCTGACCTCTCCACACTTTCCCATTCCCACTCTTGCTGATAGATTTTTCTTTCCTGCTTTTCTCCTCCCTCTATGCTCCACCACTCCCTCCCTCTCTCTCTCTCTCCTCTCACCTGTTCCCCTCTTTTGAAGGACCTCTGAAGTGCAGAGTACTTCAACACAATTCCTGATCCAGTGCAGCTGCTGTTTAGATTTTTTTCTCATAGGGATTGTCCTAGAAGTGGGATTAATATCTATTCTTAGTTTCCTAGGCTGCTACATCTGTTGCTCCTAAGTAGAAAGAGTTTTCATTAAAGTATGATGCTAAGCAGTATCTTAATGAAGAAATACTCTTTTTTTCATGCTCCTACTGTTCCCAGCTCCCTTTTTTGTTTAGCATTTTTGTTTTAATTCTCACCAAACGTTTGCTGTATCTGCAGAAAGCCAACAGCACTTTTGCAAGGGTTTGGCTTAGGGGATCCATTTATTAAATTACAGACAGTGCCACAGCTCAGATACTTCTGTAGAAGTATTGTTTTGTTCAAGGCAAACAAGCTGCTCTGGGTGTCCTACTGAAAATATGGCCTTTAATTTTATGATCTGTAAAATAAAGTGTAGATGACTTGTTAGCTAAGTTAGTAGATAGAAAAAAAGCTTGCTTTAAACTTTTAAAGCATGCAAACAAGGCAAAAAAGGTAAACTGAAGTTTATGAGCATAATCCTGGAGTGTGGGGAAAGCCTTGTGGCATGCAGGTTCAGGGAGATGAAGGAACAGAGCAAGTAGACTGTGGGTCAGCCTTTCTCAGCTTTGATGCCATGTCCGTATTCCGTTTGCTCTGCAGTCCTACCCACTCTTTTCACCAAAGAATTGAGCAATGAAGAAGCCACAGAAGGTAAAAGTGTCTCTCTGCGCTGTGAGCTGAACAAGGCTGCTGCTAATGTGGAGTGGAAAAAGGGACTCAAGACCCTCAAGTCAAGCGACAAGTATAAGATGAAACGGGAAGGCATCATTGCAGAGCTTTTAATCCAAAACCTAGACATGACAGATGCTGGAAACTACTCCTGTGTGTGCGGAGACCAGCAGACTATGGCTGTTTTAACAGTGCATGGTAAAGCAAAAGAATCAAGACAAATGCTACAATTAACTGCTGTGTTTTCTCTGTCCACATGGACAACAGACACCTCGTTACCCTGCCACATCCTTCCTCTGCCAGGCCTTCATCCTCAGCTCCGTGGTGTCAGTGATGTGTTTCTGTTGGCACCAACTTGGCTGTGCATGGCACGGGAGGGGTGTCAGGGTATGAGCTTGGGGAGAAGACAGGCAACCAGGATTGCTGCTACCCATTTGCTGAGGATTGATATCTTGGTTTTCCCTCTTCCAAATCAGAACTCAGAATTGTGCTCAATAACGTTGAGTTCCAAAAAAAGGACCACGACTTGGTGTTTTCAAGGTTTCGTCAAACTCAGACTGGTTAGGTTATTCCCTGAGATCTTATTCCCACTCTATTTTCCTGGGATACTGGAGTAGTTTAATACATACAGACCAGTGATCACTGTGTTCTGTTACTCTTCCGTGCAAAGCAAATGCAAACTGGCTAAGTGATTATTATCCCCAGTAATTTTTCTTGTGACTGACATGTTTGGAAGAACATGCCAGTGGAAGTGAAAATGCTTGTTGCTTGTTTTCCCCATCATGTATTGAAATGAGCAGTTTCACTTCAAATCGACTTCTAGAATGAAACTCAGTGTTTCATTCTTTTTTTAATGTAGACTTCCTTTCCATTTGCTTAATGTTCAAACTTAACAAACGTCCTACTTCCATCATGGTTTAAAAATTTGTGTGAGAAACCCTTTTTTTTTCTGGCCAGACATTTCAATTTAATTGGTTTTAGAGGAAATTTCACAGGGAAAAAAAAAAAAAGGCCTTCTACTTCTGTCAGTATGGATTTGTTTTTCTGAGTGAAACACCTCTGGGTTATAGCAGTCATTGGATCCTTTCCTGGTGATGGCATTTTGCTCCTCATACTTATTCACGGAGAATATTGACAATTTATGTTCTTTGTGTTGACAAATCCATTCAAGATAAGAAGGAAAAGGGAAATTAAATATCGCTGTTTAATTTGAACTCCTTGGAGCTCACACCTCACTGCTCGTGTTGCTGTCCCTCAGCTTTACCTGCCTTTTTCAAGGAGGGTTTGAAGAACAGAGAGGCCACCGATGGCGGAGCCGCCACACTGCGCTGTGAGCTGAGCAAGGTTGGAGTCCCAGTGGAGTGGAAAAAAGGAAATAAGATGCTCAAATCCAGTGATAAGTATAGAATGAGACAAGAAGGAACCTCTGCAGAGCTGCTGATCCGAGACCTGGAGGTAGAGGATACCGGAGAATACACTTGTGTGTGTGGAGATCAGAAGACCTCAGCTGTCTTGACAGTGCATGGTAAAAAACACCTGTTCTCCTTTATTATAGCTGCATCTCAGAGATACACTTTTTCTCTGGGAGGTCTCCTCACTGGTTTTGATGTTGTGATTCTGCAGCCTTTTCGTGGTTTAGAATGTCTTGTGTTGGAAGGGTCCTCAAAGACCAGCTCGTCCCACCTGGTTTGCTGGTATTTCATCCTGTCTCCCAGTGTCAGGGTGAAACAGATCACCTAATGGCAGCATGGGCTTGTGATGGTTTCATTCCCTAGAGCCTTCTGAATGCTTTCAGGATGCAAAGAGCAGTTGGTAGGCTCCAAAACGTGTAGGCCTCTAGCTACAAGCTTGTTCTCAGAAGATTTGTCCTCTGTATCTCTCTGATGTTCTCTGGATGCCATTGCTAAACTTAAAGGAAAGTTCATTAAGAATGCTGAGCTCAGCTAGCAAGAGGTTTTTTCAATATGGGAGCGAATGACTCTTTTGCAGCACTGTGATGTATTGTACCAATGAAACTACTTCAAAAAAACCCAAAACCAACAACCCAGCAACAAACCATTACTCTGAAGGTCCTGATTTGGGAGAAGTGAGCCAAAATTTGTTCCTGCCTCTGCTGTGGCAATTAGTGAAAAACTTTGGATGCCCTTCCAACAGTTCACAACAGTTCCAGTAGATTAAAGGAACATTTGATTTGAGGTGCATCTGAAGGGTGAGATGATTTTAAGAGCAAGAGCAAAACTGGAGACAAACATCTCTCTGATTTCTCTGCATGCTTTTATTTCCTTTTATTTCTTCCAGTTAAAAGTATTTGTGTCCTTTCCTTCCTCTGGGCTGGTACTTCCTTGTGCAATTGGTGACACCACACAAGGCAACTTGCAGAAAACCGTGGCCTAATGGTGCACAGGACCTTCTATACCCATAGTATCACTGAAGTTAAAAAAGATCTCTAGGATATCCAGTGTCGAACCCCCACCCATCCCCATCATGCCCACTAAAACGTCCCTCAGTGCCACATTTACACATTTCAAGGTCCCGTTCATGGTTTGATGTACTCTGTTTATGTTACATCCCTTAGCTTTGCCTGTGCTTTTCAAAAAAGAACTCGTCAACGTGGAAGCCACAGAAAGTGGGACAGCAGTTCTGCAGTGTGAACTGACTAAATCCACTCCGGTGGAGTGGAGGAAAGGACAGGAGTTGCTCAAGCCCAGTGATAAGTACAAATTGAGGTTGAAGGATACCATTGCTGAGCTGACAATCCAAAGCCTGGAGGAACAAGATGCTGGAGATTACACGTGTGTGTGTGGAGACAAGACAACTACAGCATCTCTGACAGTGCACGGTAAAATACGTACATTTGGTAGGGAATTTCTGCACTGCCGTCTGTGCTTTCATGCAGGATCACAAATTGGCATCGATTCCATCTATTACTTTAGATTTTTATGGTAAATGTGTCTACCACATTCTTTTACTGGAAGTCCTTCGCTTGGGAATGATACGTAGCATCTTACAGCCTTTTCTGTTCCTGTTCTTTCACATTAATGCAGTTTGGAAACAGATACTGAAGATCTTGATGAAGTAGTAAATATCATTTTTCGTTAATGAATTTCTAGGGGTATCATTTACCACTGACTTTTCACCTCTTTTTCTTAGATATAATTGGAAAGTGCTCTGTTAGGTTAACAGTTGAGAAAGACAGGTGAGAATTATGCATTGCAGCGTGGAATTTTAAGTAATGGGGCTCCAGCTAATTGTTCATCTAATCTCAAGAGAGAGCTGTGCAAGTTCTTTTAAAGCCTGCCATCAACTTTCTGCTGCTTGCATCTTAAAATGCCTTTAAAATTTACATTCCAGTACTGAAATCACAGTTTTGCAATCCTGATTTCCCATTCATGCTGCAGTGAGTAAGGCAGAGATGCCCCTAAGGTTGTTTGTCTCTCATGAACTAAGTGTTAATGAAAACTTTTTGAGGTCGAGGGGTTTTGAGGCAACGGAGCAGTCAAGATACGGTATTTCCTCAATTTTAAAGTGCTCTCTCTTCACCTGTGATCTTCAGCCCTCCCTCCACATTTTAAAAAGGAGTTGAAGAACGTGGAAGCCACAGAAAATGGCACGGCCACTTTCTGCTGTGAGCTAAGCAAGCCTGCAGCTTCTGTGGAATGGAGGAAAGGAGACAGAGTCCTGGAGCCAAGTGACAAGGTCACCACCACATGCAAGGGCACAACTGCAGAGCTGGTGATCCGTGATTTAGATCTGGCAGATGCTGGAGATTACACATGCTGTTATGGAGAACAGAAAACCACAGCTGCTCTAAAAGTGAATGGTAAAAAAAAAAATCTTCTACCCAATAAAGTAGATGATTTCCAAACAGATTAAAAAAACAACAGCAACAACAACAAAAACCAGTATTATTGAAATTGCAGCCTCATTTCAGATGAATTTGGCTACATGTGGTTGAACTTGTGCATAAAGTCCCAAGGCGCTGGTGAATGCCAGGCGTAGGTCAGATGTTTATTGCAAAAATTTCAGTTATTCATCTTGGTTCCAACCCAGTTCTTTTTGATGTTCGTGTTCCCAAGTAGTTGCTAACAAAGGGAAATCAGATTTCCCTTCTGATTGTAAAGATGTTACGGTCCCAAAACTGAGGTGATGAGTTTTGATAACCAGTGTGGTGTTAAACATTCTTTGAGAATAATTTCACAGTCTAAGGAAAGAGTAATTTCACTACCAGAACATAAAACTCATGGAAAAGTGAGGTTGATGCCTCAGACATAACTTAATGTATGAGCTTTTCCAGTAATATCAGAGTTATGATGGGTCTTATGTGGCTTAAATTGGCTTTATTTTCCATTGTGGTAGGCAGTGCCCAAAGTGAGGCAGGATTCAGTCTTGCAGAATCTTAGGAAATATCTGGTGTGGTTCTCCATTTCATGCCACCTACCATGCCATAAAAAAACTCTGCCTTACGAACAAGACTTTCCAAAGTCAATACCAGATGATTCTCAGAGTGATTATCAATGCTACCTGGATTAGGGAAGGCTTTGCTTGTCATATACGTGGTCCACAGACCACAAACAAGTGGTAACTTAATGACTCTCCTATATGAACTATATGACATTGTCATATATTCTCCTCATTTTGAACTCCTCAGCCTTGCCTGCACATTTCAAGGAAGAGATGAAGAACGTGGAAGCCACAGAAGGTGGAACAGCCACGCTGCAGTGCGAGCTCTCTAGGGCCGTCCCCGTGGAGTGGAAAAAGAAGCACAAAGTGCTCAAATCGAGTGAAAAATATTCTATGAGGCAGGAAGGTTCCTCAGCACAACTCCTGATCCATGCTTTGGAAGTCAAGGATGCCGGGGAGTATACCTGTGTGTGCGGGGACAAGAAGACTACTGCAGTGCTGACAGTGCACGGTAAAAGAAAAAACACCAATAACAACACGTTATTTTTATCCAGTTCAAGCTAGAATTCTAGTTCTGTTGATTACATTAATGTTGTTCCCAAGTTTCCTCTCCCTTCTCCCATTGGCTCATGACTGTATTGCTTTGTACCACACTGATTCCACACGCTTACGTTTCACACCTCTGACTTGGGCATGTGCTGTCTGGAAAAGAGCAAACTTAGATTTCAAGTCAGGTTAGGATGTGACAGATTGGTATGAATACTACAGACAAAACTTGATCTCAGTGCAACTTTTTAGTATAACTTTGATCAAAGATTGTGTAGATTTGTATTCTGGTATTGCAGAATACTCAGCATTGTGGAGTGTGAGACTTCTTCATAGTCCTCAGTGAAATACTTCTTCAAACTTTCTTTGGAATAGAGGAGAACACGATTTCCACTGTTAATGCAGGACAGGAGGAAGTAGTTTCAGCCATCTTTCTCACACGGGAAGCCAGCGAGCTGATATCTTTGCTTTGCCATTTTGATGTTTATGTACAGCACAAAGATAGGTTCCATCTTGAACCTCCAATTTAACTGTGGGAAATGGAATTGGAAAGGGCCTCTACAGTCATGTAGTCCCAATTCCTCATCCCTGCATAACCTACACTTAAAAACCTCTGATGGTGAAGAATCTGCAGTTCCCCTGGATACCCAACCCACTGCCTGTCTGTCTTTACTGCTGGAAAGTTCTTCCTAAGGCCAACAGAAACCTTTCTTAAGATAACTAAGATCCTTTCTTCTTGTTCCATACACTGGGGAGAGGAAGAAATCTTGTCTGTAAAACTGCTTCACAGACTTGAGGACTTCTATCATGTTTCCATCTCTAGTCTCTTTTCTGGATTAAGCAGCTTCATTTCTTTCACACTTCATATCTAGGTCATGTTTTGTAGACTTCAGCTCATCTCCATTGCTTTCTGGAATGCCTTCAGCTAATCCATGTCCTCCTAGAAGCACGGTAGCCAAAAATGGACCAAAGTGCTCCATGTGAGGCCTTCCAGGCTGGAGCAGAGTGGAAGTGTCTTGGTTCACATGTCATGTATCTTGCAATGACACTCCACCTTATACATCCTATCATGTTTATTGCTGTCTTTGTATCAGAATTGCATTTCTTGACGTGCGTTTGAACTGTGATCTCCCATAATCCCAAACCTCTCTCTGAATATCTGCTGCCTGTTATTTCTATTATTTCCTATCTTGTATTTGTGTGGTTGATTGCTTGCAAATGTATTTTGCACTTGCTCTTACCGGAGTGCAGCCTATTTTTTCTTACCTCTGTTTCATCAAGATCCTAATCCAGTTCACAAAGTGCTTTCAGTTTTCAGTTTCTCTCCCAGCTTGAGTTCCCCTACAAAGTTAGTAAGACTAATCTATATTGCTGGCTTCAGAGTTTCTGTTTTCTCTTATCTATCATTAAATATTATTAAAAAAAAAAGGAATTTGAACACTTCATTTTTCTATACGCCACCAACTATCAACATAGATTCCTGACAGAGGTAGGCCAACCCCTTCTTTGTTGTTTTCCTTCCTTCTGATCAGCTTACTGAATGTCATTACGTAATTTCTTTCCCTTCTAGTTCAAGCTGGCCAGATTTTCTTGAATTTACGTACTAATATTCTGACACAATGAAGAGCCACAGGTTGAACTGTGAGCAGAGGTCATCACCCGGCTGCTGGGTACAACTGCACGGAGCACACAGCTGTGTCTGGAGACATTTGATGTCAAAGCCTCATTGTGGATTGGTTTCCAGCTCTTCTTTCTGGTTGGTCTCTTTGCCTATGAAGTTCCCGAGTCCAGAATGTGGGAACTGCCCCGACCTTGCTGAGATGCACAGAGAACCTGACCTTTCTGACTTTGCCTCTCTATTCTCTAGTATTTCTTTCACGCTGATCTAAGATCATTATGGTCCTTCTCAACCCAGGGCATTCTGTGATTCAATGATTCTATGTTTTATGGCTCTCTGAATTTCAGGGCAATGAGGAACATTTACTTAGGCAGACTATTCCTGACAGTCCTTGTAGCAGGATAGTCTGCGTAATTATGCCCTTAATAGAGCTTCTTTGAGAAGCTTTCTGCTGTCTTAAATCTTGTAATTAAGATTGCTTCTACTTGGTTGCATTTAACAATTGTAAAAGAATTGAAGCTTTCGTTGTTTCCCACATATTTTACTTTTCACCTTGCCTGACCTAAGACCCACGAGCTCCTCTGCTTCATAATGGGTAGCTGCCCAGTTATTCTCCACATCTGTATTCTCATATATTTATTTCTTGCTGGCCAAAGTCAGGGCTCGGAGATCTTCCTCTTCAACTCTTTCATACATATTCTACAACCAAAAGAGGTCTCCACTTCATTCCAAAGACTTAGCAGACACTGTCTCATCCTACTGCTCCCAAGGCATCTGCATTGCCACCCAGTGTTACGCTCAGTTATTCTATGAGTTGTTCCAAATGGTGTTTGTTAGGACACTCCTGAACCCCCTGATATGATAGTCTTATAAGAGTGGATACATTGGACCAATGGAGACATTGGACTTCTTTCTCCTTTCTGTTATTACACAGGCACTTTCAACATGCCTGCCTATTTTACCCATCAGCCTTTTGCATTCATTCTAACTCTTGAGCTAGGCATCTTTAATGCATAAATCTTTTCTTGAACTTCTTTTTTTCCTGATGACAGTGTAGCCTTCTGTACCAATTTTTCCAGGCTGAAGTACAGTGAGGAAGTTATAGTTTTGGCCATGTGTGAAGTCTTTCTATTCCTGCTGTTTGTGTCATTAACGAGGCATGGATAGATAGTGGTGAACATCACGTTAATCTTTTAGGTGGCCAAAAATTGCATGTCGTGAAAATGTTTGCTCTTTGTTTCTCAGCCCTTCCTGCTCTCTTCAAAGAAGAGTTAAGAGACGAGGAGGCCATGGAGGGTGACGTGGTCACTCTGCGCTGTGAGCTGACCAAGGCTGCACCAGTGGAATGGAAAAAGGGGCACGCAGTGCTCAAGTCTAGTGAGAAATACAAAATGAGGCAGAAGGATGCCACGGCAGAACTGGTGATCCATAACCTAGATGAGAGTGATGCTGGTGATTACACCTGTGTGTGTGGGGATGAGCAGTCCACAGCTTCATTAGCAGTGCACGGTAATCACGTTTTTCATCTAGATGACCTCATCATCAAGCTCATGGTTTTGATTCTTTTTGGTTGTTTTTTTTCCCCCATGTTTATTGTTGTCTCTGCATACTTTCCTCTGAGTTTGACGTTGCATATCATGGATGTAGTAATGAATTTGCATTTCTTTTATCTAAGGGGAAAATCTACACCCCTAATCCCTAATACAAAGTGACCTTAGGGCTTTATGAAATACGTAGATGTGAGAACAGACCCTAGGATGTCTCCCCACTCTTTCTCCAGCCTTTCCTTCCCCCAGCTCTACCTGTCACCCAGAGGCTGTTTGCAGCTCCGTTTAACCCTCTGTCCATTGCATCCTCAGCACTGCCTGCACACATCAAGGAAAGCCTGAAGGGCGAGGAAGTAACAGAAGGGCAAACGGCCACTCTGCGCTGTGAGCTGACCAAGGTTGCTCAGGTAGAGTGGAGAAAGGGAAGCACTTTGCTCCAAGCCAGTGACAAGTACAAAATGAGACAGGAGGGCACCGTCGTGAAGCTGCTCATCCACGACACCGAGCTGAAAGATGCTGGAGAATACACGTGTGTGTGTGGAGAGCAGGAGACAACAGCTGCCTTGATAGTGAATGGTAAAAAAACCCATAGCTACGTGTCTGTATCACTGTGCACTTTTTCACCTAGCTCATCGCTTTTTGTTGTGTGTTCACCTGCAGCTGGATTTAGATAAAACTGTAAGCTGCCTTCAAGCTCTGGTTGCACCTGGGCTACTTTCCTGCCTATGCCTATTTGTTTTTTCCTGTGCCTTAGGATTGCAAGGAAATTGCAACCCTTTCTCCACTGAAATGTCCTCTGTTTCTTTATGTCCTCATCCATCATCTCCTGTGTGACGTGTCATTTTTTATGTCCTCTGTCTATTTCACGACCTTCAGCCTTGCCTGCACTTTTCAAAGAGGAGCTGAAGAACCTGCAGGCCATGGAAAGCCAGACAGTTACTCTGCGCTGTGAGCTGACCAAGGCTTCACCTGTCTCATGGAAGAAAGGAAACAAAATCCTCAGAGCAAGTGAAAAATACATCATGCGGCAGGATGACGTCCTTGCAGAGCTGGAAATCCGTGAGCTAGATCTGCAGGATGCAGGAGATTATACCTGTGTGTGTGGAGACCAACACACCACTGCCTCTCTGACAGTGAATGGTAAAATCACTTTGCAGATGGCTGCCCACTCTCTGGTTCTCTGCAGCGTCCTGCTGCGGTGTGAAACGTTCATCTATCAGCTTTTGGATTTTCCCTAGGAATTAATTTGTGTTCAGAAAAGGATAATGTTATGTTCTGGCCTTTTTTTTTTTTTTTTTTTTTTGGTTGATTTTCCTGAAAAGGGAGCCAAAGAAATAGGTGTTTTTGTCATGCAGACAAATGACTGCTTTATAAATTTAGGTGTATACTGCCAGTGAGTTTGGAGGGCGTCGCAGGATGTACTGGGGCATGGCAGGGTGCATCAGGGCATGGCGTGAGATATTGGGGCATTTTGAGGGCTCAGAACCCCATTTTGAGGGCTTGTGGCCCTATTTTGATGGATTGTGGCTCCATTTTGAGAACTCAGCCCAACTGCCAGGAGTTGGACTCTGATCCTCATGGGTCCCTTCCAGCTTGGGATATTCTATGAAACGCTCATGTTAGGCTGAGATGTTTTGCAGGGCAACCCTGTGATACATTCTCTAAGTTGCATCTTGCATCCATCCAGCTTGTAGTACTTTGACCTTTCAGCTCAGCACTTCTTACTGTCATTGGTGGATCTCATTTTCCACATCATCATAGTGGAAACCTCAACATCTGGATTTTCTCACTTGGGCTGTACTTTAACTTAAATTGATAGTGATGCCAGTCAGGAGTGCAAAGGTCTTAGTTTAAATGCATTGTCTGTTGGCTTTCCATTCCCAGCCCTGCCAGCGGTTTTCAAGGAAGAGCTGAAAAATGAAGAAGTCATGGAAGGAGCATCAGTCTCTCTGCGTTGTGAATTAAGCAAAGCAGCTCCAGTGCAGTGGAAAATAGGGTCCAAAGTGCTCAAAACGAGTGAAAAATATCAAATGAGCCAGCGTGGCACCACTGCAGAGTTGGTCATTCGTGACCTAGATGTAACAGATGCTGGAGATTACACTTGTGTTTGTGGTGACCAGAAGACAACAGCAACCTTAACAGTTCATGGTAAAAAGTCTTTATTAAAATTAAAAGAGTTCTAGGTAGACATTACTCTGGATCAGAGGTTGTGGTCTAGGCTATCAAAAGAATGGGTTGGAAAGGGGAGGCATAAGGGGGAATAATCCCGAGCAGGATAAAGAAGTTAGGATTGGAATTCTGGTTTTCTAGTGACCATTTGTCTGCATTGTCCTTCAGCTCTGCCACCACTCTTTAAGGAAGAGCTAAAGAATGAGGAAGCAGAAGAAGGCAGAGATGTCAGCCTGCACTGCGAGCTCACCAAGGCCGCTCCGGTGGAGTGGCAGAAGGACCAGAGGGTTCTCAAAGAGAGTGGGAAATACCAGATGAGGCAGGAGGGGCCCAAGGCAGAGCTGGTGATTCGTGAGGTGGCTGAGGATGATGCAGGAATCTACAGCTGTGTGTGTGGAGAGCACCGGACTACTGCTGTCTTAACAGTACAGGGTAAAACTGATCTGACCTCTCTCCTAACTAGAGATGCCTTTCCTCTGCTAGCGGGTGTTCACTTCCCCACGTCTGTTTGCTCAGCCTTATTAACTGCTCTTTCTGTTTGTTTGAAACAGTATTTCCTGTCTTTGAAACACTGCACTATATTCTTCTCCATCCTTCTATTTTTTCCTTTCCTCAAACACAAACCTGCTGTCCTCTCATCTTTCCCTTCTGACTCTCCTTTCATAGCACATAAATCCACTGCTCTTTTATCTTTCCTTTGCTGCCCTTCCTTCCTTCCTAAAGCACAATTCTGCTTGTTCTTTGCTTCTTCCTTCTGGCATTCTCGACCTGTGCCATTTGAATGTAGGCTACAGTAAGCCATATTCTGAACGTGGCCATGTTGTTTCTACTGTGTTGAGTGATGTTTATGTTGCTCTTTGTGCCCATAGCTACAATCCTACTGCAAAAAGATTGGCTTGCCCTGGAAGTCCAATCTCCTAGGCAGGAAAGGATGAATTCTTCCTCTGGTTTTATTGCATCTCTAGGTGCAAGAACCAGTTGCTGTGCAACCAAAACGGATGTTTCAGCTTAACACTGCTGCAGTTGAGAAATGTGCCAAATCAAAGCTTCTAGCCTTGGGTATTTTAATTAGCTCCACCACCTTGAGTGAGCCGTGAAGTCTGAGATATCCAACCTTGTGAAATGCATGGAATATCCTGTCATCTCACCTAGTTAAAGGGACATATGTGAGGTTCATCACATTTATTTTGAGGACTTGCATTGGGTTCTAGAATTAAGCAAGCAGGGAAAGTGTGTTCTGAGAAGGGAATACAGGCTTGTGATTCAGCATCTGGACATTTTCTCTGGGGTCATGAGGCATCTGTGAGCCCCGGCTGTGTCTTTTCAAAGACACCTCAAGGAACAAGGAGTGATGTTGAGGAAGGAGTTGTGCCAACACTCGGAGCCCAACAGGGCTGCACTATAACTAGGAAAAGATGGTCTTTGTGGAAGATGTTATTACATGCATGAACTAGGGAGCTCAAAGGTGCTGCTCTTGGTTCTTCTTATAAGGAAACTGAGAGAAAGCAGGGATACATCTCTTGGCTACAGTGCAATTATGCTAGTAGGAAGCCAACATAAACCCCAAAGAATTAAATGCGTGTATTCCCACTAGGATGTCTGTGTTTCTCTTTCCTCTCTTTGCTGCTAATGCTCTGCCCTTCCGTAACCTTCACAATCGTACCCCATCACTTCCCACTCCCACCCACTGCAGGAGATAGCCTCAGTTTGTAATACATTTTACCTGCGTCCTTCAGCTGTGCCTCCATTTTTCCAAGAAGAGATGAGCTGCGAGGAAGCAGTAGAAGGTGGAATGGCCACTTTGCACTGTCAGATCAGCAAGGCTTCTGCCCCTGTTCAGTGGAAGAAGGGCCATCGCATCCTCACCCCAGGCAGCAAGTACAGCATGAGCCAGGAAGGCTGTGTTGTGGAGCTGGTAGTTCACAATTTAGACTTGAATGACACTGGAGATTATACCTGTGTTTGTGGGAACAAGACCACCACGGCTGCCTTAACAGTGCATGGTAAATAATCCTTGGGACTGAGGTTCTCCACTCCTTAACCTGCTCATGTCTCTATTCTTGTAGTCTCCTGCTTGCTTGGGCTTTTTTTTTTCCATTGGGGGTAGCTTATATGCTTCTTCCTACTCTTAGATATGGGAAGAACAGTGCTTGTTAGTATCTATCCTCCTCAACTCTGCTGGTTCTCTCACTTTCCTTGCACTGATGCAGTGTCCAAGGGAGATGTTTCCATTGCGTTCCACTGACCTGTACCATGAATCCTTTCCTACTGGACTTCAACTAGCTGATTTTATAACGAGTATTCAGCCTCTATATGGTAATTCTTTTACTCTTCAGCACTGCCTCCAGAATTCAAGACTGACCTGAAGGACCTAGAAGCTGTAGAGCGTGGGACAGTTACTCTGCAGTGTGAGCTGACCAAAGCTGCTGCGGTGGAGTGGAAGAAAGGGCAGGAGGCGCTCAAAGCAAGCAAAAAGTACAAAATGAGACAAGATGGTGCTGTTGCAAAGCTGATTATCCATGAGCTGGATGAGGAGGATGCTGGAGATTATACGTGTGTGTGTGGAGATCAGCAGACAACGGCCACTTTGACAGTCAATGGTAAAACAAACAAACAAGCTGTATTTTGTATTTTCCTTGTTTCATTGTCACTTACAGAGAAGACATGGCTGTGACTCATAAGGACAGTGCGTGGAATAGCATGGCCTTTACAGCCTGATAGAGTGATCAGGTAGAAAATGGGATATGTGATGCAGAATGAAATGCAGTCTCAGTCTCTTACTGTCAGGGTAATTGTAATCTCTCCTGCAAGTGTTCTGCCCTGAGAGGGGATCCGAATGCTTACAAACCTTGCTGATCTCTGGCATATCTCTTCAGCAGTGGGAGAAATATTCTGCTATTTTTCAGTCTTAGATTGGATGAAGATAGAATAACCTTTGTGGCAAGTGTAACTTCTTGAATCTGATTTATTCTTGTCCTGCAGGTCTTCCTATTATCTCTCTGTGGGGAAACAGCTCTGTACTTTGAATCGAGAGCATTGAGATTTAGAGCTATCTGCAAATAAGCTCTCTTGGCATTTCCATTTTCTTCCTGCTTTCTCTTTCCCAAACCCCAGCTGCAGCATGTTGCAATCTGTATTTCTATTTTATAGCCCTACCAGCACTTTTCAAACAAGAGCTTCAGAATACTGAGGCAGAAGAAGGTGGGTCAGTGACCCTGAAGTGTGAGCTTACCAAACCCAAGGCTCCAGTAGAGTGGAGGAAAGGAGATGTTACTCTCTACCCTGGCTTGAAATACGAGATGAAGCAGCAGGGCTCCTCTGCAGAATTGGTCATTTATGACTTAGGATTGGATGATTCAGGAAAGTACACCTGCGACTCCGGACATCAGCAGACAACAGCTGCAGTAACTGTACATGGTAGGCAGAGTACTGACCCTTGGCTCAATAGAGATGAAGTGAAAGGAGCACCTTTTAGTATCTCTACAGATCTTGATTCGTTTCACTCTCTGCCAGTATATGTTTTCTCCCTCAGTCTGAAACGTGGTCAGGACAAAGAGGTTCTGCTTGCAGCATCTGGAGTGGTTAATCAGCATCAAAGCAATTTAATGTTGTCATGATGTCAAAGTGTGATGAGCTCTCCTGCCCTATGAGCACAGAACGTTTGGCTGCATATGGTAGTTCAGGAAATGGATAACCCGAAATAAATTAGGCAGATTGATTGTTTGGGATTGCTGACTGCTTCATTAGGCATGAGAGATGCATAATTGAGTGTAATGCCTGATTGGGATGATTACAAATACAACAGCTGGTAGATGAAGGTTTTCTGTAATACATAACTGTACTGTGTTATTACTGGAGACTTTCTGGATACAACCCTCAAGTGCAACCAATTGCATCCACACGTTTTCACCAGTCCTTTCTGCCATTGCCTGAATCTGTGTTTTCCACTCCATTTATCACTTCATTGCCAGCTCTTACCATACTGCTACTGCTCATGTTTTGAATGCTGTCTTGGTCTTCTAAACATTGGTGGAAGTATATAGGGCCATGCATGGGGAGGGAGGAATACTCTTAGCTCAATATTGCAAACTTCCAGGCTTTCTTTGAGGAACCAGGGTCCAAGTAGAGGGAGCATGTCCTGCTGTGTCCTGGTGGTCATTGGCTGAAGCACCCCTAGTTGGCACGGAGGGACTTTGATAGGAAAGTCTGACAACTTCAGATGGCACACCAGGCTGTGCTGGGATTTGCTCTGTCCTAACTCTTTCCTAACTTCACTGTCTGTCCTCAGCTCTTGGTTCATACAGTGCTTCAAGAAAGATGCTGCCAAGAAGGAGAATGGCAGCCCAAGGACTTTGGAATCATTAGAATTAGGCTGTTTCAGAAGCACAATGGTAGGTTTGGGTCGTTTCTGGACTGAACCACTCTTAAAACATTTTCCTCTCAAATTTTGCAGCACTGCCTGTCACATTTAAGCAAATCCTCCAAAATAAGGAATCAGAGGAAGGAAGTACAGCTACTTTCTGCTGCGAGCTGTCAAAACCCAATGCTGCAGTGGAATGGAGGAAAGGAGGAGTGGCGCTGCAGCCCGATGAGAAATACGAGATGAGGCAGAGGGAATGCCTGGTAGAGCTCTTAATACATAACCTCCAATTAGAAGATACAGGAGAATACAGCTGTGATACTGGGGATCAGGAAACAAAGGCATCTTTACATGTGAAAGGTACGTGGTGTGAGCTAGCTCAAAAAGCAGTAGATTTCATCTTACACAAACCAACAACTTGAATAGGATTACCTGCCTTTTTTCTTTATGAATATTTCCAAAGAAAATGGGCAAGGATGATACTTTCTTCTTCCAGTAGTGTGAGTCTTGATTTCTAAGAAGAAATACTTTCTGGCTCTACAGTGGAAGAGAAATAAAAGAAAGAGCAGTGTTTTAATGTAACGTGGGAACATTTCACGTGATATGTGTTTTAAGTATTTCAAAAAAGAATTCTTTTCATATCCTGGAAAGAGAATGACAACAACCTTCCTGCTCTGTTGAGGCTGTTCGCGGAGTTTTCAACTGTTTCACTCCTGAGATCTTTGTGACATCAACTGAAGGATGAATTCATTCAAATAATACAACACTGGGAAAGATTGGAGTCCAGGAACGAAGGAAGGAACCTTTGTTAGTGCTGATGGCTGCTTCTTGTGCAGAAATATCTGCTACACAACCAGGCTTGTTATAAAACATGGATCTTGCCTTGGAGCGTAGCACTGGCAGAGCGCAGTATCTTGTTCCCCGGGTGTCAATCTAGCCAGGACTTGTTTCTGGATTGAATAAAAGCTCCTGTTCTTTGTTGTTTTCATTTTCCTTTAGCCCTACCAGTTCTTTTCAAAAAGGAGCTCAAGGATGAGGAAGTTGAAGAAGGAGCAGCGGTGAAATTCCAGTGTGAGCTGACAAAGGATAACGCAACAGTGGAGTGGAGGAAGGGCACCATGGAGATCTTCCCATGCTCCAAATATGAAATGAAATTAAGTGGCTGCACAGCTGAGCTTGTGATCCATAATGCAGAACCAGAGGATGCTTCTGATTATACGTGTGACACAGGAGACCAGCAGAGCACAGCCATCCTCAGAGTGAATGGTTAGCATTGCACCAAGATGGCACAGAGGATGAAAGGGATTTGTGAAGCTGTGTAGATAACATTTTGTTATTCTCTGGTGCCTAATTCCCCCACGAAAAGTGAGATAAAGAGTAAAGGTCTATGAGGTGTCTAGTCATAAGCCAGAATACAGAAAAGTGGATCTTTTGGGACAGGTGGACAGAATGGCTATTTAAGTCCATGTAGTTCTTAACTTTTGGCATTCGTTGCTGGGTCGCTCAGCTCAGCAACTGGTTGTAAGCCATTCACAAAAAAAGCATCTTTAAAATGGACTGTTTTCAATTCGTCTACAGTCCTCCCATGAGGATCCTGAGAAGGGTACTTTTAGATAAAGCAGAGTAACGTCTGCACATGGTCAGCATTGGTGACATGGCTGTGGTTGCTTCTGATGTTTGGGTGGAACTTGTGGCTTTCATCTAAGCCACAGAGTTC
Source organism: Tympanuchus pallidicinctus (assembly GCF_026119805.1). Taxonomy (NCBI): domain Eukaryota; kingdom Metazoa; phylum Chordata; class Aves; order Galliformes; family Phasianidae; genus Tympanuchus; species Tympanuchus pallidicinctus. Next base: position 61,118,941 of record NW_026294747.1, on the reverse strand, counting down.
CAGGCTATTTGTGCTGTGGGCTGAATCCCAATCTGGGAAGATGCTGCTGTCCCATGATGAGTGAAAGAGTGCTGCCTTTACATGCATCCTAATAGATCTTAGATAAAGGGACCGCAAGAACAGAGCTTTCACAACTGCTCACACATCCATGGGATGGATATTCTCTTCTTGTTTCCATCAGTGGTGAGCTGCTGTCTGGGCTGTTCCCATCTGTGAGCACATCATCTGGAAGGAAGTTCTGCTGCTCATGTAGAGTCTAGAAGTGATGGTAGAGAAATGAGAAGTGCTCAGATCTTAATAACTACTGTTAGAAGTCAAAGATTTATGCTAATTTTAACCAGAAAGTACCATGTTCTGTTCAGTCAAGATCTTTTTGTGTGGGAGTTTTCAATATTCAGAGCAGATCATAGAGGATATAATGAAAGATACTTGACTCCGTTGGGAACAAACACATTTGGGGAATCTTATCTCCCTGTCTGGATATACAAAACTTAGTTATCATGTGTCCACTGAAAGACTTGTTCTACAGCTTCAGACCTCAAGTGCCTTGTGCTGAGCTGCCCAGACCTGACATTCATACATCCAGGCTAACAGTTCATTGCACTCATTGCCTTTTTCACTTTGCAGCCATTAAGCCCCAGCTGAAGCAGCAGCTGAAGAATGAAGAAGTGGAGGTGGGAGGAACAGCTAAGCTGCGCTGTGAGATTTCTATAAGCAAAGCAGAAGTAGAGTGGAGGAAAGATGGAGTTGTGCTTCACTCAAGTTCCAAGTATGAAATGTGGCAGCAGGGCACCATCCGTGAGCTGCGTGTTCACCACCTGGAGCCCGGTGATGCTGGAGAATACTCCTGCAAGGCTGGAGATGAGACAACCTCTGCAAAGCTGACCGTGAAAGGCAAGAGATACTGGAGTGAAAGGGGGTTTTCACTTTAAGATGCTAAGATTTGGAAACATCCCTGCTACTGTTACGTTAAATGCACATAGGGCACAGGAAGGATCTTGTGAAGTAATATGAAATCTTGTTGTCTATGACTGAAGTGAGGCAAAGAATCCCTTGGTGGGCAGGCGAGGATAATGCAGCTGTAATTTTTGACTCGGGGCTTGAAATGTTTGCTTGGCATGTGAGTAAGCAGATGGTTCACCCCTAGCTTCCAGTCACAAGGCAGCACTACAGGCAGATCTTGCTTTCAGGTTTGATCACTGGTGTGGAACAGTCACCTCTAGCCACTCCACAGGCTCCTCACTGTTACAGATGCTCTGTACGCTGTGCCCAGCTGCACCATTTTTGATGCAGAGGATGACTTCAGTGGAGCAAATGTGTAATCTCTTTGCTCAGATGGAGACTGCTGTACTGCCCTTTAGTATGTGCACCAGATTGAGGGAGAAGTCCCTGCCTATTGCAAGCTGTCTGTGTGATCACTGCACAGATCTGCAGGTACCCAGCCGTCCTAGAAGGACTCGAGCAAAGAAAACACATCCTGTGCACTGATCCTGCTGTGTGTACTGTGCCACCCAGATACTCCAGCCCAGAGAAGAAGCAATCCTTTGCAAAAAGGCAGGAGAGGGGATCAGCATTTAGTGCTGTTCTGTGAAGATATCTACAGATGTAACAAATTTCAAAATCCTTTCAAATCTGGCATTCAGGCTTTTTTTTTCACCCAATTACAGTATCAAACATAATTAAAAAAAATAATCAGTACACAGCACGTCTCTGAGACAGAGCAAATGATAAAAGCACTAACTGAAAGATCACAGAATTGGAGGGGTTGGAGGGGACCTCAAAAGATCATTGAGTCCAACCCCCTGCTAAAGCAGATACCTTACAATAGGTCACACAGGTAGGTGTCCAGATGGCTCTTGAGTATCTCCATAGAAGGAGACTCCACAACATCTCTGGGCAACCTGTTCCACTGCTCTGTCACCTTACCATAAAGAAGTTCTTCTGCATGTTAGTACTGAACTTCCTATGTTCAAGTTTTAGGCCATTGCTCCTTTTCCTATTACTGTGCACCACCAAAAAGACCCTGGCCTTATCCATTCACCTCCCACTTCCCCATATTTACCAGATTTCCTCCCAGTTTTCTTTTCCCCAGGCTGAACAGACCCAGGTTACTCAGCCTTTCCTCACACAGGAGATGCTTCAGGTCCTTTATCATCTTTGCAGCCCTCTGCTGGACTCTTTCTGGGAGATCCCTGTCTTTTTTGAACAGGGGTGCCCAGAATTGGGCACAGTAGTTTAAATGTGGTCCCACTAGGGCAGAGTAGAGGTAGAGGATCATCTCCCTTGCCCTGCTGGCCATGCTCTTTTAGTGAAGCCTGGGATCCCATTGGCCTTCTTGGCCATAGGGGCACACTGCTGTCATCCACCAGGATCCCCAGGTCCTTCTCTGCAGAGCTCCTCCCCAGCACGTCATCCCCAACCTTTACTGATGCATGCAGTTATTCCTCCCCAGTTGCAATTCTCTACACTTGTTAAACCTCATCAGGTTCTTCCCTGCCCAACTCTTTAGGCTGGCCAGGTCAAATGGTAATGGTCATATAACTACATACACTGAAAGGAATCAAGTGACAGAGTTTGAAATGTAATTTGAGAGGCTTTGATATCTTCATCCTTGGAGGAAGTCAATAAAACTCAGCTGGATGCAGCACTGAGCAACATGCTGTAAGCTGGTCCTGTTCTGGGCAGTGGCTGGACCAGATTAGTGCCAGATGTCCTCTCCAACCTTTATTATTCTGTGAGGGGAAATGGCCTCATGTTGCACCAGGGCAGATTCATGTTGGATTTAGGAAAAAATTCTCTGAAGGAGTGAACAAGCACTGGCACTGGCTGCCCAGGGAAGTGATGGAGTCACCATCCCTAGAGGTGTTCCAGGACTGTGGAGATTTGGCATCTGGGGAAATGGTCAGTGGTGCATGGTGGGGGTGGGTTGATGGTTGGAATTGGTGATTTTAGAGGTCTTCTCCAACTTGAACGATTCTATGATCTGGTCCATGTTTTCCATTTTTTATGTTGACTGTTTGCAGAGCCTGATGTGACCATTGTGAGTCACCTAAAGGACATGGTGGTGTTTGAAGGGGATGATGTCACGTTTCAGTGCCAGGTGTCTCATGAGAATGCAAGGGATGTAGAATGGAAGCTACAGGATGTTGCTCTGCAGAATAATGAAATGAATGAGATCTCAGTGGAGAAAGGAAAGATCCACAAGCTGACACTGAGGAAGGTGACTGAGCAGGACATTGGCACCATCGCTTTCCGAGTGGGACCATACACGTCCACAGCAGAGCTCACAGTGAAAGGTAAAGCCCTCTGTGATGCAGTAAAGATCTGTGAGAACAGCTGACGTTTTGCTTTTGTGTGTACTAAGGAATTTAAGGCCGCTGTTTGCTTCTTGTTAACTCATGTTAGTCCTGTAGTGTGCTTGTGCTTCAGAGCACGTGGTGCACTATGGTGTTCTGGTATGCTGTCGTTGCTATAGATGGAAAGTGGAGAATCACCAGGATCCCGAAGCTCAGTGTTTGTGAGTGGGTTTCATCAGAAATCGATTCGCTTCTTTAATCCCTCCCAAAATATGGGTGTTTAAGTATTTGCTTAACTGTATGGCTGTCGTTTTCTAACAGCGGGGAAGCGAAATAAAGGTGACTGTTGACTCCTTCACTGTGTTTGCAATTTCAGTGCCACCTCCAGTCTTTAAGAAGAAATTACAGAACACGGAATTCCAGGAAGAGGAAACAGCCATCCTGCACTGCGAGCTCTCACAGCCTAATGTTGCTGTGGAGTGGAAGAAGGATGCCCAGGTGATTTCCCCAAGCACCAAATATGAAATCAGACAGGAGGGAACAATCCACACTTTAAAGATTTATCATTTAAAACCAGAAGACTCAGGCAAATACACCTGTGATAATGGGAACGAGCAAACGACAGCCACTTTAAATGTTAAAGGTAGGTTGGTTTGCTTTGTTTTATGTTTAAGATGAGAAGCTCCTCCCACATTCTTGGCCAAGCAGTAATGAGTGAGTGTTATCTACAATCTTGACTTCAAATTTACTGACACAAAGCAGATGAATCCTTTTTCTTTCAGAAGTTAAACTCCTCCTGTCCTTCTTCCACTATTCTAGACTCTAGGTTTCCTTTATGTTCACTCAAGAGACCAACCCTGGAACTAAATATAATGATACCATTTTGTTTCTCAGCCACCTTTATTTTTTGAGCTGTGGTCCCAGCTGGGCAAAGGGTGCCTAATCAAAGTGCTCAGTGTTACCTGGGCCCTCAATTCCAGCTGAAGAGCGAGGTACCTAAGGAAGTTCAGTGCCTACAGTCTAAAAAACAAGTTAAATGTGCCAATATATCCATTTAAAAGAATCTACCCTGCTATAAATACAGTCTTTTCCTGAGCTACAAGATCAGCTAAAATAAAGAGGAGCCAGGAAGTTCTTGTGAAGTGTCATCTTTTGAAATATCTCTTGAGGACGTATTGCCTGTGATGGGCATGTACCTGCCTGCTATCACACCAAATCCAGGATGCAGCAATGCCAGAGTATTGGTATTGCAAGCCCATCCTCTGACAGTGACCGTGCATCTGTGTTTCTGTGTATGGTCACAGCCATTCCAGCACTCTTTGAAAGGAAACTCCAAAACCAGGAAGCAGAGGAAGGTTCTACAGTCACCCTTCATGCTGAATTCTCCAAACTTGATGAACCAATGAGGTAAAAAAAAGGGTCAGTCTTGCTCCAGGCCAGCAACAAGTTTGAGATGAAGCAGATGGCTCTGCTGTAGAGCTACTTATCCATGATCTGCAGCTGAAGGATGCTGGAGGCTACACCTGTGATTCTGCAATGAGCAAACTGTGCCATCCTTGGTAGTGAAAGGTGAAACGAGCTTTCACTTCATCTTTTGGGAAGCTCTAGGGTAATTTAGGAATTCTGTATCTAAGATTTAGGAACACTGTTGCAGAGAGTTTGTTCCTTTTTTTTTTGTGATGAGGGTTTCTCATTCAACAGTGATGCAGCTGACAGACTAGATGTTAACAAAGCTTGTCTATGAAGACATTATTTCTGTTCTCCTTTCTCCTCTCTTGGTTCTTAAGAGTCGTTGGACTGCAGGAGTTAGCTGCACAATGGGATCCCCCTCCTGCAGATGCAACCGTACAAAAATCTGACTCAAGCCATTGCCTAATTGTCCTGTGGAATACATCATCCATTCCTATGCCATTTGCAAGCACCTTCATGCCTCTCTCTTCCTATATACATCACTCAGTTCCTATGAATTAACTGTGTTTTTTATGATCCCATTCCCTACCTTTGTAAACCTCAGCTCAGCAATTTCTGTGGAGCTACCACGGTTCTGTGCAACTGGGCTCAAGGAACACAAGTTCTACACATTGTATGTGAATCAAACCACCAAAGCTCTGTCTAAACCCATCAGTGTTTAAACCTGCATACAGGAATGTTCAGACACCGTTTCTCTTCTGGGTCCAGTTTTCAAATGAAAGGCTTCATATCACAATCTGTTTCTATGCACCTTTTTATATAGCCAGGAATTTGGATATCAGGGATAGGCAATTGAGTTGTGGCTTTGACATGCCTGTTTGGAGATACAAACACTTAGATGCTCAAGAGTCAGCAACTGTGGCCACTCCACTGTAAAGTGAAATTTATTCCCGGGGTGGTCAGTATGCATGGTGCCCCCTGGGGAGTGCAGAGTGCTTTTTCATCATTCCTCTTTGTGCCTTCAGGTCACTGAGTATAATCAAGTTTGGAATGGCCCTACAGTTTCACTAAATGCAGTCAGCAATGAAACTATATTTTCCTCTGATTTCTCTTGGTTTAGTTTTGCCAGTAATTGTCACAAAACCACTCCAGAACCAGCAAGCTGAAGAAGGTGGCACCATCACTTTGAGCTGTGAAATCTCAAAATCAAATGCCACTGTGCAGTGGAAGAAGGCTGGGAAAGTGCTGCAACCCAGTGATAAATACAAGATGCACCAAGCTGGGTCCGTGGCTGAGCTGATGATTCTCAACTTGAGTGAAGCTGATGCTGGGGAGTACATGTGTGATACAGGGGACCAGCAAACCACCGCCGTTGTGCGTGTGAAAGGTAGGACTTTGTGTGGGGAAGGGCTGAACAGAGCTCATTACTGGGGCACTGACATGTGATTGGGAAATTTGACAGTTAGGCATTGTCCTATGCCCAAACTGAGTCATAGGGATTTTGGATAAGGTTGATTTCAAGGTTTTCTAGGGAATCAGAAACAAGTGTTTAGTCATGACCTTGTGGTTTTATGTTAATGTCAACCACTCAAATCTATTGACAGTGTTTTCACTATACATATATTATATTATAAATGTAATGTGTCTTGTGGGTATTAGATCTTTCAAATAGTACAGTACTGTCAAGAATGAGTATAACACAAAGTTTAAAGTGGAAAAATAGGAAGTATCTCTTGAATGCAGTTATCAAACTTAGTTGACCTTTCCATAAAGAACCAGCAGCAACCATAGTGGAGATGCTGAAGGACGTCACTTCATATGAAGGGGAAGATGCAGTCTTTGAATGCAGACTGTCCCAGGAAACAACTCAGGATGCTCAGTGGTTCCTGGGGGATGTTCCCTTGCAATCCAATGAAATGAATGAGATCAAAGTCCAAGGGACACGTCACACTTTGATCCTGAAGAAGGTGACACTAGAAGACTGCGGACCCATCAGCTTCAAAGTGGGGCAGCATACCTCAGGGGCACAGCTAACAGTCCAAGGTGAGCTACTTACCAAACAGAAGGATTTAGAAAGTACTCGTAAGCGCTGCCAGTGTTGCCTTCATTTTTGGAGAAGTGTATTTTGAAGGAAGGGTCTCTGCAAATCTTGGGGATTCATCTAACACAGTTTGGGCATTTTAGAGTTAGATATGCACACCTGAGCCAGTCATTTCAGACCTTTTTATAGTCTATGGAGTGAAGCAGAAATCCATGGAGAACTAGTCAACCTATCCCCAGACAAGCATCTAAGATACATTAAAATCAACACCAAAGAACATCAAGAATAGCTTCCGAATTCATTTCCTACTTGTCATGTTTTCAGATCCTTGCCCCAAAAACAAAACCCTTCAGTTATTCTGATTTGGAAAGGCTGGCCATGTCAGTGCCTTATCTTGTTTGTTCCTCTTCCATCTGGTTGCAAATGCAACTATCACAGAATCACAGGGGTTGGAAGGGACCTCTGTGGATCATCGAGTCCAACCCCCCAAAAGCAGCAGGTTGCACAGGAAAACATCCAGGCAGGCTTTGAACAGAGGAGACCATAAGCGTACAGCTCCGATCTCAGGGCAGTGCTGGATTCCACACGTGCAGCAGTGTTTGCATCTCTTCTCTGCAGCCACTCCAGTCACCTTTGTGAAGGCTCTGCACAGCCTGGAGCTGCAGGAGGGTGGCACAGCCCACTTGTGCTGCGAGGTGTCCCGGCCCGACGTCCCCGTGCAGTGGAAGAAAGGCACATCTGTCATCCACTCCAGCCAGAAGTGCAGCATCAAGCAGGATGGGAATGTGCACACGTTGGTCATTCACGATTTGGACTGTGAGGACTCAGGAGAATACAGCTGCCACACAGCTGATGGGAAGACCACTGCCAAATTAGAAGTTAAAGGTATGATTTCCTCTTTGCTCAACAGCTCTGAGACAGCAGCTAGAAGAATACGTTGCGCTCTTTGGAGCATCCTAGTATGAGAAAGGCACTGAGGTTCTGGAATAAGTGGAGCAGAGGCCACAAAGTTTGTCATGGGACTGGAGAAGGTTGAAGTATAAGGAGAGGCAGCTGGATTTGTTCAGCTTGAGGAAAAGAAGGTTGAAGGAGGAACCTCGTTGTTGTCTGCAAATGTCTTTTGGGGGTCTACAGAGAGGAGAGAGACAGACTTTTATTAGGGTGTGCAATAAACTGATGAGAGACAAGAAGCACAAATTAATCAAGAGAAATTCAGATTAGGGAAGTAAAACACCTTTTGTGGTGCGGGCTACTCAGATGATGGAGTGGTGACACAGAGAGGTGGGGGAATTCCCTCCTTGGAGGACCTCAGAGGTCCCCCCAGCCTTAACCATTCCCTAACTGATCCTTTCCTGCATGATCTGAAATTGTTCTTGAAATGGTGCGGTTTTGGGTCAGCAGGAATGCATTGTTTGAGAACTTCTATCCATTCTATCGTCTTATTTTTGGATGAAAAAGCATTTGGGCTTCAAAAAGGATTCTTGAAATTAGTTGGGAACATTTAGGATATAGGGAAAGAAATGCAGCTCGTGTAGAATGGGATTTTTTTCCTGCTGGTTAACTCCCTTCTCCTCCTCTGTCTGGCTTGGAAATAGACATCCTTCTTACCCAGATGCACAAAGCCAAAACTGTACACGATCTTCATGAATGGCACAACTGCTGCAGTTCTTACCAGTACCTTGTCAACAAAACAATCCTCTCTTTTCTATCTGTGTTTCGCCTGTTTGTTGTCTTTGCACCTCTCCCCCCTTGAAGCCCTCCCTGTGCTTTTCGAACACCGGCTGAAAAACGAGGAGGTGGAGGAAGGGTGCACTGCTGTGTTGCACTGTGAGCTGACGAAGCCCAGCGCTGTGGAGTGGAGGAAAGGAGATGAGGTGCTGCACTCAGGTGACAAGTATGAGATCCGGCAAGAGGGGACGCGTGTCGAGCTCTTCATCTACGATGCTGAGGCTGAGGATGCGGGTGATTACACATGTGACTCAGGGGATCAGCAGACCACTGCATCGTTGCAAGTCAAAGGTAGGTCAAGCCTTGCTGGAAAGCAGAAAAGCTCTGGCTGCCTTCTATAGAACTGAAATCATAGAATCACCAAGGTTGGAAAAGAGACCTCCAAGATCACCCAGTCAAACCATCCGTCCATCACCAATGTTGGTCACTAATGGAAATCTAATCACTGACATTCTGTGTTTGTGAATTCAAAGTACAGGAAGGGTTTTGATCCCAAATCTGCTCTTTAAAGAAGAATGCAGGCCCATTGTAAGTGAAGCTGTTACAGCTATTTGTGCCTAAGCTGCACTAGATCTGTGGCTGTGTCTTTTTCTAGTGTCTGTTCTTCTGGATTGTATAGTTTTATTCAATTTATACTGAGTGCTGTGTATTCTAACTCAGGCAGCAAGATCATGCTTCAAGATCCTGAGCTTAGCACCCCCTAACCAGTGCTCTGCACTACAAGGAAAAACACTGAGATGCTGGAGAGTGTCCATGGTAGGGTATGAAAACTATGAAGGGCTTGGGGCACAGTCCTATGAGAGCAGCTGGGGAAATGTGGCTCAGGCTGGAGAAAAGGAGGCTCACGGGAACCCTTATCACTCTCCAGAACACACTGAAATGGTAGTGAAGTTGGGGACAGTCTCTACTCCCAGATAACAGCGATAGAATGAAAAGTGATGGCCTCAAGCTGCACCGTGGAAGGTTCAGGGTGAATATTGGGAACAACTTCTTCCAAGGAGTGGCAATGTGTTGGCACAGGCTGCCCAGGGAGGTGGTGGGGTCACCATCCCTGAAGGTATTCCAGAACCATGGAGATGTGGCACTGAGGGATGTGGTCAGTGGGCATGGTGGGAGTCGGTTGGTGGTTGGACTTGAGGATCTTAGAGGTCTTTTTCAGCCTGAATGACTTTATGATTCTCCTCAGTATGTTGTTTCAGTGATAAAATGTCCAAATGCTGCTATTGGTAGTTTTTTTCCTCTAATTGTTTATAGTGAAGATTGTGGGTATGCACAGGTGAAACCCCTTACCTCAGCCCATGACCTCTGCCAATCCTATATCGAGCAGTGGTCATCTTCACACCATCAGTGTCCAGGGCACAATCCCAAAGTCCTGCTCTGGGCTTGGTATCGTCCTCAGGGAGCTGTGGTTCAGAAAGGTGGGAAATGCCAAGCTGCAGGAAACTGCATGCAAGTCCCTCACCTCTGGGCACAGTCACTGTTGAGACTGCTTCTCCACTGCAGTACTACCCGTGCTGTTTAAGGAAGAGCTGAAAAATGTGGAGTCTGAAGAAGGGGGAACAGCTATCTTGCACTGCGAGATTTCCAAGCCAGATGCTCCCGTAGAGTGGAGAAAAGGAGGGGTGGTCATTCAGCCCAGTGAGAAGTACGAAATGAAGCTGAAGGGCTGCACTGCAGAGCTGATCATCCACGGCGTGGAGCTCGACGACTGTGGGGATTACACCTGTAGCACTGGATATGAGATCACCGCAGGTTCTGTGTATGTGCAAGGTAAGATGAAGGCTGGTGGAAGTGCCCTGGTTTTGCTGCCTGAATTCTTTGCTCTGTGATCGTTGGCAGTAACTGCCCAAACTTGTCTCAGATGCAAACCAATGGAATTCCATTCTTTTTGTCCCTGATTTAAGTGACAATACAAACATTTATTTTCAAGTTCAGATCTGATCAGTGCTTATAAATTACCACAATTCAGGACAGTGACTGTGCTGTGCACCAAAGGAGATGGTGGTGCTGCTTAAAAGCCATTTGGCTGGACCAACTATTACAAAAAATACTGAATATGTGATGTTGTTCAGTACGGCTTCTATCATGGCTGATATCTGTTTTACTTTTTTAGTATACTGAACATAAATATCCCATTTAAATGTTAAGCTTCCCATCCGCCTCACACCGCCTACAAATGTCGGTGCAGATGGCTGCAACACACAGGAACTCCTCATGGACGCTGCCCTTGCAATGAAACAGCTGTTGCAGACGTTCATGCTGCCCTACATGTGGTCAGGTAGGAGGTGGGTGAAGGGTAGAAGAAAAATTAAGCTTATTTTTAACCCTGGAACAGCATTACAACTTTAATTCTCCTGGACCACGTGCACTGTTGCTTCGGTTAGTTCAACAGGAAGGAACTTGTGTATGCTTATGCTTTTTCTTTTCCTTTGGCACCTTCTCTTGCTCTGTTATGCAGAAGAAGAAGCAGTCATAGTTTCTGGTTTAAAGAACACAGACGTCTTTGTGGGTGAGTCGGCCACTTTCACCTGCGAGCTGTCGCACCCAGGCGTGAAGAACGTGCAGTGGTGGCTCGATGGATCTCCCCTTCACAACAACTTTGTGACTGAAATCTCTGAGCAGGACGGGATAATCCACACTTTAACCCTAAATGACGTGGCGTGCCACGACTCAGGCACTGTCACCTTCAGAGCTGGCTCTCTTATATCTTCAGCTAAATTATTAGTCAAAGGTATTTGGTTGTTAGAAAGACAGATGACCACCTCTGGGATTGCTCAGTGTGCAAGTGCTTCTGCCTTCCTGGCTACCCTTACTAAATCTCTCCGCAATTTCTCTGTGGCACAATAGTCCTGCAGCTCTGCGCTTCAGCAGGGCAGCCATACTCCAGAAGTCTTGTAGGTACAACCACATCAACACTTCAGTGGTTGAGGTGAGGAAGGGTTGCAGGGCCAGGACTACTCTTTGTACTGGACATCTCAGTAGAGCTGAACCAATACAGGAGAAGAAACTGTGCTTTCACCTCAGTGGTAGCGCCTGATTTTTTTCATCTCCTTTCAACTTCTTTCCTTGTAATACCACAATTAACCAAGACAAGGCCTTGTGCTCATATGCTGATGGCTTCAGAGCTCACTCTTGAAACCAGATGGTATATGACATTGCTGCATCACTAATGGCAATGTGGGCCACGTTTGTTGATTGCCAGAATGCTAATGGTCATCGTTGTACTAGCAAAGTCTTGTCTGTTGGATGAATGTTGTTTCTTATTTGGTAAGGGTAGCCACAAACTGCAAATAACACTGAGCTCCAGACTTCAAGGTAAAGCAAGCTGCTTCCTGTTCAGTCCTTTTATGGCCATTGGGAAAAGTTGGGTTGGGTTTTTTTTGTTTGTTTGTTTGTTTGTTTTAAAAAGGTAACACATTCCTCACTTGGAAATGGGATTTTTATATAAAGAGATAGAAAGCCTTGGATGTTCTTTATTAAAATCTACTCTCATGCTGTAGCTATTCACCACAACGATCCACACTATGGCACTGGGTCAGAGATTGATGTCTCCTTCTCTGTCTAATGGTGACCCTCGTGCATTCAGTGATAAAATGCCAAATTATTTGTTTCTGGCATCAGAATAGCACAGCATCGATGCAGTGTGTAAAACCCAAGAAGCACCTGTCCATGTGAATAGATTCTGAGTTCCTCATTTCCATAGTCAAAATGTGGTTCCAGGCTCTGTAGGCAAAGATCTCCACTGGGCATAAAGCATAAAATAAAACCAAGTGCATCAATCAGTTAGGTATTCTGTGCAGCCAAGTAAGGTGCTCCAGGGAAATTTTAATTTCGCATTATCACAGCATTTTTCATGTTGGGAGCTTTGGAGATTGTCTCACCCAAGCCCATAGCTTCTAGACATGTGGATACTTTGTGCTTCTGTTAAGGCAAAATTTCTTTCATGTAAACTTGAATCCTGGTAGCATATGACTGTAACTGGATTAGGATGAAGGAGGTTTTAAAACACCCCTGTTACACTGTTGTCAATAGGACAGTAAAAACTGGTCAACTTCTAACAATGCTTGTGTAACAGCCAACTTCCTGCACTTCATTTTGGCCAGAAATACAGAAACAGATCTGTCATCAGACTATCACTGTCCTAGAACTGCATTCACTCAGTGACCCATCATGAGGAAACATTTGTGTATACGCAAATGAGAAAAGGCTGAGAGCTGCTTCCTCCTTGGGCCGGGTGAGGATCACAGACCTGCTGCAGCCTTTTGGCTCCTAAGGCCCTAGGAGCTTCCTGCTGTTGGGGCTGCCAAGGATTTAGCCCAGCGGTGGGATGTTGCCACTGGATCTGGGACTCCTTCCTTCTTCAAGACCACAGGTGACATTTGCTGTGAGGAGAGTGTCTGCATCCCACGAAATGGGATGGTAGAGTATTCCTCCATGTGCAAAGACACCTTCTTGCTTCTTCAGTCCTGGTGTAACAAAACATCTCCAGGCTCTGCCATGGACACCTTCTCTCCATTCGCACACTTGCAGACACAGTGAATGGTGGAGGGAGACTTAGAGAGCAGGATCAAGACTTGGAAGAAGTTTCTAAGAGGTGTTAGTAGAACAGTCTTTGCTTCCCACTGTCTTCCAGTAACACACCAAACCCTCCACCTGATTCACCAGTTTCAACAGGAGCATTCAGACAGAGTTGCAGGGTGGTTTATTCTAGCTGATCTGTGATCAGAAGAACAACCTGGAAATAAAGGACACTTATTAGCCTTCTCTGTCATCTTTTTATGCTGAGCTGCACCATCAGTCGCCCTACCAAGTTCCTAAAGGCGTTGATGTGGTTCTGATGGGAAGGATGCTGCAGAGAGACTTCACATTTCAGATTTCATTACGTTTTTTCTTTTCAGCATATCAATTGCAGTTGTATGCAGGTGATCCAATTTGACATCTTGGGAGATACTCCTGGGCTGCTTTGGAAGCTCACAGTGTTTGGAGGTTAGATTTACTCTGCTTCTCCAAGAAGCAGAAATACTTTTTTAAAAGAAAGACTCTGAACGTTTAAAACCAATCCCCATCTTCAGAGGAGCTGCTCCCAACATTTCTGGGGCTCTCAACTAGAGATTGCAGTGGTTGATGGGGGAGAGTTCAATAGCTTCACATAGCTGAGTCTCCAGAACAGCTGCTGTGTAGAGCAAAAGATTGTCCTTTTTCTCCAAATTACATCTCTCACTGGCACATGACAGGAATTAATATTTGCATTTGCGCATTGCATTTCTGTTGAGTGAGAACAGAAGGAGCCTCCAGTAGGGTTCATGGCACTGAGAGATCACGTACTGCAGGGAACACCTCACTGCAGCCCACCTACTGCACTTTCTGTCTCAGATTTGCACTCCTGCCATGTTCTGGGAAGCGCAAGTGTTTCACACCCTATGTGAAACCTCTCATCTAGAGCACCTCAGCAGTGCTGGGAGGAAAATCAGAACTGGAGGGGATCTTGGCATCGAGGCAGTGCGCAAAACCCAAACTCTGCGCAGAAGTTCATATTTGGGATGGTCAAAGTGCAGGCTGGTGGTCCATTGCCCATTGTGACAGATAAATTTTAACGTGCCAGTTTTGCTTCAATCCTGCTTAATGCTGACACGAGCACAAACTAATCTGTTCATGCCCAGTGTGTCCAGTCAGCTTCCTGCTTGCACTTTCACTCTGCTTGCTTCCCATGGGCTCTGTGCTTGTCAAAAGTCTCTAAGTTGCCATTTCCATGAGGATCCACTAATGCATGTCCTTCCTGACGTGTTGGTTGACAGATCCAACCATTGAAGTGGTCAGTCCCATGCAGGATATAACTGTTGATGAAGATGGCACAGCAGAGTTCATATGCCAGTATTCTAGGCCAGTACACGCCATATGGAAGAAAAATGATCAGGAAATACTTGCAGATGGGCAGCGAGTGATTATCGATCAGGACTGGAATGTAAGCATGCTAAAAATTAAACCTACGGTACCAGAAGACAGTGGCATCTATTCTTGTGAAGCTGAAGGCACTAAAGTGATGGCTGCACTTGATGTTCAAGGTGAGGTCTTCCAGCCAAAGAGGAAGACTATCGTGGTTTCCAACTAAGAGGTGGAAAAATCATGGCAGCATCTCTCAATAAGTGACACGTTAGAATCTTTTGTGTTCGTGCCAGTGCTGACAATGATGCTGAAAGTAAACTAGGAGTTATTGGGAACTGAATATGAAACTGCAGCATTTCACTGGAGCTTAGTTCTAATTAATGCTCACTTATTACACCACTTACACGTCATACCTCTTCCACATGGAACTGGATTTGGCTGCCACATCAGCGCTATGGAATGCCTCCTGCTGAATTATTGTGAACTTACCAATATAATGTTGGTCCAAAAGAATAATAATCACATTTTTTGTGCTCTTACAGAACGCTTTTTACACACGAGTTCTCTAACATAGGTAATGGATAGCATCAAACCCATTTTTATTTCCAACTAAGCTAAAATAGCTTGGGATTTTACTTATTTCAAATACTGATCACTTGGGAAGCACCTTCTCGCTCGTAATCAGCATTTGTAAGGGTCCTGAGGATGAGCAGATAAAATGAAGTGTAGGTTTATGATTTGATATGGATGTCTGTTGGTTTTTTCCTCTTGTTTGTATATGGAATTTTTGTTTTCAGTCACCAAGTGAATTAGCTCAACCAGCAAGTATGAGGGTTCCAATCTGATTTCTGGGCTGCTGTGTTTTGTTTCTAAAAAATTATGCCTTCTTGTCTAATTAGAGATGTGAATACTGTTCACTCTTCAGGCTATTATTAGCATTTTCTACGTTGATGAACTTTTGGGGCTAAAAAGGTATTAATGAATATTATCTAAAAGCAACCCGAGGAGGTAGGATCTGCGGTTACCTGCAGATCGAGTTATCTAGTTTTCATAGTTAGGGAAAGAAGTGCTCAGAAAAGGCACCAAAAAAAAGTCTTGGATTGGTCCCAGTGAAATCATACGCTCTCCAAGGTTTACAAAACCCTCACTGTTCTCCAGAAGTACGAATATTGTAAAATACAAGAATGCTTTAGTAGCTCATGCCTTTTTCTGCTATCGAATGAGTAAATCCGCATTATTTTTCACTTTGTGTAGAAGAGTTCTAATGTCTCAGGGCATTGATTTATGTCGTAGATGGCACTGAGCACTGTATGATATCTGTGTAAATCGTATCTACCTAACTGTGCATCCCCACTGCTGTGCATATCACTTACCCATGGAGTTAGTCTAACAGAAATCACACTTACAAGCACCAGCCTCTGCTTAGTTTGGCATCAGGCTGGTTGTTTACCTACAGAGGCCAACAGATGCATGCACTGACTGCAGGCAAATGGTAGATAAGGGCACATTTCTGACCACACAATTAACTGCACATGCATGAGAAAATAAGCCTGATCTGTTACCACTGAGCCTGAGTAATGATTCAGAAACTTACAGTTGAAAATCCTGTTAATATAGATTTTAATTCTTTGTGTGTTTCCAAGAGGCAGACATGCAAAATGTATTGTTAGCTCAGACGGCAGTTTTTTTACCAGCTATAATGCTCTCTTCTATAGCTTTGCATGAGAGGGAGTAAGGCTGCACCGTGAGCAGTCATTTTGTTGACATCTCCCAGTTCTGATGGCAGTTATACTGCCTGGGAGATCTGGGAGAAACTTTTCCTCTTGTGAGACTGAAGAGATTTGATCATGCTTGATCTTCCTGAGCTGTCCCTTCCTGTCAACTATTCGACTGGTTCATAGGAGCACTAACATTTTTTATCTTTACTTGCAGAAACAAAAGTCAGGTTTCTGGAGGAAGCCTAGATGAAATGAGGACCCATAGGTTTATCATTATTTTTAAACAATCTCAGTAGTTACAATGTTTTTATATATATATTGTGTTAGAACCTGGTGGAAAAATAACAGCTAAGGAGTTGGGCTTGATGATCCTTGTGGGTCCCTTCCAACTCAGGTTATTCTATGATTCCAAACTAAGCCTTCAAGCACAGTCTATCTCATCCCCACCCTTTCCATCAGCTTTCCAGCAGTGGGAATCATCCGATGATCCAAGGCTTGTTGATACTCAGATGTACGCAGCAGGCAATTAATGCTGCTGGTTTTCTTTCCTTGCTAGCCAAGAACAGCATCGTCCAGGGCCTGGAGAACGTGGAAGCAGTGGAAGGAGGGGAAGCCCTGTTTGAATGCTACCTTTCCAAGCCTGAGTGCTACAACTACAACTGGCTGATTGATGACGAGCCTGCCAAAACTACAGAAAACACAGAGATGGTTTACTTTGAAAATGGGCGCAGGCATCTGCTGCTGCTGAAGAACCTCACTCTGCAGGACAATTGCAGGGTGACTTTTATGTGCAGTGATGCAGTGACCTCAGCCTTCCTCACAGTGAAAGGTAACTGCTGTACATACATGGGGTGTCTTACCTTTCTGACAGGGGAGGACAAATGAGTCAGGAATGTGTTACGGATGGCAGAGAGAGGAAGTTCCTTTAGGTATTTCCATTGTGTTTTCCTGCTACTTGGAAAAAAAAGGCATTGCTTGGTTGGGTATTGCAAGCTTTGTGAAGCTTCAGCCAACATGAGTATACCATTTGTTCAGGTGTTGTATGTGACCTTCATTTTAATGATCTCCTTGTTCTCCAAGGCCTGACTGTCCAGAGATTCAGCGTGAATATCCACCTCTCTTACCTCTATTTGTTTCTGTGATTGAGGGTCTGATTACCTATTTTCCCCTGTAGGATGGCGTCTGCAGATCTTGCAGCCTCTCACGGATGTGGAAGTCTCTCCAGGGCAGAAAGCTACATTCAGCTGTTCTCTAAGTGAAGCTGTGCCAATTAATGAAGTTACCTGGTATTTTAATGATATGGAGATCCAACCAGATGAGGACTGGGAGATACAAGCAGATGGAAACAAATACAAACTTATTCTGAATAAAGCCCAACCGCATCATTCAGGAGAGGTGACGTTTGCTTCCAGAGAAGCAATTGCATCAGCCAAGTTATCTGTGCTAGGTAAGTCCATTTGTTGTCCATGCCTGTCATTGTAGCCCAGCAACACAGGAAATAGAATCTCCTTTGGAACAGAGCTACAACCTCAACTTTTCTAACTTTTGTGCTGATTTTTTATCTTTGCCTTTCATGTCCCAAGGTAGCTATCTTAATCTAAGAAGGTGCTGCAGGGCAACTTGCTCTTTGACCAGCAGTAATTGAGCCTGTCAGAAGAGAATTAGATCAGGCCAGTGATGGTAGAGATGTTCACCAGCTTCCTTTCACTGCAGCCTTTTTTAAAACATAACATAGTCGCATGGAAGTCAATTTACGCAGAGTTCAATGCCACCCTCAGCAAATGTGGATATGGGGGGAGTTGTGCTAGAATGCATGTGGAAAAATTAGTAGGGGCAGAACAGAACCCTTTGAAATCTGCTGATCTACTCCAGCACAAAGGCAACCAGTATTTCAGATTACTGAGCTGCATGTTACAGTCTTATGGAATTCAACCACATGACATCCACCTCAAGCTTCACAGACAGGAGAGTGAGAACCTCTTGGAGTATTTTGTGAGTGGAGAAGACAGTAGTTGCCAAATACCCTTGTAGGGTACGTTGTACAAACGATTTGACAAGTCCATCCCAGCTCCCCAAGACCTGTCTCCCTCCCACAGTGGGATAGGTTGATCACCCAGGAATGGCACAGCCCCACGGATGGTTATGAGATAATTGCAGTGTGTTTTAGCTGTACTTAAAGATCTTCAAGAACCATTAACTGACCATCCTGTCTTTAAATTACTACAGGTAGTCTGTCTGTCATTTTAATTAATTCTGAAGTCCGTGGTATCTTCAACTTCAAACAATTTTGGGCAAATACACCTTAGGATTTTAAAAAAATTATTCTCATGAACTTCCTCTGTTGGTTTTCTGTGTGAAATTTGCCTGAAAATGTAGGAAAGAAGTCTACGTAAGCTTTGTGGTGTACAAAACATGGCCAATGGATTGTGGTCAATTGCTCATCATCCTTCCGCGGTCAGTGATCAGTGGCCCTTGATTTTTCCTCCACGGTCAATGGCAACTCTCGCCTTCTCCTCAACTCCCAGTAAAACCAGGAGTTGGATGGGTTTTATGGGTTTTATTCTGGGGGTTTTATGGTGGTGACAGGTTGACAGTTGGACTTCGTGATCCTAGTGGTCTTTCCCAAAGATAACATGATGTCCACCAAGACCAAATCTAAGCTGTATAAAATCAAAGCCCAAATGCACTCAGAGCTTTCAGCCAAGTTCCTTAACAACACGCACAATATAGAGTCATCTTTATTTTGAGTTGAGTGGGACAAAGCAGCAGGAAAAAGTCACAATAATAATTGACACTGAGTGTCTGAGAGGGCAGATGGAAGATGAATATTTGTTCTCAGCACTGTAGACCAGTGCAGGAGAAATCAGTGGCACAGGTATTCATCTCATGGTCACAGGCACGTACACTTGACTTTACAATGAACCAAACGTTGCGCTTGTTGTCCTTCCGTCTCATTGCTTGTAGAAGGCTCTCAGGTTGCTTTAGTAGAAAGCAATATTGCTCACACTGTTCATCACTGGACCTCTGTTGTGCCTTCAGCCCATCCCGATCCCCCTGAAGAACCAAAAGTTTTACACACAAGCAGTCACTCTGTGACTCTGTCTTGGTACAAGCCGCTGAGCGACGGTGGTTGCGACATCCTAGGCTACCAAGTGGAGAGAAAAATCCCAGGTGTTGGCTGGCAGTCATGCAACAAGAGCATAATTCAAAGCATGGAGTTTGTGGTGGACAATCTCACTCCAGGAGAACCCTACAGATTCCGCGTCTCGGCTGTAAACAAAGTTGGGGCCAGCGAGCCAGCACAGTTCCCTCAAATGGTGCAGCTAGGTGAGAAAGGAAAGATGGCCCCATGGAGGACTGCAAGCTGCTGTCGGCCTGTTTCGCATGGCATGTCTGCTTCTTCCGTTCCGGGTATCTCCTGGAAGAGTTCAATCAGCAGCATCTTTCAGTGCTTTGCTGCCAGCACAGTACAGGAGAATGAGCTTGGACAAATTGTTCTGGGCTGTCACAAAGCAAAACCCGCTGTGTTGTTACTGTCCAAAACTTCCTCTAAGCTGCATCAAGCTGTCTTGTGGCCTGCACTGCATCCATGTGTTGTCCAATCACCACGAGTTTCTTTTCTGGTGGAGCTTAGGTGGAATGAGTCGGAAGGGGCATGTGGGGATGTGTTTGGGTAACCAAGGCTGGCACTGATGTGGGCCTGGGCACTGTTGTCTTCTTCACCCATCTTTCTTCATATGATTGCATATCTTTTGTGATAACCCCTATGAAGGAGTACTGGAGAACACAGTTTCTTCGCTGCCTGTTGGTATGACTTCGGAAGTGGAATGGAGAGCCACTCCGTCAACCTTTTCTTGCAACTTCTTCCATGATAACTGAGAGCCCAGAAAATTCCCCAGAATGACAATAATAATAAAAATTAAAAATCACTTTTTTTTTTTTTTAAGGTCAAATTTGATGTTTTTGCAACATTACTTCCAGTGTGCCAGCTGGACCTCAGCAACTGTTTATGCTCACTGCCTGCAACAAATCCAAGGGATTTGGGGCAGAGACTCCCTCACCAGGTGCAATGGGCAGACGGGCGGATGGCACTCAGATGTGCATTGGCTTATAAGGTCCCAGTCAACATCTCAGCATTTCATGCACTTGTCACAACTTCATTTTGATTACTGCTGTTGTACAAGCAGCATGGCACTGGCAAGTCTTCTTCCGAAGTAAAGATCTTATTTTAAATATTCTTTAAGCTTTCTGATATATTTTTTGAATATATCTCTTCCTAAACTACCATGATTATATATATTTTTTAATCTTTTTGAGCAACCTGGTCCTGAGTGAGTTATCCCTGCTGAACCACCAGCAGGGTGGTTGGAACTAAATGATTGTAAAGGTCCCTTCCAACCCAAACCATTCTAAGATTCTATGATTGGAATGAATACAACTTTTAACAATCTTTTTTCTTTTTTATTCTTATTCTTTCATTGTTTTCTCACATCACTTCTAAACATTTAAGATCTGCTTGGATCCATAGGACTGCTTGAATATTGGTTGTGATGGGTAAATGAAGGTCAGCAAAAGAAACAGAAAAAGGGGAAAAATGCAATGACTTTTGCATGCATACATTTAAATGGAATTGGTTTCACCCCTAGGAGAGCTTGTGCAGTTATTCTGGAAGTGCAAATTTTGGATGCTGCCAGTGATTTATTTATTTTTTTTCCATTTTCTTTTGCTCGTCTGCAGCACTTAAAGAATCCGTAAATGAACGATGGGATGTTCAAATACTTTATAGAGTGCTCTGGAATGCCTTGAAGCTTATGGTGTATTCTTTTTGTTAATTTACCTAGTTTTTTTTTTACAATTACAGAGCCTCCAATTACAGTCACCCATCCTTTGGTGGGTGGATCAGTCTCCGAAGGGGAGGTGGCTCGCTTGGAGTGCAAACTGTCAAGGGAAATCAAAGAGAACGTGACGTGGCTCAAAGGGAAAGAACCAATACAAACTGGAGGAAGATACGAAATCCTCTCTGATGGAAAAAAGCAGATACTCATTATACACGCATTTAAAGCTGAAGATCAGGACACATACACCTGTATGGTTTCTCCAGAAGTCAAATCTGTTGCCAGCTTGTGCCTTGAAGGTATAGAGTGTGCATTGCTGTGATGTTTAATCTATTTTGTCTATGGACATCCAGGGGCATCTCCATAGCCTGGACTGGAATTTGTTTCCTTTGACAAGCTATATCTAAAAATTTGCAGATTAGAATCATAGAATCATAGAATCACCAAGGTTGGAAAAGACCTAAAAGCTCATCCAGTCCAACCATTCACCTATCCCCAATAGCTCCTACTAAACCATGTCCCTCAACACAACATCCAGCCTTTCCTTGAACACCCCCAGGCTCGGTGACTCCACCACCTCCCTGGGCATCCATTGCAGTGCCTGACCACCCTTTCTGAACAGTAATACTTCCTCATGTCCAGCCTGAATCTCCCCTGCCGTAGCTTGAAGCCATTCCCCCTGCTCCTATCACTGATGACAGAGAGCAGAGGCCGACTCCCAGCTCACTACAACCTCCCTTCAGGAAGTTATAGAGAGCAATGAGGTCTCCCCTGAGCCTCATATTCTCCAGGCTGAACTTACTCTTTTCTTACTCTTTGGTTTAACTCAGTATGTTTTTGAGTCTCTGATAGTTTTGAACTGCTCAGATGAGATTCTCCTGGGTTGCACAACACTCTCAGACATAGGTTTGTATTTGGAGTGGTCCACTGCAGAGTCGGGAGTTGGACTTGGAGATCCTCGTGGTCTGTTCCAACTTGGGATAATCTATTTTTTTCTATTCATTTCTATTTATTCAAATGTGTAAGGAATTAAAAACATGTCGTTTGGCCCTGTTTTATGTACATGTTACTTGGATGTCGCAGGATAGCTGCAGGATAGCTAACTGCTACCAATAGTCTTCTGCCCAGACATCAGAAAAAATGTTTCCACATGCTTTCTCAGAGCTTCCTTGTATGCTTTGTCATTTAACATCTTCATTTCTCCTCAGTTCCTACAGTGTCAATGCTAAAAGAGATTGCCAAGGAAGTCCCCCCTGCAAGCCAACAGGAGGAACTGGTGGATGGCCACGTCCAGCCCAGCTTGCCCCCCGAGGCTGCCCAGGAGGGAGACCTTCATCTCCTGTGGGAAGCTCTGGCCAAGAAGCGCCGGATGAGCCGGGAGCCCACCTTGGATTCCATCAGCGAGGTGCCAGAAGAAGAAGAGAAGCTTCAGAAGCTGAGGAAGGAAGAAGCAGAGCAGTCTCACTATTACTCAGAGGAGTACTCCACGTGTGATGAGCTGGCCAGGACAGGAGAAGCAGATTTTTCTTTCACAAGTTCAGATGATGAATCTCGAGCTGGGACTCCTTCGCTAGTGAACTACCTCAAGAAAGCTGAAAAGAGAAGTGTCAGTGTTACCACCAAGGTTCAGTCCACCTCCACGGGCAAGTTGTGGAAACAGTGGGAGAAATCCAGTGTGGAGACTGTTGTGGCTGCCCCTGGTGCCAAGCCAGCTGAACCAGAAATAGCAGATTTAGATGATCCTTCCATGAACAGCGCCGCTGTGAAGATCCAGGCTGCTTTCAAAGGCTACAAAGTCAGGAAAGAGATCAAGCAACAAGAGTGCCCAGTGTTTACTGAGACCTTCAAAGATTTCTCTGGTGAGCCTGGAAGCACCCTGCATCTCGAGTGTGTGGCCCACAGCAAGACCGACATGAAGGTCCGCTGGCTGAAGGATGGGGAGGAGCTGTCAGACGGTCGCTACTATCACATCGACAACTACAGCGATGGGACCTGCTCTTTGATTATCACTGGCCTGGACAGGAAGGATACGGGTAAATACACCTGTGAGGCATCCAATAAATTTGGGAAGGTTTCACACAGCGCGAAGGTGGTGATCGGTGCTGAGGAACCTCAAGCGCTTCCGAAGGAGAAGAGTATTAAACAAAGCACTGATAGTGAGACAGAGAGCTCCTCTGGCAGCGACCTGGATGATGCTTTCCGTAAAGCTGGGAGGAGGCTGCACAGACTCTTCAGAGCCAAGATCTCAACGGAGATATCCGATGTGGAGGAAGAGCTCTTTGTCAGCGCAGACGAAGGGGACGTAGAGGTGGTCGACCATCAGACGTATCGTGAGGACGATCGGTACATTTACATAAAGTTTGAGGTCTTGTCCGAGGCAAAAACAGCTGCCACTCGTTTCAGAGAGATGTTTGGCGCTCTGGGGATTCCCGTGGAGATTGATATTTTGGAACAAGGCCCAAGGAAAGTTGAATTGCGCATTGGGAAAGCAACGCCACCCACCCATGGGAAGTTTGCTCCGCCAGTTCTGAGACCACCGCCGCCTTTGCTGACTTCTGATACAGGTGGGTAAAGCAGACTGGTTTATTCTATGAAAAAGGCATCTGGAGCAGATCAGAAAATAGTCTTCTCGCTCATCAAGTAATTTCTAAAATCTTTTTATTTTTGTGCAGATATTTTCCTGGAAAGTTTACATACTTAAAAAAAAAAAAGATTTTTTAATTATTTTTCACTAGTGTCAGTGACAAGGGGAGGGACTGCAAAGTATTCACTTATTTACAGAGCTGCTTTTCACAGTAGAAATGTCCTCTACTATAATCAGATGGCCATGAATGCTGTGATCATTGTATTTAAATCAAGGAAATGCATTTCAGAGCAGCCCTGAGGGAGAAAGGACATTTGGGCAGCAGCGCTGCTAAAATACATCTTCTAACACAGTTTTTCTTTCTTCCCTCCTGATTGCCTGGCTTTAGCTCCCATGTTCCTGACTGAGCTTCAAAACCAAGAGGTACAAGATGGCTATCCTGTCAGCTTTGACTGCATTGTTGTTGGCAAACCCCTCCCCACGGTTCGCTGGTTCAAGGATGGGAAAGCTATTGAAGAAAATGATCACTACATGATCAACGAGGACCAGGAAGGATGCCATCAGCTGATCATCACGGCTGTGGTCCCCACCGACATGGGTGTTTATCGTTGCCTTGCTGAAAACAACATGGGAGTGGCTTCAACCAAGGCTGAGCTTCGAGTGGACCGTAAGTCTCAAAAGCACTGCAGAAAAAACAGAGCAAAGAGGTCACGTTCAGAGGTGGATATACATTTTTCAAGAAAAACACTGTCTACATTTGAAAAAAAAAAAAGATGTATACAAATTGCCCACAGAATGCTACACTTCCAAACTTCGTGGGTTTCCTTGGGTTTTGCCAACAGTAAGGAGTGGCTCTGAGCAAAGCTTTTGGGATAAAATGAGACCTTTCCATAAATCAGGGGGATGTGGGAGTCTGCTGCTGTAGTGTTATGAAATCGATCACTCACATTAATAAGGAAACAATTACAGTAACATGAAGGTTTTGAAGTTCAACTTACAGAAAACACTTCCTTTTCCATTTAACAGTGACCAGCACTGACTACGAGACAGCAGCAGATGCTACAGAGACGTCGTCTTATTACAGCGCCAAAGAATATGTTTCAAGGTAAAATACCAAACTCTTCACTCTTTTACCTTGGTAAGATGACTATGCTTATTTATATTAAGCCCATTTTTTGCTGAATCTGGCATGGCTGGATTAATGTCATAAAGGAATACCGACCAGCTGAGTTTTCCGGTGAAATAATTATAACAGCATTCATTTGTTGCCTTCGTGGTGGCCCGAATATTTCTCCACAATATCTTCACTTTTAATGTCATATGGTGCTGAATCTGCAGCCATGATGATGAATCACACAAACTGAATTCACCTAAAATAGGTGATCCTGATTCCTAACTCTTCGCTGGTTCGCTGACTTCCTTCTTTCCAATTCAAATCACTTCTTAGTCGAGAACAAGAGGAATCTACCACAGAAGAGGAGCAGTTGCCCCAGATCCTCGATGACCTTCATGATATTCATGTGGCACCTGGAGCACCGCTGGCTAAATTTCACCTGAAGGTGAAAGGTGAGAGGTGCCCACAACACTGCCTGTTGTTTCAGCTTTGCAGTCAGGGTGAAGTGCTGGACAAATTTTTCCCATGTGCTCTTGGAGTCACAGAATCATAGAACCACTGATGTTGGAAAAGACCTCCAAGATCATCCAGCCCAGCTGGATGTAAAAATGATTCTGCCTGTAAAAATGATGGGAACTGTTTTGGCTTCTGTATTCTTGAAACTGGTACTGAAACTGTGATAAAATCCAGAGACGTAGGTGCACGTTTTATTTTCACTGTGAATTCAGCTTTTGGCTCTGTGTGCAATGCAAGGCAAATATAAGTGTTACTTTCTCAGTGTGGAAGGTGTTTGGGTATGGAAAAAAATATAGGCAATGCCAGCAACAGAAGAGATAGAAAGAACTTTTACAAACAAATGCAATTCCACGAATTTTCAGCCAATTTTAATGTGGTAGTCCTTCAAATCAGCATCCATTGGCAGAGCTCATTG
Organism: Tympanuchus pallidicinctus; assembly: GCF_026119805.1. Lineage (NCBI taxonomy): Eukaryota > Metazoa > Chordata > Aves > Galliformes > Phasianidae > Tympanuchus > Tympanuchus pallidicinctus. The sequence continues at coordinate 61,093,401 of NW_026294747.1, read as the reverse complement.
TCCACAGGGATCTGCCTGGCTGCAGATGCTCCCAAATCAATGATGGTAATTCACTCTTTGTGTCTGTGTCGGTTCCTCACAGGGTATCCAGAGCCTCGTCTCTATTGGTTCAAAAATGGGCAGCCACTGAAGGCCTCGGATCGAATCCTGAAGATTGATAGAAGGGAGCTCCACTCACTGGAAATTCTCAATGTCATGAAGTCAGATGCTGGCCAGTACTCAATATTTCTCATCAATTCTGCTGGTTCTGCATACTCATCAGCCAGGCTGGTAGTCAGAGGTGGGTACTGGCCTATTTTGGGTACCCAGTTTTCTCTCTTCCAGTGAGTCTTTCCATTTCACAGTTATTTTCCTTGAGAAAGTCTACCAAGGATAGTCAAGGGAGGTGGGGAAGGTTGTACTTAAATTGTGATGTCCTTTAATCTTAGTTCACCTGTGAATTTACTATGAATCCTAAAGATGAGAAATGCCTTTTCTCTAGGATCCGCTTGTCCCATACATCTCATACCTGCCCAATCCCGTGGACTTTAATGACTGATTTTACTAAAACTGAGTCCTCCCATAAATCATCCTTGAGGCTGTTCTACTTAGACACTACAATTTTGAGATTTGGACTATTTTTGTCATTTTTGTTCATAAATATATTTAATCATCATGTTTTAATACAACTAAGATTTCCATGTAATATGTCCTGCAATGGATAAGCACCTGAAATCATCTTTCTATTTTTCTATCAACTCGATCACAGAAAGGTATTTGTATCTGTCATTTTGCTTCTTTCCATTGTGTTGCAGATCCTGATGAGAAAGAAGAAGTGTCAGAAACAGGTGAGAGAAGCCATAGCAGGTGATGACAGACCCCCTGGGAAATTTTCAGTGGTGTGAACTCACACAGGACGTGTCACCATGTTTCATCAATGTCATTTTCAGATTCCCACGAGCAGCTGATACCACCAAGGTTCCTAGAAAGGTTTACCAATAAAAAGGTGAAGAAAGGTGCGAGCATCACATTGTCTGTAAAAGTTGAAGGTAAGTGGGTAGTTACCTAATCTCCCTGCATGACACTTGGGTTGTATATCTTTGTTCTATATCTTTGTTGTATATCTTTGTGACTCGTTCCGGACTTTCTCTGGGCCCAAGTCATTGCAGCATCATCTCCTGTACTAATCTGAGGTCTGGGGCTGTACTCTTAATTGTAACAAACTTTGTGTAGGCTGAAGGAAAGCACATCTCCACCTTCATATTCCTGTTTGTAAAAATAGGGATAACACTTAGTGGTTTTATGAAGGCGTGTTGGTTAACAGGTTTGTTTTTAGAAGGAGTCTTTATAAGTAAGCCAGATAAAGGTTTGTGCTCCTTTACTACATAACTTATTTTTGGAGAAGCAGGGTTTTTTCACAGTATGGCTCATGATTGTGTGTGAGTAACACCATTAGGAAAACTGAAGTTCAGTGCTTTGGTTTTCCTTCAGGACATCCACCACCAACCATTACTTGGCTGAAAGAAGAGTCTCAGGAAGACATCCTGTGGATCAAACCAGACACTCCTGGATATAAGCTCGCCAGTTCCAATATGCATCACAGTTTAATCCTGCTGGATGTTAAAAAGAAGTACACTGGAGCTTACACATGCATTGCTACCAACAAGGCTGGCCAGTCCATCTGCACTGCCAACCTAGAAGTTGCAGATGGTAAGCCATATGTTAAAGACACTTTCTCCTCATTGCCTTTCATACAGTTCCTAAGAGTGTGACTGATATGGAAATTAACCAAGTCACAACCAAAATAAATATCTTTTCCCAGAATGAGCCATGAATTTTCTTGCCTTGTCAGTGATGATGCTCTTAGCTTCTATAATGTTTTAGATTTTTGAACCTAGCTTTGATTAAAAGCAGCATCTTTTCGGTATAAAGAGCAGACAAATCTGAAGAAGAACCACATTAACCACAAAGAAAACAGAAAGACTATGTAAAATAACTGTCACCATTTACTGTGCCAAGAGCTACAGCAGCATAGCTTGGGCAGTGTGGAGAGATGGGATAGACAGTCCTACATCTGTGTGTGAACAGAGAGGAGCAAAGTGTTTGTGTTGCACAATTGATAGTATGCATCCCAGCTGAGGAAATGTTAATAGGTCAGAGTCACTATGTCAGTATTCCCAGTAATACATGTCGAGAAAATGTGTCTACAGTAAGCAGAACATCCTACGTCTGCTGTCCTCTGATTCTGAACCCTAATCTTGCAGTGAAAGAGGCTGAAGTCCTGACCCAGGAGCGTGTGATGGTATCAGAAGCCATAATGACCACCCTGGGGTAAGTGGCTGAAGCAGAGCAGTGCAGCTATCATCCTGCAGAAGTAAAACAGTGAGAAGTGGGGAGCTTAGTGTCTACAGAAACAAAAAGGCTACTTCCAGTGGGGATCCTGAAGATTCTGAATGCCAACATCTGTAGTACTGACCACTATCTCTCTGTAACTCATCTTTCTCCATCTTTAGCATGAGATTGGCCCTTACCAGTAGGCCTTGATACTGGGCATGCAGAGCATTTATTGATGGACACTAGCAAAACAGTTTGAGGTCCTATGAATGAGGCATCCTATACAGGCAGTAATATGAATGCCAGTCATTTCTTCACGATTATCAAGGAAGGTGGTGACAAGAACAAAGAAAGATTTTGTTCGTTTTGTATAAGAGCCTTGCCCTTTTTGTTCCTGCATACAGCAGGGGGGGTGGAACTAGGTGATATTAAAGCCTCCTTTCAGCCCAAACCATTGCATGATTCCTTTTTGTCTCTAACCAGAGAGCCAAAAAGATTAACAGGGTTAAGGTCTGCATTATCAAAAGGTTCTGCTCACTAACTTCTCACCTGCAACTGCACATGAAGAACCTACCAACTTGCCATTCTTGGCTTGGATTCTGGGAAGATACATTCTGAAAAGTGGTACTCATCTGAACCCACCCTAGCTTCTACAGTGCATCTGCCCTAAAAGAATCGACCAGTTTCACTCCAGGATGTCAATTTGCAGAGCAAATTTCCCTTCCTAAGCATTAGTTTGCTATGTGGAATTGTCTGCCTTCCTCCACTAGGACCATTTTATCGTCAATTAAAAAAACAGAGACCTAGTAGAACTAATTGACACTAGTCAATTAGGTTTATAGCTGGTGTTCCTCTACACGTGTTCTGTTTGCTACACATAGTCTTTATCAGAGTTGATAACTGAAGCTTAGGAGATGGGTGGTTTAACTCTGAAAGCAGTGCATGCCTCCTGCTGCTGCCTGTGCACAGCAGAGATCTTTTCTCATTTAGGGCTTATTACTACACATCTTAATTCAACTTCTAATTCTGCTTTTCTCCTTTTTTTTGTTTTCAGAGCTGTTCATCCCTCTGAAGGTAAGATGAACTTTTTTCTCCTACTTTCACACCTACAGCTGAGATCACCTATGAGTGCCATGATAACCACCTACTTCCGTCCTTCTGTTCTCTTGCAACTCTATGAAATATCATATTTTTGGGGGGACTCTGTTCAAGAGTGAATTGTTTGGAGGAAATGTGAGTGTGCAGTGTTAAAAGCCGGGGAGGTGAAGAAACTGAGGCCTTCCTTCCACAGAAGCTTTTATCTATAATAATAATAATCATCATTATCATCAACTTTCCAATGCCATATTGCATGCATAATAGAAAATTATTTTTTCCAGGAGACCTTGAAGCTGGTAGGGAAGGTGTACCCAGAACTCCTATTTCATTAGCTGATGTTGGAACTGAAGAATTCTTCCAGAAGCTCACCTCTCGTATCTCAGAAATGGTATCTGCAAAAATAAGTCAGGGTAAGCAACCTGGCAGATGCAAGTTCATTAGTATAGAAAATGTAATGCTTTCTTAGTCAACATCTGGTCTTTAAGTATGAGCAAGATTTGTAAAGCAGGTTTTTGGGGCAGTCATCTTGCACAAGTATGACCAGTAGCACATGTTTAGTACCAAGAATTTTTGGATGGGGTGTTTTTAGTCCAGCCAAGGCTGAAAACTGTGCTGGTTTGATGAATTACATGAAAAAATCTGGTTTGTTGAGCCATTTTTCTCGTAGTAAATTTTGCCTTGAAACAAAGGTGTTCTTTGAATGTAATGGTAATGCACACAGGAGGCGTAGAGCCTTATGCATGAGACATTCCAATTGTTTATTCAACCCTGTGCATCAGAAGGAAATCACGTTCAATAATCCAAGTGCTCTTCTAGGGCAGTGCTCGTGTTTTTAACATTGAAAGTTACTACATATTTGCTTAATGTCCAAGTAGGAGATCTTGATTTCATACTTGGTGGTCTTTCTGCTTTTTAGCCACGCTCCGAGTGCCAGGTGCAGAAAGCGATGATGAATCCAAAACCCCCTCTGCATCTCCCCGCCACGGCCGATCCAGACCTTCATCCATTGCTCAAGAGTCCTCCTCTGAATCTGAAGATGGGGATTCCAGAGGAGAGGTGCGACATCTCTATGAGTGCTGCTGTGTGGAGCCAAGAGTTGGACTTGATGGTCCTTCTGGTTCCTTTCCAACTTGGAGTACTCTATGATTCCATGACCTGTATGGACAAATTTCACACAAGGAGAAAGCTTCACTTACAATGATCAGTCTCCAAAGTTTTAAGAATCTCCATCCCCTTTTGGGGTGTACCTCACTGCAGTAGGTACATTTAGAAGTACAACGTATGGGACGTGTGATACAGAGCACAGCGAATCAAGTTCTCTTGTCTCACTCTATGACCTTCAACGACGTGGTCAAAATTTACCCTATATTTTCTCAATCGCTCTTTTGTTCACCACTCAACTTCAGGAAGTAAAAGCTTGATTTTCTGTGCCCTTGGATACAGTTGGCCAAAAGAATTTTGTTGAGAATTTCTTCCCATGGGAATAGCAGTGAAAAATTAGTCAATACCCATATGTTTGGGATGTTTATATCAAAACATTTCTCAAAGAAGGAGAAGATGAAGAAAAAAAAAAATGGAACCTTTGACAACGTTGGCCATTCTTCTCCTTTGTCACAAAATTCACTCATTCATTATACACAACCCAAACACTTTGGACAGTTTTGAAAATAAGTTGTTCCAATTGCAGAAAACATCAAACAGTGCTTCTCCTTGCCATAAAGGGGCTGTTAGATAAAACGTAGATAAACGCTTCTGTTCTGCTGGTGTTTCTGTATTCACTTCAGAACTGCAAATAACTGTTGTTTCATCCCTGCAGATCTTTGATGTCTACATGGTCACAGCTGACTACGTGCCCCCTGTGCCTGACAAGGAGGCCATCACTTTGAAGGAAGGCCAGTATGTGGAGGTCCTTGATTCAGCTCATCCCCTGAAGTGGTTGGTCAGGACCAAACCCACAAAATCCAGTCCTTCTCGGCAGGGCTGGGTATCTCCAGCTTACCTGGACAAGAGATTAAAGGTGACTGATCATGCTGTATTTATTTTCTATCTACAATTAAGTTTGCCATTCTTAGCCATCTCTCTTGCACAATCTGACAGGGAGGAAGCTATTGAAGGGATCTTGATGGAGCTTTTTTTATATTCCCCATGATTGCAGGGGTATCTGGGTTTGAAAAACCTTATCATCCTCCAACTAATTACAAACTTCTGCTTTAGAAGTTATTGAAAGGGACGTGGGGGATATTATTCAGCAGCTACTGACTAAATCATTGTCAGGTGAATATATTTCTTTTTTCTTGTGTTTTAGTTGTCACCAGAGTGGGGAACAACAGAAGTTCCTGAGTTCCCTGGAGAATGTGTTTCTGAGGATGAATATAAAAGGAAGCTCAGGTAAGCTCTTGTAGTTTGATATTTGCAGTGCTGATTCTTGTTGTCTTTTGATGTAACATGAATGTTGGCATTGAGGTACTCCTGCCAGAGATGTTCCTCTGGGATTTGCCATCTACTCTTTCTAAGACTTAGAATTTTTGATGTTTGAGTGACTTCTGCCATAAAAAAGCCAAGGAAAATTCCAGGCAATCTATATCACGTTGAGGAACTTGAAAGAAGGATTTTAGTGATGGAATTCTGGAGGCTCTATATTTCACACACACACACACAAACAAACAAACAAAAAAACCTTACAATTTGGTACCTCTGTTACTTCTGTGTGCTCTATATCAGATAAACAGTTTTCTGATAAATAGTGAAAGCTCTCGCAGAAGCCCCGCTACAACCTCTTGTTAATCTCTTGTAGTGCAGCATGTTCTGAGTGTTCTATCATAGGGATATTTGCATTTTTGGTTGCACACTGTGGTAATAAAATTGCTGCTATTTACTTTACACAGGTCATTTTGTCACTTGTGTTCTGTTCCATCAGTCCTAGCAGTAGATACCTGTAAGGTAGGAGTAGGTGTCCCAATGTAAGTGGGGTATCCAAGTTCCCCCTGTGATCAGATCCCTTACAAACCTATTCAGCTCACTCCAGGATATCTATTCCTCTGATCAAATGCCTCTACTTTTCATGCCAAAAACCCCTCGGTATGCTGAGGATAATAGTGATGATTGTTCTTTCTTCTTGCTTGTTCTTTTTCCCTCCCTTCAGTGTTCTTATTCAAGAGCTCTTGATCTCAGAAGAGGATTACATTCAAGATCTACAGTTCCTCCAGACTCATCACCTTAGGTACATCGAGACCTGTCCCAATGTCCCAGGAGCTATCGCCAGTCAGAAATCCACCATCTTCAGAAATATTGATGATATCACTCACTTCCATTCCAGGTAGGCATCCCCATGTGCCTTCCTTTAAGACCAAAAAGTGCCTCACTTAGTGGTTTTACAGCTATGCCAGCTACGGTTACAGAAATTCAAGCAAAGAGGGACAGCACCGTGCTGGGTAAAGAGACATTGGGAAGCTTAATGCAAACATTCAGCATCCCTTGGTCCCCCAGTCATTTCCTTTGGTCTGTGTTGACCTGAGCTCGTGCTGATTTAGAGATCTGGCTGTGTTCTAGCCTCACTGCATCGCCTTCTCCTCGTTTCTCTTTTCTTCCACAGTGCTTTCCTCCGAGGCTTGCAGAAATGTGACACTGATGATGATGTGGCCATGTGCTTTATTAAACACGAGGCAGAATTTAACAAGTACATCCAGTACCTGGTGGGGCGGGTGCAGGCCGAGTCAGTTGTTGTCAGCAAAACTGTCCAGGATTTCTACAAGGTAAACAGCAACCAAAGTACCTCTAGAACATGCATGAAGAAGTACCATATGAGTATTTTTCCAAGTATAATCCTTACTACTGCTGTTCATAATGATAGTTACTCATTCTTCTATGTATTTTGTTTTTCCAGAGATACACAGATGAAATTTTAATGAACGAAGATCCTTCACAGACACTTATCCCACCATTGCAGCACTATCTGGAAAAACCCATCAACAGGATCCAGCAGTATCAGACTATTATCAAGGTGAAGAGCATATGCTACACCTTGTTTCTGATAGCTTTATGTTCTGCTTTGTGCAGCCTGTGGGGAAAAATCCTTCTTTATTTTCCCTTTCTTAGCTTCTTTCTGATGTAACTACTGTCAAAAGCTTGAGTAAATGGAGGCAGTAATCACTGTCAGTGATGTTACTCTCTGAATAGTTTTATGACTATAAATCCAGATGACAGTTCACAGTTTCCAGCACCACAAACCAACTCCAGCCCCCAGACCACAGACAAAAGTTTAAAAACTGCACTTTTCAATAGTATTTTTCATGGGAAGTAGCACAAAAGTATCCAGAAATAAGACTGTCTTGCCCAAAAAAAACAAAATGTACTTCAGCATACAAAAGTTTGGATAGTTTGAAGAAGGATCAGATTGAATTTCTAATTTTGAACACCTGCCTGCACACAAACATTAAAATTTTAAGGATGTCTTGGAACAGAGAGCAAACATAGGTGCTTCCCATGTCTTCAGAGTTGGAATAGAGGCACGTGAACAAACATGAGGGGAAAAAAATGACTGCTATTTCATACTTGTTCAATCCTCTTGTATTTCTATCTAATGTCTACTCTTAGTTTAGCATTGCCCCATGAATGACATTGTCAGGGTGAGCACTAGAGGAACTACAAGGGATACATTTAGGACTGCGCTTATTTTTTTTCACTGCACAGTAATATCCACAATGTTTCCCCACAGGAATTAATCCGAAACAAAGCAAGAAACAGCCAAAACTGCACTTTGCTGGAGCAGGCTTATGCCATCGTGTCTGCACTCACCCGAAGAGCAGAAAACAACCTCCATGTCTCACTCATTGAGAACTACCCAGGGACCTTGGAAAGCCTTGGTGAACCCATCCGACAGGTAACTGTGATATGTGCACCATTGCTAGTGCACCTTATGTCCTACAAGATGCTCCACTAGAAGCTCCATTAGAAGCTCCATGTATGAAACAGAGTACTTGTTTATTCCCTTTCTTGCTGTTTGGTGTGACACGTCTCAGTATGTAGGAAAGATGGGTCTACTGGCTTGACAAAGGTTTAAAGGACAAGAGTACTGATGCTCATGGGCCAGCTCACATGTGATGTACTTCTTTCCTTTTCCAACACTCTCCACATAGGATAGGATTTGATTTGGCCCACTCCCCCACCATGATCTTTACAGTGTGTCCTTCTTCATCTTCTCCTATTATGGGCAAAGTGCATGGACCAATTTCACCTTCTTTTAAAGAGACTAGTTTGCAGGGCTTGTCAGTTCAAGGAAACATAACATACTTTGTATGTGCTCCAGTGACAACCTGTGATCAGTTTATGTCATTTCAAAACTCAGTCGTGTGTCTTCAGAAGAGCTGTGTGCTTCTCCAGGTCACTGCAGGAACAGGAGCATAGAGGAAAGATGACCTATCTATTAAGAAACCAGCGTAGGACTACAGGGGAGACCTTATAGCTCTCTACAATGACTGGCAAGGATGCTGTAGCAAGGTGTGGGTTGGCCTTTTCTCCCAGATAACAGTGATAGGTTGAGAGGTAATGGCCTTAGGTTGCACCAGGGGAGTTTCAGGTTGGATATTAGGAATAACTTGTGAGAAAGAGTGGTTAGGCACTGGAAGAGGCTGCCCAGGGAGGTGGTGGTGTCACCATCCCTGGAGATCTTCAAGCACTGTGGAGATGTGGCACTGAGGGACACGGTCTGTGGGGCATGGCTGGGGGTGGGTTTGGGTTGGACCTGGTGATCGATCTTACAGGTCTTTTCCAACCTGATTGATTCTATGTTTCTTGACTTCTAGCATACTTACTCAAATTTTGGTCTCTGTAGACTGATTGTGTCACGTTGGGCAATTCATTAACTCTGCTTCTTTGCGTCCCCTCTTTCCTGAGAATCACAGTGTTCTGCTGAGTGGAGTTGTAAGGTTAATTACAGCGATTTTGAGACAGTCTGGTACAACTCAGCTGTCTGCATTTAGACATCTGATAACAAAAGCCCACTGAATCACACCCCAGGTGTGCCTGCTTCTCCCCAGTGGTGCCAGGGGGAACCTATTAATTAGAGTTGTCAGTTCATGAGGGTACAGAAAATGAACATCCTGCTCCGGTGAAGGAGATCAAATGAGTGTGTAATAAACCACGTTGTAATAAAACAGTGGTGCATAGGATAAGGATACAATGGTTAAAATTGTTATCCCCAAAAATTGGTTATCTCTTTGCTGAGAAAGGGTATAATATCACCACAGCAATTATTCCAGTATAACTATGTGCTCTTTCTTCTTTTCCTGCCAGGGCCACTTCATTGTGTGGGAAGGAGCTCCAGGAGCTAGAATGGCATGGAAAGGACACAAAAGACACGTCTTCCTCTTCAGGAATTATCTTGTGATCTGCAAACCGAAGCGAGACACGAGGACAGACACCTACAGTTACATCTTCAAGAATATAATGAAGGTCAAGCAAATGAAAAGCCTTTTAGAGTTCTTTACTAAGCCCAGTGTCAACCCTACGGCATTACGCATGAGGGTGGTTATGAGCCCCACCCTGAGATACCCTTTAATACTGGACATGACTTCCCTGGAATATAATAATTACTGCCAGGAAAACGTTTATTTGCTATCCAAAAGTCAGAAATACCAAGGAAAGGGTTGCGAAGTGACTCTGATTGCTGTTCAGCCAAAGCCATGTTGCATTTCTCCCACTGTCTGACAATTACTCTAATTTCCAATTTTGCTGTTAGAGCATGTAACATAGCTTTGATGGGAATGGCATAAGTAGTGTCCACTGAAGAGTGTATGCACTGACAGCAGGAGACTTGCTGGTGTTTAATAACTGTTTCCATTTAAAACCTGTATTGATAATGTTTCTGATTCACAAAGGCTAGGCCCAGATCTGAATCGTACTAAGCTCTGAGATTTCGGTTCTGGCTGGAATTCAGTCCTACCTGAAATGAACAAAGGATTTGTGTTGACTTTCTTGCACTCCTCCTTTTTGCAGCTGAACAACATAGATGTGAACGACATGGTGGAAGGGGATGACCGTGCCTTTGAGATCTGGCACGAGCGGGAGGACTCAGTCCGCAAGTACCTCCTTCAGGCTCGTACAGTGAACATCAAGAACTCCTGGGTGAAAGAAATCTGTGGCATACAGCAGCGAATCAGCCAGCCTGTCTGGAGTGAGTATGGCTTGCTTGGGATTGGCTCCCTGATTGAAGAAGGAGACTTTTTTTCTAGGACAAAGGAGACCATTGAGGGTCATCTGTCACCTCCTCAACTGAACGAGGGTTGGAGGCTTCCTGCAGGTTAAAACCACATCACTGCTCTAAATAGCAATTTGCACAGCCTGACTGCAAGCAGTAAGCTTTAACTGGAATGGTTGTAGTTAAGTACTCCATCTGAACTAGGATAGGCACCTTGATCAAGTCCATAGGATATGACTCCATTTACCATCTAGAGAACCAGGACTGTATATCACCAAAGCGATCAGCTTTACGTGTCAGATGTCCCATAGGACCTGTGTGATTTGGAGGCAATAGCAGAGCGAGTGAATATCTTTCTTATTACTCTTCAGTGTCCATAGACCAAGTCTGTAAAACACAGGGTGATGAGCTGAGAAGAGATGGCTCTCCACTGCAATTTCAACACCCCCCGTGCACAGGTTAGCTTTGATAGAGGATTAGCCATAGGCTGAGGTAGTTGCTCAGTTCTGTCTTCATATTAAGACATCCTTGCCAATAAAAGGGGCGTTTTGCAGCACAGTCATGGAACCTCAGAATCACAGGGATTGGTAGGGGCCTCTAGGGATCATTGAGTCCAACTCCCTGCTGAAGCAGGTTCCGTAGATTGCAGAATAGTCCTGAAAATGAAGAGAGAAATGAAACACTGAATCACCTAAAACATGAATTGCTGTTGGCACTAGAGGTGCATTTATTCTGGCAGGGATTGCAGGAAGGTAGACAACCACAGGATTTGATGACAAAGACCCCAGACCACTCCATTGGAAAGATCCACAAGGTTTGAACTAGAGCCCTACCTCTAACCATAAAAAGTCCCTTGTTACTTCATCAGGTGTCAAACATTTCACTTCTGGCTTACAATGCTGGCTTACAAATCCATGTGTCTGGGCACATGGATTTGCTTTGGATCTTTATGTTGTCATCCAGGTTGCTTCATTCTCACTGTCATTTCCAGAATTCCAGAAATGCTGCCTATCATCTTATCTTGCAGCAGCCATCCCATAGACACCCTATCCTCCTTGGGGGTAACCTGTTATTCTGTTTCAGTTCCTCCAGACTTTGAGGAAGAACTGGCAGACTGTACAGCCGAGCTGGGAGAGACAGTGAAGCTGGCTTGCAAAGTGACAGGAGCTCCCAAGCCATCTGTCAGCTGGTACAAAGGTATGAGAATCACATCAGGAAACACGTACTCCACGTTTCTTCTCTCTGTACTTTGCTCTGTGTCAAGCTGTCAGTGAGTAATCTAAAGGCTGGTCACCTAGAAATACCTAATTCTAGCCTTAATGTTAGCTGTAGGTAATATAGATCTTTCTGTGACAAACGATTTACCCAAAGAGTGATTTATAGAATCATAGAATCACAAGGGCAGAAAGGACCTTACAAGATCATCCAGTCCAGCCATCCTCCCATTTACCTACAGGAAGGTTTTCTTTTGAGGGTGGTGAAGAGCTCATTCTTCAATCACTAACATCAGGTGCTAGAAAGCAAATGCAGCTCTCATTCCTCTGAAGTGGACATGCTGGATAAAAGTCCTGTGGAGAAAACATAACTGATACTGAAATATTTACAAAGAGTTTTTTCCCTTAATTTTTAAGATGGAAAGCCAGTGGAGGTGGATCCCCATCACATTATAATAGAAGATCCTGATGGCTCCTGCACACTGATCTTGGACAACCTCACAGGCGTTGACTCAGGACAGTACATGTGCTTTGCTTCCAGTCCTGCTGGCAATGCCAGTACCTTAGGAAAGATCCTTGTTCAAGGTAAAGACCTGCACAGAGGTGTTGTTTCAAAGGGCAATGTAATTCCCTAAGCATCAATATGAAGACACTCCAGAAGTTTTATATAGCATGCAAGAGAGATTAATTTTTCTTGAAGATACAGTAGCGGTGAAATCTCAGGTCAAAAAAGAGGTCTTTACTGCCTTGTGCACTGAAATCCTGAGAATTGTCTGCTCAGGGACACACCTTTGTATCTGTTAGAGCATTGTCATATTTCCAGCTGTTCACTGCCTTTACCTTTGCTTTGCAGTGCCACCACGGTTTGTGAACAAGGTTAGAAATGCTTATTTTGTGGAGGGTGAGGATGCTCAATTTACCTGCACTGTCGAAGGAGCACCGAGGCCTCAGATCAGGTCAGTTCCTCAAGCAGCTTGGGAACAAATCCCACATTCCCATTTTGTATGGTCTGAAGACCCTCCTTGCTTGTTTTTCCCAAGTAATGATCCTTTCTTCCCTGAGCTTTTTACCCTACAACCATCCCCACACTGGTTCTTCCCTATCCCGCCCTTCCTTAGCTTCTCAATATTTTTTTTCTGGCTGGAATCTGGAGCAGTACTTACAGATAATGCTTAGATATAAACACTCATGCCCTGACAACATTTTGTCGTCGCTTTATTCTCCTTGTCCTACACTTGAATCGAGCAAACCATCTGAGATAATCAGGAAGCTCAATATAACTTCTCAATGATTAGAAGCACATTTCCCTGCATTGGCTGATGAGATTTCTTGAGAAGGGTCTCTGCACCCCACGTATTTCAGTATCCATGTGTGATCTACCTTTCTGCATGACTGTCTTCCAATAAACAAGCATTAGCTAATGATTAACTCCTGATTTGTATGCTCACTGGTCTGATAAATGGATCAGTGAACTGGGAATCTCTTGATACTGCTTTTTTTTCCTGGCTCATACGAAGTGTTTTCCCATGCAGATGGTACAAGGATGGCATATTGTTGAAGGACACAAATAAATACCAAACTTTCAGTGAACCACGGAGTGGTGTAATAGTCCTGGTGGTCAAGAACCCTTCCAATGAAGACATGGGACACTATGAATGTGAAGTAAGTTCAGAGAGATTTAGAGATCTGCTGACATGACGTAGACTGGAGAAGTCACTGCACTGAGATCCATTGCATGGGATTAGTGACTGAGAAGTTGTTGCTGTGTGCCATATCAAAAATGTTTATACAAGTCAGGTTCTCCCTTGATCTGGACTTTGAACATCTGAAAGCTTAGGATGACTCTGATCTGAGAGTTTGGTTGTTCTAGTTATGATAGAGTGAGCTTACTCTGGAACTTAAATCCAGATCTCTAGAGCTACATCTTTGCAAGTTTGGGATCATTCTGATGTGATTATTTTCTCAGGACCACCTTCAAACTAGAACAGATTTATGTCACTACAAATCCAAGAGGAAGAAGTAAAGTAAATAGAAATGGAAACCACTGCCATTCCTGTATATTTAGCAAGCATTCATGGGAAGTATCTCAAAATTAGAATGAACATGCTGTAAAATATTTTCTAAAAATCAGTCATAGTCTGTGCACTCACAGTAATAAAATAGTAATAAGCTCTCAGGACTCAGCAATGAAAGGGGATGTGGCTGAGCTCACAGCAACTTCACAGTTTTTCCATTGATTTTTATGTGGTCTGATCCAATTTAAAGACTCCTGCTAGGATTTTAGCAAAACCACATCACCTGGCTAAGATCCGAAGATCCAGGGTTGCTTTGGTTGAGTAAGATTCAGTAGACTGAAGGATGATTTAAAAAAAACACAAAACGAAACCACACAGCTGTTTAACACAACTGTTTAACTACCACTTCAATGGCAGGAATCTGAGCTCTTAGCAGAGATAGTTACCTTAGGACCAAATCACAGAGCAAACAATGAGTAACTAAGCTAGCTGTTGTTCCATCACTTATTTGTGTAAGTCATTCATGGTAAAGCATTATAATGAACTTACTGAGCAGCATGTGTTCATTGAAACTCTGCTCAGGCCTAGGGGCACAGATTCATCTGCTTCTGTTATCAGGTAATTGCAAAATACTTATTGTTAGAGTATGGGAAGATTTTACTGTAGAAAAGCATCCTGCATTTTATTCAGTACCGCATAATTCTCTTTAGCTGGTGAACAGATTAGGGTCAGCAAAAAGTGGAGCAGAACTTTACCATCACACTGCTGCAGCCCTGACCCAGGAGAGGAGAGGAGACCAAGCCATCACCATTGAAGGTATGGTCCTTGTCCAGCTCTGTGAGTATGTCAGTGTATTAACTCTAAAACCATCTCATTGAGGCTCAAACATATTTGCCATCTTATCCATGTTGATTGTTGGTGTCCATGTATCTGTATGTCCATCAAGACGTGCATGGGTACACTGCAGCTCAGCCATATACTCATCACCGTCTGTTGATTTCCAAATCTGGCAAATCAACTTCATCATATAATGTTCATAAACACATTATATGAGAAAGCAGGCGTAAATGAAGGGTATGTCACACCAGCCAAGAAAAATGTTTCTGTTCCTGCTGAAGTACTTGGAAATGTATGTCAGCCTGGCAGAACACGAGTTACGTTTTTCTGACAGAGAACAGGGGCCAGTAAATAAAGCGGCAGATATATTGTGATCCTTTCCTGAAATGCTACTGAAAACCTTCTGGAATTATTAGGAAAGGAGAACTGACTGCTGTATATCCTGCACAATAGTTCAACCCTTTGCTAGGACTACTCACATAATCACAGAATCTGTTCCATTTTTTCCATGCATCTTTCAACTGAATCATACGGGCTGATCTTACACCATCCAATAACACATCCCTTTATTAGCACTTCAACTTCCTCAGTTGCCTTCCTGAAGATACCTTTTTACTAAAGGAACTTACACAAGCAGTCTGCTAGGTACACAAATCTAGATTAGTGGCCAAATCTGAGAATGGAATATTCCCTAGCATTCAAAATTGTTTCTTCATACATGTTAGGAGCATCCTTGCATGGCTGAGCATGGGACAGCCAGTGCTGTCTCCCTTGAGCAGCCCCCAGAAGCAGTTCAGGAGGTAATACAGCCAAGGGACAGTAGATAGTAGATAGCTTACTGCTTTGAAGGGTGAGAGAGAGGACTGGGGTAGGCATAGGTCATTCCATGCCAACAAGCATCGATGTCAGAGAGCTCTTCCAGATGCAGGCAATTGGGACATGGCAAAAGAAAGCCAGAGGTTCGCCAAGAACTGTGGTATATTCTTTCCTCATCATCGATGTTTTCATATTAACTCAGGATAATAACAAGAGTTCAAGTGTACTTTTGACAGGGTTTGAGTGTTGTTATCCACATGCAAGTGAGGGCCATCAAATATAAAGACCTTCTGACCAGAGTCTGGAAAAATACTCAGGGAAAATGGTTCTCCACAATCCTATTTCCTTATCTTTATCCCCATATTGGCTCTGTCTGAGAGAGGGTCCTGGTCAGCATGGAGCATGGGGTCAGCCCTCTGTAGACACCAGTAATGCATTGCTACACATTAAGAGGGTTCAGACACACCAGGGCATTAACAGCAGTATCCAGATCTATGTACTCACATATTTTGGTTTTATGCTTGCTTTCCTTGTGGTTCTTTACAAGAATACTGTAAATCATCAAGCAGCATTGCAGGGAGAATGGTGTCTGTAGAGCAACACTACAATTATTTCGGTAGCATAAATGTTGAGGTACTTTAATGATTTGTCCTTGCTGAGACATAGAGAGAAAAATAACTCACATGCAGTATGTAGAGGAACACAAATTACTGTTAGGATGGCATATCTTCATGAAGTTTCCTTGTGCCAAGAATGCTATAAAAGCAAAGGTTGTAAAACAGCTCATGGGGTTACAAATTCAGCCCTGAATTAATCATGCGATGTCACTCCCACAGCCATAAACAGAAAGATTTTGTGAGCTTGTTGGAAGAAATGTAATTGGAGCTTGTTGCTATGAAATAGTCTCTGGTCTGTGATTTGCAATTGACTGAGCTTGGTAATAGGGAAAGAAATAGATCCCTGAGTGACCTCCAGGGTGAAACAGTGGGAGCTGCTCCAAGGCAGCCGAGAGCAATGAGCAGGCTCACCCATGGGCCACGATGGCTGTTCTGAGCAGAATCATATCAGGGATAAGTTTGGCACAATACGCTTGTACCAAAGTGGGAGGGAGTCAATTGCTTCTCTGGGAATCAGTGACCACTTTGATCTACCTATTGAAAAATCAAGCTCGTCTGGTAAAGAACAGGAGGATGGATGGATCTCAGGAAGGCTTTCGCTTTCCATCCTTACAATCTTTTCTCTGTGTGAAAATTGGACTATTTATAACTTCACCAAGACGACTACATTACTGCTGTGTGGTTTTACTACATCAGAAAATGGCTGCTATGTCCGTTTTCCAGTTTACCTGATTTACTGTTGGTTCTGGGAAGTGACTACAATAAGAGCCTCCTGAGACACCCAAGGGGCTTTAGTTGCAGTTGTGTTAGCTTTCATTTTCTTGTACTGTGTTTTACACCGAGCCAAACCTACTATCACAATTGAGATCCTATTAGTACAGTGGTTTACGGGCCCTGACCGGCAGCCAGTGGTGGTCATCAGACCAACACTTGGGGTCTTAAAAGCAAAATTCTTGCCATTAGGTTTAAATTCGTGGTATGGAAATTTGCAGATCAATTGGAAGGATCAAAATCAAAAGGATGGAAACCACTGAACTAAGGGACCCCCTGACTTCTGCCTTCAGTCACACTTGATTTTTGCACTGAAGTCAACGGAGAGTTGCTTTAAAAATCCTCTTTCTGTAGACATATGAAGAATTTTAGACACATCAAAAAATGCAATGGAAAGAAGATCTTTCTCTTTGACTTCAAGTTGACTGTCTGCTTTGTGGCCACTCGCCTTGCTGCTTAACCTCCATACAGCAGATCTGACCCAGCGTGGGCTGGCGTGCTCTGGCATCCTTTTTTAACACGTTGTTATTGCAATTCCCTCATCCCACATTCACTAACTTGTTCATTTTCTTCCCAACAAAAACCCAGTGTTTCTGAGAAGTGCTGAATTTTCATCTGGGCAGGCAAGTCTAGAACAGTGAGTAGTAGGAGAAAGGATGGGATATTCAAGTGAAGATAAAACCTGAAGTACCCAAAGTATAGCACAGTGACAGCAAGGCAACAAGTATCCTTATAGCTTTCTCTCAGTTCTCATGCAGAGCTTAGGGCAGATTCGTTACCCAGTGGTCACCACTCCTGGAGGTGTAGGTGAAACACAGAGATGTGGCACTGAGGGACGTGGTCAGTGAGCATGGTGGGGTGGGCTGGGGTTGGACATGAGGATCTCGGAGGTCTTCTCCAACCTTAGCGATCCTATGATTCTACCTGGCTTTTGATAACATCCCTCTTGCAAGCCACGTGTCCCGGGGCTCTGAAATGTAAGACTGCTTTAAATGCAGAGGAACACTCAGCCTCCCAGTTTAGGGAACTGCTTTATGCCCCTGAGTTTCCCATATTGCAATTGGCTTTAGCCTTTCATGTCAGATTTGTGCATCCCATGCTGTGGGTTCATCTCTGAGATATACGCACCATGCAGTGTGGAAATGGGTTTGAGCTTCACGGAGTGGGAAAAGTAGAGCTTAAAGTTTGTATGAAAGGCCACACTGGAAACCATCTTTCAACCATTCAGAGCAACCAGAGCCGACTTCCATTCAGGCTAAGCCTAAATGTTCCGTAACTCACAAGGCACTGATTGAATGCATTAACCAAGGAGGAGTCTGGCCCTACAGAAGCACTGGCTGACCCTAATGCTTACAGCTTTTAACCTGCTTCTCAGGGCCTCCTGCTTTGCAAAGCTGTTTTCCTACAACGCTCTCAAACAAGTTGAAATGATAAATCCGGTGCTGAAATGGATGCAGAATATTTTCCTCTCGGGAAAAGAAACCCAGATTCTCTCATCCTACTTTCATGTGGTTCTATCCTTTACAGAGGGCTGTGTAAATCCTCCCTCACGCCTCAGACACAGCACATACAAAACAGATGTGTTCTGCAGTGAACTGTGAGTCATCAGGACCCACTTGATAGAGGTTTTACAACAAATTCGGTTTGCAACACAATTGAATCTCTCGCTTTTTGTGTTTTTAGGGATATGTGGTTTTTTTTTAATTTGCAGTTCACTTTGAATTGTACCAAATTGAAATGACCAGAGCTGCTTGATTATAGGCTGGCTAGAAGGCTGCAAACCAATTGCTGGAGAATTATTTTGAGATTAAATGAAGTTTCTTAGAAACTTTTCTAACTTATTCAAGAAGAGGTGGGGCTTGATGTTGATTTTTTCTTTTTTCTAGATCTCACATAAGTTCAGTGGTTCAGAATAGGTTCTAAACAGCCCAGTTCTGTGTCTCGATTTTATTCCAGCAGAAAAATATTTATAGATATTAAGAGGAAGTTTTTCCCCCAGAGGGTGGTGAGGCACTGGCACAGGTTGCCCAAGGAGGCTGTGGGTGCCCCATCCCTGCAGGCATTCAAGGCCAGGCTGGATGTGGCTCTGGGCAGCCTGGGCTGCTGGTTGGTGACCTGCACACAGCAGGGGGTTGGAGCTGGATGAGCGCTGTGCTCCTTTGCAACCCAGGCCATTCTATGATTCTGTAAGTTGGGGACCTGCTGAAAATCTCTATTGGCTCTTTATATGCTATCTTTTGTAGTTCCAAAAACGTCCGTTTGAACAAATACTTGCAAAGTCATTGAATCTTCTATCACTTTTTTTCTATATCTTGGCATGCCTTACAAGATTCTAGCTCAGCATGGGGCAGGGCTCACAAAAGCTGCACACGCTAGAACAAAAGGGAAGGAGCAAATGTAAGTGTGCTACAGGGCTACCTTGGGGCTTCCTGAGATTTTTGATGCTCATTTTCTGTTCTGATGATAATGATTTTCGTTGTCATTGTTGTCAGCTGGGATTTTGCATCTAGTCCACAGTAGGAAGTGTTCAGTGTTTGGGGGAAACCCTTCAAGTAAGTGAAAGCACAGTTGAAAGCATTTCAGCTCTCCAGGATTTCCCATCTCAAAGCATTTCCAGGTTTCTTACACCATCACTGCTGTATTACAGGGAAGGAAAGAGGTAAAAAACGCAGTAACTTGTCTTCTCTATTTGGCCTTTCAAACAAAAGTCAGGATCTCACAGTAGCAAAAAAAACCAACAGTTTTTGAAATATTGTTCTCAACACAGTTATTAGCAAATCTAAATTACTAAAAGAGCATTTGAATCCTCATTCTTGGTCATAATCACTAAACATGATGCTGGAAATAACCACAGAAAGCATGGATGGGATGGTACAGGCGTTTTGATTTTTTTTTTACTCCAGTCTATTTTGATTAACTGAGCAAAGTTAATTTCATCATTTCAGCTTTTGCCTCTCTTTAACCCCATGCTGTTCATACTGTTTTCTTTGTAGTCACTGAACAAGAGACTAAAGTGCCCAAGAAAACCATCATCATGTAAGTGCTGATTATTTTTTGTTGTTTTCTGGTAACATTTGTGTTTTGCCTTGCTGCCTCTGCATGATCCAATAACAAGCTTGTGTTTATTGGCCATGCAAGTGTGTTCGCCCCTCTCCCACCAGATCTGATGGTATTTTGTGTAGTGCAAAGCAACCACCTGAAAAATCTTACTGTCCATTTCAAAGAAATAGCAACATTGCAGCTAGGCAGAGCACAGGCCAAATTTTTGTTAGGATACAACATGAGAAGTAGTTCCACTGAATATTGCTGGAGTTGCACAAGAGCTCAAGAAGGTACAATCTGAATCAGAGCTTTGAAATAAACCAACGTTAGGAACTGGGTACTCAAAAAGACCAGCAAACATAACAAATACAGCCTACAGTGTTTTCTTTGTGGGAGCTCATCAGCCATTAAAATCTTTAAGCATCTTCTTGGTTTTAAGTAACATAAACAAGGGCATAACTGAATTGTATGATACTGGAAGAGTGTACTTACATGCTAGGTTGTCAGAGCTCCCTCAAGACATTCAACTTAGTCCTTGGGTAAGTGCTTTCCCACAAGAGTCATAATTCTGCTAAAACCAGCCCTTGCTTTGGACATGACTGTAATAGTTGCCATTTTTTGAAGTAATTTTTTAAATGATGAGGCTGATTTGTGAAACGACAGCTAAGATATGACTCAACAAGTGCTTTATCTTTCCTTCCATTATTTTCTGTGATGACTATCAGTTATCATCCATGTCCATCTGGAGCCAGTGGTCTGTATGAAGCCATGGCCCCAACACCCAGCAACTCCTACCCTGAGCCAGCAAGTAGGCAGAGAACGGGAAGGATGAACAAGACTTAGGTCTGCCTTTGACTAATTTCTTTGAGTTAACAATTTGAGTCATTACCTTTTTTTAACCTTTCAAATACCAGAAAATGAAGGTGCAAGGTTCGGATTTCCATTGGGCAGCAGAACAGAGACAAACTTCTTGATACTGCATTCAGAAACATCCCAAGAAAGTCCTGAGCAGGAAGCAATCTCTCTCATCCAGACCACGCTTAGTGAATCTTACCTTTCTACATCTCTGCACCTGGAAATCATGTGGAAAAATGCTTTTTTTCACATCTCCCCTCAGTAAGCTAATAGTAGCCCTTCCCCCTTTATGATTTCAGATCAGAAGTAGCACCTTCTATTGGCTGATTAAATAATATCAAAATAATGCAAAATACCATCAGATAAGCTGGCTTCTAAATTTCTAACACGCTGCATTGGACAGCTCAGGAATTGATTCTTAAATTAAGGGCTGTGGCCCCAACAGGGTGTATGTTGGTACATTTATGTGTGGGATCTCAGAACAAGGTTGAGAGTTGGACTAGATGATCACAGTGGTCTTTTCCAACCCTAATGATTCCATGATTCTAACGGAACTTGTCCTCCCTTTGCTGGTAGGATGGGGTTGTAAGCTCATCTGGGAGGCCCTCAAGCTAAAATGAGGGTGATGATGGAGTATGGTTTGGGATCAGCTTGTTAAGGGCACATTGCAACTTTTAAAATATAGCAAGCTGAGAAACAGAAGCATTTTTGAAATTACCAGAAAATAGGCAGGAAATAAACTGACAGATAATTTAGAGACAAGATTGAGCACTGTCCCTGTAAATCCCAGAGCCAAGCAAGCATTGAAACTTTGCAATATAGAGCTAAGTCTAGTGCAAACACAAGTGGGCTCATTCATATCTGCATCAGGAGGGACTTGGTTTTGGATAGGTCAGAAAGGCACTGTGGTCACAATGAAGGCTCTGCAGAGCAGTGTCAGCAGACAAGGTCAGCGTGGGAAGGCAGAGCAGAAAGGTGATGGTAACTTGTGGGAAAGAGCAAAGCAGGAGCAGATGAGCCTGGTCAAGTCAGGTGCTGAGGCTGGTGAGGGAACTGAGAAAAAAGAATAAAAATTATTGCTTTGTACATAATCACTCCTTCCTGGATCTGGTGGTTGTCTTTATCCTTCAGTTCATTCTATTTTTTTATTATTATTCAAGTCTCTATTGCTTGGAGGTAGAATGAAAATCTGAGGGCAGAAACAAAATCACCTTTCCTCTTGGCTCCACTGAAGCAGCCACCTCTGCAGCAGAACTTCAGATTCCTTACACTTGCAAATCAAACTCTGTCTTTACCTTCAGGTTTTTCCATGTAAAAAAAAATGACACAAAAAGAATTCTGCAGGAAAACTGCATGTTCAACATATAAATTAAGAACATTAAAATCTGAGCTTGGATATTCCTGTCCCCAAATGCATTTAAAGTCAGTTTGGGATGGGAGTAGATAATTATCTTGATACAAGCAGAATGTATGTATGCACAGGTGGTGAGGAATCCCAACCACACTGGATACCTTGAAGAATATAAAGACCAGCAGAATTACTCTGAGAGATAACAACTAGGTATTCCAGATTGATCCGTATTCCTATATCAGTTGCTGATAGTAGGATCAGACTGTGTCTGCAGTAACAGTACTATGAAGGGTAAATACAAGTGTATTTTGGCATAGGTGACTTCTGCAGGAAGTATTCTAACTTTCCTGGCTTCCAAATGCTTAATGCCCTTTTAGCATTACTATTCTGGCTGTGAAAAAAAAAGATCTCTAGCCTAAAAAGAATCTTTAATCAATAAAATAGAGATAAGATAGACTTACTAAAAGAGAGGACTTTACTGACTCTACTGAACTAAAAAACATTTTACCATTTTGTTTGGCCAAGCCTAGATCTTAGCCATGGACATTTAGGAAATGGGTAAACTAGAGTGTGTAAAACCTTTGGGTGCAACTGCTATTTGGGCACAAAGTAGGTGTTCACTGCAAGCATATGAGATACAGTAGAGTCCAGAAGACCATTTCTCATCTGGGCATGTGTCTGTGCACACAAGGAGGCTGAAGGAGCTGGGATCCACTTTAGGCAAGAAGGTTTTGGCTGATTCAGCAAGTAGGCAGTGATGGGCATGCGGGCGTGTGCGTTGTGTGTGTATCCATTCCGAAATGACACGCTTCACTCAACTCTGGATGCTCCTAAGACTAACCCCACTACAGCGCCTTGATCGGCACTGGCATGTGCAAACGGAGCGTGGCTCCCCAAAAAGTCTTGTCTTCCTGCCAACTCCATTTCAACCCTTTCCCTCATCAGAGAGGAGACAATAACTACTGTGGTGAAGAGCCCAAGGCAAAGGGGAAGGGTTTCTCCTGCCCGTTCTTCTTCAGGCCATTCACCTTCCCGCTCCCCAAGAGCGGAGCCAACTCCAGAGCCAGTTTTTGTCTCAAAGATCAGGCAGCCTGTCCACAGGCATGAGCAAGAGGCGACCTCAAAGTCTGCTGTCCCCGTACTTTATGTCACAGAGCCAGAGGAGAGGCAAGGAGCAGCAGCAAGAGAGATCACCGTGGAGACCAAGATGGAAGAGCAAAAGCCCAAATGGGTTGAAGTGGAAGAAATAATTGAATTCAAGGTGAAAAAATCACAAAAGCCTGCAAGGAAAAGAGGATCTTCCCCAGTAAAACAAGAAAAAGATGACTCAGGGGTGTTAACATTCACTTTCCCCAGCTCAAGGCCGACGCGTTCCCCAGATGATGATCCAAATACAAACAATTCCAACAATAAATTGGTGGAACAGTCAAAAACATCTTTGCCCCAAGAAAGTCTCTCTGAAGTCAATATCCAGCCTCTGGTGTATGCAGCGGATCAGGAAGGACCTCAAGGCAGCAATGAAGACAGGAGCTCCCCGTGCGAGTCGGAACAGCTAGGAAATAACTCCTGTTCTGATTGTGGACCTGAAGAAAGGAGCTGCCCCCAGGAAACAAGTGAGCACTGTGGGGCAAGGGTGGCTTCCCCGCTGCTCGCCTGTGGGGGTGAGCCTTTGAGCTTCAGGTTTGAGACAGCTGCAGCAGATGAGCATGGACCTCTCTTCTCATCGGTGAGGCCAGAGGTTGAAGAAGTGGATGAGTTAGAGACATCTTGGCCTGTTGAAGAGGGGATGCCCCAAGTGGTTGAAGATGTCCTTCCAGAAGAGGAGAATGTCGTTATGATTGATGAACCAGAGGAAGTGCAGGCGGAAGACATCAGCACCCGGAACCTCAAAATTTTAACCCACAACGGCAAAATGTTGACTTTGGAGGATCTTGAAGATTACGTTCCAGGAGAAGGCGAGACCTACGGGTGCGACGATAAGAACCACAGAACAGACAGACCCTGCGAGATCTCCGTGCTCCAGACAGAGATCAGCGAGCCCACCATCGGGAAGCCAGTGCTGCTGAACCTGGGGAGACCCGTGGTGTCCGAGCCCAGGCAGACATTTTTCAGCACGTTGGAGGAGCACATTCCAGGAAGCGTGTTCGTCTCGACGTCTCGAGTAACTGGTGTGCAGTCCGTAGGCTCTTCCAACATCTCCATCCATGTGAGTGATGCCTGCATGGAGGTGAAGCCTGGGGTGCACGCGGCAGCTTCCTCTGCTCCCTCCTTCACCGTGAAGCCATCTTTCTGCACTGAAGTCCAACTCTCGGCAGACAACGGGCAGTCAAGCTTTAAAACTGAAGTTTCCACGAGAACCCTCAGCTATGGGACAGTCGGTGAGCCCGTCACATTGCACATCAGCACAGAAGACCTCTCCCAAAGCTGAGCAGAGACAAGCATAATTGTCAATGCAAGAGGAAGCAGTGTTGTAGAACAACAACAACAACAACAAAACACCATCAGCAAATGATCACAATTTTTGTGGGTGAGGGGAATTGGTGAGAATGATAAAATGATGGCAAGGTAATGTGTACGAGGGAAAATCGTTGAGTATCATGTATTTAATTATGAGCTTTTCCAGTCTTAAAGGGAACACGTCTGTCAGATCAGTCTGTAATTGTAAAAGCTTTGATCGAGGTGAACATATATCATTCCATAGAGGAGCTGCAGGGGTAGGCTTGGAAAAAGCCTGATTCTCCTACCTGTGACACAGATACACGTGGATAAGTGCTTTTTTGTTCATGAACTTAAGAATTATTTCGAGTGCAAACCTGTGAATGATAGCATGGCAAGGAAGTGAAAGAATCGACGCTTTTCAGCATCCTCCAGCAGCAGCACGGGAGGACTGTTCCCTGCTAAAGCCGTCTGTCACTGCGTGCACTCAAGGTTGCAAAGCTCCACACTGCTTTGACTCTACACTTCTCTACACTTGAGGAAGCCAAAGGTTTCATTGCTCTCTTCCACCATAAGAAAAACTACAAAAAAGGCCATTTTTAACAATGACTGCTATTTTCAAGTCCACTATAGGCGTAGGTTTCATTTTTCTGCATACTAGCCTAGTGGGTTTATAAACCATATATTTTACAATATAGGCTCACTTAATTTGCAGCAGAAAATTAAAGAGCTTCACAGAATGACTTCTGCAACTGTAATCAAATGTTAATGCATACAAAGAACCACAAATGTGGTCTTTGTCAACATATGTAATTGGAAAAATGATCTGGTATATTTGATCTCCTACTTGTGCCAGTGGTGAAACTTTACTGTTAACAGATGAACGTCTCCTGATGTGCTAGAAAGAGTTCACCATGGATCTGCAGCAAAGTGACAGGAGCACCAAAAAAAAAAAAAAAAAAAAAAGAGGAAAAAAAAGAACAAAACCAAAGAAAACCACAAGCAGATCTTTACCACAAATGCCTGGCTGAAAAATAAATTGTAATAAATTGGGCTGCTTGGCAGCACTGCCATTTACTACTGCTTCGTGTTACTGAAGCAGTGTGTGTTGGATCACATTACACAGGTCGCCTTGCTGCTGTCTGATGAGTTTCTCTGCAGCTTTGCAGCCTGCTTGTGAGGCTCAGATGCACTGGGCATGGCCCATTCCTGTTGGCTTTGCTAAAGAGGATATAGCACAGAGAGCTTCAACACATTGCTCAGCCTTGGAAAGAAATGATCTGAAAGGCCCAAACAGTGGTCCTGGTTGAAGTCAACTGGAATTTCTCACTGATCTCAGTAGGACCAAGCACTGGCCCTCTCTATCCAATGGAGTTGTGGGGTGAGGAGTCCCAACACCTTATCCCTACTGAGTTGTGTGGCCATGCTGCAGTAGGGAATGTTTTCATGTAGATGGAACTGGGAAACCAGAAATGCTCTCAGATGCAGCTTCTAGCTGGCATGAATAGAGAGGATGAGTGAGTTATTGCCTTGGAAACGTTGGTGTGTGATGCTCTGTCTCAGTGTTTCCTAACTAGGTGATATTGTGAAGCTTGTTCTGGAGTCCAGGCAATATTCCTGCAAACAGGGTCTGAATTTACAAGAGGTGCTTGTAGAAAAGACTACATTTTTTTCTTCTGTGGCTGAACCTTGATCATATGGTGACAAAAATGAATGCATTTCTCAGCCTTTTGCTTTTCAAGATCCATCAGGATATCTTGTGTAATACCATGTGCACTACCCTCGAGATAGAGGGCACTTTCCTAGTGATCACACGCGGTGAAAGAAATGAGACCTCTTCTGTGTTGCTCTCCTGTTTTTGATAAGAGCTCCTTGGTTTATACTGCTTGTTTTATGAGTAAGCAATGTAATCTGTGCTTCGTTCATCTACTGCCCTCTGCATTGGAAAGCAACAAACAATACATCAGGGAAATCCTTCTGAAAATGAAAACGTTTTTGAATCAGGCCTGGTTCTGATCTCAGCTCTTCAGGTATCTATCCAGAATAACTCCACAGCAAACAGTGGATTTCTTTTGGATTACGGTTGGACAGGGTGATTTTGGAGGTCTTTTCCAACCTCTATGATTTACACAGGCACTGCTGAGAAAGGAATTTGCTCTGCCTTTAAAGCATACTCTCACCCAAGAGATAGTAAAGAACTGTGAAGAGATGTGGAGGTTCAATCTGATGTGGTTGATGCTCAGGTATATATTTTTTTAAAGAAGCTGGAAAACTGCAGTTCTGTTGGTCTTAGAAAAAATATATATATTCATTAGCTCAAAGCAATTAACATCTGCTTACACTTTCATTTGAAATCTAAGCAAAAGAAAGTCAATCAAAACGAATGTCTGAAATCTGTTGCGGAGCCCTGTTCACAAAATGAAAGGTGTCTGAGCAGTCTGCTACATACACGTTCAACATATTTTCCTAGAGATTAAAAATGATGCTTGTAAGTGATTAAACTGTGTAGATAACTAATGAGACGTGTGGGGGTTTATTTCTTGTAGACAAAAACATGCAGCTGTTTAAAAAAATAATAATAATACAAGAAATGTTTTGCCGTAATTCCTGCAGGTAAATGGGTATTAATAAAGTGGAAACTTCAGTTTGCTTGAGATTAAAGAAAAACAACAAAAACAACAAATGCAAGATGCACTGTTAGATGCTGAGTTGATATCAATAAATGTCTTGCATCAGCTGTCTCTAAACTTGCTGGGTTTCTGTGTTCTTCTCTGTTCTCTGCACCTGATACTCCATCATCTCATCAGCTTCTCCCCTCAACTTAAGCAGGAGCAGATCTGCAGCCCAAGGACAGCAGCGCATTCAGGTTCTGGCTGCCATTTTTATAGACAGTTCCAGAAGAGTTAAAATGGAAGAACCTCTTTTGATGGACACTTCCCGTTCAGCTGTAGGAGCAAATAATTTTGAACAGTTTTTGCCTACTTGGATCCCCTGAGGCTGATTTGGAGGCTCAGAATCCACAAGGTTCTTGTGGTTTTGGTTATTGGCTGAAGGAGATGTGAGGTAGAAAGGTTCAGGGTCACCATTTTGGAACTGGTAAAACGGGCTGTGCGTTGCAGACATCATTAC
Organism: Tympanuchus pallidicinctus; assembly: GCF_026119805.1. Lineage (NCBI taxonomy): Eukaryota > Metazoa > Chordata > Aves > Galliformes > Phasianidae > Tympanuchus > Tympanuchus pallidicinctus. The sequence goes on along the minus strand of NW_026294747.1, from coordinate 61,065,712 downwards.
AGGGTTAACCTGATGTACCATAGCTAATCTTCATGCTCCTCAGGTCAGCAGCTTGGATTATAGCACATAGCATCACTAAACAGGGAAGAAAGCAGTACCATAGCAACACAGGAGAAGAATCCCACGTTGTCTTACGGACCAGGAGTGTTTGAGAATCTCTTGCCTCAGTAGTCTGTAACGAGCTTACAACCACATTTGACCACAATGCCACAAATCCAAGTTAAACAGAGTTATATCTTCTCCTTGATAGGTAGTAAGGGTGTTTCATGCCTTTCCAAACAGTTCTTTTGTTGGCAGCTGCCCAGCTGGTAGGGCAGCACAATTGGAACTCCAGGAAATCCAAGTCTTTAAAGATCTTTCCACCCAGCCCATGGCTAATGGACACCAATGGGGAAGTCTGGGGCACGTGGTGTGAGCAAAAGTTGCTTTTCCCATCAACAGCCCCAGAACAGAAATACTCCATCACCATGGAGGAGACGCTGAAAACAAAACAAAATCTAGATGCCCTGGAGGCATTCAAGGCCAGGTTGGATGGGGCCCTGGACAGGCTGATCTATTGGTTGGCAACCCTGCCCATGGCAGGAGGATTGGAACTAGATGATCTCCAACCCAAGCCATCTGATGACAATATGTCTAGCAAGGGGGCTGACTCAAGCAGGTTTTCCTGCTAAGCTCTATCATGGGAATTTACTTTCTCAAGGCTGAGAAAGAAGCAGAATTGAAACAGAGCTGCAGGGCATGCTGTATGTGAATGGCATGAATTGAGTCAGAAGCATCTGTGTGCAAGTACTCTTACTTTTTTTTTCCAGCAAGCTCCCAGTTGCTCTCCCTGCATCTTGGTCCACAGGCTTGCAGATCTGTGCCCACTGGCACTTACACAACACCATACATAAGGCTGCTGCCTACTGGGAATCAGTTCCTGGTATGGCTGGGAGCCACTTTTTTCTGCTCCAAGAATATAGTCAGATTTATTTTTAATTTTATTCATGGAAAACACATTTTTATACACATGGGAAGTATGTTTAAAATAATAAAGGCTTGGGCAGCCAGAAGGGGTGTCTGAAGCAGAGCTTTTTATCATGGACTGCATGTTTATTCAAGTTGGTACTCTGTGACTATGGTGAATAGCTGTAATCTGATATGGGTTTTGTCTGTCTTTGATGACTGTTTTAGCATCCCTAAATATCTCCTGCCCCTTTGTTGTGCCTCATCAAGATTTGTTTAAGGAGTGCTGGGCAGGAGATTGGATAAGATCAGCTCCTGAGGTCCTTCCCCATCTGATTCACCCAATATCCCCACCTTGGCCTATGCTCTGCTGACTGGGGATGTTTGTGCTGTTTGTCTCCTGGGTGTCTGTCCTGCAGCGAAGTGCTCGAGAATCTATTTTTGTTTGGAAAGCTTTGTCATCTCTCTTCCTTCAAAGCTGTCATTTCTTGAGGCAGAAATTACATCTTCCTCTACAATGCTTCTCTGTCACTGTCATTTTGCAGTACTGTATACACAAGTGACCTTGCCTTTAGAGCTGGCTTGCAAAAGCACCATCAGGTGCAAATTTAAAAGGTGTCATGCAAACCTACATGCCACAAAGTAGGACAAAAACGTTCTCCTGCAAGCAGGAGCTTCAGGGCCTTCTGTGCCATCCTTCCTTGCAGGCTCAGGAAGCAGCAACCCTTCTTCAAGGGGCAGTGGTGAGTCTGGTAAGTGCTCACTCCCCCTTCCCTGAGATAATAACCTCCTCCTTGCACCCAGCCTCTCTGTGAGTGCAGTGCATCACCACTGGCTTTGTTTCACTGACCCCAGTGGAAGTGTATCTGCCCAACCAGACAACGTAGGGTTGAGCCAGGAAACAAATCCCTCTTTCCACAGTCTGGGAGTGTCCTTGTCCCGGTGGGATGTGTCAGTCTGAAGTCTGTGTGCCTGTCTCCTTGTTGTGAGCTCTAGGAGAAGGGGAGGGATGCGATGACAGATGTTCCATCTGACTGCAATGGGTCGCATGCTGCCATTGTTTTCTTTTTGCACCAAAGAGAGAAATGCAGTTCTTCTTGTCTGTAGGAAAACCATCTCCACAGTCAGAGCTGGAGACCTCCGTCCAGGCCTCCCTTCGGCGTGCTGATAAGGAGATCAAGACAGCTCTGAAGAAGCTCGTGGACTCAGCATCACTGCTTGTGACTCTTCCCCCCGACACGCCAGGAGGTGACCATGGAGCAGTTGGGCCTCTGCTGCTCCATGAAGTCAGCACCCAAACCCAGGCTGCTGGGGGGCAGGGTAGGTCTGCAATGAGACTGGAAGGCAGTGCATGGAGATTGATAGAGATAAAAAAAAAAAGCTGAACACAATTTCTTCCCCCCTCCCCACTCCTGCGGTTCTCTGCTTTATTGTTTTGGGCCCTAACAGGAAAGAGGACATGCAGAGACAACAAACCATGGGGCTGTGGGATGGGGTTGGGTTGGGCACAGCTTTGGGGCAGAGCTTCCCGGAAACAGGAGCTTGAAGACTGTGTCTGAAGCAGAGTTTGGTTCATCAACTGCCCAAAGTGAAGAAGGCGAGAATTTTTTCCATATATGCACTTTTAACCTGTATTTTTTTCATTTTTTTCCTCCCTTTTTCCTTTTTCCCTTTTTTTCCCCTTTTCCTTTTTTCCTTGTTTCCCTTTCGCTTTTTTCCCCCAACTTCCTATTTTCCTTGCTTGCCTTTTTTCTCCCTTTTGCAGTCACAGAAGTAATTTGGTTTTGGATGTGCCGGGGTGGGGAAGGGCTATTGACTTTCGTGTTATCTGCCGAAAGCAAGCAGGAGATTTGAAATCCCTTTACCAATTGCCAGAGAATGTACAGCATGTTGGGCACAACAAGTTCCCCTGCAGTTTCTTGGCCCTGGAGTTGAACAGACCCCTCAGCCATTTAATGCCAATGATGTGTGTCACAATGTCCTCAGGTTTCACATCTGTGTTGTTTTTAAAGCACGTGAGCAAGCTGCAGCCCTGCCGCTCTCCCTCCTGCTTCTGCCACAGCAATTTGTCCTTCTCTGTGTCAAGTCAGAGTATCTGGCCTCCACCAATGCAAACCTAAAAGGACAACATCATGCAACCCACAGCCCTCAAACTAAAGATGTGGTTTCAAAAAAAAAAAGATATTTTTGGCCTAAAGCTGTAGGAGAATAGAAGCATTTCATGAACTCAGACCAAAAATAACTGCTTAAAAATGACAGGGCTTTAATTTTAATTTTTATTTTTTCCTCCTTTTTCATGGGAAATCATGCATGCAAATAATCCTGTGGTGAAGAAGAATGACTCAAAAATCATCAGAAGTAAAATGTGAAATGGATTACATCTTTGGTCTCAACTGCAGAGATAACAGAGTAGTGGAGGAGATGGTTCTGCACTCCTTTCACTTGAGGCAACTAATTAAGTTATTAGTAGAGGCATTATTCTAACAAGATGATGACTTGACAATCATCTCGTTAATCACATTTGAGTGAAAAGAAGGCCAACATTTTGGTAACCAGAAAGCCCAAACCCATTTCCCACCCAGATGGGATCTTTGACCCAATTTCCTTCTTGTTCCTGCTGACCACCTCTCCTACTTGTGTCTGCATGTGTTTCCCTATAGAAAAACTTGTGCTGCCAGTCAGCATTGTGTCCATTCAGCCTCCCTGCTGTTGTTCAAGGCCTTTGCTTTATATGGTTGTCTCAAAAGGGCTGAATTCTCCCCTTAGCTTCAATGATTGCACTCAGCTGAGGTTAGAAAAATTCCCGACACCAGGCAGACTAGAGATGGCTTCACAGGTTTGCTCTGGTTTACAGATGTGCCCTCACAGCTGATGTGCCTAACTTACCCTATTTCTGCTATCAGACAAAGCACAAGGGCAGATTCCAGCTGAAGAACCAAGCGTACCAATGCCCAGCCTTGGTCTTTCCCAGGAGGAGACAACTAGAGGAGCTGAAAGCACTCAGGAGCGCACTGTTCCCATTTCCAGGTAAGCATACATTCTAATACACAGATTCTCCTCTGTAGGGAAGCTAGTGGCGACTTGAACTCATTCTTGTCTTCTGCACTGCACAAGAAGGATGCAAAATATTGGAGAGAAATGAACTCCACCAGGTCAAAATTCTTTTTGTATTAATTTCAAGTAGATGTTGGTTAGTCTGGTGGTTAAACACATAGTTCAATGTAATCCTATAGCTCTGCAGTTGTGTGACTGGGTCTTTTTCTCTTGGGCTTTGTGAAAGAATACGACCGGCTGCGGGGACAGGAGATTGGTACAGGAGAGAAGGGGATGTGGTCTGGGACGTGCACAGTGAAGTTTATATTGAGACCACAGAAAGAACCCGTGTGTATAAGACTGAGGAGAAGACCCCAACAAGTAAGGAGGAGCCTTGTCTCTGTTTCTCAGGTCCTGTGATTATCACTGTCTTCCCTGTGGCTTTGTTTGAAATAATTCATCTCCTTCACCAGTAACTGTTTACTAAACAAAAAGTAACAAGCATGCAGGAGCCTAAAAGTAATGCCACCATAAAGAAACTCAAATATTTCACTGATATCTCTCGATTTGAAATTAAGCCAGTGTCACACCCCGGGTCTGGAAATCCCTTAAATCCCATTAGAGTCACTGAACCTACATCAGCACAACATGAACAAAGTCATGGTCCAGCAAAGCATTGTGTCTCACCAGGTCCTCCCTATATGCAAGTGACAATAGAGGATGTGCAGGTGGATGCTGGGGAGCGTGCCAAATTTCAGGCAGTCATCGAAGGGACCCCTCCACCTACTGTTCTGTGGTTTAAGGTAAGGGCAAATGTGTTCCTGGCTGAGGATGAGGAGCACAGAAAGGGCTGCAAAACAACGCTTCTATGGGGAAAGCCTTTTTGCTCTGTCATTCTACACCTGTTACACTGAATCTTATCCGTAGATGTGTTTGGTTTTGTTTTTGTTTTTAATTAACTGCAGTTCTCTCTGGATCCGCCACACTTGAATTTTGCCTTGTGATGTTGCAGTGTCACTGGGGCTCCTTCCATCAGATCATTTTGGGTACATAAATAGGCAGGAAGGGAGGTTGGTGTCGGTCTGAGAGCCACCGGGGTGCATGCTGTCATTTTTAGGGTCAGGAATGGGATGAAGAATGTTTACTCCAATTGTCAACATGTTTTTCAGGCTCTGTATCTTTTTCATAGTTACTTGGTAAACAGAGTGCAAGGACAGTAAATAATGCAATAAAAAGTATGAGAAATCATTTATCGTTTCCCAGAATACTGTTTTCCCCCTCAAATATTGCATCATTCCTAAATCAATCTGTATTAGATTTCATCTGATATCTTCCTGCCCAGTCAGGCAGGCTTGGCATGCTGGAAAAGCCAAAGAATGAACCACATCCAGAGCTGGATCCCTCCCCAGCCCTCATTCTAATGTATAGGCTCTGAAATAGAAATGTTGTATAAGCAGAAAAACATTTAGCCATGGGTTCTTCTTCAGCAAGCATTTTGTTAGTGACTTCGGTAGATGGAAAAGTATGTATTGTAACTCTGCTCTTCTTTCTCATTTCTTGAAGAGAAGAAACATCTGTTTCCATCTTGGTTCTCCGATAACAAAAAGTGGTTCCATTCTTTCAGGGCACCACGCTGCTGACAGACAGCGTTAGGCTCCATCAAGGGAAGGCAGGAACGACTTATTTCTTAATCCTGGACAACGTTGTCTCAGAAGATGGTGGTGTTTATACCTGTGTTGCCAAAAATGCAGGAGGGGAGGTTTTGTGCAAAGCAGAGCTTGTTGTACATGAAGGTAACACCATTCTTTGAGCTGCGTGAGCTGCTTCAATAACCTCTGCAGTGTGCACTCATCTTCCTTTGGTGTCTGCCACGTGTTCCAGCTTAGCATCTGCATGATAGCAGTATGGCATTATCCTGTGTAAAGGGAAATCTTCTAATGACCTGCAAAGAGCAAATGAGTTGGGCTTCTTTGTTTCTTTTATCTCTGCTTGAGAGTATGTGATGGAGTGACACCATGGGCAGCAGAAATAAGCACGGCCATGCTGCAGTGTTCACGTTGGCAAGTTGTGTAATCCAACAGCTATACCAAACTCTGCAGAAGCTTAGAGGAGCCCTGCACATTTTCCTGCCTTTTGTTGTCCTGAAATAACTTTGTACACCATTGGCGATCTGAATATTAACCTTCATATTTTTCTTCCTTTCCAAAGCTAAGAAAGACCAAGCAGCAAAGAAAGTGGCCACCCGGAGAAAACTCCATTCCCTGTATGAGGTTAAGCAGGAGATTGGAAGGTAAATGGGTTTTCCAGCATCCAACATTTTCCAACATCCAGTTGCCCACCCGAGCTGCCAGCAGCAGGAACAAGAGGCAGAACCATGAATAAATCCAAGTGAGAGATTGCCCTGATACAGGGGTGCTGGGAACTCTGTTCTGAAGTTTCTGACAGGCTGGAGAGTGTGTGGAGCCCACAGGTCACTCCAAGTGATAAAGTGCTTGGGGGCTTTGAGGTCGCACTGAGTGACACGGCCTGTGGTGATCACAGACATGGGCTGATGGTTGGACTGGATGGCCCTAGTGGTCTTTCCAACCTTAATGATTCCATGAGTAGGTGCCCATGTATGGCTCTTGGGCAATACTAAGCTCAAAAGACCACAGCAATGCAGGCACCAGCACCGCGTTCATCCAAGGGATCTGAGAGCATCAGCCTTTGTCAGCACACATCTGGAAAAGGTTTTTCCTTCAATGGGAACTCGCTGCTTAGTTTTAGAGACAGCCAGGAGAGGGCAATAGCAGCTCACACACAGGGAAATCGGAGCTGTGTTGGAGAACGTAAGCCCTGAGCAGCAGGAGCCGTCAAGGCTGGGGCACGGAAAGGTCCTCACCTGCTGAGCAAGAGCTTTGAAGTGGGGCTGAGCCGGGTTTGTGCTCTGATTCTGCCCAGGGGCTGCTTCAGCTTTGTGAAACGAGTTGTACACAAAGGGAACGGAGTGTCTTGTGCTGCCAAATTCATCCCTCTGCGAAGCAAAACGAAGGCTCGGGCGCATCAGGAGAGGGACATTCTGTCCTCTCTGTCCCACGACAGGATCACCAGGCTGCTGGATCAGTTTGAAACGCGGAAAACCCTGATTTTGATCTTGGAGTTGTATCCTTTTCTGTGTCTCCAAGGAGGCTGGAAAGTAATGAGAGGACGTCATTGCTTAAATAGCTGTGCTAATTAGCAATTTTTAGCTTTTGCTGAGATAGCAGAACACACCCAACCATTCCCCACAGCGCTCAGTGTCCTCACTGATTTACTGTGTTCTGCTATAGTAGGAAAAGCATTGATACCTGCATGTGTGAGTGTGAATGAGCCATTAAGCACCAAAGCTCTCTTCTGGAAGGGAAGGACTCTGTTCCCAATGAGATCTCATGAATTCTGGCCTCTCTCAGTTGAGATGAGGTGGCTACAAAGTAAAAATGTCAATTTAGCTTCTGGATGCTAGAAACCTCCTAAATAACAGAACCTGAGGCTCTCCAGGCAAGCAAGGCATTCACATGAACACCACTAATAAGAGCAGAACAGCTACTTTGTAGGTGAGAAGGGAAGATGAGGTGCTGGAACTTGGGAGAAGAGACAAGGCAGCACTGCAATGTGGAGACTCAAATCCCCAAACAAGCCTTGCCCTTCTGGGGAGCAGCCACGATCTCCAGAGCCTTGAATACGTTTCAAGAACTGTGGAGATGTGGCACTGAGGGATGCGGTCAGTGGGCATGGTGGGATGGGTTGGGGTTGGACGTGGGGATCTCAGAGGTCTTTTCCAACCTGAATGATTCTAGGAGTCTGTAGCTGTGGTTCTGTTTTATCTTAACGCTGCTGTGAGATGCTCCAGTGAAGAGCTCCTCGACCGTTTATTCAAGAAGAGCGTGGTCACCGAAGCAGAGGTAACCTCCCCTTCTTATTTCAGTGTCCAAAGTCGGTGGGAACCACCTGATCCTTCAGCACAGAATAACATTCACCTGCATTTGCTATTTCCAATGTGAGAAATACACTTGAGTTAGCGATCATCTGTCTCTCCATATCTTCATTGCCTTTGTCTCCTGAGAATTGTACACACACCCAACTCCCTTTCAGTCTCCAAGGATCTGAAATGAAATGATGCTTTCTCAGATAGTTTTCCTGATTGTTATTGTCATGGTTTTTTAAATATTGGGTGCTCAAAGCTCAAAGGGTTTCACATCCCCCATCTAGAAGCCAGGTTTCCCCTATTTGTTGCTAAAAACTGATTATTCTTGGAAATGTTCAGGGGGAAATGCCAGTTAACACTTCAGTATTGAAAGGTAGAGGACTTCCAGAGTTGAAGGTGGCTGTAAATTTTCCAGCTCAATCTGTTCCTCCATCACATTAAAAGAAACAAAGAACCATTGGTGGAATCAGGGATCCTCTTTACCTAACATTAATATTCAGTGACTTAATGGCTGATTGCTACAAATCGTGTTGTTTTTTCTTTCAGGTGAAATTGTACATAAAGCAAATTTTGGAAGGAATCAATTATCTTCATGACAACAACATCCTTCATTTGGACATTAAGGTAACGTGAAGTGGCAGGTCTTGTTTCCCATAGCCTCTTGTTGGCTTAGGTATTTTCCATTCGAATTATTCTTATCTGCAACTGAAAATATTGCCTGATCTCAATAAAAGCTTCCTTACATTTTGTTTTATTTCATTTTCCAGCCTCTGAATATCCTCATGGTTTATCCCGAGAGGGAAGACCTTAAGATCTGTGACTTTGGGTTTGCTCAGAAGATCACACCCTGGGAGCCTCAGTTCAGTAAATACGGCTCTCCAGAATTCGTTGCCCCAGAAATCGTCTCTCAGTCGCCGGTGTCGAAGGCAACAGATATCTGGTAACCTTTCTAAAAAGCTTTTGCACTGAACGGCCTGAATTTGGGTCATCCGGGTTACAATAAGTGTTTCCTTAGGAGCATGTAATGATGTTACTGTGTGTACATTCACCCGACAGGGCAGTTTATTGCAGTTGCATCAAAGCATTTTGCAGTTTTTGACACAAGCTCAGTTCCTTTGGCTCTGCCAAAATGACAGTGTAGAACTATGGGGAGTCCACTGTGCAGAATCCTGTGCTGCTGAACAAACCTGGAATGTCTGCTAGGTAGCAACTGTACCAATTGCTCACACAAAGAGAGTGAATAATACCGTATGTTGGTAGAGATGGTGTGGTTAATAAAGGTGATTCCATGCAAGGAAAGGGAAGAATAAGGGAAACTGAAAGTGAACACTGAGAATCCAAAACACACTGAGGCTATTTAAAGCTCCTTTTTCTTCTATTTTGGTCAACAGTAATTGATGCTTGACAGCTGATTAATGCAAAGAAGCGTCCCAAGGAAAGCGGTCTTTAATAAAATAGGTGGTAGCTCAAAAGCGTGGCCCCAGGAGGCCCTCTAGAAAAGAAAAACAAACTCCACAGAAGTATTTTGAACCTTCTTCTTCACTCATGCTTTAAAAATGGAGGAATACTTGAGACCAGTTTTATAAAAATGCTGCAAGACAGGAAAAGAAAACAACTAAAAACCAACAAAGGGTGAAAGCAAAAGCTTTGGGGATTTATGACCTTGGAAAAGGGGCAGTGTGCTTGAGGAGGGCAAAAAGGACAGGCATCTGACATTTTTGTTCCCTCTGTCCTCAGGGCTGTTGGAGTCATCACCTACTTAAGGTAAGAACACCTGCTTGGATGCTCTTGTTTGATGCCCTTTTGTGGGTCAGAGCCTTCAGCTCCATCAAGTGTGGGCTCTGCAGGAGTGAAGCATTGAGATCTGCAGTGATTTGTTTTGTAACTCTCTTCGTTGGCTGCTCTTTCTGTGTTGCCAAAGGCCTTTCGGTCCCTGTGTAAAGCCCTGAGCACTCAAGTCTTCCTCTTGCCCATTTTAGCCACCGTAGCCATCGACCTCACCTGTCAATCAGGGATAAATAATTCAGTAGGATATTGAAAAAATGGGGTGAAAGATGCTCTGTAGTGGATGCTCTGTTGGTGAGCACTGCCCACATCCCACACACAGAGTTCCTCAGGCAATTGAAAGCCCCACGTGGATGTTTGTGCTTTGCTCATTTGAACAGCAAACACAGCTCTAAAGTCTGTCCCCTTCTATTTTATGGTGTTCAATAAACAAGCCTGACGTGCAAGTCTCCATTTGCTGGGGAAAATGACAGAGGAACACTTCTGAACATCCAGAAAGGAGAAATTTCGTGGGCCGCTCCTGATTTTGTTCATCTGAGTGAAGATGCAAAAGATTTTATCAAGCGGATCCTGCAGCAGCAGCCCAAGTAAGTGCCTTCCAGTGCTTCCTAAAGGCAGCCCACAGAGATGCCGTGATCTCAGGATCTGTGGTGAGCCTCAAAGCAGCCAGGAGGGTTGTTCCTGCTCAAGGGAAGGAAACCTGGGGCTGAACGCTGCTTTCTGCATGGCTTCTCAGCTCCAAAACATCAGTGAAAGACTAAACAGAAATGTGTCTGCACAGGGTGGGCACCTTCAGGAGCATCTCCTGGCTGCTGTTTGAAGTGATTTGCTAACATGGTGTTCTTTTCTCTGATCAGGGACAGGCCTGGTGCTTTGGACTGCCTTTCCCACAGGTGGTTCATGGTAAGTTGGTCCTGGTTCCTTACTACAGTCAATCATTATTTTTTTTGATTGGAGGAGACTCTTAGAGCAACTCTTAAGGCTATTTGAGAACTGTTTGCTGCTTTATTCCTTCCCTTGGTCTCCCACTTTCTGTCCTACACAGAAGTGCTGGTTTGGCTCTCCAGAAAGAGGAGGCACATTGGTGCTGATTGTCAGGATATCCTCCCTTTCCAAAGATTACTACCAACATGAGTAAATACAGCATCTCCATATAGAGAAGAAGCTGTGGCTTTGCAGAAGGAGGTTATGTTTTACATCCCAGTGGCTTAAATCCCTACAGGCAAAGAGTTAAATGGTGTTTTTTTTTTTCATGGGAGCTTTGTAACATGCACTGCACGAGGCTTGCTCTTATAATTGAAAAGCTGATGTTGCCTACAATAAAGGGTTTGTGGAATTTGATCTGTTATTTCTCAAATAAAGCAATTGTGGAAGACGTCACTCCTTTAAAAATTGATAGTAATAATAATCAGGAAATGCAGTCAGGATTTTTCATCCACTGATTTTCCTCTCATTCCACCTGGCAGCACAATCTTCCCCTCGAAGCAGCTCATTTCATTAATACCAAGCAGCTCAAATTCATTGTGGCTCGGAGCAAGTGGCAGGTGAGTTGGCCCTAAGGTATGTGGGTTCTTTTTAGATAATTATTTGTAATTACATTAGCATCTTTAAAGTCTGTTGGGCTAAGGCAGAGAGCACAGCAAAGATCTCAGCATGGCTACGAATAGGGAATAAGCCAAGAAGCCAATGAATGTGGCAGAAATAAACCACCTGGGCTTTATTATCATCCTGGGTTGTGTGCAGGGCTCTTCCTCCAGGCACTGAAACAAAGATTAAGGCACTTGTCGTTAGGTGGGTAGATGTGAGGAGGTGTCAGCATTCCTGCTCAAAGCAGAGAGAGCAGTGGAGTCAGAAGAAATGTGGTCTTTTACTTTGTTGTTTTTTTTGAGTATTTCTATGGCATATATGGACTGTGCCCCTTACACTCCAGATGTGTAAGAGTAGCACAGCATGGAACAGAATAGGACAGACCATAATAGATAGTTTAATTGGAAGGGACCTACAAAAATTACCAAGTCCAACTGCCTGACTGCTTCAGGGCTAACCAAAAGCCAAAGCATTATTTGAGGGCATTGTCCAAATGCCTCTTGAATACTGACAGGCATGGGGCATCAAATGTCACTCTGGGAAGCCTGTTCCAGTTTCACCACCCTCATGGTAAAGAAATTTCTCCCACTATCCTGTCTGAACCTCCTGTGGCGTGGCTTTATGCTGTTCCCACGTATCCTTTCTTTGGATATCACAGAGAAGAGAGCACCTCCCATTATGTAGACCAGTACCAGTAATGTAGGACTTGGAAATTAAAAGTCCTAAAAAGCAAACAAGGAGGAAATGACCTCCCCAGTGCAGGTGCCCGTACGATACGTGGTTGTGCTTAAGTTGGTTCCCCTCAGCTGTCTTTGCAAATAGTGAACTGCAAAGAGACATGTGCCAACAAGTCTCCTCTTGTAGCTGTCTAAAATAGTCAGATCGATTGCCTGCTGAGGATGCCATAAATGAAGGCCAGCTGCTCAACTTCAGCTGCTTCGACTGCCGTGTCTGACATGGCTGAAGTTGGAGCGGATGATTCCCTCTGCCTGCAATATGGTGGGGCTTCCATTGGCCCAAGCCACTGCAGGTCATACCACAGTCAGTGGATTTAAGGCCATTTACTTCAGCAAGGCCTTTATCTAATGTGTTCAGTTAAAAAAAAACTTTTTCCATCTGCTTTGAATGCTTAGATTGTCTTTATAAGCCCCAGGCTTTGTCCTGCTTCTCTGTTCATAGGAAGTGTGCCCTGAAGCCAATATAGTTTTATTGCTGTGAATGAGAGAATAGGGATGCTCAGAGAACAACTGAGACCTAAATGGATGGTATCTACTAAAGAGTGGCAACATGCTGTTGAAGTATTCTGAGTGGTCCTGAGTGCAGAAAATCATTTCTGTATTTTTGCTTTGCCATTCTCCTCCCACGTTTCCATCTGATTGCACCGCGTTTTGTTTCGGTTTGCAGCGGTCTCTGATGTGCTATAAATCCATACTGGTGATGCGATCCATCCCAGAAATCCTGGAAAGGACTCATGACAACACCTCCCTGGCCATCTCCAGGCACCTGATTGAGGAGAGCACTTCCTCCAGCACCAGCGGCTCGTCTTCAGACAACGAGAACTCACACTTCCCCAAGAAGAGGCATTTTGGCTCTACACCCGAACTACACCTGTCCATATTCGATGCACCAAGCAGCCAGGAGCCTCCAAGGCACGTGAGAGAAGAGAAGCACTCCAAATTCTCAATCCCTCCAGTGAAACCCATGAGGAGGAAGTATGCTGCAATGAAAAGTGAAGCGGGGGACAAATCATCCATGGAAAGCCAAGAGCTTGGGGCGGGTATTTTAGAAGAGAGAAAGGAAGGGCTTCATCCCAGAGAGGAGACGACCCAAAGGAGTCATGTAGCTGAGCCTTCATCTGGGAAGACTTCTGCAGAAAGCCCATCAGATCTCAAACAGAAACCAGACGTAGTTTTAGCTGAAATGGACAAAATTGAAAAGGCCGGGGATGGGACAGAAAAGCCACCTGTGTGTGTTCCTAGACAGAGTGTCATTAAAAGCACTTTCTATAGCCAAGCAGCCGAGCTCCCTGCGAGGGCACCTTCTTCTCCAGGCAGGGAGCTCAGGAGGCACCTGGACAGGGCCAGGAGGACCTTTCGGAAAGCTGGATATTCCAAAGTGCCCCTCAGTGGTCTCCGTGAACCCCTTCTGGAACAGTTTGAACTGGAAGAAGAAGAGAGCAAGGATGGAGATGAGCACAGGGAGAGTCTGCTTGGTTCCCTGACCAAATCAGCTTCATTTGATACTGCGAGGAAACCCCCACATCCTGCCATTGCTGGCTCCAGCCGAAGCCGTTCCCTGGATGACTACAGGCTGAGAGCCTCCAGATCCGTGAGGGAACAAGATATTTTGGAAGAAGACTACGATGTCGCTGCACAGGAAAGTTGCCCTGAAGGCAGTGAGCACTGTGATGTTTCTGCAAAGCCAGGCAAGGGAGGCGCTGCGGGCACCTCAGGAGACATTAGGACAGCCAGCAAGGACTGCTCAGAAGAGCAGCTCTCCCCTTCCACCCACTGTGAGGGCAATGGGTGCCCATCTGTTTCTGTGCAACAGCTAGAGAGACTTCCAGTGTCACCTCATGGAAGCGAGAATAGGAAGCATTTGCTGAAGAAGTCAAAAGCTACTTATATTGACGAGGAAGATTTGGAAGGCAAAAGCCCCGTTCTGTCTGCCCCGCACTCAGACCTAGCTGTGCCACCAGCTCAAAAACATGGAACCCCGAAGGCTAAATCTATTCCTGCGGCTTCTGACATGGCTGTGCAAGAGGGTGAACAGGCCACTTCGGCTCCGCTGCAGTCAGAGACCACCTCCAGCTCTGCTCCTGAAGAGTGCCCCCCCCCCCAGGATTCTGCCCACAGCCATCCTGACCTACAAGGGGAAGGCTTCCTCATCAAAAGGACAGCCCCAGCCGCCCCTTGGATGGAGAAAAGGAGGAAACAGTCCCCCGAGAAGCCTTCTGCTCCCAGTGCTTCCAAGTCTGATCTCACCGAGAGTAAAAGCTCTGCTGCTTTAACAGGCCTGCAGACAGAAATCGGTTCTTTTCCAGTACATAAAGACAGAATGCAGCAACTTTCTGATGAAAGCATTCTGGCACCTACTGCCTTGGAGGGCAAACAGCCAGGTATCCTACCTGTTCCACAGAGAGCTGATAAAGATGCTCACCAGAAGCTGAAGACCTCTAAAGAAGTGATGCCTACTGTCCTGGGGGATGAAGGACCAGCTGTTGCAGGGATCGCCTCGCTGGCAGCCCATGATGGTGAAAGTCAAGCCCACAAGAAGGCTTCTCCTCATGCAGACACATCAGCCATCCCAAAGGGGGAGCATCCAGTTGTTCCCAAAGTCCCACCACCAAAACCAGTGCGAACTTCCATCTCTGGTGGAGCTCAGCACACTGAATGGCCAGCTCACAGCAAGGAGAGGCTTGCTGCTCTGAGGAGTGAAGGTCCATCTGTCACAGAGGTTGCTCCCAGTTTGGTCCATGAAGCTGAAATCCAGGCAGCTGTACCCCAAAAGGCTCCTCAAGGCAGTGGCACAGTGCCTGCTGCTCTGGAGGCCAGACACCCATCTGTAACTGCTTCATCCCAAAAACCACATCTGCCTTCAGTCTATGAGAGAGAAAGGCAAGAGCACCCCAAGGCAGCATTTCCCAGCAAGGCGAGATCCATCGTCACAAGCGGAAGCCCAGAGGCTGGACAGGCCTCCTCTGCTCCGTTCCCTGAGAGTGGAAGTGAGGTGTTGGAGGAGCACAAGGCTGCTTATCCTAGTGGGAAAGTTTCTTCTGCTCAGCAGGGTGTTCACCCGAGTATCTTAGCTGCTCCACCAGCACAAGTTCAGTCTCTAGCTTCAGTCTATCAGCTGGAATATGAGGAACAGCTGATGGATTATGGTGAGGACAGAGATACTGCCTTGGGAAGTGGAAGCCATGATGCTGGACAATCTGTGCCACCATCGCTCTGCAGGGCTGGAAGTCAGGACCTGTCACAGCACAGGTCTTCTTTTTACAGTGACGAGGAGTCTGCTGCCCTGGAAGGTTTGGTGGACGAGATGGTTTCCCTCTCTGAAGAGATGAACGTGTGGGCAGAGTCGGTTGCTGGCCAGGAGGAGTGCAGAAAGCAGATCTCTGCCCCGGATACATTCTACAAAGGCCCAGATGGCCAAGCACCTACAGACATCTCCTACCATTCACTACAAGGAGGTAAAATAGGAGAACTCTCTGAGCTGGAAGATCTTGCTGAATCCTATTTTGCGCTGAGTGAGAAGCCAGCAGTACTGCAAGGGCAGGAATGTGAACACCTGGAGGACTCAGCACTCGAGAGCCCCAGTTGCAGCCAAGAGAGCATTCCCCCAGCACACAGCTCAGCTGTTGGGAAAGCCCCCAGCCAAGCACCAGTGAGCAAAGGCACTGGTAGGCACCCAGAAGTTTCTTTGGTGAAAATCAAAGACCTGTCGGATGAAACCCCGTGTCTCAGCAGCGGAACTCCCAAACTTGACATCTCGGAGGTGGAGCCTGCCTATTTGAATTTCTCAGACTTGTATGACATTGTCTATTTTCCATTTGAATTTATGAATTTTAGGAAGCCTCAGCCCAAACCGACGGGCAGACGGTTCATACCTTTAAGTGAAAGGGCAAGGTCACCTCCCGGGGGACATCTGCATAAGGATAAGAGGCTGTGCATCAGAGAAGAGGTGGAAGAAAAGAAAGGGAGGAACCATTTGGAAATAACTGAGGATTCAAAGGGGGGGAACCTGTTAGCTACAGGAAAAGTGGCAGAGAGTCATAGGGAAATGTATGGCCCCCAGAAGGACTCGAGTGGTAAGCAGAAAAGCTCCTTCTACAGCAAGCCAGGGCTCTTTAAACCTTATGGAAGGTCTCATTCAGCGGAGCGGTCAGTGGAGCAGAGCCTGAAGAAGAAAGTCAAAGCTTCTGTTGCCCATATTTCAAGAATCCTAAAAGGAAAGATATCTCCAGAGCCAGAGTCAGAGGAAGGTAAGTATTTCACTCTGTGCCTTCATAGGTTCACCACTTTAACTGCTACAACTGCCCCTTTGTCCCCAGTGTGTCTGAGGCTGTGGTTAGACAGCCATTGCAAAACTGTCCTCCTTGCAGCATCAGCTGGGCTAACCTGCTGATGGCAGCAGCTAAAATTCCCCTGCCCGAGTTTTCATGAAAACATATTGGGGCTGAATGACGCTTCACTCCCTGCAGCATCTTCTGCAGTTATCAGCTGAGCGTGACAAATTCTAAAGACTGGGCAAAGTTGGTGAACTCACTCTGGCTTCCTGCCTTGATGATACATAAGTCTGGACAGCAGAACCTGTCACAGAATCACAGAATGGCCAGGGTTGGAAGGGACCTCAAGGATCATGAATCTCCAACCCCCCTGCCACATGCAGGGCCACCAACCTCCCCATTTAACACTAGACCAGGCTGCCCAGAGCCCCATCCAACCTGGCCTCCAACACCTCCAAGGACGGGGCATCACAGCCTCTCTGGGCAGCTGTTCCAGCACCTCACCACTCTCACAGCACACAACTTCCCCCTGACATCCAACCTCAACCTGCCCTCCCTCAACTCAAAACCATTTCCCCTTGTCCTGCAGTTGTCAACCTTTTCCAAGAGCTGACTCCCCTCCTGTCTGCAGGCTCCCTTCAGGCACTGCAGGCTGCAATGAGGTCACCCCGCAGCTTCTCTTCTCCAGGCTGAACAAGCCCAGCTCCCTCAGCCTGTCTTCAGGTGCTCCAGCCCCCTGATCATCTTTGTTGCTCTCCTCTGGACCCTCTCCAAACAGCTCCCTGTCTTTCTTATACTGGGGACTCCACACTTGGATGCAGCACTCCAGATGGGGCCTCACAAGAGCAGAGTAGAGGGGGACAATCACCTCCCTGTCCCTGCTGGCCACTCCTCTTTTGTTGGAGCCCAGGATATCATTTGCTTTCCGAGCTGCAAGGGCACCTTGCTGGCTCGTGTTAAGACCTGTCCTCATGTTAAACCCGTCTTTATATCTCCACCCTTCCCAACTAAGCCATATTCAATCAAGTACCATTTTCCTCATACTACTTGTCACAGCCTTTCATGTTGACTGAAGGCTCGTTGATAAGGACTCCTCTCCCTGCTGAGCTGTGTGTGTGTGAATGGCTCAACTGCCTGCTGTGAATGATAAGGAGCGATGGCCTTGAATGACTTCTCATCCTTTCTTTGAAACAGAGTTTGGTGAGCTGGGAAGTGAGGCAGCAGAAAAAGAGCCCTTAGCAGGAGCTGAAGGATCTCTGAAGTGGAAATCAGGACTTCCTTCGTTCAAATTACCAAGCCTCATGCCAAAAGAGAAAGGTATTGCTGGTGCATAAGCAGTGTGGTGTGCATGGAACTCAACACAGCCTCATTGCCTGCGTGCCGTGAACGCCTCTGAAAAGCCACGGTCAGAGGAATGCCAGGGCATGAACAAAATGTTTACTCTGATTTAAAATGTTTTACAGTCTTCTTCTCACACTCATTCACCACGTAGCACTCCTGGCCGTTCTGCATCAACGTTTGTCTCTTCTTGGCAGCACCTTCATTTGTTGAGGAGCTCCTGGACCAGGCAGCTGCTGCAGGACAGTGCGTGACGCTGTCGTGCCGGACGACCCCGCACTCCTCCCTGCACATCCGCTGGTTCAGAGGTGAGCTTGCAGCCCTCCGCAGGTCCCTCCAGGACAGGGGTGGCTTAGGCACCTCTACATTGCCAAGGTACTTATTTCTCATGTATTCCACCTTGCAGATGGGATGCCAGTCCACAGCAGCAGTCGGATCCTCATCTCGTCCACACTCAAGCACTTCCAGCTGTTAACTATTCTCTCTGTCAGTGCTGAGGATTTTGGCATTTACACCTGTGTGGCCACCAGCTCCCTGGGCTCAGCATCCACCTCCTGTGTTGTAAGGAAAGCAGGTAACAAAAGGATCTACATTTTTATACTGCAAGCGCTGATTTTGAAGCATAGAATCATAGAATGGCCTGGGTTGAAAATGATCTCAAAGATTGTCTAGCTGCAATACCCTGCTGTGTGCAGGTCGCCAACCAGCAGCCCAGGCTGCCCACATCCAGCCTGGCCTTGAATGCCTGTAGGGATCCACAGCCTCCTTGGGCAACCTGTGCCAGTGCCTCACCATCCTCTGGGGGAAAAACTTCCTCCTCATATCCAACCTAAACCTCCCCTGTCTCAGTAAAAACCACTCCCCCTTGAAATCGAAGGCAGACCCAAGTGGAGGGATGGCAGTTCTTCTGCCACCAAGAAAATGTGACCTGTAAAGCATCTGCAAGGTGAGATTCCTGCAGAAATATTCAGGGGAAAGTTTCTCCCTTGCCTGCTGTAGTCCACAACCCTTGCTAGCTGGTAGCGTGGCACATTTTGCAGTTCTGATTTGCAGAATCATGGAATGGTTGGGTTGGAAGGGACCTCAAAGCCCATTCAGCCATGGGCTGGGTGACCCCACCAGGTCAGGCTGCCCAGGACCCCTTGGGCACCTCCAGGGATGGGGCACCCACAGCTCCTCACTCCCTCTTCTACATTCTTTAACTTTTCTCCTGGGTTCAGAACTCAGCCAGTAAACACAGACATAACATCAGACTTCAAAACCTGAATATTTATTTTAAACAAGGCACAGTTAAATTTTTGTTCCATGAGGAATGGTCACATCCATAAATACAGACGCGTATACATTTGAAGTTGAATATCTGCAACACAGAAAAGCTGTTCCTGTGCATAACAAAGCTAACAGTCACTGATTTTTGCCTTGTTTCAATAGAAGTTCCTCCCAGCCCTGCACCCCCTGACGTTGTGGAGGTCTATGAGGATGGAGCACAAGTGGTCTGGAAACCTGTGGAAACCAACACTTGTGTCCGTTACACTGTCCAGTGCAAGAGTAAAGGTAACTGTGGAATATCCCAAGCTGGAAGAGATCCCTAAAGAATCATCCAGCTCCTACAGCAGGGCTCTGCCTTCACACCTAGCAGAGAACATCCCAATTTATACGACCTCTCCATATATATATATATATGGATATATTAATTTTATTCAGAAACTGCCTCACTTGACCTCCCTCGTTTGTGGATGGAAGTGAAATAATTGTGCACTAATAATGCCCAGCCCAGTGGTTATCAGATAATACCATCATATACCTAGGCTTTCTCTGTATGGAGAAAGATGGCCATCAAAAAGGCAGTTCTCCCCATGCCAAACAGCCACGCTTTCTTTTTCTATCAGTTAAATTCATGGTGAAGAGCCATGACAGAAGTTTGGTAAACCTGCATGCCATCCCTTCGAGGTTCTCTTCCAAGGTTTGATCCAGAGCACAGTGAAGTCAGTGGATGTTTTCTTGTTTAATTCCATGAACTCTGAGTCAGTTCCCTCTCTGTCTCTCTTGGGATTGGTTCTGCTGCTCTTGTGAATACTGTGACTGACATCATCTCTACTGCAGTCATGTAAACATAAACCTTTGGACTGAGCTGCTCCATGTACCTTCTTTTAACTCTCCCAATATACATGCACTTCATTCTGGATAACACAAACACAGCTTTTTATTCTGGAGCTGATAACATTTTTCCTGTACTGCAGCTTTCTTTGTTGTTTAATCCTTTTGACACAACTGCAGGCAATGCTCCAGGGAGGATGTAAGATGCAAGTTGTTCCAGATGGGAGGAAAAATGGGAAACTGCATCTACTACGTACAGTCACATTCGGTGTGTTTGGCAGGGACGTGTGAAATCCTACTTTCTGAACACAGGAGGATTAAGATAAGCAGAAAAAATAATCCTTGCCTCATTCAGTATTTGACAGTAGGCCTTTGCATGCTGCTTCTGCAGATGCTTCTCTGATTCTAAGCTGTATCTCCTCCTTCGTACATGCACACACATCTTACTCCAACCAGAACCCTGCAAAGTCATTGATACCTTTATATTAAGAGATTACTGCCTGTGCAAAATTTGAGGGTGTCTGTCAGTGTGTAGTTGAATGCAAGGATGGGTTTAATCTTGGACAGTTTCAGTAGCAATGACAAAGTGGGACACAGCATCACATGAAACGTTTGCTGCTGATCTTCTATTTCACACCTCAGTCCCAAGACAAACCTACAGTTTCATTTCCCTGAGACACCTCCCATACGTTATAAAAGCAGAGGGAATTTGGCCTCAGTTTCAAGTATTGGGTTGGTTTGAAGGGTGTTTATGAATGGCTGTGCTCTGAAATCCCGCCCTCCTGCTTTCAGTTTCAAGACAGGACCAAAGGGATAAAGCAGATAAAGCCAGGGTTTTCTTTAAGCTTTTCAGAGTTCAGAGCTCTTGAGGTCTATTTACAGTGGGGATTGGTGGCATGAAGTTTCACCATTCCTTTGAAGCAGCGCTGCCACACCTTGGACTGATCAAACAGAAAAGCGCTGACTTTGGAAGAGGTTTGGTCACATTGACAGCTGGTTGCACCACACACAAAAGCAGCCCATATCAGATCAGTTTTACCTTCACTTAAAGATTCCATCGCTTTTCCATACTGCCAGCACTGTGAGTTAAATTGGAAAAGAAGAAAGAGGAAAGCAAAAACCAACAACCAACCATCGAACCGACCAACAACAAAAACAGACTTGACGTCTGAAGTGAGTCCTAATCTCTTTCTTCTGCCTTTCCTTGGCTCAGATGGGGAGTGGAAAACTCTTGCTGCTGACATCGCTGACTGCTGCTACTATGCCAGAAATCTCTCCAGAGATGTTACCTACTGCTTCAGGATAGCCTGCACCAGCAAGGCAGGAATGGGCCCTTACAGCAGCCCATCTGCCGCAGTGAAAATCAGCGGGAAGGATCAATTGGGTAAGAGCACTGGGAGAGCGCTGTATTCCTCTGGCATCTAAATAGTTGCACTCTTTGTTTCTTCCCTGAATACTCTGTAATATTCTCTTGCTTTTTGAAAGATCCACATTCACATGAAAAAGATATCCTTACAGCAGAAGGTTTTCTTTCAAGGAGCGGAAGGATGGACCAACTGGAATTTCCTCCCAGTGGGGAAGAGTTCTCTGTAAAAATCCGTTCACAGAGATATTTTTAACCCATTCTAAACCATCTGCTTTCCTTTGGCCTGGGATTCATTAGCAAACATACTTTGCAGTCATTCCACCCAGGGCCCATAGCATCAGATCCCTTCATCTGAACGTGTCCAGCATTCCCAAGCAGACACTTCAATGTGCCTGGGCTCGCTGACATCAAGATGTGTTTCACAGAATCACAGAAACACCAAGATTGGAAAAGACCTACAAGATCTTCCAGCCCAACCATCCACCCATCACCAAAAGCTCCCACTAAACCATGTCCCTCAACACAACGTCCAAACGTTCCTTGAACACCTCCGGGGTCGGTGACTCCACCACCTCCCTGGGCATCCATTCCAGTGCCTGACCACTCTTTCAGAGTAGTATTTCCTAACATTTCTCATCCTAGACACATCCTAGACTAAGACACATAGCAGTGTCTTAGTGTACTCTGATGATTTGCTTTGCTGTTTGATATTGTACTCACAGAATCACAGAGGTCTTTCCCAGCCTTAATGACTCTGAGATCATTAAGTCCAACTGTAAACCCATCACCACGTGCAACCTACACAAGTCTGGAGGGGTTCCACCAGGGAATTGCTGGGTGTCCATTCCAGAATCTGCTGCATTCACATCGAACTTTGTGCTGCAAACAGGAGCCAACATGCAGACTTCCATGCAGAAAGCCCCACCGTCACCTTTATTTCTCCATAGGTAGTGGAGAGCAGCTCAGAGAAGCTCTGGTTTCCACACAGAGTTGTTTTCCCATGTAATCTTTGCTGCTTTTTCTCTGCAGAATTCCCTGCTGCAATGCAGAATTTCCCAACAGCGGAGGAAGAGAGTGAAATAATTGCACCACCCGAACCTTTCCCAACCTACCAGACCTACGCCTTCCAAACAGAGATCAAAAGGTAGGGAATCCAGCTGAGCACTCAACCAGCCAGCAGGAAGTGCTGCACGTGCTGCAGTTTGAAGTGACTGCACAGTTTAGTGACACGGGAGGACGTGCAAAGTGTGACAGTTGCTGCAGTAACTCAACATAGGGGAGGGATGAAAAACACAGCATGGGATCCATATGATCTTGAAATACAGAAGCTCCTGGCTCTTCCAGGAGTAGCAGAGAAGCTTAACTTGCCTTTGTGTTCCTTTGTACCAGGGGGCGGTTCAGCATCGTCCGACAGTGCAGGGAAAAAGTAAGCGGCAAGACTTTAGCTGCTAAAATTATCCCTTACTGGCAAGAGGACAAGCAGAGCGTGCTGCTGGAGTACCAGGTCCTCAGGAAGCTTCATCACACCAACATAGCTCAGCTGAAGGGAGCTTATGTCAGCCCCCGGCACCTGGTGTTGATCCAGGAGATGTGTGTGGGACCAGAGCTACTCCACTCTTTGGCATTAAGGTAATCGTAAGTGGAGGGAAGGGTTTTCCCATCAGGGCTGGAGTAGGTAGCAAAGCACGTATTGCTTTCACTTGTCAGGCAGGATCAGCTCCCTCCACCTGTTCCAGTGTGCTGTCATAGCATAACTGCCATTGTACTCTATCTTGTTTCCCCTTCATGTTGCTTCTCACAATGGCAGAAAACGAATCTGCTGGAATCCTCTGATTTAAGGGGGTGGGAATGGTGGGCATCAAATCTGCATTCTGACTTCTGCTTTCTCTGACACACGGCTCTCGCAGCCTGCTGAACCTCTTGCATCTGATTCACAATAGGGGCAAAAATCTCTGTATAGATTAAGGGACTTTATAGAAGGGAAAGAGATTGACTTTTATGCGGGCAGAAAGTGATAGGACAAGGTGGAATGACTTTAAATTAAAAGAAGGGTGTCATTAGATTAGATATCAGGAGGAGATTTTTTTACTCAAAGAGCAGTGAGGTGCTGGCACTGCTGCTCAGAGATCCCATCCCTGGAGGAGCTCAAAGGCAGCTTGGATGGAATGCTGGGCAGCCTGGGCTGGTGGTTGGCAACCCTGCCCATGGCAGGCGGTTGGAAGTAGATGATCCCTGAAGTCTCTTCCAACCCAAGCCATTCTATGATTACGTGATTTCTGAAATGATTGGAGTTGTTTCTTGAGAGCCTCATTGGATCATACAGACAGAGGAGGATTATAGCAGGGGCAGAATGATGTTTTTGGGCAGGCAGATACGACACCTCTGGTTTCTACCACTTTCTTCTACCAGGACGTCATACTCAGAGGTGGAGGTCCGAGATTACCTGTGGCAGATCCTCAGTGCAGTTGAGTACCTCCATGCACACAGCATCTTGCACTTGGATCTCAGGTCTGAAAACATGATCATCACTGAGCCCAACCTGCTGAAGCTCCTGGATTTTGGCAATGCACAGTTTTACACACAAGACAAGGTCATTACCCTGGACAAATGCATGGATTATGTTGAAACCATGGGTGAGTAGAGTTTATTCACAGCAACCCTGATGTTGTATGCAATCTGCAGTAAACAGATAGGCTGAGCCAGTGGGCAAGGCCCTGAGAGTGCAGGTGACCCCAGCAAGGAGTTTCACAGTGAGATGATGGGCATGGGTGGTGTGACAGCAGTTCCCAGGCCACCACGGAGGACAGAGCCAGAAGTCATGACCAGTGGTGTTCTGGCTGGTGTCCATGTGTCCTATGCTCAAGGTTGTAGTGTTTGTGCCAACAAGCCCCGTTGTTTTGATGTTCTCAAGGTTTTGTTTCGGCCATGACTGAGATTAGCCAACCTCCCTGTACCAGAAAGATTTTCTCCATCCTCAGGAAGGTAGCAAAACCTTAGCAAGTGCTAAGTGCTGGCTTTGGTGCTGTAGCATCGGAGGGGAGCTTGGCTCACACCCATTTGCTTTTCTAGCTCCAGAACTGCTGACAGAGCAAGGAGCCCTCCCACAGACTGATATCTGGTCCGTTGGAATCACGGCATTCATCATGTAAGTCAGTTCAGCCTGTCCTTCTATAGCCCTGGCTTTAAAAGTGCTATTTCCAAGTCATCAACAAAGGGAGCTGTACCCACTCAGATATTAACATCAGTAGTAGCCTCTCCCTTGAGCAGTGCCACCAAAGACATGTGGCAGAGGCTGTGGAGCTGGCTGCACTGTACAAGGATGCTCAGTCCCCGCCACATCTCCAAGTGGAACAAGGAGGTGGTTTTGCAGCCCAGCAGCTGCTGTGTTTCTTGCTCAGCCTCGTCTGAAAAGCCCCCACTTAAACAAGAAAATTCAAATTACACCAAGCAGAAAAGCAGCTGAAGTCATGGAGCCTACTGAAGAACATTGCTCTTTGGGATTCTGTTTTTCATGTGATGTTTCTTTGCACTGCCATGATGGGATGGGAGTTCCCAGGGGAAGGAGCATCTCAAGCGATGCCCTTTGTGCTGACAGTGCTGTTGTTTCGGGCTAGGCTGAGCGCCACCTATCCAGTCAGCTCTGATGTGCCCTGCGAGTTCCTGAGAACCACCAGGAAGGGGAAGGTGAAGCTGACGCGGTGCTACGCGGGTCTCTCCGGAGGAGCAGTGTCATTTCTCCAGAGCACCCTGTGTGCAAACCCCTGGTAAGGCAGCGTCGGCTCCCCTGGCAGTTTGTGCAAATCCCGGCTCCTGCCCCCCTTCTTCCTCTCCCATTTGGGATCTGGGAGAGAAAACCCAACCGACCTTCTCCCCTTTGTCCCAGGGGAAGACCGTCAGCCTCCGAGTGCCTTCAGAGCCCGTGGCTCCAGGAGACGGGTTTGGACAACAGGCAGCAAGCGCTGGTTACCTTCTCCACCACCAAACTGAGAAATTTCCTCACTGACCGGGAAAAGAAAAGGGGTCTGCTGTGCTCCAAGTACGGCCTCATGATTGCACAGTGAAGGGGATGTGGAGATAGGCAAGGATCGTCTCCCCTTCTGCTCTGTGTTTGGTAGCAAACTGTTCTGTCGAGTTACTGCGCATCAGCTGACCTGAGCTGACTCTGTTCTTCCTAAATGCAATTCAGCACAGCTAAGCAAATGAACGCACTGCCACCTGGTAAGAGCTGAAATGCAGTTAACGTGGCTCAGCTGACAGGTGGTAACTTGACAGCACTTGGGTGACTTGGATCTGTGCTTCCAGGAACAGGCAGGAAAGGTTTGCAGAGCCCCTTCTGAATGGGACTAGCTGCTAGCCCTCAGCAGCTTAGCAAATCTTCCCTGAAGTCAGTGTGCAAACACTGGCTATTGACTTCTGCCCTGTCCCCAGGATGCCAGCACTTTCAGATGCTACTGGATCGCTTATCCCGTTGCTACAAGGACTGAGAGACTGGTGGGCTTCTTGCCTGCCTCCTGGGGTTGAATTTGATGGGCTGCAGTGGTTCCTTGCAATGCCTACAGATCTGTGGTTCTGTGAAATCCCAAAGGAAATGGGAAACAATTATAAAGGGAAAACAACTCTAATACTCTCAAGAGCTCCAAGGAGGTGATAGCGGGAGTGGGGAAACAGAAAACAAGTCAGGAAGATTCACTGTGGGGAAACAGTGCTTCCGGGGGCTGATGCCAGGCAGCAACATATCCTACAGCTTTGGATGTACAGATCCAACTGGATAAAAGCCCTGAGCAGCTCAGTGTGAGCAGGGGGTTGAACCAGAGACCTTGTGAGTCCCTCCCCACGAGACGTGTGCTGTGTTGCCATGTCTGTGATGTGTCCCGTGATGTCTTTGCCTTGTGTCAGACACAGGGTTGGGCAACGGGACCCTGGTGAAATCCACTGGTCAGGCTCAGCACATTGCACTTGTAGCACAGGGTGAGTGCAGGGATGGAAAAAGCACTGGGGCTTTCCAGTCACTGATAAATTGCACATCTGTCCTACCTGAATCCTCCCAAAGCTGAGCCTGCTCTCCCTGGGCTCAAGTTAACCACCTGTCATAGGGCCTACATGCTCTCCGTGGGCACTTCCACTGCTGTTGCTGCAGAGCTGGTCATGTTCCTCAAGGGGTTCGTGGTCTGTAGACACCACAACACTTTTTTTGGGGGGGGCATGTGTATTTGAACTCTCCCATTAGAACTAGATGACTGGTTTACCCATCACACAGGACTTCATAACAACCCCTCACTTGCCCCACTGCATCTGCATCAGTTTGTCTTCAGATTCTTCAGGAAAGCCCAGGGCATCCTGAACGCTGCAGTCCTTCAAGATCTGCTGAGGACGGATGGTGTTCGCTGTGTCGTTGCTTTGTATCTATAACCTCTGTTTTCCTTTGGGTTTCTCTGATGTGAGTGATGCATTTACGGGTGCAGTTGGGTTTCTTGAGCTTTCCCTACATGCAGCATTTAAGTACAGCCTTTCCTCAAGCCACGCCTCACTGTGTTCAGAAGGTCAAGGATGGGAAATCAGTTCCTACTATGTTACAATTCAATGCTAGACATGATGTTGTCTAGTGGGGATCTTTTCCAGCATATTTAACCCATGTTGCCACAGACCTGAAGCTTGTAGCACCCTGATTGCTCCTCCTGCATTGTGTATGGAGCAAGTTGGGAGCAAAGCAGTTCCCACTGTGCTGTGCAGAGCAGACACTGATTTGTCAGACTGCACATCTTTGAATGTTAAGGTCATGCCTTCTTCACAGTGCATTGGAGAAGAGAAAAGCAAGGTCTTAGGGCCAGATTTCATGCTCGGTTCTCTTGGGTTTCAAGGAGTTATGGAAGACAGCGCGATGAGGTGTGGTGTATGAACCTTTCAGGACCCATAAGGTATCTGTTGGCACAGTCTGGTTTTTCCTCTTACTGCTACGCTTTGGGATGGACTGCTCTGTGGACAACCCATCCAAGCATAAACTTTAATTGCAGATTTACCCGTTTGGAGCTTTTACACTATTCCTCAAATTAAGTGATTTTTGCTTCTCATACTTGCATGCGTTTGAGCATGTCTGAAGTCTTTTATAGACTCAATATTGTTTTGTTAAATTATCTATTCTGACAAGGAATTAAAACCAGATATTTTTGCTCAATCATTGCCATTCTCATCGTTTTTCTCTCTCTTTCCCAAACCCAGTCCATGTTTGTTCAGAACCCACTCTCACCTCTCAACTCTGATCTGAGGTCATTACAAGCTGTAACAAAACACACACACACAGAGTACAGCAAAGCACTAAAATGCAGATTATTTTTTTCCTAGGACAGCTCTGCCTTCACCAGGAAAAGTTACAACAGTTGCTCATTTGCTGCAGTTATAACATAGCCCCGTCCTTCACAACAGAAAGCAGAATCTGGCTTTGATGTTTTGAGACATAATAGAACATTTGAGTTCTGGACCTTGATTGTACATAACAGAGGGACCTTGGCAAACTCAAGAAGTGGGCACACAAGAACCTAATGAGGTTGAACAAGGCCAAGTGCAGGGTGCTGCAGCTGGGTTGGGGCAGTCCCAGATATGAGTGCAGATGGGAGCAGAGCTCACAGAGAGCAGCCGTGCGGAGAAGGACTTGGGGATTCTGGAGCCAGCAGTGTGTTCTTGCAGCCTGGAAGGGCAACTGCATCCTGGTCTGCATCAACAGAGGGACAACAGTGAGCAGGAAGGTGACTGTCCCCTTCTGCTCTGCCCTTGTGAGGTCCCACCTGGAGCACTGCATCCAGATCCCCAGCACAGGAGGGATGTGAACCTAAGCCATTCTATGAAAACCTCCAAAGACGGCATCTGCAGCAAGTTGGTTCACTGTGCTGTGACTTAACTCCTGTGGGGACTGATGTTCCCTTGGCTGCTGAAGGAAGGAAAAAAAAAAGGAAGGGAAGAGGTACCCCCAGCATGCATTAGATGGGAACAATGCCAGTACATGAGCCTCGAGGAAAGGCTGGGAGGACATCAGGAACCAGGTTTGCACTCCAGACCCCAGCTCTCCTCTCACAGAAAGGCAATTCTTAAGGAAAGATTGGGCACAGTGTGGAAAGGCAAGTGTATGGGTGAGCTGACTGTTTGCACACACCTGCACATTTTTAACTCTTTATAACTCTACTTTCCTCCCTGCATCACCTGAATCCCTCCTTTTCTCCGTTGTGGTTCGTTCCTCAAGCATCCCACCATAAACCTGTTACAATCCCCACCTGCCTCTCCTCTGTGCCCCACAGAATGCCTCACCCCTTAATCCCAATCCCTGTGGCTAATCTCAGTAGGCCTCATGCCTGGGCTGTGGGGTTGCTGCTCTGGTGGAACAGATGCAAAGAGACCCAGCTGAGGCATTCATCCTAAATCTGTGTTCCCAGTTGTCCTCAATTAACCTACTGTTACATCATCATTCTCCTCTTGGCATGTACAAGTTGGTTTCTGACAGGCTGGTAGCCATTGTGAAGAGCTGGGAGTAACCCAGCAGGGCATTACTTGGGGCCCTCCACCTCACCATTGTATCTCTGGGCTCCCCTGTGGGTGTGCAGATGAGCTTCTATTGCCCTACCCAGACAGGGTAAGGGGTGATGCAGGGCTGTGCTACATGCAGAGAAGACGAAGAGAAAAGCCACCATGCTGTTAAGCAAAGAAGAACATACTGGCATTGGCTCCACACAGATCCAGCAGCCACCGGCTCGGGCGGTTTATTTCATAGCAACATCTGGACAAGCAGAACACCACAGCTTTTTCAAACACGTAGTCGGTATCTGAACTGCACGTCGTGAACAGGCTGCATGGTTCCAAATCCCCAGCGGCTCAAATCTATGTCTGGGATCTCCTCTTGGTCGTTGACCAGCTCCAGGTCATAGTGAGTCAGCATGAAGAACACAAACAATTTAACTTCTTCTGTAGCAAAGAACCGCCCAGGACACATGGATACACCGGCCCCCCAGGGCATATTGTAGTATTTCAGCCGTTTGCCATTCTTGTAAAAATTTTTCTTGGTGCCATCTGGGTTGACAAAGCGGTCATACTTAAATTTGTGAGGTTCGGGGTGGATTTCTGGATTCATTTGCACAGAGAGGTGTGGGAACAGAGCCACTCGGTCCCCTTTGCGCAGACTGTACTCTGTGCCACCACTCGTTTTGAGGGTCATATCCTGGAGGATGGCTCTGATCAGGATTGGGGCTGCCATCAGCCTCAGGGTCTCCTCCACGGCACTGTCCAGAAAAGGAGTCTGGGCTAACATGTCTCTGGTGATGTTAATTGGTGGCCTTCCTGGCTTCACTTCTTGACCATGCTCCCTCAAGACTTTCTCCACTTCTGCCTTTACAGCCTTCATAGCTTCTGGATCCTTCATGAGATACAAGAGGAGCCAGAAGGAAGTAGCGCCTGTATTGCCCTGGGATGCCCACAGCATCATGAACTTGAAGCGGTCCCGCATGTAGTCAGGCATGCCAATTTCTGCCAAAAACTTGTCTTGTTCACTTATCCACCTACTGACGTTTTCCTTCTGAGAGCTCTTACTCACAGACAGAGCATCCCAGAAGAACCTCTTCAGCCTCTCAGCTTCTACTTTGTCCCTGGGAGGCAACACGGCATAGACCAGGCGGGGGAAGAGGCGGTCATACTTCCGAAACTCGGTGTACAGCTGGTTGGAGTGGATGAGATCTTGCTCGTAAGCTTTCTCCTTGTTCTCTGTCCCTTGGTACGACTCGGTGCCGAACAAAGCCAGGTACCCAGCTCTGAAGACGATGTTGTAGCAGTAGTGGAAGAGGCCGGCCTCTTGCCATGGTCGTTTCTCCTCTCCTGAGCTCAGCTTGAAAAACAACAGCTTCTGGAAGTTGTCCATGGTGGCTTGTGTCAGGAGAGTGAGTCCATCTCCCATCAGATACTTCGTGTTAAAAACATGCAGATCACTATTGTTGTTCGTCTTGGACTTGTAGCCAAAAACCCGGTAGACCAAGTTAGCTGAAAAGGTCAGAAAGTCTAGTTTAGACCGTGATTCCTTCACAATGGCTCCAAAGCAGAAGGGGTCCATCACAAAGGTAAAGTAATAGCCTCCGATCAGCACTGTGAAAATATCTCCATATTTTCTCTGCATCTTGCTTAGAAACGCTGAACTGTCCTTTCTGAAATCCAGTGCATAACCCAGCCAGGGAATGATGCCTTTGTCCAGAGGCGGCTCATTGGGTCTTCGTCTCCGAAAGGCCCCCAGGTGGTAGAGCCCCCCAAGCAGCAGTACCACCAAGGTACAGAGGAAAACTGTCCAGAATGCCATCTGAGCCCTTCTCCTGGCTGGGGGTTTGACCCAGAGTGAGGGAAGTGCCTTTTATTTCCGATCAGCAGCTGATACGCAGGTGCAGAGCTGACAGCATCTGCCCCAATTGGCAGCAATTATTTGCTTTTCCAATTTGGAGTGAGGACATCTCTTTCTTGGCTGACACACGGAGATTTTTAAAGTGAAAGGTACGTTAGAGTCCACTGCAGTCAACAGGCTGCTGCATAAAGTGGATGGGTGTAAGCGTGAGCTCTGCAGCAGTATAAGCCAAACCTCTTTTCAGGGCTGCACTGTTTTGTAAAAGGGTCTTTGGAGAATTCCCCTCAGCAATTTCTGCATTTAACACTCAGCTACAGATATGCAGTGCAGGCTGGAAAGAAGAGAGGAGGAACAGATGTTTGAAGTGCTGCTGGAATTGGGATCAAGCCGGAGACAGAGCGGAGCTACTTTGGTCTCAAATGCCAAGAGAAGGAAAGGTCTGCAACAGCTCCACTCATGTTGCCTTCTGGTCCTCAATGTCTCCCGTTGGGGTGGGGGTACCCCAGGAACCTTGTGCCTTGTGCCCAGTGCAGCACTACTGGGCATCCAGCTGCTGCATGCGGACCTTGCAGCAGCGTCGAGTGGGATAAAGGGGCATTAAGTGGTGAGAGAGTTAGGGAAAAGGATTTAGTAAGGAGATGACCATGCACAGGGCAAGCTGCTTCCACCCGCTCCCTATTTTCCCACCCTCGTTCCTCCCCAGTTCACCCCTTGTTTTCTTTACCTTCACCTCTTCCCCTAAGCATCCCATCAAAAGCTCTTTACAGTCCCAAGGGCCCTCCCTAGGTAGATCAGGAGATGAAGATCTCTATCTATCTCAGATTTGTTTCCCAGCTGTTCTTCCCTTCCACACCCCTGCCGCAGACCTGACCCACGTAGCAAAGATCACAGCGTAGCATCACCTTCATATTTGCTTTGGTGTTTTTATAAGTGAAGCTCCTAGCTTTACCATTTTGGAAACACACAGCAGTGATGATGGCAATAACGGCAGTGAAAACAAATGCATGTTTTTTGTTCAACTGAAAACCCTTCTCAGTTCTATCAGTAACACTATCTAGCAATAACATCAAGAAGGTGATGAGCATGTGCTCTGAAGGTATAAACTTTATTTGCACAGTTCTAGCCAATTTACATGCTGAATTGATTTCTAGGCTGGAAAAAGCCCAGCTAAAGTTCAAAAACATTTGGGGTGAACAGCACCTTTTAAATAAAGATCAACAAACTAGTAACCTTGAACTGTAAAAGCACATCAGTCATAAGAATTGGCAAATAGCTATCCATGCTCTTCCGTTTAAGGCCATGCTGCCACTCTGTAAACAGGTCAAACTGATGTCTGTTAATGATGGTCTCCATTGAGCTTTTTCATTTTGTGTTTTTTTTTTCCCTCTCTCTCTTGCTGATAGTTACTGGTCTGAATTCTGGTGCTGTGATGATCAAACCTGCCTGGAGAAGAGGAGGCTCAGGGGAGACCTCATTGCTCTCTATAACTGCCTGAAGGGAGGCTGTAGTGAGCTGGGGGTCGGCCTCTTCTCTCGTGTCATCAGTGATAGGAGCAGGGGGAATGGCTTCAAGCTACGGCAGGGGAGATTCAGGCTGGACATGAGGAAGTATTACTGTTCAGAAAGGGTGGTCAGGCACTGCAATGGATGCCCAGGGAGGTGGTGGAGTCACCGAGCCTGGGGGTGTTCAAGGAAAGGCTGGATGTTGTGTTGAGGGACATGGTTTAGTGGGAGCTATTGGGAATAGGTGAACGGTTGGACTGGGTGATCTTTTAGGTCTTTTCCAACCTTGGTGATTCTATGATTCTATGATTCTATGAAACTGATCTCAGACCAAGGATCCATCCCTTGGGTAGACACAGTGTCCTGCTCAGTACGCTTCAGTGTGGTTCAGACCCACTTAAAACTGCCTGTTCTTCCTGTTGCCTCTCCTGGTAGGCTGAGGGGTGAGCCTGGCTGAGCACAGTGCCCCGTGGCAAAAGCCAGAAAGAATTTATCATGTGTTGGTGACGCTCAACATTTCTATCTGAGCGGTGTATCTGCTGCAAGAGCAGCTTGTTTCTGAGAGCTGGATGTCAAAGGTGCCCTTCCTACAGAAAGCCTGAGGGATCTTCTGTAGGTACGACCTGAATCGTTTCTTCATAAAACCGTAGAGCACAGGGTTGAGGCAGCAGTGGACAAAGGACAAGCTCTCTGTGATCTGCATGGCATAGTCCAGTTGCCTACTCCTCTCACAGCTCTGGATCAAACCAACGTATTGTAGGGAGTGAAGGACGAGGACAATGTTGTAAGGGAACCACAGGATAAAGAAGACAACCACCAGAGTAAAGACAAAGAGCAGTGCTCTCCTCGAGCCAGGCACCCGAGACGTGGTGAGGACACACACGCTGCGGGAATAGCAGAACACCATGAAGAAGAAAGGCAAAAGGAAACCCAGGATGTTTTGAGTGACCTGAAAGACAACTTTCCAAAAGAAGTGTTTCTGGCCGTAATCATGCGTGCACATGATGGTTTTGTTGTGCATTTCCTTCGTGCTGCTGAAGAGGGCATCGGGAATGGAGAGGAGTATGGAGAGGACCCACAGCACCAACAAGATGAGGAAGGACTTCTTCCGTGTCACAGAGCAGTGAGGAGAGTAGGCATGAACTATCTGCAGATACGTGTCCAGACTCATGCAGCTTACAAAAAAGATACCGCTGTAAAAATTCATGATGTACATGGCATTTAAGACTGGGCACAACAGATCCCAGGTCACCCACTGAGAAATGAACAGGGCCCAGAAAGGAAGGGTTAGCAGCAAGAGAAAATCCGAAACCACCAGGTTCAGCAGATACAACTCTGCTGTCTTCTTTTGCTTACTGACATACATGAGGACAGTAAACAGAAGAGCGTTCCCAGTGAACCCAACCAGGAATAACATGCTATAAAAAGCTGGCAAGAATGCTTTGCCAAAGGACACCACCTCTTCTTTGGTGCAAAGGCCATAGAGCACGTAGTCTTCCTCATTCAGGTACTCATAGGGGTAGTCACTTGAATTGGCAGTGTAATCTTGGCCACCCAGCAAGGCTGTAGCTGTTGTTGCCAGCTTTGAAGCTGCACAGGGCAAATCGCTGTCTAGGAGCAAAGGACAAGAGAAGGGGATCAGCAGGGCACTTCAAAACGTCACTCCAGTTGCAGGAAAAGCAAAAGTGGAATGTTTTCTTCAGCTTATAGGTTTAAATCCATGCCGCATGTCCTGCTCTCTTTGGCCTTTGCCTACAGCATGAAGACAGCCATAGACACAAACATTTAAAATCATACTTCAGGTTTCCTTGTTCCCATGCACGAAAAGCATGGTCTCCTCTGAGCTGATTCACCACTTCCCTCTGACACCACTGCACTTTTGAGGAAGTTTCTACCCTAAATTACGTGAAGTCTAGCACCACACCCAGCTGTGTACTGCTGTGTTCACCAGGATTCCTACTGAGAAAGCAGCATAGAATCACAGAATCATTCCGGTTGGGAATGACTGCTAAGATCACCCAGTTCAGCCCCAACCTACCCTCACCTTCACCCTACTGACCATATCTACCCTTTCCCAGGGACTGGGACTCCATCACCTCTCTGGGCAGCCTGTGCTGGTGCATTACCACTCTTTCTGAGAAGAAATTTTTCTTACTATCCAAACTGACATCCTGCTTTTCAGCATAGCAGAACCTGCCACCAGCACCTTTAGCTTTAGGGCTGCTCTCAGAAACAAAATAGCAACAAGTAACTACTCGCGGTACAACAGGTCTCCTCTTTGTGTCAGTTCCAGGAATCAAAGCATGAGACAAGAGGTGGGTTGAAGCCCCTGCCCAAGGCTATGCATTAGAGTTGCTCTTCTTGTGCCCGAGGACTGCACACTGGTTCCAACAGCTACAGGAAATGGTCAATAACTGAGAGAACTTCCTAATTTCACAGTCTGATTCTGAATGAACTCCAACCACGAGAACATCACGAGGAAGTCATCTTCCAAAAGTCACCCAAACGGGGCAATATCTGTTACTGAAGAGATGAAATCTCCTACGGTGGGAGATAGATGAAATCTGCTTGAGACATCTCCAGCTGGTACCATGAAGGTCAGAGTGGGTTTTAATAATCAAGACTCCAGGCTCTAACAGCAAACCAAGGCTGTCACAGAGGTCAGACTGGCTGTAGATGTCCCCACCACCCCTGGGGCACACACCATGACCAAACCTGCCCTCATTTTCTCTGGGACCCATTCTTCCAGCAATTCCAAAGCATGTGTGTAGTGCAGTTCCCTGCCTGCAGCCTCTCCTGTCTTGCTCTCCTCAACTGAATCACCAAGTAAAGAGAAAATGAAGCTGCTGTTCCCAGGACGAGCTGTGCTAACCCTAACCCTACCCATGACCAAGATCCCCAAAGGCAGCTAGGACCAGAACCAGGCCTTCCTCGTGGAAGGGCCTGAAGCAGGAGCCCCTACATCTCAGAGCAGGGTTGGAGCAGAGTGCTGAGGATCCCTGCAGTGCAGAGCTGCAAGAGCTGAAGCTACAGACATACCTGTTGTGATCCCGCGTCTGACACTGCTGAAGGGTCCATCCCAGGCTGGCTGAAAAGGAAAGTTCAGTGTGAGCAAAGCTGTGATGTTTTCCTGCTGTCTCACCTTCCTTTGGCGACCACCAGAGGGCAGCCAGATGGATGCACAGCACAACAGCACCGAATAAAACTTTCTGGGAACGAGCTTTTTTTCTGCTTCATGTTTTGGAGAAAAATCATCTGCAGCTGAATGCATTCTGGACTACACGTCCATGGGAGGAAGCCAAAATTTTCCACCCACTCTGACATCCAGTCAGACTCCAAAACAGCTCCAGCACTCCCTGCACCCACACTGGGGCAGCCACCCCACACCCCCACTTCTGGGGCTTTTTCAGCTCTCCGAGATGCTGCTTCTCCCCTGGCTGTGTCGTCCCTCCTCCTTACAGCACTGCACAGACATTCACACTACATCCCATGTTGCAGAGTAAAGAAGCGATTAATCCTCCCAAGAAATTAACCCCAGCCCAAAGGAAGCTCTCCAGGTTCTTCCATTATCTACAAGCACAAAAGAGAAAACACGCTTACGAGAGCCGCTGCTCCACGGCGGGCAGTTCCCATTGTGCCAGAAGTTGGACTCAGGCTTCTAGGAACGAACCTCTCATAGTGGTGCAAGAGGAAACGTGAGCTCAGCGTGACTGCCCTGCCTTCATTTTGCCTTTCCTGGAGTCACTGCAGCGCTGACATCACCCCTGAAAAAAGCTGAATTAGGATTTGTAAGGAGGCGAGACAGATTGAGCTTACTTGGGAGGTTATCAGGAGTAGTCAGCACAGGTTCACCAGGGGGAGGTCGTGCTTGATCAATCTGGTAGCCTTCTATGATGTTGTCTCTGGCTGGGTGGATGGGGGGAGAGCAGTGGATGTAGTCTACCTTGATTTCAGCAAGGCTTTTGATACTGTCCCCCACGACATCCTCATAACAAAGCTGAGGAAGTGTGGGATGGATGAGTGGACAGTGAGGTGGGTTAAGAACTGGCTGACTGGCAGAGCACAGAGGGTTGTTGTTGGTGGTGCAGAGTCTGGCTGGAGGCCTGTAAGCAGCGGTGTTCCTCAGGGGTCTGTGCTGGGTCCAGTCGTGTTCAACATCTTCATCAATGACTTTGACGAGGGGATGGTGGCCACCCTCAGCAAGTTTGCTGATGATACAAAGTTGGGAGGATTGGCTGACAGCCTGAAGGCCGTGCTGCCATTCAGTGAGACCTGGACAGGCTGGAGAGCTGGGCAGAAAAAAACCACAGATGAGGTTTAACAAAAGCAAGTGTAGAGTCTTGCATCTGGGGAGGAATAATTGCATGCACCAGTACAGGTTGGGGGATGAGCTGCTGGAGAGGAGCTCTGCGGAGAGGGACCTGGGTGTCCTGGTGGATGGCAGGTGGGCCATGAGCCAGCAGTGTGCCTTGTGGCCAAGAGGGCCAATGGCATCCTGGGGTGCATCAAAAAGAGGGTGGCCAGCAGGTCGAGGGAGGTGATCCTCCCCCTCTGCTCTGCCCTGGTAAGGCCTCATCTGGAGCACTGCGTCCAGTTCTGGGCTCCCCAGTACAAAACAGACAGGGATCTCTTGGAAAGAGTCCAGCGGAGGTTGACACTGTGTGGGTGACAGGGACATCAGTGCTGCCACCATTGCGTGGGCTCAAACCAACCCCAGAGCACAGCGGGATGGAAACAGCATCTCACAGAAGACACCAACCAACAGGAAACCCAGTGCTGACAGCTGGAAAATGTCAGGAAACCATCCTGCAGTGAGATGTCCAATATCACTGTCTGGTGCTGGAGTTGCCTCCAGCCTGGTCTCCATGTTCTCCTTGCTGTTGCTGTGGTACTTTGAGACACATTTTGTTGGTTACTTCCTTATCCACTATTCCAAAATGTCTTTTGCACCAAAAACATGGGTGTTACTGATTTAAAACACTCTTCAGAGAAAACCTATGCATCTCCCAGCCCACACCTCAGCTCCTCCAGGCTCTGCCCTTGCATCAAACTTGCATTTCCCTACAGCGCCCATGCAGGACCAAAAGCTGCTTGTTTCTGCTGCCAGGCTAAGACTCAGGTTTCCAAAGGGAACCAAACCAGCCATTTAGCTGGTCAATTACAGCAATTAGCTGCCTCACAGGCCTGTGCAAGCCCTGGAGCACATCTGGGCAATGTACATTAGCAGGGAGCGAAAAGCAGAAGCTTTGATGGGGCTGCTCCAGGTGACAGGAGCTTCGTTAGCCCAGCAATGAAAACGAAGCGAGTTTGGCTTTATAATTGAGTTTCTACCCTCGAGCTCAGAGCTCAGAGTTGTAGGGAATTAAATGTGTCTGTAACAGCCACGGCCAAGAGCAGCCCTCGCTGTCATTTATTACCAGATTTTAACTCCATTTGGGAGCTGGTAATTGCAGATTCCTTTTTTTCCTTTTATACTCTGCAGAACCTTAATGGCTTTGGCAATTAATGTAACCAGATTATCAATAATGGAAAGCGCATTTAGGGACGTTCAGTAGCATGAAAAAAAAAATAAAAGGGTTAGCAGAACTGCTTGTTTTTTGCTGCCTGGAAAAGCAGGAGTCTGCTCTTTCTGGGGCCCCAGCCTACAGAAATGGGGTCTCCACAAAGCACCTTCCTATGCTGTTTTTCTCGGAGGCCAAGTTGCCTCCGAGTTCAGGAGAAGGTTTTAGGCATCTTCAGGATATTCAGGGGGAGTTTTGTTTCAGCTCCAGGCACTGCTTCCATAATCAGGAACAATTTCTATGCTGTCTTTAGGCTTTAAAATCCCTGTCCCACTGTAAGGAGGGGGCAAACTGAGCTCAAATTTAGAAAATAAAAATAAGGTAAAAAGGCAAAAATCAGGTGGAGGCAAAGCAGGGTCCTGCCATCCACTAGAGAACTTCCATTTGACTTTGAATGTGTGTTTACATCAACATAATTTTTTAAGCAAAAAGCCAACAAGCTGCTGAAAAACCATGTTCTGTTTTGCTTCCTGTAAACAGCAGCTTAAAAACCCACTCTTGGGAATGCAACAACGTGCTGAGTTCATCCCCCAAATCCCTATGGTTTTGCAAATACTGTTTGTTCTTAGTGATGTAGTAAATACTAAGGGAAAAAAATAATAATGACAATCCATAGCTGAACACAGGCACTGCCTCATGGCCCTGCTGAACTCCTGGGGCAGGCAGAGTAATGACAGCACTGATGGCATCAGCTTCACTGCCCTACATCTCAGGCCTCTCTGAGGTCACACATGGCTGCTCCTGACCCCATGGCCACGTCCC
The DNA here is from genome assembly GCF_026119805.1 of Tympanuchus pallidicinctus. NCBI lineage: Eukaryota > Metazoa > Chordata > Aves > Galliformes > Phasianidae > Tympanuchus > Tympanuchus pallidicinctus. The sequence goes on along the minus strand of NW_026294747.1, from coordinate 61,027,424 downwards.
TGCCTTTCACAGGGGGATGTATGTGTTCCATATGGGTTTCACTGGCTGTTAAGTTTTTTACAGAGAGAGTGGTGAGGTGCTGGAACAGCTGCCCAGAGAGGCTGTGGATGCTCTGCCTATCCCTGGAGGTGTTCAAGGCCAGGTTGGATGGGGCCCTGGGCAGCCTGGTCTAGTGTTAAATGGGGAGGTTGGTGGCCCTGCATGTGTCAGGGGGTTTGGAGATTCACGATCCTTGAGGTCCCTTTCAACCCTGGCCATTCTGTGATTCAGGGTTTCCAGCACCCAGAACCTGTGCAGCCCCACATTGTGATGCAGCCACTCCAGACACCCCTGCACAGGTGTCTGTCGGGCTGACATCTCTTCTTTGTGTATCAATGCTGCAACCTCTGCACTGTTTGATTTTACCCTAAAAAAGCAAAATCCTCCCTGCCCCCCCCCCCCGCCCACACACACACACACACACACACTTCTCCATTCAGTGCTGGGCACAGGAAGCAGGATCCCCTCTGTCCCTTTGTTATCAAAGTGAATTTAATGCAAGAAGATGGAGCAGAAGGGCTGAGCTGCAATCAGAAAAGTGCAGAAGGGACGGCACAGAAGAGCCCTCGGGATGGAAGGGTCCATACGACACCACGCCGCCCCTCCTGCAGGCACTGCTGATGGGGGGGGGGGGGGAGGGGAGGAGCCCCCGAGTGACGTCACGTCCTGCCTCACCTCCTAGTCCATATAAGGACTTCACTCCACATAAGGAGCAAAAGCTCCGCCTCGTCAAGCGGCGCTCGGGATTGGCTGGCGGTGGGCGCGCGGGGCTCTGGGAGCTGTAGTTCTCAGGCAGGGCGAGGCTGCCGGCCAATAGCGCGGAGGGGGCGGGGCCTGGCGCCGCAGACGCCGGCCGGTGTCGGGAGCCGAGTGCGGAGTGGCGACTTCAGTGCGTGCTGTGCGGTGGGAGCGGGGCGCCGGGTGCGGGGCTGAGGGTCGTTTTCCGGCCTGTCTCTTTCCTATCTTTTTTCTCGTTCGCCTCCTCCGTGTCGAAGCCGTTCTCGCGGGCGGCCTTGCGGGCTTCGGTGTGTCCCGGGTGTCGGGCAAGGTCAGGGCGGCTCGGGCCTCTGGGTGCTCCCGGCGGCTCGGTTGGCGTTCCCCGGGCATGAGGTGCATGGTCCCGCGGAAGAAGGGCGGAGCGCAGCTCGGCAGGGCCCTGGGAGCGGTTTGAGCGTTTATTCTAAAGAGCTCTGGGGTGAAATGGGTGTGCAGGAAATGCTGCTCGGCCCGGGCGTGCTGCCTGTTCCGTGGTGTGCTCCGGCAGGTCCCCGGCCTGCCCTTAGCGTAGCTCTGCAGTGCGGTTCCGGGGGAGGCTGGGTTGAGTTTGGTATCGAGCGTGTTGGGGCAGCGCTGGATTGATGCAGGTAGAAATCCTTCCTGAGCTGGCTGTGGTAGCAGGAGTGGCCGCTGATTGTTGAGTGATGCTTACAGTGGGAGGTGAAGGAGGAGCGCGGCGTGGTGGTGTGGGATCAACCGGGGGAGTTCTGGTGGTGATCTCCCTAGTTAGGTGTAGGCTCAGCGTGTAGAGCTCTTGTAAATGCGGTGATGTTTGGTTTTGTTTCTTTTTCCTCTCTGGGGAATCACCTGTGCTGCAATGGCAACTGCTTGTGATGCTGCTGTGTCCACCAAGGGCACGCTCCTGCTCTGCTCTCCAGCAGGATGGGCTGCAGCTGTGACAGAGCAGCCACTAAAGGCAGCACTGACCTTCTGCTGCTCTTTCCACCCGTAGCACTTCTGTTGCATTTCCTGGCAGGCAGCAAAAGGGAGGGATGAGCTGAGGGCAGCTACTAAGGAATCTGCTGGTAGGGAGCGAAGCAGTGGGGTGAGCAGTGAGAGGAAATGTGGGCAGAGATTAAAGCTTTCAGCAGCCTCTTGCTGCCCGTGGGCCTGTGGGAGTGCTGGGATCTGTCGTGGGGTGAAAGATTAATAAAGCAACAAGTTTCTGCCATCAAACTTTTTCTGAATTGTACATAAGCTTCCCAAGGCTTTGCTTGATTTAAATCATCTGCATGCAACTCCTCAGCTCAGCTTCAGCTCTTGTAGCTTGCACTGAACTAAGCTGACCTTCCGTTCCTGTGGAATACACAAGGGTGTTTTTTTTTTTCTGAAAGTTCCCTTTAACTTATTTATAAAATCTCAAGGGAGACTCCTTGTCTTTGCAGGCACCATGTCATCCGGACATGAACCTGTTTACCCTGAGTATGAGACTGAAACCAGCCAGACGTCGAAGCTGCTACGGAAATTTAAGGAGACGCCATTTGTACCAATTGGTGAGCTTAAGTCTGGGCGTTCTTACTTACATAGGCTCTCTGTGCATGGGAAATCAATATGGCAAACACAGTCCCATACAGTGAGTAGGTAATTGCTTTGATAGGACTTCCTCTTTGAAATGACTTCCTCGTGCAGGGTCGTTACGTGGTAACAGCAGTGCTGATCGTACCTGCGGAGGTATTTGCTGCTGGGTAAAGAGAGAAATCGATGAGGCCTCTCGTCTTTAGGTTTAGTGGTTCCCCAGTTTGAGGAGACTGGTTGAGTGCTCAGCCTTTGCTGAGCTACTGGAAGAGCTCTGAGGAAAGGTTTGTGTGCCCCCTGGGAACTTTTCTGTGCTTGGGAACCGCCTCTAACAGGACACAGAGTTTGATTTCAAGCTGCCTTAAATGGACGGTGTTCAGGTCAGTTGGGGTGAGCTGTTCCACAACAGCTGATTGCTGCTTCTGGTTTCTGTGGTCACAGGACTTTGCTCTGTGGCTCATTGGAGCAGACTGCATGCTCCATGGGCTGGGTTTCCCTCGGCTGATCGACTCACCCTCAAACTGTGTCAGATTGACTTGCAGGCACTAGAATTCTCAATTTGTATTTTATGAAGCTATTCTGTAAATCATGCACAGAGAAAGGCTGTTAGCTTCTCAGGTGGAACTGGTAATATTCTTGTTCAGGTAGCCAAGCTGTCTGGGCTTTTGGCAGTAAAATACACACAATCCTTAAAACTTGGCAGCCTTCCTTGAACTATGTAAATAATCATCCTAAATGTGGACTGAAGTGGCGGGGATTGAAAACTGTTGTGCATGGTGTTCTGTGAGAGCCTTTCTGTATACCGGAAGGAAATGGGCTGTGTGGTTTGTGGGACTAAAATGAAGTGTCCCCGTGAAGATACCTTGCTGAACATCTGTCCTGTAGTGTAGGAGAGGAACTTATGACCTGTGTCCAGGTGAAAGAAGGCCAAATGTGACAACACCCAAAATAACATCCTTGGCAGGCAGGTTAGGATGCCTCCACAAGCCATTAGCACTGAGTGTCCCAGCCAATGCTGAGCCGTTTTCTTGACTGTGAGCTTCCTTCCAAGAAAGCAAGCAGCTCTTGTGCTCTCTGAGAAATACTGAAGAAATTCTGACGCCTTGAGAACGATCCCTGAGTTTCTGCTGTTGTGTTTTAACACCACTGGAAATTGTCATTGTCTTCCCTGCTGACTTGCGACTTAAATGAGGTGGAAAGCAGTGGGAAGGACAGGGACTTGTGCTGTGTGCAGAGATCAGACAAAAACATGCTTACTCTCAGGATTTCTTGAGGCAGATCAAAGTCACCAAGATGTGGGAGGCGATCCTTACTCACGTGGATGTTTTCCTCCTTTGCAGGGATGGCCGGCTTTGCCGTGGTGGTGGGCTATGGGCTGTACAAACTGAAGCATCGGGGGAACACAAAGATGTCGCTTCACCTGATTCACATGCGTGTGGCAGCGCAGGGCTTCGTTGTGGGAGCAATAACGTGTGGTACGTCCAGAGCAGGGAGCACCATGGGTTGTGGAGACCTTCTTGCACCTCTTTTCCTGCTGGTGCATGTTGTAGTAAACGTGTTGAGTATTAAACTCCACTAGCTTTGAGAGTAGAAGTTTTGACTGCTTTTACATGTGGGAAGCTTCTGGAGGTACTGAAATTAGAGGAAAAGATAAAGGACTGCCTGCTGTTAATGTTTTCCCATGTAAATATGTTGCTGTTTCTGAACTTAATGCAATGGAAAGACAGCTTGCATAGACAGTGATCTTATTGCCCAGAATTATCCCTGAATGTTCTGAAGGATCTGTACTTCGAGGCCCTATTTAAGTATTTTAGCTGTGTGTGTGTTTTGAATGAGCATCCCACAAAACACGGCTTGCCTAATCTGCCTTCCCAGAAAGTGCAAAAGCAAAGCTTGACTTTGGCTGCAAAGCAGACTAGAGCTGGCTGGGAATCTGTGTACAAGAAGGAAAATTTCTGTGCACGGAAAATCCTGTAGTGTTTGTTCATCATGACTATTTAAAACAAACAAAAACCAACCAAACAAACCACAAATGACAGAAGAGGAAGGGAAATGCTATTTCTGTTGCTCAGAATTTCAGAGTTCAGATTTTGAACGCTTTGTATTCAATCCAGCTTTTTTTTTTTTTCTGTGTTTTTTTTCTGTCACATAGGTGTGCTGTATTCCATGTTTCAGGAGTACGTGATAAAGCCCAAGGAGTAACAGAAGGATGACCTACATCTGTCCCGGTGGTGACCTGTGTACTGCATCTATAGACCTCATATCAAGGGGTTCTTGAGGGAAAAATATATCATTTTAGAGAATTGCCCTTTATTTTTGTATATGGTACGCTGTTCTGAGGCTGGCAGCCTAAATGATTGCATACTAGGCGAATGGGTATGGCAGTCTGGTTCTCTTTGATTGGCTCTATCATACCCTGCTGTTTAGGGGATATAGTAAAGCACCCATAGTCTTCCCCTTGGCTGTTTTACTCAGCCCTACAATTGGTGACTTCTTTTGCTGCCGTTGCCCAAAATGACAAAGTCTGAGCTAGCTTTGCTAAGCCTCAGCCAGGGTGTAGAGGCCGTATCTGTAAGATAGCACTGTATTTTCATGTTATCTTCTGTCCCATGTTATCTTCTGTCCTGTGTATTTGCCAGCCTCCAGCTTTGTAATTTAGAAGCTTCCAGTAGCGCTGACTGCTAAAATAGAGAGATCTATAAACATCTATTTTATTTTTTTATTTAAGGCATGACGTTATTTGGTGTGTTTCAGCTATTTAAATGTTATATTTATTCATCATTAATGAAGACACAGTCTCCTTATTTTTACCATAGGCTTTCAGATCCTTGGAGTACTGTATTTTGTAACTTTATTTAGTGTTCTTCCGGCTAATATTTAAATGTAACATTTAAAGTATGTCTGAGTTTGGCATTCTAATGCTTTTAAAGCGTCATCTAGCTGTGACTTAAGAGTTATATTTTCCCATAGAAATTTTGAAGCACTTGCATCTGAAAAGCCCCTTGGGTGAGGTATAAAACCTTTGTAAACTGCCAATGTGATTTTATGCAGGAACCCCTCCTATTTCTAACAGCAGTCACAAAAATAAATGTGTTGATGAAGTGAGTTGGTTTAAAAAAAAAAAAAAGATATTTCTCTGACTAGCCTACATTCCATCGTGCCAATATGATGTCTCACAAATAAGGTGTGCCCTCCTACTCTGTGATATGTTGCTGTGGGGAGGAATGTGCGATGCAATGTGAATAAACAGCTGAGAGCACTGTGGATAACCAACGTTTGTGTGAGGATTTCCTGGGGAGCGCTGTGCTGAGCCACGGGGCAGCTGGAAAACACGTCCAGGTGCTACAGGGCAGGCGGAGATTGCTCCGCTTCGTTTATCCGTAAAACGCCCCTCCTCTTCCCCAGGATGGAGAAATGGTGGCTCCTATCTCCGCCTCGGGTCAGCGGGAGGCCGATGGCGCTAAGATGGCGGCCGCGCTGAGGAGAGCGGCGCTCCGCTGGGTGCGCATGCGCGGCCCCGCGCTTTGCTCCGCCTTCGGCTGGTTGTTGCTATGGGAACGGCGTGGGCCGGCGGCGGAGCCGGGAGCTGGAGGGGCTGGGTACGGCCGTGCCAACGCGGGCTCTGAGGGCTCCGCCGCCGGCCTCGGGGCTGGGGGAGGCCAGGTAGGCAGGTAGGTAGGCAGGCAGGCTCCTGGGGCTCGGAGCTGGTGGGCCGGCAAGAGAGGCTGATGGAGCAGCGCGGCCTGTGACGGTGCACAAGGGGAGCTGTGGCACATCCCAGAGAGCCCAGAGGGGGAACGGTGCATGCAGGTTGTTACTCGTCCCCAGCGAGGCTTGGTGCTGAATAAAGTCCCTCACAATCACGCAGGTGCACTTTGTCCTTCATCAGGCTGCTGGCTGCCTCAGAGTGAGATAGGCCCCGTGCTAATCGCCGTCTGCAGGGTGTGCCTGTGGGAGCTTTAGCCACTGGTTTTGTCAGGCCAAAGGTGCACTTGGCCTTAAACAGAAGGAGGGAGGGCTGGAACACTCTAGAAAACAGATTGCCTTAATCACAGTGAAAAGGGGGGTAGGCATTGAAATGGATAGTGATACTGCTGCTTTAATGTTACCACTCAGCCCTTGGAAAGATGGGGGAAGGTTGTCAACCTGCTCTTGGTGGCCAAAGGAAGAGTGGATAAACAGGGACCATAGAATCATGGAATGGCTTGGATTGAAAAGGACCACAATGCTCATCCAGCTCCAACCCCCTGCTGTGTGCAGGTCACCAACCAGCAGCCCAGGCTGCCCAGAGCCGCATCCAGCCTGGCCTTGAATGCCTGCAGGGATGGGGCATCCACAGCCTCCTTGGGCAACCTGTGCCAGTGCCTCACCACCCTCTGGGTGAAGAGACTTTCAGTCTCTGTAACATGGTTGTTACACTGGCTTCGTTTCAGCCTCGACTTGCTCTTCTCTAAAAACGTTTGTTTTAAGTGGATCTGTTTAAAAAAAAAAAAAAAAAAACATTTAAAAACACTTATTTTAATGTTAGAGTGAAGATAGACCTGAAAATTTCTTTTCAGTTTGAAAGGCATCTGTGGTAAAGGGTCATTAAAGTGAGGTTGTGAGGCTGAAAAGCACAGTGATTGAGAGGAAGAGGTGGTGGCAGGGAGACTGTGCAAAGGTCGGTGTGGAAAAACTACAAACCAGCTATTAGAAGAGGATGTTTTGAATGTGATATTGATCTCTGCTCTCTTTTGCTCTTCATTTTCTTCTTGTGATGCTTTTAGTAAGCAATGGAATCAGACATAAGTGGGAACGAACATTTTAAAAGCCAGTTTAAAGCTCTTCAGGTACAACAGCAGAGAAGACTACAGAATCTAATGGAGAGGAAGAAGGAAAAGCAGAACAGTCAGAAGGGTAACAATGGCAATGGAAAGGAGACTTTCAACATCCTGACTGATCTAAACTTGTTTGAAACAGAACAACCTGTAACTGAAGATGACAGCAAAAGGTAAAAGTGTAGCAGCACTGCTCCTTCAGGAGATCACCTAAAGTGTGTTTAGCATATATTCTTAGGAAAGTCACAGTAGAAGAGCACTTTGTCTACAGTGTCCATTATCCTGAGAAGACCCTCACTGTGTCTGATATGTTTTGCACTGTGATATGTTCTTTATTTTTTAGTATTTCACAAGTAGAGAGCTGCAGCACAGAGGGGTTAAGGTACCAGCTAGGTACTGCCTGACCATCAGGGTGACTGAACTGCTGGTTAGGTCCTGCCTAGCTTTGTAAATAAGTTCTCTACATGACTAATTTCCAGAAACCAATATGTGCAAAGCATCACGCAGGTAGGGGGTATAAACCAAAGGCCTGCAGCCCAGGGAAGTGTTCCTCCACGTATTCTTCACATATGACATGATTTAGTAGGTCAAAAGACAGCCACAGGAGATGAAGTATATGTCTAGGAGTCTTGTAGATAAGGTTGCCTCATGGGTGAGATACTTGACAGGGATATACAAGGTAGGATTTTAAATCATAGTAGGGTCAGAGGTTTGGGTCTTATCTCACCCACTGAGGGAGTATCTGGGTTATCAGGATACTAGACATTCTACTGTGTGAATCTTTCTTTATCTTGCATTTGGAGCTGAGTGCACAATTCAATTTACTGGACCAGATTTGAAACCCCAGCTCAGATCATCCATCTTCCTCCTAGGATGTAGTCAGTGTCTCCTGACACGATTAATTTGTTTGTATTTTTATGAACTAGAACAGGTTTGGAGTTGGACAGATCCCAAGGACGTTACTGCAGTGTTGGCTCTTCTGTGATTTTCTCCCTTTCAAGTGGTGAAGACAGCTTAAAGAATTCCTGCTTCTGCTCACACTTGCAGCTCTACTGATACAGCTGTTTTCAGGGCTGTGCTGGAAACTGAATTCAGTTTCTGGGGCAAGGGTATTTTTATTTCAGTGATCTAGATTATAGCCTTAGCCACACAAACTGTTTTATTGCTGCCATGATAGGGAGCTGGGCAGTGGAACGTTGGTGGGTAGAAGGAGCTGCCAGCTCCTTCCTGGAAAGTCACACAGGTATGTACCTTTGAGACAATTTTACCTCCCATAATCTATAGTGGGGAAAGACACCTCTAGCAAGGCTTATCAGGCCACTAACCAAGCTTTATTGCGCCCTACATGCTGTTCTTCCTTCTGTGTTACCCTGGGCAGCTTGTTTCTGAAGATTGCTTCACACCCAATTATGTATGCTGCAGCAGAACCTGGGAATGAACCAGTGAAGTTTTCAGGTGCTTCTGGGAATATGGTGTTCATGCTGGGAGAGAAACCTGTGTGGAAGCAGGGAGCTGAGCTTTCAGAAAGAAACTGAAGCTCTCCTTCTTGCTTTCCACGCGGAGATGGAAGTCTTCACACATAGGTTCTTCTCCAAGGCAGTCTGGTTTCCCAGTGTAAGCTTCTGATCTGTCCTCTTAACAACTGTCCCCTTCAACATTTTTTTTTTAATGATAGTACGTGAAGTACACTGTGGAGATTTGATTTATTTTTGCAGAGGGAGACTGATTCCCACATTTCAGCTGTGAATTTGATCGGGGAAAAGGAATCTGAGGAGTTGCTGTGACATACTGGTGGAGTGAGGTGCAGAGTACAGGAGAGTCCCAGCAATTCTGCAATGCTTCTCTGACATTTGCACCTCAGTAATTTAGGTCTGAGCAATTCAAGAGCTGATACCTAGCTCTTCTTTACTTTTTTTTCAGTGGCATTGACCATTAAAAGTTCTCATTTTACATAGCAAGTGTAGCAGACTACAGATTTCTCTGGATTGTCCTTTATCTGTGTATGTCTACATTTGGCAGAAGAGCAGTTATCAAATCCAGGCAGGGTTTGCTTCTGGAAAGAATTCATTCTTGTGTACGGATACTGTGTTGCTGGATTCCCATGACAACGCATTAGAAAGCCTGTTCCCAAGTAGGAGGACTCCTCCATATGGTCTGCAGTGGCAGTGATTTCTGTATGTCCATGTTGTTTACAGCAGCACTTCATCCTCTCAGCTGTCATTCTTCCTGTGGGCCTCAGGAGTTCATTTTTCCTTCCTTCCGTTCTTCCTTCCAGTTTTTATTCAGGCATGTGTCTAGCTGACGTTTCTGTCTGTTTTTCTGTGACTTTATCTGTTTTGGTGCCATTAACATTAAGTGATTTTCCCCATCAAATGGAGAATCTGTAACAGGGTTGGGAAAGATACCTGAATATCTGTTATAGATGCTCACAGGCTGTACCTGGCTTTGTTTCTTTGAACTACGCTAAAACAAGTGAGCTTTCTGCAGCTTGTTTCTTTTGACTGTTTTTCCATTGCTGAACCACTTGGGTGGGAACCTCCTTTGTAATGCATAGAGTCACTCTGTGATGGGGTGGGAAGAAGTCTCTCAAATGAGACTCCAGCTCTGGTGCAGTTGGGATTTCCAGCCATTTTACCAGAAGTGCTGTTTGTTAAGGTTCTGAAGCCAGCTCTGAGGAAGAGATCTCTGACCAGGTGTGCTGGGAGCTCAGAACCTTCTTTATGTGTTAATTTCATAACAGTTGAAAATGTTTTTGTCCATGTATCCCTCGCTCAGTCAGCACAGTTTTGTTGCTAACTTCTGTGTGTAGTACGTGTGGGAATAACTTAGTTTTGTCTTTTCTCTGCTCAGATTGCCTCTTGCTTTCTTCTGCTTTGTAAACAACTGACTTTGATCTCCCTTTGATTTTCAGCTTTGGAGCAAAAGTGCATTGCTTAATTATGGATTGTGAATCATCTTATAAATTGCCTCTGTAGTTTATAACTGTTTTAAGGGGTCATTTATTCTGACATTTCTTTACAAGGAGAGTGGTTAGGCCCTGGAACGGGCTGCCCAGGGAGGTTGTGGATGCCCCGTCCTTGGACGTGTTCAAGGCCAGGTTGGACGGGGTCCTGGGCAACCTGATCTGAATGTGTGTGTTTGGTGGCCCTGCTAGGCAGGGGGGTTGGAACTGCATGATCCTTGAGGTCCCTTCCAACCCAGGTGATTCTGTGATTCTGTGACATGCACATATAGATCGTGCATTTATGAGGCTGGTTTGAGCAAAAAACTTGCTAAAACTTTTGAGAGAAAGGAGTTAGGCAGCTGTTGAGATAGCTGCCATCTGGCTCTCGTTGTACTTATAGCCACATATTGGCCTTCATCCAAATCTCTGTGATCACCCAAGCTACCAACTTCCTTTACCAGCTGCAGGCTGGAGCAATCTGCCTGTAGGCTTAAGGCGTGGGACTCTATTCCAGAGTAAGTCACAAAATGCCTATATCCAAGGTCACAGTGCAGGCTGCTTGGTGCCTTGTGCTATCTGGGATGCCCCAGGGTATCAGGGATATCTGCATGAGAAAGGCAGGAGACCTGTGCCTTTCAGCAGCAGCAGCTGGGGGCTGGATGGGCAGCTCAGATGGCACCTGGGTGTGGATAATCAAATTGCATCTCTTCACCAGATAGTGGGCTCGGATGACTCTGGGACATCTTGGATAGATGTCTGTGTTTTCAGGGTCTAATTGAGCCTCCAAGGCCTAACTTCCAGATTTTGCATTTGGTGGAATTGTCATGAAAGGACAGCAAAGAGATTAAAGTTCTTCAATCCCTGAATGTCTGAGAGAAATGAAACCCATAAATGTTACTAAATGTAACAGAGAATTGGAGGAGCAAGGCTATTTCCTCTCATTCAGAGGGCTTTTTGATATTCTTTTTTCCTAAGTGAATTCCAAAAAGTAACATGAACAATACAAACTGATGGTAATCCATCCTGGCGAGGTTCCAAGAGCATCAGATGAGGACATGGGAAATTGATCTTTTTTTGAATTGCTATGAAGCATTCATTTTTGAAGAAAGAACCTCAGTAGCAGCTTTTGTAATTTGTGCTCTGTTGGCTTCTATTGGCTTTGGTAAGCACAGAAGGTAAAGCCTGAATGTCACAGGTGCTGAATGGCAAGCCCACCTGTTTCCTGTGAAGAACCAGGCAGGTGAGGCTGAATGAGATGAGACTCTTCAGCAGCCTCAGGAGCACTGGAAAAAATAACTGCTCTGTGATGTTTTGCTCCTGGGAACACAAGGAAATGCAGAATTTCTGAAAAAGACAGAAGCTCATTGAATAGGTGAAATATCAGATGACCAGCTGGTGTTCAGGATGTTCTGCTTAATTCAGTCAACTCATTCCTGGTTTAGCATACAGTCGTTTCACTACTTTATTTCTAGAAGCATCTGTTTGAAACACATTCTAGTGACATCTGCCATTCCTTTTTTTTTTTTTTTGTCAGATTGCTTGAGGTTGAGAATGAACAACTCCAGGATCAGCTTCGAGAGGTCCGGGATGAGAACTGCAGACTGTACAAACTGGTGACAGAGAAAGATTTTGAAATAAAGCAACTGCAGAAAAAAATACAGGAGGATCGATTGGCTTTGCCAGGTAAACATGGTAGCTTTGTGTTCACACTACACTGGTGCCAGTGTTTGCTTGCTGCTGAAGACAGTAAAAGGAGAAAAACGACATAATTGTGAGATAAATAAACCTCCTGACAGTAAAATATTTATGTGACATCTATTTCACCTGTTCTGTGCAAAAAAGGAGTACTTCAGGCATAACGTGCTTGCCTCCATTTCCACTCCTGTAATAAAATTCTGCTAAGAAGATCCAAATTCAGCTCTTATGACTGAGAAAGAATTGCAAGGCCTAAGCTGACACTTTGGCATTTGCAGTTATCTAGACATCAGTATCTCTCCCACCTGGGAGTCTCACTGGCAGTGGGAAGCTCCTTGCAGTGATTTGACATGATAGCATGTACACATGGATTGACACGTATGCATCTCACTTGCATCTTACTTCTTACTCTTCAGTTTCATGTGCTGCAAAATTAGATTGCTGCTGCTCCTCTTCTTAGAGAGCTCCTTGAAGGACAAGAAGGGCTCTGATACTGGCAGACATGTCAGGCCAAAGGCACAGAATATTGTTATCAGTAACTAGATGTCCCTATTAAGAATTGCTGTGCTCTTTTGGGATACACAGTAATTTGTGTTCCTCACAGATCTATGAACCTGCCACTATCAGCACAAAAAATGATGACTCAGAAAGTTTAGAAGCCTTTTTATTAATGTCAAAAAGCAGCGTTGCAGGTTTCTCAGCTACCTGGTGTTAAATTCCTTGTTCAGGCTTCTTTTGTTTAAATGCCTGAATGGGATACATGCAGAATGCTGGCTCAACAAAAAGTCCAGCTCTGAAGTTGTTCGGACGGCCTTTGAAGATGGAATTGTGCAGTTTGAACCTCCTCCACTGGGTGCCACTGTTGTGCAGGACAGCGATGATGACCCGGCTGGTAGCGAAGGGGCAGAGCAGCAGTAAGCAGGACTAAATAATGCATATATTATGTTCTTATTCTTAATAATTAACTGCAGCTTTTATTTAGGGTAGATGATACGGTTTTACTAGGTCAAAACAGGAGCCAGAAATGCTGTTGCAGTTTCTTGGCTGGCAAACAACCAGACTGTGGCAGTTTGCTCCATACCTCTGTGTTTCCTGTTTACTTTGTGGCAAGAGACTCCCATGCTTTTCAGGGAAACAAGAACCTTTAATTAAATGTGTTCCATGTGTTTGAAGACATTGCATGGGAGCCTGAGCCTGTTTCTAGATTAGTTTAGTATGTATTGTTGTCCTTAGCAGCCATTATTTGTTATGAAAGCTAAGGAATAAATAGCTGCTAGGGGAAACATATCAGATAAAGAAGTAAGAACAGTGGAAATGCTTTTAAAAATAAGGAACTTCTTATTTACTTCACAAGGTGTTAAAATAGTGACATGGGGTCATGTTCTGTTCTCACCTGTGTTCTGCATAGCCTCTGTGAACCTGCTCCAGAGGTTTTACAGGACTCAGAATTCATTTAAGAGTAGTCTGTCATCTTTGCATCTCACTGTAGTTCTAGAAATGAATTTTCACAGATGTCAGCAGAAAAGTCACAAGGAATACTGAAGGAGAGTGAAAGAGTTAAAAAGAACGATAACAGCTAATTCATTGTACAGTGTCCCAGTCTTCATCTAGCCCAAATGTAAGGTGTTGTTGCAGGCTGATTCTCACTGCTGAGCTAGAGGTTTTCTTGAGCACTGTGTGTAATTATATCAACTTTGCACTTGTACGAAAGCTTTTCTTCACCTCTGTGGTATTAACAAAAGCCAGGACTGCACAAGGCATTCCAGGGATTTCTTTATCTGTGACACTAATTAGCCCTCTCTGATGAGGAAGTGAGTGAAGTGTCTGTTTAAAAGATCACAGTAAAGCTCCGTGTGTAATCACAAGGGACACACAAATAGGCACAAAGAAATCTCCTGGATGTTATCCAGCACCCAACTGCAATAACGTCCCTGACCTTTAAGGACAGATGTCTACCAAAGTTTGCACCTCTGTTTCAGCAACTCCAGAAGTAAACAACCAGTGCAAAGTAGAGTGTTGCCTTTTTCTGTAACGTGCCACTTTGTGCCACCTGGTCACAGCAGCCCTTCGCAACGGTGAGCAGAAAACACCTCTACCATTTCCCTGTAGAAACATTGCTATGACCACTGTTGTGGTCTTTTGTGACGTGGCTGTTGCTAAAGTGTGAAATGTGGCTTTGCTGGCCACACTGTGGTGCTTGTTCAAAGAACCAAGCAATCCAGCTGGAATCACTGTTGCCTCTTTTCCCTCTGTTACTCATTGAAGTGCCTGGCACGGCGCTGAGAAATGGCTTAGAGAATAACAGTATGCTGTGAGCTGGACAGAGAACAAAAGCATCATCTATTGTGACTCTTGCCTGTAAGAAATATCCTTTGCTTTTTTGTGTACTTTCCAGGGACGTCTGGTTTAGCGGGGGATGTTGCAGCTACTAAAATAGTTGAACTGGCCAAAAAGAACCGTGAGATAATTGCTGAGACTGAGAGTGAAAAAGCCAAAGTGAAGCAACTGAATAACAAAGTCAAGGAGCTGGAGAGAGAAGTGAGACGTTTTTCTTGTTTTCTTTTTCTTTATGCTAGAAGAGAGAAGTCCAGCTTTTGGGATTGAGGAGCTGTAGCAGCTGTGGGGTTGATTCATGTTACCATTTTGAATTTGCTTTTGCATCCGTGCTTGGAGTTCTCATCATTTTTATCTGTGCTGGGAGGGGAAGGATGTGTGCCCTCAGCTGTTTCCACCGCTGCGGAAAGGAGGAGCTGGGAGAGGACATCAGTAAGTTAGAACGAGCCAAAGATGTGTGAAATGCCATTTGGGAATGTTCACTTGTATTTTGAAGCACAAGTGGCATAAATGCTGTCTGAACTGAGGTAGGAACAATTTATATCACTTAGATAGCAGATCTTTACTCAGGCAGATGTGTTTTTCTGACTTTTTTATGTGGGCTGACCTTTCACAGGACTAATTTTTCTGAGATGAAATGAAAATTAGGTGCCCTGATCTCCATGTTTACTTTGTTCATTGGCTCCTACTGTTGTTCCTTATACACTTTTGGTAAATTTTTGATCATTTTTAATGTGTTCTGCTGCACTTTGCCTCCTCAGAAGACATCACTTAAATGTATCAATAACATTTATTTTGCTATCTGACAAATGCATTTTGACTCCATCTTCTGCAATCACTTATTGTCCTGAATGATTCATCCGTTGGAATTGTAGCTATTATTTGAAAGATGGAGAAGTGTTGGATGATATGTTTGAGAACTGCATAAATGAAGAGAGTTCTGGTCAGAAGGGTCTTGTGGAAAACCCTTCTGGCTGGAAGGCTAAGAAATATCTGGCGTAGCTGGGGACCTCCGAAGTTTCACACGTAGGGAAGCAAGCCATAAATAATTACAGGAAATATTGCAGAAAAAAATTGTCTTGGTTGTAATCCTCTGCTGAAGAAGTACACTGACCATGATTCAGACAGAAACTTCAGACATTCTCTGATATTTACCCAAAAGAAAAGTACTGCAGACTCTTCAGAAAAGGAGGTGAAGAAACAGTAATTGCTGATCAAAGCAGAGGTGAACTTCTCAGATATGAACCAATCTGTTCCTTGGATGTTAGCACCATCAAAATCAAAACCCAATGAAGCAGCTTGTCTCTTCTGAGATAGAGATGAACTGTAATGTGGGGGTATCTATCAGAAATACCCAAGGAGGCTGTGGATGCCCCATCCCTGCAGGCATTCAAGGCCAGGCTGGATGTGGCTCTGGGCAGCCTGGGCTGCTGGTTGGTGACCTGCACATAGCAGGGGGTTGGAACTGGATGAGCACTGTGCTCCTTTTCAATCCAAGCCATTCCATGATTCTATGAAATATTGAGTGATGTGTAAGAAAAGCTACCACAGATAGGAACACACACATCTATTTAGTAATTTGAAGCTAAGCTGATGATTTGCACTCATCTTTTTCTACTGATGATAGAAAGAACCAAGACAACGAAAGTACATCTCAGTTCTCTGTTCATAGGCAAAAAAAAGCACCATTTGAGGCACTGCTTCACCTTTTAGGCACCCATACAGGCTGATGTGATAGGACTGGCAGTCTGGGTATTATAGTTAATATAAGTAGGATTATATTAATGTAAGTAGGATACTTCAAATAGGACTAGACAGCTGTGTGTGGGCAGAAACAGAGCCCTCAGTTCATGCATCCACTTGACCTAATGTAGACCTGGCTGAAGAGTAGACTTCCATGATGTATTGACTAAATTCCATGAATTATGAATAGAGACATTCACAGTGAGAGCAGGAAAAGCATTGATTTGTGTGTTGAATCTCATCCCAGATGCATGCTCCTAGACAGCTTAAACTCAGTGAAATCATAGAATCACCAAGGTTGGAAAAGACTCCAACATCAAAAACCCAGTCCAACTGTCTGCTTATCACCGATAGTTCCCACTAAGCCATGTCTGACATGAATTATATTGAAGGTACCTTATAAATACATCAGTACCACACCAGTGGAAAACACTGCTATTTTATAGCTAGCTCTTAGCTTGCATTAGAACAGAAAAACATGGAAATCATGAGTGGTTTAAGACGAATGTGTTCCCACAAACAAAATGCATGGTGTGGTCATTGAGCAATTGCTTAGCAAAGAGTGGTACTTATAAACAAAGACTGTAAGTGGATCTTTGCAGAAAACATGATTAGAATTTGACCTGGTAGCTGCCACCAGCTGAAAGTTGATGAACTGGATAGAAGGGTGCCCTAAGCTTGGATTTCTTTGCAAAGGAAGGCTCGAGTGGCCCTGAATTGCAGTCTCTCCATATACGGCTGTAATAAGGAAGCTATTCATCAGAACCTTCTTTTATTCAGGCAAATTATCAAGATTTTCTTCCCACCTCAAAGAATGAAATCTCAGCCCCTTAAAGCAACATTTCCCAAACTTCGGGTCCTATAAGAAGTCTTCACAGTCTCAACAAAAAAATACATGATTCAGAAAGGGGGTGATGGTGCCTCTGCCTTCTCATTCTGTGCGCAAGCAATAGCAGACATATGCTTTACACACTGAGAAATACTACTTTAAAGCTATACAAGCTAAAGAAAATGGGTGTTGACATCAGTACTAAATCACAGATGCAGGGCATTAGGTCGTCATGTCCCCTTCTGAATTCCTCTGGTGGACAGAAGTATGTGCTTTTTATGGAATATCCTGATTTTCTTGAAAAGGGAGTAAGCTGGCAGCAGCATCATCCTGATCTGCACTGAGCTGGGCATTCACTGATATGTATAAATACTTATTTTATGAGCCTCTGATGATAAAATTCCCCAGAAAACACTGAAGTTGTTCCACAATAAAATACTACAGGCTTCTTTGGGAAGCGTTTCAGGACAAGGGTTTTCTACTGGTTATACTTAAAAACAAGGGGGAAATATAAGGTCTTTTTTTTTTTTTTACAAGGGTATATTATTTACCAGTTAATCCTCCATGAAGGTGTTCTCTTCACTGTATTTGCTTTGTAATAGTGCATTTTTTTTTCCAGCTACAGACAGCTGTGGAAAAAATACATTCTCTTGGTGGCAGTGATGCAGGAATCAAGCAAACAGCTCTGAAGAAGACAGAAGGAAATTTGGTATGAATTGCACCTGTGGAGAGAAAATCAGATCAGAAATAAAAGCTGATATTTAGTTTTTTGCTGTTGTGCATTTCTTCTCTTATGACAGGAATGTGTCCCCATCACTAATTTTATAGCCAGATTGCTCTGTTTTCACTTCCTCTGTACCCTAGAAAGTAGGGAATGCATTTTCATGGGTCTGGAAGAAAGAGATTCTGTTGGATCTGTGCATTATAATAACTTCAGTTTTTCACTGCAGATTCTGTTCTTACCAAATCCATTCTTTTTTTCAAAGGCTGAAAGTCCAGAGGTGAAAGCATTGCAAGAAAAGTTAACTACAGCCAACTTCAAAGTGCTGGAGTATCGTAACCAGCTGCAATCTGCAAAACAGGAACTGAAGATGACCCACAAGGTACTGTTCCAGGACGACGTCTGTGGCTGGGATCCCAGGTCCATCTCACTCATGTGAAGTCAGAAGATGGCTTCTTTTTCTTGGAGCTTTCTTTAGCCTCCATGATTCCAGTGAGCTCTGAGAGTATAAGAGACCACAGATACAGTGGTTGCATTGGAAAGATACACACGTGGACACACACTGATTTCATACTGTGCCACCGTGAGGAGGATGAATGTTTCCATGATTTCTGCTGTATCGTTGGTAGAGGTACTTGAAGGTTGGAATGTTTCAGTCCAGCAAAATAGGTTTTGACTGACCTGAAGCATACATTCAGATCCATTCCTCTTTTCCAAAGCATTTAATTGTGTATTTACTTTTAATGTAGGTTTCAGGCCCATGAACATTAATGAGATTAAAGATCATACTTGAACTAAAGCACGTTTAAACAGCTTGGTGGAGTGACATCCAGAGTAACCTTTTCCTTTTAGATTCGTGATGGATTTTAATGCATTACTTTGTGCTCTGCCTCCTTTGGTTTCATTACTTTGAATAAGAGACCTGCAATGCAGATCAGAGTGGAGAGTATGGTTCTAAAAATAGAACTCTGCTGACCTTTTTATAAATAATTTAAATGCTCATCATACTAACTTTAGCTCTTGGTAATGTGGCTCTTTCAGAATTGTGTGAGAGAGGTTGGCTTCATGCCTGATTGCGGGGGTGTGTATTAAGACAAGATGTTCTGTTCCTGCTTAGTTGTAGTTACAGATCATATATAAAATAATTAAATACTTTGAAAGCTGTTAGGAATGCTTAGTAAATCTTGATTTATTTGAAATGCTCTTCTTAAAGAGGTAGCACAGTTTGACACCTTTCTCCTGGTTTTAGGGGAACAGTCAGGTTCCTTTAGAGATCATTGGTAGAATAAGGTGTGCCTGTAAGTTAGTGGTTATAATTAGAGCTGCGTTATTGCATAAAAATCTCAGCAACCATCATAGCTTATTGTTACATCGATTTCTATTTTTTTTTTATAGTATTGTTGCTTTCTTATTATTTAGAATTTTTAGTCACCTAGAATTTTTTATCACCTGGGTCCTCTGCAGATGGAATTCCTACTAATCAGCATGTGATAGTCTATAGTCCAGACTCTGAATTCACCTAAAGGAACACGAGCCACTCACTCAGACCTTAGAGAAGGAAGGCACTGGTGGAGGCATCCCTGGCCATCAAGGTGGGCACAGGTTTTGCCATCCAGTACTTCAGTTCTGTACTGAAGTTCTGTACATCCTGTACATCCAGTACTTAGCTCTTGCAGCTGCTTGATGTTGTAGTCAGTGTCTCGTGTTATGCTTCCCTGATTCTTAACAGCTGTCACCATATCTGGGTGCTTTGAGAGCATCAGTATTTCTTATCAGAATGCCAGCAGCTGGCTTGCTTGCTCTGTAACAGGGGTCACCACATCCTGGTGGCAGTGCTGGTGGCAGATGTTCCTATCACAGTGCAAAAGAGGAGGAGATAGAAGGGGAGTGATGCATGAACAGGCCGTTTACATATTGTGGCCATTTGATTCATGATGTCTATTAAGCTCACTGTATTGGATGTCAGGAGTAGTGGGTACTGTTCACAACACCCAACTAGATACAGCTAGATGGTCCAATTTGGCACTCTCCATAGGCAGGCAGCAAAATATGGACTCATTAAAAAAATAATAATAATCAAAGACTAATACCTAAACACTGAAATACTGAAAGATCTACCTTAACAAATAAAGGCAGTTTTGTTAATCAGACCCTCCTAAGCAGCAACAATCTGGATGATGATAATGATTTGAAAGAGCTTCCATCACATGGGGTACTGGACATCAGGTACAGGTGATAAAGGCTATAGTTGTGTATATAAATACAGTATTTTGTGTGTACCACTAGAGAGAGTGGCTTTTGCTCCTCTCTCCCTAGCACGTGTTTCAGCCTAGTCTTGTTGCTGATGTTAATCCCTTCTTTGTAGCTCTTAGCAAATGAAGTTGGTGAGGATGTGAATATCCAAAGTCTCTTGACCAATTCTGGCAGCTGGCGTGGGCGAGCCCAGCAAATTCTTGTTCTGCAAAGGAAGGTGAGTTCAGACCCTGCACAGTGCTCTGCAAGCTGGGTGCTGGGATGCTCTCTGTAGGAAAGATGTCTGAGGTAAACTGTTAGTTTTTTAAGTCATTCTTAACACCTATACCTGCTTATGTATCCCAGTTCAAAGTATTTACTGCAAATAAATAATCAGTCTTTTCTGTGTTGAGGAAAGCTGTTGTTCAAAAAGCTTCAGGGTAACTTCTGGAATGTTATTTTAGCGTGTATTGTGGTGATGTGTTAAATTTTAAATATGTATGGATGTGTGCAATCTTTCAGAATTCCTAGAGAGTATATTAATTAGTCTACTGCAGCCATGCAAACCCCAGTATTTATCTGGGTAGCATCTGTGTTGGAGGAGAGAGTTTGGTGACCTTGGAGAGCTGTGGCAGGTTAGTTAAAATCCCAAGGTGTTGTGAAGGTGCCTCTCCCCACTGAGTACAGAAGGAGCCTTGTCCATCTCTGTGCTCTGACTTACACACTTTTGTTCAGTGCTTGAAGTCACATGGGAAGAATTGAGGCCAGATAAGATTTTCAAGTTATTCCCCCAGGAAAAGTAAAGTCTTTAACTCTAAAGAGCACAGTGTAGCTGAAATGTCAGATCAGGACAGGAAGGCAGTTGTCAGTGTCTTACATAAAACTTCTCTCATGTAATTTGAAACACCATCTTCCTATTTTTCTGATATTGAATTACATGCCAATAAACTGTGAGTTTTGCACTCTCATTGACTGAAACTGTTAATCTCTGCATTCCCACAGGCAAATTACAGTTTCCTTTCATTAGACCCCCTGGCTGAGATTCATCTGAAGTCTGTACATATTGCACTGCACTCTACTGCAGAAATTTCTGTCTGAGCAGACTCCACAGGCCCCTTTTTTGTCAGTAATTACAGTCAATAGATCAACAGGGTGCATATTATCTCAGAAGACACCTCCAAGAAAGAGCAGAATAGATGTACTGTAGCAGTGCCCACTTCTTTCTCCTGGCTATAAAGTAAACCTGCAGTGAATAGCAGATCTCACAGATGTCTAATGCCAGCTGGGATGCCACAGGGTATCCCTGTGGTCATTGCTCCAAAGGAGTATGGATGTCCTATAGATCCTGCACCTGACGTGTCTCCAGCATCCCAGAACACCTCAAACAAGGCTAGGTACCTTGTGTCATATCTCTTCCCTGCACAGATACCCTGGGCACCCACGTGTTTGTTAGCAGCTAAGAAATGTGTTTCTTTCAAACGCTCACTGCTCTGTGTCTGTTAGCCATGACAACGTCAAGAAGTAAGTGATAAGATGCTGCGGTCTGAGCTCCTTTTGTTTATGTGCTTTTTGGTGCTTGGCCTCTGTATTGTCCCCTAGGTTAGAGAGCTGGAGAATCAGTTGGGTCAAAACAAGAGCAGAGCATTACTGAGTGAAACGGATGAGGAGCTGCTGGCTCTTACTGACCTGAGGAAGCTGTCAGCCCAAGAGAAGAACTTGCTGAAAATTCGCAGTTTGGAAAAAGAAAGGAAAGATGCCTTGGAGGTAAAATCCTATGAGCTGATCTGAGTCTCACTGGGATATTTGGTGTAATAGACTGCCTTACCTTCAGGGTATATGTTATATATCCTACCTGGAGACCATTTTGGAAGCCACCTGATCTGCTTGAGGAAGTTCTGTCCTGCTTCACAGATTGTGCAAAAGACTCCCGTGCTTGTTTTCTGCATTGAACTCTTGTGTGGCCAGGCAAAATATTCAGTACCTGATTAGGTCTTCCCTCTGCTTCATGATTCACGTGTCAGATGCATCTACTTGGCCTGAGATGTGGCCACTTGACAACTAGGCCTGGTAAATGACATTAGGCAGTAAGAGAGAGGAACAGGGATGCAGTGCAGCTGACACAGACTTTGCACTGTAGTCACATGTAGGAAGAATCCCTGCTGCATCTGCATCCAACCTTTGCAGGGTCCCTCTCTCCTTATGACCAGGTGTGCATTCTTCATGAAGTGTTAAATACAAGCATGCCCCTCACACCTGATGTATCTTTATGATGATGGGCTCCTACATTTGAATAGAATAAAGCTGAGAATTACACCAGACTCATTTCAAGAGGCATTTTGAAAATGGCTCTTACCCTCCATCTATTGTGTTTAGTTGCTACAAAGATAAAAAGGCATCCAGTGTTTATGGATTGAGAGGGGCTACAGCTAATAGCACGTGTTGTAAGCCCTGAAATGGAAAGGATATGAAGTTCTGTGTCCACAAGATGCTCGAGGGGTACAGTGTAGGTGTCAGCTGTGCATGCACAGGCTAGCAAAGTACATTTCCCTAAGCTCTTTTCCTGCATTCACTTCTCTAAAAGCCACCTGAACACCATTCCAGTGCTTCATTAGTTGCCACCACAATTTAACTGTGCAGTAGAATGAGCAGTGGGGTAATACACACCTTTCATTCTCAGCTGTGAGAATGAGAAAGGTTTATAGCCACGGGCGTGCAGCACAGGGAGGGTTTCCTTTGATAACTGTAATCTGCATGGCTTCACTCTGCCTTTGTGTTTCAGGCTTCACTCCCCCAGATTCCTTGTACTTGTCCATAACTACAAGGCTGTTAAGAGTGCTCTCTGATCAGTTCCAACCAGGTGAAGGCATGGCTCAGCAGACAGCATACGGCAGGCGCTGCTTCTAGCAGGCGCTGTGGCATCACCAGCCTGTGTCTGGGAGTAAGAAAGTTTCCCCGTGGTGGATAATGAGGCAAATAGAAGAGCAGGAGCATACAGAGTTACACTGTAACACAGAATTATCGTGTGCTTCCTGACGTGCTGAATCAACCTTGTCTCCTTGTATTTCTGATCAGCCTGGTCTTTTTTTGATGGTGGCAAACAGACAGTGAGCAGTACTATTTATGAATTGTACATATTTAGGAAAGATATGATATGTCAATGCCTTTTTTCTTCCAATTCTTCCAGGCAACGTGTGACTCCTTTTGCTCACCAAAGCATGCAGGGCTTGGTGACAGGCTATAGCTGTCATTTCTTCTGATGTGTTTGCATCCCTGCAGAAACTCACTGTGGAACACGATGCTCTCAAAAAAAATCATGAGGAAGTGAAAAAAAACCTCGATGCAACAAAAGCCAGGAACAAAGTGCTGTGCAGCGAAGTGAAAACCTTGAAGGGACAGATCATAACCCTGCTGGAGAAAGGAAAACACGATGATGAGCTCATAGATGCCTTACTGGTATTGCCCTTGCAGTCAGCCCTCTTTCTGTAAATGATGAAATGTGAAGTCATTTAAAGACACAGTGACACAACCTTAGTGTGTACTGGAACTGATGGATCTCACTGTGATGGCCAGAGGTTTCACAGTTAGCTAAAGCCCTTCTGTGTTTTAGGTCAGGTTATGTGAAGGCTGCAGAACAGGAGTGACAGCTGGAATCGAATGGCTGTAAGAGTTGTAAAGAAACATTTTGCAGAATGCTGGAAATAGAGAAGTTGAGTTGTTAGAGGAAGGGCTTCATGTCTGACTCAAAAAGCTGGACTGTATTTTCTATTTTGATCTCAGATTTGTTTTTACTTTTTTCTCTGAGATTGCCTGCAGTCTTGCACTTTAATTTGCTGTGTTACACAGCCCAAAACACATGAACCTGTCCTGAATCTTTAGCATTAAACATGGAGGTTGGTGGCCCTGCATGTGGCAGGGGGGTTGGAGATTCATGATCCTTGAGGTCCCTTCCAACCCTGGCCATTCTGTGATTCTGTGAATCATGAGTACTAGACTGTAGGCACGTCTGGTTGCAGTAGCTGAGGCTAAGAGGATGTGGTACCTTCAAAATTAGGAGTACTAAATGGGGACTCCAGATGGAGTTGTGCTGAAATATATGCCCTCTGTCATGCTCTTGCAGAGCTGTTTATCTCAGTTGCTTGGATCTTTCTAATTTGAACCATCCTGTTGCTAAAGCCCCGATATGACCAATGAGGAGAGATGTCCTTACCCAGCAGAACACATCTGGACATTACAAGCAGATGTGCTGTGCAATTCTTTTAATGGTTATCTGCAGAGAGAAGACAAGGTAATCTCACACTTAAAACATAATGGACCAAATTCTTGGAGTAGATAGTGACATCAATTTGCTTACACCAGAGAACGAGGTTGATAGGGCAGTGGCTTGCCCTAGCACTCATAAATGTGTGTTTTTCTTGGAGGAATCTAGACCATGCACAGAGTCTTACTAATCATTGTGTACAAAAATGTGTATTTCACTCATTATTTCTATTTTATCAGAGCCAGCAGAAACAAATGCAGGAAATCTTAAAGCACCTGAGCCAGCAGGACGAGAAGAACAAAGAATCCCAGCAATTGCTAGGACAGCACTTGAACAATGAGGCTCAGAAACAAAACTGCCTTATAGAGCAACTCAGGCAGATGGTGGCTGAACGAGAAGCAAAGGTTAAAGAGCTGGAAGAGGAGATTGGGCAACTCACACTTCAGGTAGTCAGAAGAAATGAACTAGAAATGCATGCTTGTAATCATTTCAGATCTGCTTTTCCACTCCCTTCTCTGATGTTAACCATGATGGTACCTGCCCTACTGACAGTCACTTCTGTTCTGGAATGATGGTGTAGGAATTCTCTCTTGTAACTCCAATTTTCTTTCTTGTTTGTACACAACATGTTTAAACAGCAGAAAACACAGGGATATTAATGCCATCAGCACGTGGCTCCACACCCAGGATGTGGAATACCTGATGGCAGGGATGGGGCCACAGTAGGGATTTGTCAGTATTGCCCATCCTTGGCTGCTGAAGGATGCAGGCAGGCAAATGTAGGTGAGGCCAGCATCAGCAGTTGTCCACCGTGCCCAGAATCAGAAGGATTGGCTGCTAATGGGTTAAGATGTCTTCAACAAGATGGTGGTATGGCTAGAACACAGGCATAGAAATTGACAGGCAGTCCACTAACATATCAAAGGCTTCTTCTGTGGTCTGATTTTTTAAGAGTAGATATCCAGTTCCCATAGATATAAAACCCTTGTAGGGCTATATGAGGTTATGAATCTGTCAGATACCTTGGAAATGGGGGCTGGAGTGTTGAATCCAAGATAAATCTTGTGACTGGGACACAAACCAACCGTACTGGCAGTGCTGCACTGTAGGTTCTCTAGTGACATGTGTATACCCTATGATCTTACATGAAACTGCACTTCTTTCTGACATTTGCTTTGTGTTCTGCGATGATTAGAAACTAAATAAACATTTCTGAGCAGGTCCTGTATACTAAAAGTTCTGGCATGCTTCTAGCAATAATGGTGATCTGCTGATCAGACTGATGCAGCTCTTCTTCTTTGAACTGTGTAATTGGTTTTGTAACCTGCTCCAACATTAACAGAAGAAATCAGCCCATCAAGGGGACAATTCAGGAGCTGTTGTTACACCACCCTGTGCTCACTCAGAAGATCTACGTTTTTCTGGGCTTAATCCCCTGACATCAGCCAGTGATCAGGCTGGAAGGATTGCATCTGCTCGGTAAGAAGACCCTAATGTCAGTCTTTAACATTGCTGTCAGTTATTCAGAAGCATGGTTTTCCCAGACAACTTCATCAGGCCACTAGTGCTGTCTGCCAGTGGTTGTGGCAGGCTGCTTACGGTATATGGGAATCTGTAATCACATTGTCTCTTGGACATTTGTCCTGGAACAGAAAAGGATACACAGACTTGCAGACATTACTACATTTGGCGTGATGGTAGTGCAGCTAATTCTCTTTCTCCAGCTCAGATAATGTTTATGTGGTTAGCTTAAGTGCCTGTGATTCTTCTCTCTTAGGAGAAACAGGGCTTCTAATGAGCAGCATTCTGAAAATAGGGTGGCAAATTAATACACAACTCCATTTTAGGTAAACAGTAAATCACCAGTGCATTGCTTAAATCAATAAAGATGCTTTGAGTAGTGTTTCCTTGCAGATATGTTGAAAGCACACCACATTCTTTACTCTTAACAAGCATCCTTTTAAAAGCCTTACTGAAGTCCATGTAAGTTATGCTCATCTGCACAACTGTAGTCTGATTTTCGTTCACGCTGATGAGGCTGTGGCTCAGCCT
This sequence comes from Tympanuchus pallidicinctus, assembly GCF_026119805.1. Classification (NCBI taxonomy): domain Eukaryota; kingdom Metazoa; phylum Chordata; class Aves; order Galliformes; family Phasianidae; genus Tympanuchus; species Tympanuchus pallidicinctus. Next base: position 61,001,468 of record NW_026294747.1, on the reverse strand, counting down.
GGCTCTGTGAAGGTACCACAACACCAGAGCAAGCTGTATTCTTTCCTGTTAAAATGCTGGGTTTGTTGCTAAGGAGGATTTGAAGTGGGTATTCTCAGAAGGAGTAAACTTTTTACCATCTTAAAGTTCCAACTAATTTCTCTTTTGAAACCTTAGCTAGACTACCACATAACTTTAGACACCAAGACTGGCCTGAAAATTGCCAGATGTCTCCCTGTGTCTAAGTAGAACATCACCACAACATTTTAAAAGGGCTCTTCAGGCTGTTCTGAAATGAGTGTTAGCACACCATCCTTAATTGAAAGTTTCTCTTGCAGAGTGGTAGCATCTCCAGGGTTCTGCTCTCCCAATTGGCTTTATTCTCTGACTTGTAACTTCACAGATGTAGTGCTCTCATGGGGCAAATCTGTGATCTATCCACTTATTTTTTTCTTTTGCCAGTTACTTCAAATGTCTGCTGATAGTAAGCAGGAGGGTGAACATGAAAGCTGGGCTGGGTGCAGGCTTTGTAGGAGCCCCTAAGTGCAATGCATAAATTATTGCTTGTGCATGTAGCTAACACAGTGCTGGCCAGGCAATGGCTGATATCAGGTAGGCAGCAAAGCTCTTGAATCTGCAAGAGCTGTTAATAATGTGGTCAGCAGGGCTCACTCATTCCATTAACTTTAATAAGCTGATGAAACATCTATTCCATTTTACTTCAGTGAATCATCTTTTCCTATCAAGAAAGATGAAATGAAAAATGCTATAAATAGGATCTAAAGCCCCTTGGAGACGTTAAAGTAAAAATCTGCAGTTTAAGGCTGGGCCGTGCCTGTCGTTACCAACCTCCACTTGGTTTTGGGATGGGTTAACCAGTCACAGCCTAGGTAGCTGTTATGCTATATTAAGGCTTTATCCTATGTTAGCTGCAGCTTAAAGACCAGAAAACATGGGCTACATCTACAGGGAATTGCCTTCAGATGGCTGAACTCAAGAATTAAAGTTCTGCACCTTGTTGTGGAACAGGGGTTAGGTTGGTTCTGGTGGTTCTGCTCACCAGTTGCTCTGTGGCTACTCTTGACATCCACATGCTACAATGTTGTGGTACAAAATGTTGGCATGAGGTGCCAGCAAAGTACCTCTGGAAGCACAGAGATGAAAAACTGAGCTTCATATTTTGTACACTGAACACTCCAGGTGTTTTTGCAGTGTGTTGTGGGGTTGGACAGCAAGCTGAGCTATGCTGTGTGCAAAGCCTGTGTGATACTCCCTCAGGAGGCTCTAGGAGGCTCTCCCCTGCAAGGCAGCAATAAACACAGACATTGGAAAATCAGAGGAGTTCTTGGAGGACTGCCCTCTGTAGAGGTCAGTGTTTAACAAAGCTTTCTTCCTTTCAGCACGGTGTCCAAGATGGGCCATATGCTTATAGAATCAGCAGCTACCAAACCTTCCCTTCTCAGTAGCAACATCACACCTGGAAGGTATGTGTATCGACTTATCTGAAACAAGAAAGAGAACCTGTTGTACTCCACAAGCTGCTGGCAGCCTTTAGCTGCCTTGTTTTAGTAAATGGCAGCTTCTTTTACCATCTGTCTGATACTGTTAGAGGGTTTTGACAAAGGCTGTAGTGTCTCCTTGCTGTCTTGCTTTTTTAATCAGTTGCTAGTTTTATGCCCCTTTTTTTCCATTTTTCATCCTCAACCACTATGGTTTCTCCTGCTCTTGGCTCTAAAGGAGATATTTCTGAATACTCCTGTGCAGAGAGGGAAGAGGAGAAATGAAGTACATAACAAAGAGATACGTGGAGATTCATTTCATCGCATATTAGGAACAAGAAAGGCCATTTTACTAATGCTGCCTGAAGCCTTTCCGTTAGAGAAAATCAATAGCAAGCCATTTAATAGCCTAGTGTGGCACTTTGGAGAATCCCCATGTAGGATTCTCTTACTTTGGCAGCAGCAGCAGGAGGAGAATCTGTGAACTGATGGCAGGGGGAAGTTTGTTTTCAAGGGTGATGGGAAGGGGGAGAGCACTGTTGGAAAGAGTGGCTTTGCTTCCACATATCCCATATACTGCAATATGGGGATTGATGCTGGGGGGGAGGTAGTGAGCCTGGCTGGTCTTCAGACAAGTGTATTTTGATATGTTTTTTCAAATGCTGTCATCTCTTTCATTCGTGAAATGAGAAACAGACACTTTTATGCTTCTGCTGCTTTTAGGCTTGCTGGCATCGACAGCCTGGATTTCAAAGTGCTGCAAATGCAGATCACAGAGCACAAGGCCCTGTGCCAGGCTGCAGAAGTGGAGAGAGACAGGCTCCTGGAACTGGTCGCTGTGCTGCAGAAAAGGTAGCAACTGATTCTGCCAGTGTCCCTTATGGGATGCTGTGCTTAAGGAGTGGCTGAGACACGTGAGAGTCTGTGCCATGCTGTCTGCTATGCTACGCTCTGCCAGCGTGATACATTCCTTAAATAGTGGCTTTTCAAATTCTTCTGCTCAATTTCACTGCCTAGTTGATGATTTTTTTTTTATTATATGTATTTATTCTCTTAAAGTACAGAAAAAATGGAGTGATCTTCAAGCCTGCTACACTTAGGTAAAACTGGAGTTGGTGTATTTGTGTATGTGTGGCATTACTGAGGCAGCAGTATTATCCATCAGTAAGAAATACTGTAATTATAACCCAACTTCTGCTTGAGAAGCATTTCACATTCTTCTAAGTTTCACCTTTTAAATGAATTTCTTCTGGTTTAACTGAAGGATAGAAGTGATATTTTTGTTCTCATTATTCAACTTGAGACAAGGTTAAAATCAAGCTATGCTTTCAGAGGGCAAGCAAAGCAGTCTTTGCTCTTTAGAAACCATTCAGCCACTAACTTTTTCCCAGTCAGAGAGTGCATAATATCTCATTCCCAAATCTCTATTCCAGCTTGTAAGAAGATATTTTTTCCCAGTGTTTTTTGAAAATGATAAGAACTATTTGCTTGCTTGCTTTATTTTGCACTAGTGATCATTTCTCACTTATCCAATTTTTGTTCTGTACAATTAATCACAGTCAAAAAAACCCACCTTTACCACAGTTCTAAAACATAAATCACCTCCTGTGCTTTTAAGGAATAAGTCCTAGAAATATGCACTGGGATCATTTTGTTCATGTCTGTAAGCCCAGTGACTTTAATAGAGCTGTGCAATTAGGTAAGGGTGGAGGTGTGAGTGATTGCTGAATTGGGGCCGTTGTGAATATGGGATAATGAAGAATGCAGAGGCAATGAAATGCACAGTTATAAGTAAAATGTACCATAGACTGATGATTCAGCAGCTCCACAGTTGCAACACATTTATCACGGGCTCCTGCAGGTAAAGTAAATTCTGTGAGATTGTATGCAATAATTCTTGGAAGACCTCAGGATAATGTAACATCCAGTTATATTTCAACAGGAATATATGTAAAAAAGGGAGGCATTCCTCCTCTCCCCTTCCTGTGTTGGAGAATAGGTCAACAAACTCAAGGGATGTATACAGTGCTTAAGCCAAGAGGAGAGCACTGGGAATGGTTACACAAGTAGGATTTCTCTACAGCAGGCTTTAGAACTTCAGACTGTATTTCACTGCTGTTTACTGCAGAGCAGAATATACTGTGAGAACACCCTGTGTTGTTAGCAGGCTGTAGGATTGGGCCCTACTTTGGGAGGGGAAAAGCTGGAGCAAGATTTCAGTTTGCTGCTCATGTTGGTGGAAAACTTCATAAAACTCAACTAGTCTTGTCATTTTTCTCCATTGTTTGTGGAGAAAACTGCAGTGGGAACACCTGGTCAAACAATAGTTTAATCAATTCAGAACCACCGAGGAGAAATACAACTTCACATGGCCTGTCACCAGCATGGTAATTCACTGCCACAGGAGGTCAGAGCCTTGCCTGTAGCTAGATTTTTAAATGCAATGATATAACTTTATTATAGTTGTAATATTTTGTTTAGTTATGTTGGTTGGGAGGGAAGTAAGGCTAATCACATCTTTTGATTCAAGGAATAATCCACTATCACCCATGGGGCCAAGGGAGTTTTCTTATTCTGCACCATCCAATACACTGAGTCCATTCAGGATTCTCTCTAGCTTTCAATTCCTCTTCATCATTTGATGTCAGACTCTGCCCCCATGAGAAGCACCACTGACTGCATCTGTGAGTGCACATCTGGATAATTTGCTAAGATGTTATGGGAGGTGAACAGAGAGGTGGTTTGCTCTTCCTTACTGTACTGCAGGGTGAGCCATTGCCTTTTCTTCCACTTCTTTCCTTCCACAGGGTATCTAATGACCAAGTTTATTAAAAGTAACATCCAGCTTCTTTTTGTGCTTGCAGATAACTGATGCAGAACAGCTAAATGCTAGGCAGTGTTTTCATAAACTGTTTTCCTTCCAAATTTCCTTCTCAGTGTTAAAAAAAAATGCAGTCTTTTTCTCCCTGCAATAAAAGCTCTCTGCAGTTTGCCTGCTCATCTGAGTAGGAAATTCACACAGGTGGCTGGTGTTGAGGGATCTAGGCAGCCTCTATTAATGAACCTATTATTTATAATTATACTCATTAGTTAATTCTGTTTTTCAAATTGAAAGGATGTCATCTGGAAGAACTGCACTGGAATTTCTGAGTTTGGATGCATGGAAAACTCTCCCATTCCCCCTGTTGGGAGCTATGCAGCATGAAATTCAGTGCTAAGACTGGCTGATTCTTTATAATCACAGCATAACTAAGCTTTGAACCACCTTTTTTTTGGTATCAGGATAGAAGAAGGCAGTGATAAAGTCTTGGAAGCTGAGAAGAGACTTCAGGAAGAGCGGCGGCGATGTGTCATTTTGGAGCAGCAGCTTGAAAAACTACAAATGGATCCAGGGAGGCTCACAAGTACACAGAAACCTCCTCTGAGGAGCAAAACAGGTGAGGTGGAGCTCTTACCTACAACTTTGTCCCCCATCTCACATCACTGGTTAACAGACAGCAGCAACATTTGGACTCTCATCTCTCAAACCTACATAAATGCTTGACCTTATACCCAGGGCTTTGGACCAACAGTGGACTGATACCAAAGATGAACTCCTCACTGCTCTTTGTTCAACAGCAAATTTAAGCCACAGATTTAAGTGAGACCAGGACTTTTGCAGTATCTTGTTTTCATAGGGTTGGTGGTCTACAGAAAGAACTGTGTCCCCAGCATGACCACTGCTCTGTTCCCTTTGTACTTCTGCCTGGGAGATTCATCTGAAGGTTAAGAACAGAATTAAAGGACGCATCCCAATTTAAGGCCTGTCAGCATCTATGAAAAACTATTGCTGGTGATGTAGTAATTAGATCCGGTGTAATTTATTATCCCATGAACATGTTAATCTTCAGCTATAAATATGAAAGCCTTACTAGCATAGTTAAAGGAGGAGAATTCATGGCGGATGTTAAATTTTTATTTCCCTGATCAGATTCTTTTATTGCTTAAGGACTCTGATTCTGTCAAGTGTCTAAACCAATAAAATGACACATATTCTAAAGGAAACTTTTCCAGAAATTCCCATTTTTGTATGTATTTTCATAAAGTAAAAAGAGTTTAAATGCCTGCAGACCAACAGTAGTAATAGGAATTTCAATTCAACAAATACTGGGATGGCATCAGACTGAGTTGCAGTTACTAGAGAGATCACAAGTTTCACTGCAGTGTTGATACGTGCTCTTGGCCTGCCCTACACTGGAACATGTGATCCTTGGCCATAGAGCTCAGTAGCTGCATAGTGTGGTTTTCTATAGTGACTGCATCCAGCACTACTTTGTGTACTAATCCCACCTGATCAGCTTCTTACAGCTGATCTGCATTGAGCACCATGGCCTTTATGAACAGTGACCTCCCTTTCCACCTGATGTCTTGTTTCTCCTTTGATGTGGGTTAGGCAAGGTAAGAAATGCTACCATGGCTGTGTTGTATTTATTTGCATCTCTCATTGCAGTGCTCTTGGTCATATCCTTGTTTGGCAATACAATCTCTTTGGAGCAGTGTAATGGTGCAAGAAATCACATGGTGTTCACTGTGGTCTCAATTCATCCAGGGGAGCTAGGCCCCTGATGTAAAGGTGCACACAGTGCTTAGGACCTCAAATGAAGCACTGCCTTTCACTCATCCAGCGTAGAGAGAGAATTGAATTCACAGGAATAGGATTCAGAAGAACCTTTGTCCCAGATGAGTACTTCCTGCTTCCCTCTGTAAAATATGGATCAGTTCCTTGGAGCAGAACTGTTGAGCCCTTAACAAAAGCCCCAGCCAACACTGGCTTATTTTCATGTCTTTTTCTTCTGACTTGCAGACCTGTTTTAACTGTACTAACTGACTGTATTAAGTGATGCAGAAAAGCTTAGATCCCAATAGAGAGACTCCCTCCAGAAAACAGAAAGGTGCAGTTCAGTGACCAGCACCGTGTCAGACAGAACAGGGCTTGGAAGCCAATTGTTGCAGCCTTTGGGCTCTGGGATACAGGACATCATTCTGATAGAAGAGTGTTGCAGGGCCTCACAGAAGTAGTAGCATAGGGTACCAGTTGTGATTCCCAGTAGGAATTGGATGTAAGAGGTGTTGGAGCCCTCAGATGGTTTTTTCTGAGGAAGAAATCAGAATGTGTGTTGAGACAGGCAGTAGGCAGGTGAGTTTGGAAATAAGCCATCAATCCAGGCTTTCTCTTCTGACCTATTGCCTTAAATTTATAGTGGCATCTTGGTGTTGTCTGCTAGAGGAGAAACTGATATTTAGAGCTTAAACTTTTATGCAGCCTGGTTGTGTAAAGCATTCTGCTATCCTGCATGTGGCAAACTTGAATTTCCCTTGCACCCTCAAATTGAGATGGTGATAAACTCTTCAGGTTCAGAGCCATTTTGGCCAATACAGTTTGGTAACTCACCTCTGAGAGGCTGGCATTTCAGAGCTGAAGGAGGCAGGCTTTTCTTACCAGCTTGACAGATCTCTTCTTACTAAATATTTTGTTCATTAGCCACGTCTGCCTAAGGACTAGAAACAAATGTAGAAAAAGATTGGCAGTAAGATTGGTAAGAAGAAATCTGTAAGTCCATGAGATGAGGAGGTAACAGTCTTTCACCACAGCTGTTTGAAGAGAGCTCTGCCCTTTGTGGTGTGCCAAAACTCTCTGGAGTTTATACAAGAAACAAGCCTACAAGGCTGTAATATAGCTCTTCAGCAAACTATGTAGGTTATATAAATTCTTTCATGCCAGATAATTGAGGAAATAAGGAATGAAAACTTGAGCATAAAATAGACTAGAGAACCCACTAATTAACATAATGTTTTCTTTTTGAAAATGCAAAATTGGAGTGAGCTGATCTAATTACTAATCTAAAGTTCCTAGTCTCCTCATTTCAAGGGATGCTGAGTAGTTAGAAACAACTCAGTCATGTTTTAAAATTAATGATGGTTTAGGGTTTTTTTTTCTGTCTTATCCAAATTTCTAATTAGCAGAGAATAATCCCAGAGGAGATTAAAAGCAGGTTTTCCTCAGTCCTGTGAAACACAACATCAAGTTGTGAACCATTTTATGGTTATAAAGTATAACCTTTCTCCTCATAGGTTTCATACTCAGAGTGTTCCCCTACCATGTTCTGTTAGATATTCCATATGAGAAGGATTCAATGTTTTAATACTAAATGTACTTATTTGAAGGTATTTGCATTACAAGGGATTTTAATGTAGAAGAGTGATACAACAATATACTGAAATCACAACACAAGCAATTGTGAGATGCAGTTGAATCAAACATGGTTCACATTACAAGTCAAAGCATCATGATGTCCTCAGCTACCAAGAAGAACACATGGCTTGAAGCCTCCTGAAGCCTGTTCTTCCTTTCAGGGGTCGGTTTGTTTGGTTGTTACATTGTTTTGGACTGAGCCACGCAGGCACTTCCTCCTTATTGCTCTGGCTGGCTCAGAAAGGCAGCACATTCTGTGGATTATTTTAGGGAAAGCCATTTACGTTTACTCAACTGACACAGCTGTTTATCTACAATGATGGACACCCTCTGGTGTTGAGATAAGTTCATTCCCTTGAGATTAAGTCCGGCTTTTCTTCCAGTAGTTCTGGTTGCTTCCTGCATTATTTTCTGAGCTTTGTGAGCACACTGACCTTGCTTGCCTTCTCCGAACCTCCTGCTGTAGGGATTCCTTGCTCACTCCCAATTTGATTCTCCACTCCCAAAGGTAAATTTGAGGTATATTTTCACATAACCCTTCCTATATAGCCCTGAAATAAGATTTTGGGTCCATTTAAAATCATAGGAACAACACTCCGTGTTCTGAGAGGACTTTGTTTTGGAAAGCATTCTCCATTTACAATCTTCATTTGAAATACATGTTTAATTACTTTACTGAGTTTAATCTAGATTATGTTTATGCTGAGGATCACCAATTACTTTCAAAAAGCTGTCTTAATGAGTGCCACATCGCTGGCCTTCAGTAAGCAACAGCTGTCATTAGTTAAAGTGAAATACAATGATAGACATTAAAATCATACTTTTTGTTTGCTTCTACACTGTCACCTGTTGTTTAGATAGGTAAACACACATTTAGCCCCAAAATGCATATTCATCATGCTTTCATTTTGCTGGAAGGAGATTAAAATAAAACTCTGTCCTATATATTTGCACTGTCTTCTTGGGTATACGTACAACTGTGTTTATTCACTGTATCCTGAGATTCAGTTGAAGTCTCACGTGGTGGAAAAGATGGCTTGTGTTGCTTGTTTTACTAATACTGCATTTTGTGATGAAATTTCCAGGTCAGTCTGCTGGTCAGTCAAGGCTGTCCTTGAACATGAGTGATAGGAAGGAGCTCTCTGCAGCCCAGCTGTCCAAGCTGCCTCTGGAGTCACAGATAGAGGAGCTCAGCACGAGGTATGGTTTCCCTTCCTCTATGCTGCATTGCTGCCATTCAGTATTGCTATTCAGTAATAGTTCCCATTCATTGCTGTCCTCCTAGCAGTGATTTTACCTGGACCAGCTCCTCAGAAGGAAAACCAGCAAACTGTACAAATCACAGATCCTCTGCGTGGAGTTTTCCTGTATCATTCTTATACCAGCTGCCTAAAAATGACACAGATACCCAGAAATGTAAAGCAACATGAAGCACTTCAAAAGAGACACCTTTATTTTTTTCTTTTCTTAGCTATTGATTGCAAGCTTATTGGTGGAAAAAAAAAATAATCATGATCTTTAACAAAACATCTGAGAAGAATCTTTGCCTTCTGATACCTTTTTCTGTCTCTACGAGAAAAGGAGCAAGTGTTTATAGGTCTGCTCTTTCTCATGCCTGTTACAAAATTACCAGAGAGCATGTGTTACAGTGAATTCTTCCCTGGAGCTGAAGCACTGTTCTAATTTGTTTTGAAGCTCCAAAGCTCACATGAAAGTTTCCTTTTGTTTCCTCACAGGCTTGTGATCCAGCTGGATGAGAATGAAGCTCTGAAGGCTGCTTTGGAGACTACTGTGAGAAAGAAAGAGGAAGACTTTAAGCTGTACCAAGACACAATGGACCAAGTGAAGGATATCTTTCTACAGGCCATTCGGCAGCAGAAACAAGAGAAGAGTTAAGCAAGATAATCAGAGCCCTCTGAACTGCAAAGAAAGGAGAGAGGCCAGGAGTTGTGCCCATGGATTGAAATGCCCTGGAAGTGTAGTTTTGCATGTCATGTCTTCAGCTTTTGTGGGAGAGAAGGAGAGATGGAGATGGAATACAGAAAGACAGAAGATTTTGCATGTTGGCAAATTCAGGCTGTAAAAGTTAGCAAGCAGGTGGCTCCCAGGCTACACATGCCACAGTTTGGTGCAGTTTAGAGAGCTGCAATTCTGCAGTGTGATTTGGGACAAAGCCTCCCTGGTTTCATTTAAGAGAGGGCTCGATATTCTTTACACTGCTGCCTTTATCAGCATATGAAGGAATTTGCCTTACAACAGTTATGCCAGCCCCCTTCCAAAGCTCTGCCAGGAGCAAACCAAGTTCTGTTGTTATCAGCACACTGACACCCGTCTGCCTAAGGCTGTCTGTAGTACTTTAGTGCTGAGGGAGTGGGTTAGCCTAGCCTGAGAATATCAGCAAGTGCACTCTGTAGGCTCTCTATTGACCATCCCAGCTTCTTTCTTTGCTTGAACATAATGGCAGAGAAGGTTTCTGAAACTCAGTAGACTTTCCACGGGAAAGGAAATCTTTGTGGAGTGCTCCTCCAATCAGTAAGACTTACCTTAAATGCAGCTCCCTGTAATAGCTCATCCCATATGAAACTGGGTTCTGAATTCCCCAATTTCTCTGCAGCCATGCATCAGGCAGGTCTTGTTCTCATTAGAAAGAAGTGCTGGTGGAAGCAGGCAGCTTTATTACAGCGGAGGAGGGACTTTTGAAGGCGCTGAAAACTCTTACGTCTCTGTCCTTTTCTCTTGCAGCAGGATGAGAGCACCAAATGCAAGCTAATAAGACATTAGCATGCAGCCTGCCAGCAGAGAGCTAGCCTTGGGGATTACAAGCAAATAGAGAGCTAGTCATTTTTGAATAGTGCTGCCTTGTTTCTCAGATGAAAGTCTTTTGAAAACTCTTCTCTTTCTGCTTTGCTTTGTCAGCCTCTTTTTGTGAGCGTGAAGTTTGTCAGGCTTTAACCCCAGCCATCACCATCCCAAAGTGGATTTGTGGACGGGCAAATGACTGCTCTCTACCCAGCATGAGCAAAGGGGTCTTTCTCTAACAAGTGGGGCCAAAACTGCTTATTGTCAGATTCCTCCTGCTCACCCTGCCAGAAGCACCAGAGGAAAGGCCATCTTGCAACCCACAGTACGCTCCTGTCAGCTGGAGGAGTTGTAAATCCTGCATTGAGTGTTTGACAAAGTTTTGTCCAAGTGAGCTGCAAGCACTTCCTTTCTGTTCAGCTCCATCCTGATGATGCATAATGCAGTGCAGACCAAAGGGAATAATTCAGCCTACCTCCTATAGATATTTTCAGAGCCTGCAGTAGGGAGATCACCCAACAGCGTGGCCTGAGCTGTGGAGGTTTTGCTATGCAGAGGCTGCTAAGCTCAGGCTGACAGCTTGCAGCTGGAGACTCTGATTTTGCTTACACAGAAGTGTGAATCAATAATATTTTCCCGTAAGTACATAAGAGGAAAACTGCTGTCCTTTCCAATGAGTGGTTGGTATTTGTCTCCTGTCCTCATAATGCTCTCTAGCAAAATCCTTCCTGAGGTGGCAATGAATCAACCGATGAAACTCAGATGAGAAAATGGGAGTGCTGGATGTTACAGAACACATATGGCTTGATAGCATATGGTAGAAACCTCTGAAGTGTTGCAACACTTGTTTCTTTAAGCATATGCTTGTTTGGGGTTGCACAGAAGCCTTTTTCTCCCTTTTTTTTCCTGATGCACACAACCAGAAGATGCCTTGAAGAAGGGGGAAGAAATAAGTCATAGTGAATGTGCAATGTGTAATCTGTCTCCCATCACAGAGTACTGGGGATCTGAACTCTGGCCAAATTCTGCAGACCTTCTCAGTTTTCACCTTAGTTTTGAAATAAATTCCCTCTGTACTACCAACAGAGTGACCTGACTTTGACTTTTGCCCGTATTGACCCCTGTAGCAGCTGATTCCCATTTTCTCAAGGTGTGGAAGAGGCACAGTTCACATAGTTTTGTCATTGAATTTAAGAAACTCAGTGAGATCTTTGAAGACCAAAACCATTGCAAACACTGGTCTCACTGCAGAATCCCATGCTGCAGGTCCTCAGCCAGAAAATCTCATTTTGATGTGCTGTTTGAGCTACATTTCTTGTAGGGATGCAGCTGGGCTTGATCTGAAACCTCACAGATTGCCTGCTTTCCTTGGAAGTTTCTCCTACCAGATCAACAACCAGCCTATTAAAATCTTGTGTGTTAACTCTCATTTCAATCTCACTGGCTTCGCTTTGCAGCCAGCCATCACTGTGCCTCTCTCTGCCAGATAAAAGCAGTGTGAACACCCAGCTTTTCCTCACTGGCACAGCCTTCACACAGCACAGTCGTATCACAGGCCACATTTTGAGAAGCTTTGAGTTTTTTCAGTCTCTCTTTGCAGTTTTGATGGCGATGACGACGCTCTGTGCTGCTGATGCAGGCTGGTGGCGGCGGTTAAGCTGTGAAGAACAGCTCTAAAGTGAATTCTGCTGTAGGTATTTGAGGCTGTGAACACTTCTTGTTGGGATTCAGGCAGCTTTTAGCCACCGTGTGCTATGAACACAGGTCCAAAGACCAAAGGTTGGCTCAGCAGAGCGCTTCCACTAAGCAGCCAGAAAGTGCCTGATGGATGCATCCCATTTGAAAAGTACAGCTGAGCCACTGGGAATAAATCCTGTTGACCTTCGATTAATTGTCAGCCTTTTCCTCTCGGCCTGTTACAAGCAGCCTTACCTACAGACAGCAAGCATTGCAAGAGTGCAGCCCGCTGCCCCAGCTGGCCGTAACGTGAATTAAGTTGCATTAGCACAGTTAAATATAGATGGTATCGACACGCGCAAGCTCTCCGTGCCTTGGGCTCTGCTGAGCCAAGCGACAGAGGATCAGCCAGCAGGTCAAAGCTGATCCCACTGTAACTGCTCCAATTTAGAGCCGTGGATTTGGGCTGCGGGTGGTGTGTGCCCTCCCCAAGCATCGAACCCATGGGGGTTTTGCATCTGGGAGACGGTCGCCTTTCCAGAGCACTTGGTCACTTTGGTTTTTGGGAGCTTGGCAGCAAATGCCTCGTTGGAAAGGCTGCAGAGCAGGGAGATGTCAGGAGGAGATGCATTTAACTCCTTTGCAGGGGGGAAGCAGGGAGAAAGGGACAAAGGAAAACTGCTTTGCCCGCAGCCAGCAGCTGCTGCTGCCCTGCAAGCACTGGGGCCATTGCCCCTTGCATGACATATGAATGAGCTTTAAATGGAAAAACCCCACAGTAGAGCCCCTGTGCTCTAAATTAAGCCACCGCTGAGCCAAGAGGGGTGTTGGGTTTCTCACTCATCCTCTCCCCTCCGAGCTCTGCTCAGAGCTGGCAGGTCCCACAGGACAGGGCAGCCTCACTCAACAAATGCCACCTCAATCCCCACACATCTCCTCTTACAGAGCAAAGGCTCCAAACCCCATCTGCTGGCACAGGATGAAGCTTTGGGTTTTAGAGCAGTTCATTTGTCAGCAAGAATAGTTATCTGTACCTCTTCAGGAAGGAAAGGGGATCTTGACAAGAAGGGCTAATGGCAGCAGGCTTCAACTGATGCGGGGTGTTGCTCTTGCCAAATGCTGGGAGCTTTCTTTGGAGCCCTTCCCAGGGCAGCAGGAGATCCTGGGGGGAGTGTGGTGCATTGGTGGGATCACTGGGGGCCAGGGGGAAAAGGCAGGACTGTTCTGGGGGACTGAAAGATGTCATGGGTGACCTGGGATGGAAGGCTGAAAGGTTGGATGGACAGACAGACAGACTGATGGATGAGTAGATGTGTGGGTGGGTGGATGGAAGTTTGAATGGATGGAAGTTTGGATGGATGGAAGTTTGGATGGATTGATGTTTAGGTGGATGGATGTATTTCGCCACATTTCCTTCTCCCAAGCTCTTCTGCTAGCCAGGGAGGTGCCTGCTGAGGTCCTAGTTGACAGGCTCCCAGCTGCACATGTACATGGGCAGATTTGGTGGGGGAACTTGAGGCAGTACGAAGCAACACATGTTGTTGATTACAATCCTCTCTCCTTCCATTTCACCTCACAGAGAGCTGCTCCAGCAGCAGGGAGGCAGCAAGACGAAGCAGGTGGAAGTGGCCAGGAGGAAGTTGTCCCCATCTCACGTTGGTGCTGTGCCCTATTGGGAGGGGGTAAGGCTTTCATTGAGGCCCACTATCTTCCCACTCACTTCCCTGCATATGAAAGAGAGGATTGCCCTCTGCTCATGTACCACATCTTCCAGCAACCCGACAGATGTTTGAAGATGCTGTCATTAAATCAGCTCGAGGCCATAGACAGCTCTTAGCAGTAAAGCTGCAGTACTGGGGCAATAAAACACACAGGTGTCCCCAGTGCTGAGGAAGGCAGGCTGGTCACATTAAAAATAAATCTTACTATATTCGAAATAGAGAGTGAGGGGTTTTTTTCTTATTTTTTTATAGTATCTATAAATTAAAGCTAAATGATTTTTATCATCACGGTTCCCAGAGCCTTGTGAATAACTGCCGCACCTCTGCTGCACTTTCCATCCAGGAAGCTCACAAATTACCCAGGGTAAAAACGAAACATAAAATTAGATAAAAGGGAAGGCAAGATAAAATAATGAAATAATCAAATAAAATAATAAAATAAAAATAAAGGGACCTGCTTTCCTCTTTTCTCAGGCAGTGAACGTGCTGAGGATTCCCAATGTGGAGCACAGTCGAGGAAAAAGATTTAGGGGCAGACACAGCTTTCCTTTCTCTGAGGCACCCTGAGGTATTCCGGACATCAGCCACACTGCTGTCAGTGAGTGGAGGCTCATCACGGTCACATGGAGCATGGTAAATTGTGTTCGTTGCTTATCAACACTGAGCTCTTAATTAATTCTTCTCTGAGCACCTGGTCAATTATAACAGGGTGTGAGGGGCCAAGTTCCTCTGGGTAGGGACGGAGCTGTGGCAGAAAGATGAAGGCTTTGGTGGTTTTCATTATTACACCATTGAGCAGTGGGCTCTGACTTGCCCTCATCCAGCCCCAGGCCAGGGGGAGCCCCTTGGCACAGAGCTCCTGGGGTGGTTCCTCTCTCTGGAGCCCAGAACGTGCTGCATTTCACCCCAACGCAGCCAGCCTGTGGGGTGTTGATCACACCTGCCTTTGTTCGCTCCCCCAGCCCCAAGGGCAGCTCATGGAGGTCAACCCCACCAGGATCTTCAACCAAACCTCGTAGGGAATGGCAGAGAGAGCTCAGCTGGGCACACAGAGATACCAGATGCTGCGTTGACTCATACTTGGCCAACCCCAAAATCACTCTGCCCATATCCGCAGCCAGTCCCCTTCTTTCAGCCACACACAGCGTGCCTCAGTTTCCCCACCTGTGCACTGAGGTCAGCCTTGCAGGCTGGAAGCACAGCCCCAGACCTGGCCCGGGTTGGCTTTGGCAGCCAGCTCAGGTCCTTTCCAGCAGCTGCAGTGACAGACAGCTCCTGAACCAGCCCCTCTGCAGCGCTGCTCTAAAATAAAAATACCTCCCGTTGCTGTGCTCCACTCCTGGCCAAACTTCCTCTGCAGGCACTCTGGGGGGGACAGAGCCCCCAGATCTGCCCTGCTGGGCTGAGAGATGCCCTAGGGAAGGCCAGCAGCCCCCCAGAGCTCTGCCTTAAGGTTGTTTTTTTGTCCCCTACTTTTCTCCCCCTCCTGTCCCCCAAGCCCTCAGGTTGCATTGCAGGACGCTGGCACCCCCAAGGGCTTAAGGTCAGTAATGGGGAGAGAAATGGGGCTTGGGGGGGGAGGGGAGGAATAGTAGCCTGCGGGGGGTGCCCTTGGTGGGGAGGGGGTGAGGATGATGTGGGTCTCGGGGGAGGGGGGGCAAACCCTGAAGGGGAAATGCTGAGCTTGGCAGCTAAAACTAATCTTGCCCCCCTCCCCCCCCCCCCCCCCCCCCCGCTTTAATGCGAATAAATAACCAAGCAAATAAAAGCCTTGAGAAACATGGAAAAGGGATAAAAGCTCTTTAAAGCCGCATCGCCCGGTGCCCTCCCGCCGCACAGGGACTGCAGAGCGATGGCAGCGTGCTTCCCCCCCCTCCCAGGCTCCGCAATGCCCGCTGACCCCAAATCCACCCCGCTGCTTTGTGCTGCAGATGTGGGTCCGCTTTTAATTGCTGTCTGAACGCGGAGCTCTGCTGATCGGGGGATGCTGGCAGGGCAGTAGGGCGCTGCCACCACGGGGTGAGGTGGCACCGAGATGACAGGGCAGGACCCTCACCCGACCCCAGCCCTGCTGCTGCTGCTCCTCCTTCCCCCCAAGCCCCAAAAGGATTTGGGCAGCTGACGACCCGCGGAGGTGATGGGAGATTGGGATGGGAAGGTGTTGCAGTGCCGGGGTTAATTAGTATTGGCAGGAGTAATTAGCCCAGGGCTTTGGGAACACCCCCAGCACACAGGTACATGCTGAGAGCCCAGAGCAAAGTAAAACACCTGCAGTAAGCAGGCAGTGGGTGGGGAAGGGGGGAAATTCCTCTGCATCCCCTCCAGCACCTTTGGGCTTGACCTGCATCCCATCAAGAAGTGAGGGGTGATGCAGGAAGAACCCCATCCTAGTCTTGGGATGGGTGTGAGCCCAAATCCTGTATCCTGGGTGGGTCTGGGGCTCCCCCAGCATTCAGCTAATGCTGCTTGCTCCTCTTCTACCAGCCTACACAGGAGCCCACCAAGCAGGGTGACTGAGGACCAGCAGTAACTTAAGGCATCTGTGGGGTGGCTGAGTTTTTACCTCGGGTTTTATTCCCTCCCCTTTCCCAGGTCTGGATACCCTACACCCAGCAGTAACCCACAGCTATGGGGGTTAAGACGATGCTGCCCAGCCATGAGCTGGGCTTCTATGCTCTCGTTGTGACCTGTGCCGTGCTGTACAGTGGCAGCGGTATCTTTGAGGCATCCAGAGGTAAATATCCCTCACTGTGTCCCTCCTCTCCTTCCTTATCAACATCATAGCTTTAATTTGTTTGGTGGATAGTAACTTGGGAGTCCTTTAGAGTGGATCCAAAGGGATTTAATACCCACTGCTTTCAGCCTTGTTGCCCACATGGCCCCATTCCTATGGCTCTCTAGCTGTTGCCCTGAGCATGCCACCAGCATCACACGGATTCACTTCCCAATGGTTCTTTTGCCTAGAAGTAGAAAGAAACACCTGAAAAATGCACCCCTCCAAGTGGGAACTCATGCAGGAATGGTTGACATTCCTGACTCCCAGTTTTCCATTAGAAATGGGAACTTTCAGGATGGGGCTGAGGGTGTTTGGGCCCCCATGACTCATCGTCGTGGTGAGGAAGGTTCCTTGCCTTGCCAAAACGTAGCTCCCTCTTTGTTTTTATCATAGAATCACTATGGTTGGAAAGATCACTGAGATCCCCAATCCCACCCCACCCCACTGTTATGGCCCTCAGTGCCACATCCCCACACCTCCAGGTGCAGTGACACCATCACACCCCTGGGCAGCCTGTGCCACTGCAGCACCACTCCTACAGGAATCAATTGTTCCTGTTATTCAACCTGAACCCTTCTCCCCAGAAATTTGCAGCCTGGTCTAGTGGTTGGTGACCCTACCTGTGGCAGGGAGGTTGAAAGTGGATGATCATTAAGGCCTTTTCAACCCAGGCCATTCTATGATTCTATGATAACTCTTGTTCTTCTGCAGACAGCATGAACAGAAAAGCCTTTCGGGATGGCATCAAGCCAGGCTGGCACTACTTTGGCAGGAAAATGGTAAGAGGAGGAAGCAGAGCTCTTATTTTGCTATGGACACTTTTGAAAAGTCTTTGTGTATTTTGTCCCTTAAGAAAGGAGTGGATGTTGTCAGGGAAATGGTAGCCCTGCAGCACGGAGGATGCTCTGATTTGGATTTGTCTCTTCCCAGGCGTTATGACAAAGCTAAAGTTCTTGTCAGCCCTTGGGTGGAAATTGGGAAGAAAGGGCTCTCAAATGCATGTGTTTTCCTCTTGAAATGGGCAGTGGGGTGGGGACATAGAGGCTGGGGACCATTAAGCAGCCTGCTGCTCCCACAGGACGTAGCCGACTTCGAGTGGATGATGTGGTTCACCTCCTTCAGGAACGTCATCATCTTCACCCTGTCAGGACACGTCCTCTTTGCCAAGGTGTGCTCCATGACAGTGCCACAGGTGAGTCAGGGCTGGGTTAAAAGCAGTGGGTTTACCTGGCATCCACTGGGCGGGCATGGATGGGATGCTGCAGGGCAGTTTGGAGGAGGGAGGGCTGAGGGCTGCCACCCTTCTGATGGTTTCCCCTCGCAGCACCGGGCCGTGGTATACATGCTGTATGGGATGCTGGCTGTGCTGGGCAGCATGGGGCTCGCCTACCTGATGATCATCCTTTCCCACTGCCTCATCCTCTACTCCGTGGCGCTGGCCAAGCAGAAGTGGCTCTGCTATGTGGCTGGGCTCTGCTGCCTCGCCTCCATCAAGCTGGAGCCCTTCAGCTCCTGGCAGGTAGGTGCCATCCTGAGCCTCCCCTCTGCCTCCCATCCCTCTCCTTGGGTTTACTTCCTTGGGTGTCCCCAGACCCCGACTCCTTTTCCTGGACCTGTGGCAGCTCCTTAGGGTTTGAGAGCAGGGCAGCATTGTGGCACTGAGCTCAGGAGCAGTCCCCTGGGGGCTGTGTCACATACTGGTGGTTTCCATCTTGCTGCTTAGACAGCAGTTTGTCAGATGACACCAAGCAAGAAATTTTCTTCCCCCATGCCTCAGTTTCCCCACCTGTCATGCAGCACTGGGATGGGTGCCTACCTGTACAGTTAAAGGCTTTCTCTCACTGGTGGGTGGGGAGAAGCTCAGGGAGAACCTTATAAAGCCATGCAGTCCCTCTGAAGGGCAGTACTGCCAATCCCTGCCCATCATCACTTCCTGAAATGTGCTCCTGCCTCTCCACTGGGCTTCCACCGCTTCCCTCCTCCCTCTGGGGGAGGAGGAGGCTTTGTCCCTCTGCCCCGGGACAAAGTGACATTCCCATCCCAGATCACAAACACATCTTCAGCAAGTGACTGTGGACTGTGTTGGCTAAGAGGACCTCCCACTCCTCTGGGATGTAGGAGCCAGAATGAAAATGGAGCCCTGGCTTGGCCCTCCAACAGCAATGCTCATTAGCTGCAGGGATAATTGCCGGAGAGTAATTAGGGGCTTTGCCAACTGCCCCAAACGTGGATGTTTTCTGCAAGATGAGGGAGAACCGAAGTGATGCCGCGTGCCTGGTGGTAACTGTCCATTTCTCACCCAGAGCGGGTTTGTAACAGGAGCTTTTGATCTTCAAGATGTCCTTTTCTATGGAGGAAGTGGCTTCACCATCATGCGCTGCATGAGCTTTGCACTCGAGAGCTCCGAGAGGAAGGAGGGCATTTTCTCCATCTTCGACCTCCTCAAGTACAACTTCTACCTTCCCTTCTTCTTCTTCGGGCCTGTCATGACGTTTGACCAGTTTCACAGCCAGGTGAGTGTCCCTATGGCCTCTTGAGTTGATCTGCGTGAACTGAAGGTCTACAAATCCCCACTGTTGGCCACAGCGAAGGTGTAAGCAGTCATAGAGGTCATGTAGGCCATGGACACAGACCAGGCTGCACAATGGAGCTGTGTGTTTTGGTGAGGGGTGAAAACTGATGGGTTTTTCATCTTCTCTTTTGGGTTTTTGGCCATTTCTCCTCACCAACGCAGAAAGGAGGACACTGTCATGGTGAATGTGCCATGTTGGGATTGAGGGCAGGAGGGCTCATCTCGTTCCTTTGCTTGTTGGGCACTTGTGCTGCTGTGTTTTGGCAAGCCTCTGTCCTGATGCTTCCTCTGATCCAGATGACCAAACTTGGACATCTCATATACTGCACACAACCAAGGGGGATTTGTGAAGGGCAGACTCCAAACAGCAGACCCCTGGGCTGCCGCATCTGGGTTCTTTCACATTCAAAGATCGAGCAACTGCTTTTCCAGTCCTGGGATCCTTCGACCCCAGTGACCAGCCTTGGTCCCAAGTCTTACCCAAATGAGCGGGTATGGCTTGCTGATGTGCCAGGAAGCCCAGCTAATGATTACTGTCCACGCCGCTGCTTCCTTTCAGAGAATGAATAATTCCAATAATATTGGGGCTCTGACATCTGGATGCAAGAACATTTCAGACATTCTTTCATGAATTCAGAAGAGAACACAGCCCAGGCTATGTTTCTGTGTTTCTTCTAATGATGCTGTCAGGTGTAAATAAATCAGGTCAGTGGACTTGTGGTGCCTGCAAGACACGCACTCCCATCACCATACAGGTGATGTGAGTGGGTCTTTGTTTCCTGCTCCTTCCACATAATCCCAGATAGGGGTGTTTGTAGCCACTTAATGAGCAATCCCCTCCTCTGCTGCGTAAAACCCTGTCCCCAAAGGCACGGTGAGAGAGTGCAGCCCCTTTCCCACCCCACAGACCGGGGACCTGCCTTGGCCTGGACACCACTGCCACCTCCTGGCGAGGTGCCACCCTGCACTGCTTGCCCTGCGGCTAATTGTAGAGCTAGTTCCTAATTGCCCAGTAGTAATTATAAAGACGGATAGGTTGAGTCCTTTCTCCAGATGGGATGTATGGCCTCGTTAGGGGATGGATCTCCTTGGCTCCTAATGGTGCTGTGTCCTGGAGGGGCCCTTTCACCCTGCATCCCCCATGGGTAGTGGGACTGTGGAATCACAGTATCATTCAGGTTGGAAAACACCTTTGATATCCCAAAGTCCAACCCCAGCCCACTGATCACATCCCTCATCTCCACGGTTCTTCAGCATCTTCAGCAATGTTGACCTCACCACCTCCCTGGGCAGCTGTGCCACTGCATTGCCACTCTTTCAGAGAAGAAGTTTTTCCTACTATTCAACCACGGCTTGGCCAATCCTTCTCAGGCTGTCTCTCTTACTGAGAGGAGGGAAACAAACTCACTTCTGTGGGGGCTGGAAGTGCTGGGGACAGAGACCCGATCCCCATGTCCTCTCCTGCTTTCTTCTCCGTCTCAGCAGCCTCTTTGTGTCCTTAAAGTGCTTGGCATACAACAGACAGGAGAAAATCTGTCAGAGGCTTTAATTCTCAGGAATCATCTGGTTCTGACGGCAGGGCTGGTGCGGCAGCGTGCAGATTGCTTTGAGAGAACTCCCACCTCCCACTGGGAATAAAGGGAAAGTCATAAACATAAGAGGATTTTAAATACAGCAGCAATTCTTACAGCAATGCGGGGAAGCGAGGCCATCAGTCTGTCCAGTGTAATCCCAACTGCTCGCTCTGATGATTTCTGTATTACAACATCCAGAGAAATGGCAGCTCCCAGAGGCCGTGTCCTCACAGGGTGCTGCAGAGAGGAAAACCCCACTGAGAGCTCCCAAATGCCCCTTGTGCATCTGTCTGTCTCCCTTACAACAGATATCTACAGCAGAAGTTCCAGGGCTCATCAACCATCCTCCTGATCCTCCTCCTCCTCCCAGATGAGCCCAGCCCAAATGCCCACCTGTCCTGGGCAGGGCTCCTGGCTGGGACCAGCACGTGGATGCCTGTTCTTACAAGTTGTGGCATCCTGTAGATGGGATGGCTATGAGCCTAGAACAAGGAAGTAGTGAAAATGTTTAGGTTTAATTGGATATTGTAGATTACAGCTAGAAGCGTAGGCAAGGAAGACAAGGAAATGGCAAGGAAGACAAGGAAATGGTATCTCAAACTATCAGAGGAAGAACCTGATACATTAAATTGGCCCATGAAGGACTGATTAGGCAGGTTTTGGGAAAAACTACCCAAAGAAATTGCTGTAGCACATATAATGGGACATCAAAAAGGAGATTCTTTGGGAGAATGGAGAAGTAGAGCAGCTGATGACAAAGTGAAGGAGGCTGCTTTACAGTCACAAAAAGCAATGAAACTGTCTCAGGTGCCTGAAATAAAGCCTCACTGCATCCTGTATTGAGCTCTGCCTCAGCAGCTCATTGTGAACAGCAAACCTGCAGCCACTGTGTAAGAAAGTGGAGTAAAGGCTTATGCCTTAGTGCTAGAAGATCGCCACTGCAAAAAAGGCTATCTAACACTCACACTTAGTGACCTATGCAAAGGTCAGCCTTAAGCTAAATTGATTTCTTGAGAATGTCCCCAAGGAGAGATCCTAAACTCTGTCTCATTGGTTGTTATGGTGTTCACCCCATTGAGGACATTTCCTCTTCTTGGGTCTTCTTTAAGCAATGGGAATTTGGACAGTGTATGTCGTGGTGTGATTCCTAAAGGAGTCCCTTAATTCCTAAGTTGAGTCCCTGTTTGGACCCTGAATGTTTCTCCAGTCTTGCTTCCCACCTTGCCCCCCAGCTCAGCCCTTCCTGCTTTGCCATCCTGGCAGGTGAGCACCCGAGATCTGCATCGCAAGGATGATGAGATGAGGAACATTCGGGTCCATGCCCTCCTCCATGTGGGGGCCATCATTGCTGTGGACATCTTCTTCCACTTCTTCTACATCCTCACCCTCCCCTCCGACCTGAAGTTCGTGAACCGCCTCTCAGACTGGGCCTTGGGTGAGTGGTCTTGGGGAAGTGCTCACCTTTGTGCTTAGCTTCAAGGCAGTGGTGGGTGATTCAGACCCCCATCCTACTCCATTGGGAAGCCTCAGCAGAGCCTATGTTGGACATATTTGAGTAGAGTCTTTCTTCCCACTGAGCTCCCTGTCATTCCTATTGTATGGACTGAAAGGGAGACAAGGTCTGAGGAAACCTGATCTCTATTTAAATTTGGCTATGCTGTGGGCAGGTCTGAACCAGGGTCTTCCAGAAGCCAAACTCCCAGGATGAGTAGTGGTAGCACACTGGCATTCAGCTGGCAGCTGGATAGAAGACTTCAGTCTCCCAAGTGAATGTCCAATGGCAGAATTTGAGATGCCACAGGGTATGTGACACCCACACTAGCCTAGAGCAGCCCCATGTCATATGGAGTGGCATCTGGAGGCCATGAGGAAATCCTAATGCAGTTATGATGGCTCCAGCATTGATTTAGGGTGTCCTAAGAGACCAGGAAGGCCTGATCAAGCATATATGTTATGTTACTCCAGATGGAGCTGTGCAGGCTGACCACATCAGCCAGGTCTGCCTCATCCACAGTGGGAGATGAGGTGTGACTGGGTGCTCAGGTGACATTGTGACCCTCAGAATAAAATCCTCTTTGTCCTTTTGACTCCTGTTTTTGCTCCAGCCGGCTTGGCCTACTCCAATCTGGTGTACGACTGGGTCAAAGCTGCTGTCATGTTTGGGGTCATCAACACCATTGCCAGACTGGACCACTTGGACCCACCCCAGCCCCCAAAATGCATCACCATGCTCTACGTCTTTGCAGAAACGTGAGTATGTTGCTGATGGAAGGCAGCATGTTTGACCCAAAAAATAATATGCATGGAGATGAGGAGGTCTGAGCTGTGCTTCTGAGCAGCCGGCCAATAGGTTGGCTGTACTGAAATTATAGACTAGACTTGGCCATAGCCCAGGGAAATATTCCTGGGCAGGGAACAATGGTAAGGAGGGAGGCTAGTGGGATCACACAGTAGCAGGACTTATTCTAGGAAAGAGCATGGAGAACTACTGTGAATGAGGTTCAAAGTAAACCTTGTTGGGGGACCAGGCACCCTCTATGGTTGGAAAGGTGTCATTAGCCCACGTGTTCTAATGTGCTCTTTGCCATCTGTATTGTAGGCATTTTGACAGAGGGATCAACGACTGGCTGTGCAAGTAAGTGCCTACTCAACCACCTCTTGTCTATTTTGGGGTCTTCTCTTTCATCATGCACTCCAGATTGACATGTTTGTGAGAAGCATGTCTTGGGTGAATGTGGAAGAAGGGGTTTTCCTTGACTATGGGGAGCACTAATCACTTTCATTGACCATTAGGTATGTGTATGACCACATTGGAGAGAACCACAACAACGTCATAAAGGAGCTCATGGCCACCATTGCCACGTTTGCTGTCACCACTCTGTGGTTGGGACCCTGTGAGATTGTTTTCATCTGGTCTGTCTTCAATTGCTTTGGCCTCAACTTTGAGCTCTGGGTGCAGAAATTCTTCCAGTGGGAGCCCCTCTCCAAACTGGAGGTGAGCAGATGCTCTGTGAGCAGGTGGGGGGACAACGGCGGGCCAGGGGACAAACTCTGCTCCTGGAAACACTTATGACTGCAGGGAGCTCACATTTCTTTAGACAAATGAAATCCATTCAGCTGAGACTGAAGAGCAACATCTCTGATGATGTCATGCAGCTCCATGTCCAGGCTTCCTACAGTGCTTTCCTATCAGCACTATGTTCAGGTACAGCCCAGAGAGCTGCTGATGCCCCATCCCTGGATGTGCTCAAGCCCAGGTTGGATGGGGCTTTGAGCAGCATGATCTGGTGAGGGCACCATGGCAGAGGACAGGAGCTCAGTGGTCTTGAAGATCCCTTCCAACATAAGCTGTGGTGCTGTGATACCAGCACAACTATGCAAGAAGACCTTGAATTTCCTGCATGGTGTCACTCACCTAGAGCAAATCCCCCCCCACCCCTATGATGCTTCATAGGAAATTTGGGCAGAGGATGGAGCTTTCAAAGAGAAAAGAAGTGCAGGACTGCAGCTCCAGTGAGGCGCTGAAATAGCACAAATGGATTCCAGAGGTCTGTCCATAGGGAATTTCTTATACATTTCCATGCAGAAATCATTTGCTTTTCTTGTTCTGCAAAACGCTTTGGCATTCTGAGGGCTTTTGATCTGATTTCTGATAAAAGCAAATATTTAGAATGAATTGTTTTCCAACCACTCCAAAGCTCAGTGCCCCATCCTTGTTTGGGACCAAGATGCCTCAGAGACATGGTTGGAAAAAACTCCATTCTGGGAACAATTTTGTTGTTTATTTGTTTTGCCCAGCCCAAAGCCTGAGGTCCTACACAGAGTCAGTAAAGACTCCTTTTAAACAAAAACATGGCAGAGCAATCCTCCTGTTTGCTCTGCTCTTTTTACTTCCAATCAGATTAAGGCACCCTCAGGCAGCGAAATCTCTTTCCCTGCAGCACTGCAACTCTCAGCACTGAGTGGTCTGGGGATGCATCATGCTCTTAGAAGATTGCTGTCAACCACTTCTCTGCTCCTGGGGAGCTGGGAGTGACTGGGATGTAGGGCTAATGATAATCCCAGCAAACAGCAGCATTCATCTGCCTTGAGGAATAGCAACAGATGAAGAGAGGAGTGCCCAGCCATCACAATTAGCATGAAACCATGCGTACCACCCTGATGAATTTTGGCTGCTGTCGGACTAACAGCATCTCCTTGCAGCTCCATTTTCCCTCACTCTGTTCTTCTCTCCTGCGTAGGCCAAAATGTCAGCGGCCACATCTCGGCGGATTAGGGCTGTTTTTGGGGCAGCAAATTTCTGGGCCATCGTCCTCTACAACATCCTTGCCCTCAACAGTCTGGAGTTTGCACTGCTGGTTACCAAGAGACTCCTCGTGACAGGTAAGGTGCCAGAGGCCTTCCCCACTGAGCAGTCCCTGTCCTGGTGGGCAGATATGGGGTGTGGGCTGCCAAGTCCTCCAGTGTCCAAGGCAGCCTGGCCGATGCCATGTTACATGGCTGCTCCCAGCCACGTCTGTTCTTGTGCAAGATGTGAAAATATGGATCTCTTAGCTCCCATCTGGGTTAATGCCTGGACTAGATGGTCTTACTGGTCTTTTCAATCTTAATGATTCTATGATTCATGCCAGCTCTTTGAGGTATGAGCTGCCTTTGTTTGTGCATTTCCCCGTGCAGCCTCACGCTGTGACTTGCTGCAATACAGAGGTTGCAGCTGGGGACCTGTCCCAGGTGGGCTGAGTCCCTGGGTGCAGAATGGTCCCTTTACTGGAGAAAAGGATTTACTCGTCCTATTTCATTTCCCTTTACTTTAGTAGCTCTTTCTGCGCCAGCCTGAAGGTGACATGTACAAATCCTTATGCTAGGCTCCTTACAAACAGAATTATCTACATTTTGTTGTTGGCAGATGCTGGTACTATTTTGGAATCTTCTCAAGCAACTCACTGTATAAATAGCCACCTGGAATCCATGTCCTCCAGCCTCCTTTGGGACAGGTCTGGCTTAGGAAATGGATAATGTGACGTGCTGGGCTCTATGTGCCAGAAGTGCCTGCCCGCTGAGTTAGCTGGCTTTTGTGGGTTGCATTATTCATTGCAGAGGTCCTCTTTTAGCAGGTACAAAGCCTGTGCCTCCTATCTGCTGTGGATACCCAACTTGTTGTCACAAACGCCCACTGGCCCTTCCTAAGTTGAAGGCATCCTCCCAGCTCTTGTTACTAATCAAGGTGACAAAAACGTGTTCCCACATAGGGATGCAACTAAGCTGAGGTTAACCCTCAGTGTCAGCAGGGTCTAAAGATTCCAGAAGGTTGCAGTGCTGAACAAGGATGAGTGATGGCAGGTTACGAAGCCAACTGCTGAGTCTGAACTCAACAGGCAAAGCAGATCTGGGGGTCAGCGAGAGCTCAAAGCAAAACGCCAGCATGTTCCCACAACATTAACTGTGATCCAGGATGCCCTCATGGCTTTAAGCACTTCTTCATCTAAAACCCATCCTTGGGGATTTCTCTCCTCCCTCTGTGAAGCTGTTGGTTTGGATCCACAAAGAAAAATAACTGTAGCCATGAACCCGGGGACCTCCCATGCCCACGTGAGGAGCAGAGGTGCCAGAGAAGTGTTGGCCCCATTAGGTAAGCAGCACACCAAAATGACCACGTCTCCCTCCATCTTCCAGGTTTCCCTGTCAGCACCTTGTCCATCTGGTTCATCACATACTGTGGAGTGCAGCTGATCAA
Source organism: Tympanuchus pallidicinctus (assembly GCF_026119805.1). Taxonomy (NCBI): domain Eukaryota; kingdom Metazoa; phylum Chordata; class Aves; order Galliformes; family Phasianidae; genus Tympanuchus; species Tympanuchus pallidicinctus. The sequence goes on along the minus strand of NW_026294747.1, from coordinate 60,974,905 downwards.
AGAGCGTGAACGCATCCTGGCCATGGAAGAGGAGAAGAGTGACAAACCCAAGGCAGAGTAGAGGAAGATAGCAGTGCGCTTGCCCCAGAGCCTGGACTCCCTTCTGACTGTCTCTGCCAGGCCAGCCGCTGTCGGGGGCTCTCCAAGCACTCCTGGCAATCAGACTGCTGTAACTCACCTATAGAGAAGTCATCTGGAAGGCAGATGCCACCCCTTTGCTGCAGGGATCTCCTGTGGCACAGCAGGCATTTTGCACGCTCCCCACACGTGGCGGACCACTGAGATAGGCTCCTGAGACACATCTTTAAGGCTCCATCCTTTTTCTGACCCTTTGGCACCGTGCAGGCTTAGAGATTTCACCCTCTGCTCCCCAAAACACCCGATCCTCCAGCATCTGGCTCTCCCACAGGACCTGCAGCCCAGGTCTCCCATCTCCAGGTCGCTTCCAGCCAAAGCATCACATTTTTCTTTTGCTACAAGAAATGGTCATCATATACCGTAAATGGTTCAACATCTGGGGCTGTGCATTAGGGACTGTGAAATGGCTCAGCACAATGGATGCCTACCAAGAGGCTAATAAATAAATAGAACAGTCTTTTATAGCAAAGGGAAAGAGGTTCAGGAACTGCAGAAGGGAAGAGTAATTGTCTTCCCGCTGCCGTCAGCGGTGCAGACTGATGTCTGTTAGTATCTCAAAACAGGTCCCTTCAGTCCTAAACATCTTGAGAAATGATTTAGTGCCAGCTTCAGGTGTAGTCAGTGGCAACGCAGGGGGCATGCCTGCTTCACAGCCAGAGCACATCACGTGCTGCTCGTCTGCAGGGTGGGCATGTGGAAGGAAAAGCACAGCTCCCAAAGCTCAGCCCAGACCCAGCTCAGCCCCAAAGGGCCCTTTGCAGTGGGTTGTGCCACTGGTGTGGCCATCACAACCACCTCACTGTGACACATGCCCTGGGTCTCAAACCAAGTACCACTCAGTTTTTTTTGCATGCCATGGACAAAAGTTGAAGCTCACATTCCTGTCCATGGCCAAGGGCTCAGTAGTCAATTCTTGCCCATCTCCAGCCTCCCAGCCTGACTTTGATGCACACAGCCTAAGCCTGTGCTACACAAGCACACACACATACATACAACCAAAGGAGAAAGGCACCAAATAAAGGGCAGCACTTCGGGGCTGGGTGGTGGAGGGGAAGTGCCTGATAGCCTCCTTGGAGATGTGGGCTTTGGGGCACTATATGGGAAGTGCATTGAATAAATGACCCCACGGTGCCTTGGGGAGGAGCTGGGTCTGTCACTGGAAATAGATCCAGCTCTCTTGCACTTTACAGCAGCTTTCAGAGGCCTTATGTCTGAATGGTGTCAGTGTGTGGTGAGGGTAGAATGTGGACCACTTTGCAACATGGGTTGAGATGCTTGGTGCTGCTGTGTTCTGGCTTCTCTGCGGATGAAGCAGGAATGGTTCCTTGTCAGCTTTCAGCTCTGCCCAAGTGATTGACAAAGTCCCTGATAAATGTCATTTATTTATGTAGTAAAAAAATTGTTGGACATCTATGGTGCCTACCACTCATCAGTGTTGTGTTGCTATGATTCCAGAGAACCCTGGGAGACATGCTGATCTCCCTGGAACTGAGAGATCCAGGGTCTGTTTGCAATTTTGACATCTAAGGACACTGCTGATTTTAAGAGAGACCCACTCATCATTATCAGATCAAAGCTGGTGATGTGTGGCTGTAGCTTGATTCGTATTTTGAGTCTACTGCCATGCTGGTAGCATTTTATGAGCCTACTGCTGTAAAACTGTTGTCTGTGTAGCTTTGGAGGTAGAAGTCATGTGGGTTTTCTTTGTGGGAGCCTGGCCCCAAATGTTGGAAGTGCAGTGAGGCATTGTTGCACTTCCAGTCACATCCATAGAACTCCTTCAGCTGCCAGGCACACCTTTTTTTAAACAGAGGTTTGCTGCTGGACCTTTGGTAGGTGTCGATCCAGCACCTCAGCTATGACATGTTGTGCCCTCTCCTAGTGTAAAATCCAATTTTTCTCCCCCATGCAGGTGTCTGCAGACAGCTGAAGCCTCCCTGAGCTGCAGAGTCCAAGGGCTCTGTCTTTTTGGGCACCCCTAGGTGCACAGGAAGGGAAACAGAGTCACCATCTCCTGGTGCCGGGGAAGATGAGTCACATGGCAAAGCCAATGACTCTGCACTGCACTCCCAGCCTGGATAGTCTGGGAGAGAAAATAACCCATTCACTAAGGATCTAAATTTACTCAGCAGCTACGTCTAATGGAGCTGTCAGAAGCTAATCTTAGACGCTGGTAGAGCACTCTGTTACAGAACAGCTCGTGGGAGAAGTTTGCCCACCTTTGCCTGAAGGTCTCCCCTTGGTTATCACTGCTGTTAGAAGCCCACAGGGGTCCCATGGGTCAGGAGCACCAAAGCACTGCTACCACTGCCACGTCTCAGTGCTCAGCCTTGTGTAGAAGACCCTCAGTTTCAACATATGCCACTGGGGAAAGTATGGAATCCAACCTTGTTATTGCCTGGCTCTGGTAGCAAGAAAAGCAACGTTTTACTACAACTACAAATCCAGGTGAGTAGTTCTACACAAGGCACATTTTTCAACCTGACACAGCTATAATTCTTGCATTCACCTTTCTTGCTCTAAAGTTCTGGATGAGAGGGAGCGATCCTCCTGCACTTCATCCCCTTAGGATGATTTGCATACGTTCCCACTCGCTCTCATCCTTAGTGGGGTGACTGTTGCCCACCTGGAGACAACTGACTTCGTCCCTTGGTCACTGGGCGTACCACTCACTCATTGTAGTTCTGTTAGACCAGGGTCAGCTGGCTGAAAGCCACTCAGAGTTGCCCAGCTCATAGTTGTGAATGCTGCCGCAGGCCTTCACAAGGATGGCATCCATCTCTGCCAGGGGTAGGAGGCACTGGGAGCAGTTAAGGCTATCTAGGATAAATTCATGATTTAGGTGAATGGGGAAAGATGGACCTTAGTGGAGTTCTCTCATCTCAGGCAACTGTCCAACTTGGGTGCAGTGAATCAACTCCCAAAGGTGAATCAACTCTCTGTGGCCATAGGGAGCCTAAACTCAGCCCTCGGGCTGTTTGCTTGGAAATATCTCTGTTTTCCATCAACCCATCAATCTCTAAAGTGATGAGACTTACACACAAAGGGGGATCAGCAGTGAGAAGAGACAGCATCTCGTGACATGAGCAACATGGAAGGAAATCTGGGATGGCAGCACCCACTGAGCAGCACGGTGAGAAGGAAAGCAAGTCTGGGCTCAAGGAAGATCAAAGACAGAGGAGGATAATTCCAAACCATAATGTGACCGCACTGGGAAAGTGGAACGCTAATACAGAAAGAAGGGAGAGGGGAGGATGGGGCTGTCCAGCCCCAGATATCTGGGAGCAAATGAATATTGCTGATGGATGACCCAGGTGAAAGATCGGTGCTCATCCTCTGATCGTGTCTCTGATCCTGAACTGATGATGTGAGCTGAAATCAGCACATGATTGTAGCCCTGCTATATTACTGCCTGGGATGCTGCTGGAAGCTCAGCAGTACAGCTTCATCCAGCATCATCCCCTCCCTCATTACTCAGATAACCATCATGTCACAAAGCATACTTATCAACACACCCATGCCAGAGCAAGGGGTTATGTGGCTTTAAATACACCAAGAAGAGTGTGGCTAATGGCTTTGCAAAGATCCAATTAATTTGTTAATTAAATCTGTGCCATCTCTGAGTGTCAGAAAGCCCAAAGGGTCCATAATAACAGAGATAAAACAGACTCTTGTAGGAGTTTTACCATAATTACAAATAATCATAGTTGCTCTGCTCACCTATGTCTGCCCAAACCAATTTTCTTCCCTGCGAGCTCCATGGGAAGAGCTGGACCTGGAGCAGCCAGCTGAGGCCTCGTGAGGCTCTGCGATGTCCATGCAGGACGCAGGACCCGACAGAGCCCTTGGCTCTTCTGCAGCCCCTGCTGAAGGCTGGTCATGTTGCCCCACTGTGTCTCCAGGCTTCAGCGTGGGGGTTGAATCCCAGTAGACCTCAGCAGAAGACCCCAAACTCACAAGTAAATACCTGCTCTCAGGTGCCTCAGTCAGTGAGATGAAGCTCGCTGTTGGGGTCTCTGAATTTAGTTCTGCCTCAGATACTTGTGTTTCATTCTCCATCCCCTTCCAGACCCTTGAAAACTGACTATAGAGGAGAAGAAAGGGCAAATCTGCACAGCCCTGGGGACGAGCTGGGCTCAGGGATGCCGCAACACACGGACTCTCCCTTCTTGCATCTTTCCAGCTTTGATTCACGATCTGTTTTTACCGCCGCGAAAGATTTAGCAGTTTGGGAATGTTCTGTTTAGCAACGTCAGAGGTCTCATCCCTGCCATTCATGACCCAGGAGGCAGATTACGGTGTTTGATTCATCTGGAGGACATTTCCCAAGTGAGGTGGAGCTGTCATAGGGTCGCACCCGTCCTTCCACCAGGGGACGTGGTGACTCATCAGCTGACAGACGGTTCCTGAAGCATCGAGGCTGAAGTACAGCTGTTCCCCCCGTCCCCTCCCTTCCCCCTTGCCCAGTGTGTCATATTGAAGGGTGATCAGCTTACACATGCTCCAAAATGGATTCCTGAAGCTTTGTAACACGGTGGCTATATATAAAGCTCTGCGCTGGAAGCTGAAGTACACAGACAGCTGCGACAGTAGAGAGTTTCACATTCCCAGTGTGCTGACGGTCTGGAAGAAAGGGAGACCTGCGAGCCCCGCTTTGAGAAAGTTTCTTTACCAAAGGCACACATACAGATATATTTGTAAATAGACACAAAAGAAAGCTTAGGGAAGAAAAGGAGTTCTTACTCTCCACCATGGGTTTGCCTTTTGATCAAGTGGAAGAACTGCGTCTCTACCAGCAAACCCTCCTCCAGGATGGACTCAAAGACATGTTGGACCACAACAAGTTTCTGGACTGTGTCTTGAAAGTGAAGGGAAAGGAGTTTCCTTGCCATCGGCTGGTGCTGGCAGCCTGCAGCCCCTATTTCCGGGCAATGTTCCTCTCGGACATGGAAGAGAGCAAGAAGAGGGAGGTCAGCTTGGAAGATGTCGATCCAGATGTCATGGGCAAGATCCTCCATTACATCTACACCTCTGAGCTGGAGATCACAGAGCAGAATGTTCAGGACATCTTCTCTGTGGCCAACATGTTCCAGATCCCCTCCATCTTCACTGTCTGCGTGTCTTTCTTGCAGAAGCGCCTTTGCCTCAGCAACTGCTTGGCTATCTTCAGGCTGGGCTTGATGCTGGATTGCGCCCGGCTGGCTGTGGCAGCTCGAGATTTCATCTGCGATCGCTTTGCACTGGTCTCTCGTGATGAGGAATTCTACCAGCTCTCTCCCGATGAGCTCATCGCCATCATCTCCAGTGACTCCCTCAACATTGAGAAAGAGGAAAATGTCTTTGAAGTGGTGATGAAGTGGGTGGGCACCAAGGACCAGGAGAGCCGGCAGAAGGCCCTGCCTGTTGTCTTTGAAAGCATTCGCTTCCGCCTCATGCCCAAGGACTACATCAAGGACCACGTGGAGAAGCAGGCTGTGGTGAAGTCCAGCCCAGAGCTGCTCAAGAAATTGCAGATGGTGAAGGATGCCCAGCAAGGCAAATTCACCGTGGTGAAGAAGAAGAAAGTGAAGAAAAGCGATGAAAAGCAAGCAAAAGGCAATGTTGTCAATGGAGCAATAGATGAGGAGGAAGAGACAGAGGAGGATGTGCTTCCGGGGATCTTAAATGACACGATGCGCTTTGGGATGTTCCTCCAGGACCTCATTTTCATGGTGAGCGACAGTGGAGCAGTGGCCTATGATCCCACTGCCAACGAGTGCTATTTTGCCTCCCTGTCTGCTCAAATCCCAAAGAACCACGTCAGTCTGGTGACCAAAGAGAATCAGATCTTCATTGTCGGAGGACTGTACTACAATGAGGACAGCAAAGAGGATCCCATGAGTTCCTACTTCCTACAGGTATTGTACAGTCTTTGCTTCTTTATTTTCTTTGACCAGGAGCACGGTCAGTCTGAATTGATGTTAGCAATATCCATTGTCACGTGATGCTAAAATGAAAGAGGTAAATGAAGTTGAAATATTTAAGTTGCTTTATTAGAGACTTTCTTGCTACATTCTTGAAGTACGTACCACTAGAAGGGGTTTTTGGTCATTGATGAAGAAGGCTTTAATGGTCCAAATCCTGAACCTGACATCATTTTGGCAAATTCATTTGCTCCAGCCCTGCCTGCCAAAGGGCACACAAACTAGGTTGGAGGCACCAGGTCTTTGCATCCTTTATGTTCTGTGGGCATGAACCCCCAGCAAAACACGGAGATGATTCTGCCAGTTGACAACACAGGGAACAGCAGCAGTTATAGCCACAGAGTAAACACTGCAGGAACATGGAACATGTCCCTTCCTACCAATATCATCCTCTTTTCCAGTGCTGTTCTTGTCCCTGATTGTGTTCTATTTCCATCGTGTGCAAGGGAATCTCTGCTGTGGCATTTCTGGGGGATATCTAACAGGAAAAGTGGCTATTCTAACTCAGCAATAACCAAAGCTGTGAGCAGGTTGGGCTGTGAGCAGGCAATCTGAGCCCCAGCCTGGGTTGTAACCCAAGAGCACCTTCCTTATGGGGACCTAACAGGCCTTTCCTGCCGACCCTGTAGGAATCCAGTAAATCCTATGTCCTTCCCCCTCTACCCAGAAATCTCCTGGGTAAACAAGTTCCCATGGCTCACATCTGTTTTGGAAGGAAGCGACGGAGTGTTGGAAGGGTAAAGCAACACCAGCTCCCATGCTGAGACACAGAAGTTTGATCCTTGCCATGTTGCATGAGTAGGGCTGTGTACCTGTGCCATGTGTGCAGGGAATGTATTTGTCCTCACCTGAAGTGCCAGACTTAGGAGCCTATGCAGCCCACGTGAAATGAGGAGTTAATGGGAAGAGACAGCAGCCTGAGAAAGCAGAATGGAGAGGGAAGGCAGTGGGGAGTGCCTGGGGAATTAGTGCTAGGCACACAACCTTTTGCACTGAAGAGGAGCTTTGACCACAGCAGATACGGGCAACTCCATCCCTAGCTGTGCTCACATTCAGCCTAAACCTATGTCTAAAGATCAGTCCTCCACCTGTTTTGCAGCTGACCAGGCAAGTTAATTCCCTGGGCAGTTGAGAAGGTCTACCATGTCCTGGGCTGCAGCAAACATGTTGAGGGAAGTGATTTATTCCTTTTGATTGAGCACTTGTGAGACTGCATCTGGATGTATGGGAGACCACATCTGTGAGATGGGTGTGGATGTGGACGTCGAGTCCAATATGGGGCTTCTCAGCACACAAAAGACACAGAGGTGCTGGTGTGAGGCCAGAAGAGATCACCAAGATGGTGAGGGCTGGAAGGCTGCACATAGAAAGGACAAGAGGCAATAGCCTCAAGATACACTGAGGGAAATCTCAGTTAAATTCATAATGGAGGTGGTGCAGCACTGGAGCAGCAGTCCAGAGAGGTCACAAAACCTTCATCCTGGGGGACATTTCATATCGAACTGTAGAAGGTCCTGGTGACTTTGGGCAGCAGAGTTGGATAGGAGATATCTGGATGCCCCTTCAACCTGCTTTCATCATTGCCCTCAGTGTGTGTTGCTGTCTGAATAAGGTGTTCTCAGCCTTTTTCAGCTGGAGCTTCGCAAGGATGCAGGCTGGTCCCTGTACAATGAACCCCTGTACAATGCAGCAGCCTCTTACACCTCCTGACTCTGTTTCTGTCCTCCCCAGTTTCTTGTTCCTCCTGCAGTCAGGATTAGTTTACACTTAAGGGCAAGCATCAGTATAAATAAGTGCTGATAAATCCCAGAGGCCTTGCAGATTTTGGCAGGAACAGAATGATTCCGTTGACATTCCAGATGGAAAACGGTATCCTCTATTTGTCACTTCTAAGATTTATGCTTTGAAAACAATACTGAACCCATCGAGGAGCAGGAACTCTCCTGGTGACGGTGCTGCTCAGGCCTGCACCATAAATAACACAAACGAGGACCACAGCTCACAAAGGGACAACAATCACAGGCACTCAGCTGAGGCCAAGGCTTTGGAGGCAACTTCTTGGCCCGAGCCCATAGAAAACAGTGCTTCAGGCTGTGCTCCATCACAGCTTCCTCCTGCAGGGTTCCACCAAAAGGCTCCTAGAGGTCACTCTGGACTCGACCTGTGATGCTCCTTGCCAAGCTGTCTTAAAAGCGTTGACCCATTTTACAGCTCCCACTGAACACCTTGGTGTCCAAAGTGCCCCTCAGCCCCCATTCTGTCTCATAATATTTCATGGCTTTTTGTTCTCTGGTAAAGGAATGCCTTGATCCACAGACATCCAAGATTTGGTCATCTGATCTACCTGCATTGCACGTCTCAGTCTCCATGTCTTATCACACACACTTTGGTCAGCATTGAAGAGCTCTGGTCTTTGCAGTCTCATCTCTTAAGGTCGGATGTCAGGAGAAAAATATTCTCTGAAGAGTGATAATGCATTGGCACAGGTTGCCAAGGGAGGTGGTGGTGTCACCATCCCTGGAGGTGTCCCAGAACCATAGAGGTGTGGCACTGAGGGATGTGGTCAGTGGGGATGGTGGGGTGGGTTGGCATTGGTTTTGGTTAGCTTGGAGGTCTTTTCCAACCTGAATGATTCTATTCTGTGATCTCAGCTTCGTTGTACACTGTAGATTTTGGGTAGACAGGTGTAGTGTAAAGGGCTTTTGTGCAGACAGAAGCACATGCATTTCATTCACACAGTGAGGTGGTAGGGGACACCAGCATCCTGAAAAGCAGAGGAATAAGCCATTGCTTGATCTTTGCCAGCAGGAAGGAGAACTGGTGGGAGGAGAAAGCATTTTGCTCTTCACTGGCTGAGGTGAGTGAGCTATTTAGCCCAAATTGTAGGCAATACACCGTGACCTCGAGGAGATGGAAAATATCACAGTGAAGCACCTAGACAAATGCTGCTTCCAGAGAGGTTGTGGCAAAATCTCTAAGACTTAAGTCCAACATGGAAATCTTTCACCCAAAGATGGCCAAGCTTGTTCCAAGTCAAGGCTTTGCACGGAGTGGAACATGTCCCTGTGACAAGCTGCGAGTGGGAATGGGTGCTGCTCTGAGCCTCTGGATTCTGCAGGAAGACACGCACTAATGACCTTGTGTTTCCTTTCAGTATGACCATCTGGACTCGGACTGGCTGGGGATGCCCCCCTTGCCCTCCCCTCGCTGCCTCTTTGGCCTGGGAGAGGCAGAAAACTCCATTTTTGTGGTCGGAGGGAAAGAGCTGAAAGAGGGAGAGCAGACCTTGGATTCAGTGCTGTGCTACGACCGCCTGTAAGTGCCTGGGTGCAGGCGTGGGGCAGGAGGAGGTCAGCAGGGGAAAGTGGGGCAGCTGCTGTGCAAAGTGAATCCGGCTCCCCAGCAACCAACGGAGCGCAGTGACAAGGCTCAAACTCTGCAGCCAGACCCTGGGACTCAGGCTGTGCTGTGGGGCTCTGAGCTGCTCTCTGCAGCAGCATCGCTTGTTGTAATCGAAGCTCCCAAGGTGGAAGTAGAAATGGGGATATTAAATTACAAAGGAGTGATCTTGGCAGATGCTCACGTGGGACCCATCCAGAGGAGAAAGGGGAGGAAAAGCTTTTCCTCCTGCTGCTGCCTGTTGGTTTGAGGTCTCACGGGGCGTGCCTTTGGACAGGAAAGTTTGTTTTGAAAGTATTCAGATGTGGCACTGAATGGCCCACCCTGATGGATATCGGGCATAATATCCAATTATTTTTTGCACAATGGGGTCTGAACCAGGTTATGTCATGAACTGTATTTAGAGGCACCGTCCTGTTCTGCTCGTGGGAGGCAGAAATATCCAAAGGCTGCTCCTGTCTGCCCTAAAGAGGCAGAGTGGTAGGTGTTAACAAGCCTCTGCTCCATTTATTTTTAGATACATCTGCTTCAAAGACTGTTTTAGAGGCTGTGATTTGAAACCAATTTCATTTCCCCGGAACACGGGGTATTATCTGGGAAGCACTGTGAGTTCTCCTGCCATTTGTGCAGGGGTGGCTTGAGTGTTGGCTGTAAGTTGGCAGAGATATGAGCAACACCACTCCTATTTCTGGTGTAATTTAGGTAAAGAGTTCAACTATAGCAAACCTGGAGGGGACAAAGCGCTGGTCTGTGGAAGCAACTGGAGCGGTCAGGCAATTAGGAGGCATTTCCATTCTTAGGTAGAATGAAGTGCAGGTCTTTGGAGGCTGATCCTATATGGTGAGGCACTAGAATGGACTGTCCAGAGAGGCAGTGGTGCCCCGTGCCTGGAGACATTCAAGGTCAGGGGATGGGGCTGTGAGCACCTGATGGAACTGTGGGAATCTGTGCATTGCGGGGAGTGGGACCTGATGGCCTTTAGGGTTCCCTCCCAGCTCAAACAGTTCTGATTCTATGGTTCTCAATGAACCTGAGCTACGTGGACATCAAAACACATCCTGAGAAACTCCAGCCCTATTTGGGCCTATGTGCCTGCCCACTGAGCATAGGTGTTTAGCCTTCCTTTGGGTCTAGGCACCACAAATACATCCAAATTTTAGCTGGCTCCATTTTTGGCCACCCAGCACAAACCAGAAAGAAGTAAAAATAAAGGCATGAGGTGTGCTAAAGCCCCACTTGAGGACAAAGCAGGAACCTCTGTCATGGAAAAGCTGTGAGTATCCTCTAAGTCTCATTGGATTTCATTTTTTACATAATGCAGAAAAACATTTTTTCCCTTTGTTTTCTTTTTAAGATGAGCATTTCAGTTGTTGAGCATTATCCCATTGGAAACTTCATGCTTTTAAGATACTGTTTTCTGTTTGTCAGGATCTGCACTGTGCACTGTGGGCCTCACCCAGCAAGCTACAAATCCTTTTTCTTCCCATCTTTCCCTGATCCAGGTCCTTCAAATGGGGTGAAGCTGATTCCCTTCCCTACGCAGTCTACGGCCACGCAGTGGTATCACACAAGGACCTTGTCTATGTCATTGGAGGCAAAGGAAGTGACAAGTAGGTCAAAAATCAAGAGAACCCTGGAAATCATCCCAATAGAGTGAGCAAAACTTGCTGTAACCCAGCAAAGAAGTCCTGGTCTGGAGGAGTATGACATGCATTCACTTACCTTACACTGCTGTGTTGGGCAACTTTTGTGAGGGTGTTTTGCAGTGTTAGGTTGAGTCAACAGTACTGAAACAGCATCTGAAGGCTGCACACAAGGTCCTGCGAGGCAGTTATGGACTCTTTATCCAGGTGTGCACACACAGCACTGAGCTTTTCAGATTCCTTATCCAAAGCAGTCACATCAGGAACGGATGTGTTGCACACAGAAATGGCATCCCTGGGCATGGGCAAACGTGTGTCAAGCTTGCCTATCCGAGCAAATGCCCCAAGGCCAACACAGAGGGAACTGAAATCCCTTCTAAAGAGCCATGTTCTTCACAACTGGCATCCCCAAACTCCTGCAGAGCAAGGCTGACAATTTATGCTCCCCTTCTCTCTCCTCTTTCTCTAGGAAGTGCCTGAAGAAGATGTGTGTCTACAACCCCAATAAGTTCGAGTGGAAGGAGCTGGCTCCCATGAAAACTGCTCGTTCCTTGTTTGGAGCCACTGTGCACAAAGACAAAATCTACGTGGCAGCTGGTGTGACCGACTCTGGATTGACCAACTCAGTGGAAGTGTACGACATTGCCACCAACAAGTACGTACTGAGCACCTCTGGGCTGTAGTTACACCAGCACCAGCTGTAGGTGTACATTAAGAGCTTCCAACCATTCTTGCAGCTCCTCACATCAGTTCCTCCCTTGGGCATCAATGAGGCCTCACTGAGTAGGACATTATGTAGCACGTTGCTTCTGTCATTAGTATCATTTTATTGAGGATCACAGAATCACCATGGCTGGAAAAGACCCTTAAGATCATCCAGTCCAACCATCTCAGGATCATTCCAGGCTCCGATTAAAAGTGGGTCATCAATGAGTTGAGCTGTTGGGTGCTTTGTGAGGCTGTTGATTCATCTTATCATCTTCACCCAGTGCAAGAAACGTGTTCCCTGAGTTTGGGCTCTGGGGTCCAGTCCAGCAATGGGACCTGCTGGTCCATGCTAGGTGTACGTTGCAGCTCATTTACTCACAGAAGATGAAGCAGAGCTATGATGATGAAAGCAGATATTTCTAGCACCATTAAATGAATGATCCCATCCCAAACAACATCCCAGGTACACAAATGAGCCTGCCGTGAATTGATTCAGCCACTGATTCCCAGGGTGCTGCTGAGACCCAAGGGTGGGCAGGGGGCCCTAACATGTCCTTCTCTCCACATGGCAGGTGGGAGACCTTCCCTGAGTTCCCTCAGGAGCGCAGCTCGGTCAGCCTGGTGAGCCTGTCTGGGGTGCTCTACCTGCTTGGAGGATTTGCCACGGTGGAGACGGAGTCCGGGGAGCTGGTGCCAACAGAGCTGAACGACGTCTGGAGGTGATGACCTTCCCCAGGGCTCTCCATGGGAGATGGGGGATGATACTCAGTAGCAGACACCAGGGAAACAGATAGTTTTGGTCTTTATGCCTTCAGTCTGAGAGAAATGCTGCTACCCCAACACGAGGCTGCATGAAGTCTCTGGGAGAGATGTGTGCCCTGTACTGTGCTGAAAGGCACGGTAGGTGGTTCAGTGGTTTCTCCCAGCCTCGTATATAGGGAAATAGCAGGGAAAATCTCCTCCCAAATTGCCATTTTGTTTGGAGATGGTTCCAGACCCCCCCCTTTGGCTCAAAGCAGTGTTTGTGCAACGAACGCTCTCTTTGAGAAAAGCCAGTGCTTGGGCTGGAAAGCAGATTGTCTTACATGGGAGCAGAGACAGAAAGCACTTTCTGACAGCTGCTCGTGCAGGGCTAGCTCCCATCCCTCGGGTCTGTGGCTGTAGAGCACCCTCAGCAGGCATTTCCTGGCCTTCACCACGGATGTTCCATCTTGGTGGTACCAACCCACCCGCCAGGGTTCCAGCAGTTGCTATTGGCATGTCGTAGCACGGTGCTGTGAAGGTGGGGGGGCTCAAAAGGTGGAGAGAGGGGATGCTTTCCTCGCCACAGCTGTCTGTCTGTCTCTCCTCAGATACGATGAAGAGCAGAAGAAGTGGGAAGGGGTCCTCCGTGAGATCCAATATGCCTCTGGTGCCACTTTCCTTCCCGTGCGCCTCAATGTTTTGCGGCTAACGAAGATGTAGCATCATTTCCTTGCTTCAGTGGGCAGGGAGGGATGGGGAGTGGCAGGAGATGTAGTTTCTCTAGATACTGTGCAGGACATTGTGTCTGTGATTGGTACCATTTCACTGAGTCAAATGGGAGAGGGGGAAAATTGACTTGAAGCATTATGGCAACTTGCTGATGCTCAGAAGGTAACTAAAAAAGGATTTTGCTGGGGAAGACAAACAAACATGGAGCAATGCGCTAATCCAGCCTCAACTGGCAGAACAAAGAGATTCCTCTCTTGTTCCACTTCTTTCTCCATGTTTTTTCCAATCTTCTCCAGCCATCAGTGGAGCTACAAGGGGGTTCTGAAGGCATTAAGTTTCTCCAGACAAAAGGGTCTCTGATACGTTTCCTCACCTCAGGCAGCCGCAGGTTTTGTGCTACAAAGCACTTCAGAGGGGAAAGGGAGGTAGTGCAGGTCAGATCTGGGGGACTCTGAGGAGTTCCCACGTGGTGGAGGTCATAGAGATGAGAAGGCTGTAAGAAAAAAGGCTCGTGAGCACTGGCAGCAGAAATTCCTTCAACATTACAATGAACAGGAAAAAAAATTAGTTCTTCACCTCCATCCTGACTTTGCATTGAAGAGATGCAAGGAGGTAAGGGCTGCAAGAGGGGCTACGGGTATGACACTCATCTCCATCCCTTAGGGCTCCTTGCAGTCAATCACAGACTACAACATCCTCATGTATAGAGAGACAAGTGCTTTTCTTTAGGGAAAGGTTTTATATTTATGCTTTCATTTTTATCGTTACAAACTTTTTTTTTTTTTAAAGCACTATTCTAATTTGCAGAATTCTTGGAGATCTCAGCAGTGTTTGGCTCAAATAGAGCTTCCTGCTGAGACAAAATGCATTGTGTTCTGTTTTGTTTTGTTTTTTAAGTGATCATGATGATGTTTTCTTAGAAACACGGCTGTACCAGCAGCAGGACAGAGATGTGTTAGACCAAAAATCTAACCATGTCCATGCTGAGTGACCTGCAGTTCATTTCAGAATAAATCTTGACAATATTTCCCCCCAAATTTCCTTTCTCTGAATGTTGATGGAGCTGTAAATGGATGTGCACAGCAACCAAATGCAAGGACTGAGAAAAAGCTGTGATGAGAAGCCTGGAGAAATCCAGCCCCACGGGGAGCCCCAGATTTTCCCCCATTTCAGAGCAGAAGCTTTAGTGCTCGTGTCCTCAAAGCTTTTCTCAGTAGACAGAAGAACTAGAAACTTATCTAGGAAGAGAAATACCAGCTGGATGCCTACAGCATCACGTGGTGCAGCAAACAGGGGTGATCGTAACGAAAAAGAACAAATGCGGATCTTGTAAACGAATGCCCTCAAAGCAGCACAAACTTTATGCTATCAGAAGCTTGGCTGATTCGTCCAGCTCAACACGCAGCCTTGAGAAACTGAAACCAGTTTGGAAGTAAAGACGTTTTTCCACGAGTAAAGGAGCCAGAGATTTGTCCTGCCTTCACCGTAAGGATTTTCTAAGAATTACAGGATAATCTCCTTAGAAGACGATTATGTCAGAAGAGCAATGAAACGTTTTCACGAGAAAAATAAATCTGAAGGGACTGGCTGGCAGCTGATAGCATTAAAAAGGAAAAAAAAAATTAAAAATAAAAAAAATAAGCAACCAAAATGTTCGAAACAACCAAACATGAAGAAAAAATCTGTGGCCAAACAAACCAATAAATGAATAAATAAACGGCCACCCTCCCTCCAGTTCTGGAGAAATTCCCATGGAAGGCTCCCAGGCCATTATAATGGCTTGTGTCAGAAGTGGAAAGAGCCTGGAATTCAAAAATGAAGTCATGTGTTGCAGGGGTGGGACAACACCTCCTGCCTGGGGCTGGAAACCAGTAGCTCAGCAGTTCTTGCTGGTTGCAGAATGGAAACCTGTTGTTGCTTGGTCCTGAGGGAGGGTTCCTCCCCATGGTTCCTCTCCTCACGGCTCAGCTGCTCCTGGGGGAAACGTGGGCCCTTTGAAGGCAATGGCGTGGCCTTTTGAAGTCATTGGGAGCACTGCTGCACTGTGTAATTAGTGGTGTGGTCCCTTGATAATGGCTTGAGAAGCAGTGATTAAGCCCAGTCAGCATCCTGGTCCGCATCCTCAGCTGCTCACCTTGCGCCTGTCTGCTGGGAGTTTGGTTAATAGGAGCTGAGAACTCCCATGTTGTTCACATCCATCACAAACTTTAGGAGGTACCACCTTCAGCACAGAGCAAGAGAAGATAAAGCAGCAGTTTGAAATCTCCCATCATGTAGGCAAAAAGGGCCAACGCCAGCCAGAGCTCGTCCAAGGAAGCCAGCACATGGCCAAGCAAAAGTCTGGCCCAGAGACTGTCCAGCACCTCTCACCAAGAGGCTGTTACAGCCCAAAGACAACCTTCAGCAGACGAATCATCCAGCCTTCAGGGAGCCACCACTCCTTGCTGTTGCCCAGCATCTTCCTTGCTAAGATGCACACAACTCCATCAGGACACGTCCCCTATGGAAATCTCCTCCAGCAATGCTAGCTGAAAGGTTACATCCCAAAGGTGCAGCAGAATCAGCTCTTCTTCCATTGGCTTCCCAGTATCGGCGCCGGCCAGGTTCCCACAACTCCATTTCAAATCAATAAAGATGCTGGATGCTTTTGGATGGGCTCTTTGGTTTCTCATTTCCCTTCAGAGGTGCTTGGGGAGCCTTGTCTCATAGTTGACTCAAATTTTGTGCCCTCAATGTGACCCTAGAGCTCAGTCCTCACCTCCTCTAGCACCTCAGGGCCATAAGCATCCAGCCTTTCCTCTACCCCCTCATCACCCTTCCCTGAAAAGGTATTTTTCTATTGGTCCCACAACAGCCTGGCTGTCTCACACAGACACACACCTCCCACCAAACCCAACACAAAGTCCACGTATGTGATGCAAGAGCAGCTGTGAGAGCATGCCACAATAACAAAGAAAGGGGTAGAGCTCCATGTTTTCTTTTATAAAAGACAAATTGTTTATTGATTCAGTCCTTCCACTTGCAACCTCTTTGGTAACAGTCGTAACACTTCTAGACCGGGAGAACGCAGTGGAAAGGCCCAGTTCTGTCCTCTCACCGCTTTCAGGAAGCCCTGAACGTGCCTTGGTGAGAGGCCAAAAGCAGGTTTCAAAGCACGGCCAAGGACCTGGCCTCTATGGACACCCCAGAACAGCCCACCACGGCTCATCGTGCTCACGGGCAGCCCAGAGAGCAGCTCCAGCACCTGTGGGCTGATGACAGCTTAGGATGGCGATGCATGCTGGGGTCGTGGTGCCAAGGCTGGCTGTGAGCTGTGCTTGGAAGGCAGCGTTGATGAACCTCTTGGGAGTTCCCGGGCATCAGCCAATGGAGCCAACAACAAGGCAAAACTCAACCCTGGTGGCCTCACAATGAACCAGCAGGGTTGGCCTCCCCCTCATCACACCATCCCAAAGAGAGTAACTGCTGTACTTGGCGTTAGAGATAAACATATATTGATTACACATGGTCATAAAAAAAAAGTAATAATAATAATAATAATAATAATAATACATTTCCTAGAACGTTACTTAAGACGCTTCTGAAACGCATCCAAGCTTCCCCTCCCCTCCCTGTCTTCCCTTATCTATACAGAATAAAGTGCTTCGTTTAGTTTGTTCACACTAGCAGAGCCACCAATACACTCTTAAGTTGGCATGTTTGGGCAACTGATACTGAATGTCATAAAATAATGCAGAGCCAAACACCAGGCATGAGAAACTAGTTCTGAGGCAAGTGCTTGGGGTTTCATTCGTTTCCTTCAAGTTCCATGCGACTGAGGTTGTTCTTATTCCTGTTTTTTTTTTTTTCCTGTTCTTTGAAAAAGTTCTTTCTTTGTAAGTTCAACCCAACTCCATTGTGGTTGTGTCTCATCAGGCAGGGCTGCGTTTGGGGAAGCTCTCTCTGTCCGTGTGAACCAAGGGCATCTGTCCATCTGTCCTTCCCTCTTGACTTCAGGCAAACCAAGAGTTGAATCAGTGGAGTTGTCTAGCAGCGGATGCTCGTCTCTATTGCACTGTCACAGCCGTTCCCACCATCTGTCAGTCCATCACCTTCCCATCGCGCTTGGGTTATGGCTGTGGTCCGAAGGGCCAGCCGCACCTCATGGACTTTATGAGGCTAACTGGTCTGTGCTACCAGGCTCCTGGGATACATAAAACAAAAACAACCCTCCCTGCCCAGCTCCATCCCTCCCCAGAGTTCAACCAAAGGGAAAATCAAAACCAAACGCCGACAGGTCTGGGGTGCGGGCAGAGCCGTCGGCCGAACGTCGCATTGGGGTGTATTTGTGAGCTGCATAATGGGAATCAAGCCCCTCTCCACCCTTGCAGTCTGTCGAAGAAGGGATGTGAGAGGTTAAGGTGCAAGAGTTAAAAATAAAAAAATAAAATAAAATATAAAAAGCTTGAACACAACGGGCCCGACTCTCCTGTCTCATCCCCCATCTAACCTAAAGGGTGCCAACATGGTCCAACCGGGGTGAAAGCGGGACAAGACTCTGTGAGAGCGACTCATTTGAGAACGTTAACGAACACCAGACACGACAGGACACATCAGGGCCAAACAAGTGTGCAGACAAAAGGGCTCGGAGGCCACGCTGGACTCCTAGGAGCTGCCCAGGCCTTGAAGCGGGGAGGGAACAGCAGGGATCTGGTTCTCCAAAGTGCTGTGTGCATGGTCACATCTCAATGTCTCCAAGTGGCTCTCCGGGCGTCTCTTGAAGGGGACTGGAGGTGGTTGAGCTCAGTCGTGAGGCTTCCCATGGATGTGGCGAGGCCTGGCTGCTGTAGGATGAGGGATGGCAAGCGCTCTGCACCTGCTCATCTCACCCGGACCAAACTTGGCTTTGTTAGTTCCAACAAAGAGCTCTCATCCCATGTCAGCATCCAAGTGGGACAGGTCCTTGCTGGGAGAGGATGAGGACAGGGATGGGGAAAGCCACCTCCACGTGAGCGGATAAAGGAGCACGGGTGTGTTGGAGGGAGGATTTATCTGGGGAGAAGTCTACCAGGAAGACAGGCCAATTGGGTTCATCACAAGAGACCACACAGGCAAGGTGAAGTCTCCCCGTGGTGCAGGCTCCCATCCCATCGCAAGGCCGAGTGCAAGGGGAAAGAAACACGAGGGAGCCCAAAGGGATAAGGTCTGGGAGGCAGTGGAGGAAGAGACAGCACAGATTGCTCTACCGAGGCCCTCCAGTACCTCCGGGGGTATTACTGATAGCTCCTCCAAAGCAGCCACCTCCCAGGCTGGGTCATGGTCCCTTCAAAAAGTCAACGGCCCCAAGAACTGAGCACTTGTCCCTCACAGGTGGGTGTTTGAGAAAGCTTTGCACCATGCCAGGGTCATGAAGGACGGAAAGTGGCCAAGTTCTTCATACCCATCTGAGAAGGTTACGTACGTTGAGGCAGCTAAGCCATCGCATCCTCCCACGGCTCAAAGGCAGAGGGGAGTGAGGGTGAGGCCCTGCTACTGATCCTGGTACACTGGACCCCAGCCTGTACAGTGACAAGCAAACCGTTGCTACAAAGTGCTAACAACCCATGAGAACAGCAAGCTCTCCAGGGATGTCAGGCATGGGGACACCACTCAGTCATCCAGCAGGGGACACTGGTCACCCAAGCTGTTAGCTCAAACATTATTCTTTCAGAGCAGCCAGCATTCCTCAGACCTGTCTCAATGCACATCCCTGTCCAGCAACGCCCCTGAGCATGATGATGAGTTCTCCTGGCTCTGCACAGACACATTCCTAAGCCCAGTTCAGGAGATGTGCACAAGGGCTTTGCTCATTTGGTCCAGGAGACGAAGCACCAAGACTCCTTGCAGGGCCAGGTGTGATTCACCTTCCCCAGCACCCTGATACCTCCCAGACAGGAGCACACAAGAAAGGGCTCCTGCAGCCCACCCAATGTCCTCTCTCACTCCTGACCACCAAGAAACCTCCTCACCGCCTCCTCTGCAACCTGACTGATATCCACATACATCTGCAGAGCTGCCCTGAGCAGCAAGGAATCCCCTACCACCCGGGCTGGCACCTCTCTGCCCATGCTGGAGGCTCTGCAGCTCCTGCAGTGCTCCCCAAACGAACCCACAAAAGTGACACTGTACCAGAGACCACAGAATCATGGTCAGAGCAACATGTGACATCCCAAGGCAAAGTGCAGCAGCAGGAGACCCAGATTGGACCCCAGCATTCACCAAGAAGACAACAGCAAAGCCTTAATAGAATTTCAGCTCCTCCCTTACTCAAGACCACAATTCTTCTCTGCTGGCATGAGTAAGCGAAATCAAAGGCCGGCCTCACTTCAGCATCATACAGACTGCTGGGAGAGAAACACACAAACACAGCGTGGCCAAAGACGTATTAACCCACACCATGGGGCGCCACCAAGCCAACCACAGCCCTCTCTGGCACATCAGTCCCTTCTGATCCCTGTGAGGGACTGCCGACCCTATGGGGAGGCGAAGCTTGGTAGAGCAAAGTGGGCTTTCCTGACATGGCAAGAAAAAGGCCTTGCCTCCACTCTAATGCCTGGGTTGAGACACAGCAGCTCCCAGCCAACACATGGAGCTCACCCACAGGTCGGGTTTATTTGGATTGTTAAGGCACTATTCTGGGCTGATTCTGCCAAGGACTGGTTGCATCTCACTCCTATATCCTGGTGTCATCCCACTGGTCCTGAGGCCATCCCAGCTCTCCCGAAGCCACTCTGCAAACACCAGAGTTTCTCCAGAAACCCATCTCTCAATGGCATGAGAAGGGCATCCCAAAGACAAAAGGGCAGCAGGCTGCCCATGCCCCCAAAACACAGCACCAGTGTTGTGCTTTTGTCTGTTGAGAGAAAAATCTGCGCTGGGGGAGGAAGACAAGGAGAGGGCTGCTAGCAAGGCCAGATGATGGCTGTCAATGGGGACACCTGCTTTGCTGCATGCCACCGGGAAGCTAGCACACCTCAACTCTTGGGGAAAGAGCTTGATTGAAAGACCAGCTTTACAGTACAGGGATTCAAGCACCACTAGCTAGATTTCTGCTTATAAACACTGCAGTGCTGGCAGCCCGATGGCACAGCATGGCGTCCCTCTGAGCCCCACCGACCTCTTGACGTGGAGATGAATGCAATGCATAGTGACAGGGCAACCAGGAAGGGCTGGAATAAGCAACTCAGCTGGGGATGGAGCCAGTGGTGCCTGCATCACCTTGCTGGGTCAAATCACTGTCTCTCCCAGTGGAAAAATGCCTTGGGAGACGCTTTTCTTCCCAGTTTTCCCTATGATGGGGAGTGCTGGTGGAGGGCTGCCAGGGGGCTCCATGGCCAAGATGAAATAGAGAGCGATGTCTTTTATCTGCACCCTTACGTACAGTCCCCCCCTCCGCATCTAAGCTCCTTGGGAACTTCTTCCTGCTCCCACTCCCCACAGAGAAAGGCTTTGTGGGGGAAAACAAAAAAAAAAGAAAAGAAAAGAAAAAAGAAAGAAAAATAAACACCAAAACAACCCCAGAACGAGGAGGAGGAGGAGGAGGAATGGGGCAGAGAGCAAGCGAAGCCACGTCTCCCCGGGTGTTTCCAAAGGGCAGAGCAGTCTGTGCAGGGGGAGGGCACCTAGTTGTTGTTTGAATTTATCCTCCCCGCAGGAAACAGGGGAGGCGGGGGTGGTAGATGAGGAGGAGGAGGGAGGCTCTGTGGCAGGGGAGGAAGCAGAGGCAGCGGGGAGACGCCGGGGGGCAGCGGGGCCGGGCTGGCAGCAGGCTGAGGGACCGCTGTGTCCGATGCCAAGGGGTTGCTGACACGGAAGCATTTCTCCTTGTGGGCTTTCAGCATGTTGGAGAAGCGGAAGCGTTGGCCGCAGACGTCGCAGGGGTAGGGCTTCTCGCCCGTGTGGGTCCGGCGGTGCCGCTTCATGTTGGGGCGGCTGGTGAAGCTCTTCCCGCAGATCTCGCAGATGTAGGGCTTCTCACCTGGGTTTTTGGTGGGGAAAAGGTGAGAAGCAGCACTGGATCCTTCCCTCATCCCCACAGAATCTTTGAATCCTTAAGGGCTAGAAAAGATCTCTAAGATCATCAAGTCCAATCCCAACCCAGCCCCACCATGCGCACTAACCATGCCCCTCAGTGCCACATCTCCACGCTTCCTGACATCTCCACGCTTCTTGACAACGATCCCAATCCCCACCCCAACTGTCAAATCCCATCCCAGCAAGCCAGGAGCTCTCACCCGTGTGCGTCTTCATGTGCTCATCGAAGTACTGCTTCATGTTGAAGTCCTTGCCACACCACTGGCACATGAACTGCTTGTGGCCGATGTGGATGCTCATGTGGGAGCGCAGCTGGTACTTGTACTGGAAGCGCTCGTTGCAGTTCTGCAGTGGGGTGGATGAGTGGTCGTTAAGCACAGGAAACACCCCAACATCCCAGCCCACCCTCACTTCAGGTGGGAAAAGGACAAAACTGCTTTTTCCCTGAAATAATGCAAATAAGTGACTTTTGGGGTTGTGGAGAAAGACTGTGGATGTCCCATCCCTGGAGGTGCCCAAGGCCAGGTTGGACGGGGCCCTGGGCCGCTTAAGCTGGTGGGGGGCACCCAGCCCATAGAAGGTGGTTGGAACTGGATGATCATTAAAGTCCCCTCCAATCCAAGACAGACTGAGAGCCTCAGTCTAACTCTAGGGTAGGTGAGGCCTTCAGGAGGGAACACAGAGCATGGGAAAGGGAGGGAACACCCAAACAGCACAAAGGACTGTGAACTGGACTACACTTCCCCAGCTCTTTTGCCCCCATCTGTGAGAAAGCGGGGCATGGGGAATGTAGGGAGCAGGAGAGACCTCACCTCACACTTGAAAGGCTTCTCCCCGGAGTGCTGCAGCGAATGGACCTTGAGGGACATGCTGCGCTTGAAGGACTTCCCGCAGGTCTCGCAGGTGAAGGGCATGTCCTTGGTGTGAGCTGCAGCACAGATGAGCAGTGTCACACACCCTCCCCATGCACTGGCCTCTGGTGGTCCCAAAACTGACACTCAAACTTGGCCAACCCAAAGACATCATCCCAAGAAGACGTGTGGTAGCACCGTGCCACCAATGAACCTGGGGCTCACCACTGACCTTCCCTTTATGCAACCCAGCACAAGATGCTATCTGCCAAAAAAAACACCCTTTTCTGCTCTTTTTTAGAGCCTCTGAGCACAGAGATGTGGCTGCTGTTGCAATCTGTGATTTGCTTTTCAAAGCACAGTGCCGGCACAGGCTCATCCTCTTTTTACATGGGAAGGATGGTTACACTTCAAACCTTCCTTTGATCACTTCTGATGTCTTTTTATTTTTTCTGGTTAAATAAAATAAATGAGATTTCCTGGTGCCACACCTGCTCAGCAGCAGAAAACTGCTCCAGAAGCAGCAATACAGAGCAGAACTACGCTCAGCATTCAGCACTCAGCACAGCAGGACAAAAAAAAGCCAAATTTCTATGCTTTTGCTCTGCCATTAAAGAGCTAGCCCAGCCCTAAATTCCCAACATAGCAGCAATAGAAAAATGCCTTTCATCATCAAAAAGCCCACATCAGCACCCCCTAATGAAGATCCCCCCCAGTGAGACCCGGCGCCCCCCGCACTCACCAACCATGTGTTTGCGCACGTGGGCCATGGTGTAGAACTTCTTCTCGCAGATCTCGCAGGAGAACTTCTTCTCAGCGTAGCCATGGACGATCTTGTTGTGCTCATGGAGCGACCAGAGCTTCTTGAAGCCCTTCCCACACGTCACACACTGCAACGAGAGAGGGGCTGGGCAGGGAGGCAGGGGAACGTACCGAGGCATTGCCGGTATTTGGGTTTTGCTTTGGCTGTTGAAAGACAACATCATCACAAAACCTGAAGCTGACAGAACGACAAGCAAGGTTGCCGCAAACCTTGCGGCTTCAAAAGCTCCAAAACCCCATTTTCTGCTCGTTGGCTGGGCTGATGTGGATCCTTCCTTGCAAGGAAGGACACATCCCTCTGGCAATGGATCTAGGAGACTTACAAAACCTATGGCTCATGCACCAGGGTCTTATTCCCAGCTGGGGATTTTGTGCTTGCACACAATAGAATCATAGAATCATAGAATCACCAAAGTTGGAAAAGATCTAAAAGATCACCCAGTCCAACCATTCACCTATCCCCAATAGCTCCCACTAAACCATGTCCCTCAACACAGCATCCAGCCTTTCCTTGAACACCCCCAGGCTCGGTGACTCCACCACCTCCCTGGGCATCCATTCCAGTGCCTGACCACCCTTTCTGAACAGTAATACTTCCTCATGTCCAGCCTGAATCTCCCCTGCCGTAGCTTGAAGCCATTCCCTCTGGTCCTATCACTGATGACACGAGAGAAGAGGCCGACCCCCAGCTCACTACAGCCTCCCTTCAGGCAGTTATAGAGAGCAATGAGGTCTCCCCTGAGCCTCCTCTTCTCCAGGCTGAACATTCCCAGCTCCTTCAGCCTCTCCTCATCTGCCCTGTGTTCCAGACCCCTCACCAGCTTTGTTGCCCTCCTTTGAACACGTTCCAGGGCCTAAACATTACATCCGAAAAATCCAACCCCACTGTATCAGCATTAGAAAGCTGCAAAGGATACAGGGAAAAAGGAGAGGCACCAAGCTAGGGTAGCATGACTTTTGTCTTCAGCAGGTATCCCGGCACTAAATGAGCTCTCTGAAATTTGGTATTCATCCCCAAAACTCTACTAGTATCTACGGATTTTGAAAACGCCCATGAATCTCCCGAAATCTATTAACATCCATTAATTCAGAAAACGGCCATTAACGGAGCAAAGCAGACCCCAAACGGGCTCATTTGCACAGCAGAATGACAGGATGTGACAACGTTAATCACTAGCAAAGTCTCCTCCTGGGAATCACAATACAGGTTTGCTGCTGCTCCATCAAGCTCAATGCTTGTCAAGGAAGCTGCCAGGAGAAGCTGCAACCTGTGCCTCCATGGATGGCTTTTCACCTCTGGCATGGGCTGCCTTTGGCTTTTTATCACATGCCCACTTTTATCACATTGCCCAGCTTCTGCACAGGCTCAAAACCCTTTCTGAATTCCAACAGAGAGAGGTGAACCCAAACCAGTGGTGCATGAGATCAGCCTGGAGCTTGGGGAAACAAAAAGCATTGCACAGCCCTTGCTCTGCTGGAGCAGCCTTCATCTCCCCATGTACTCTTGTCCAACTCCTCTTGTCCAATGGGGCTCAGAACATCCCTTCTCCTTGTGAGTAATAAGTGATGCCTAGGAAGCATCTGGCAACAGCACAGCCAAGCAGTATCAGCAAACCCATGGGGGATTTCATAGGGGATGCAGACAGATTTGCCTCAACCTTCTCTACCCATGCAGGGGAGGAGATGCTCCTTCCAATTCTACACTGAATGAGGCTGCAGTACCACGGAAAATATACTATTATGTCATGTTGTCATTTATAGTTAGGTGCCTGGAAGGCAAAATGAGGGTCACAGAGGCACTCCCAGCACTCGATTTCTTCATCCTGGCAGGCTTGAACTTCAGCATGAGCAGTTTTACTGGTTCTAAGTAAATATTGCTATAGATCAGAGCAGTTTTATCTCTGCTTTAAGAGATGTTTCGGGACCAGCTTCCGTATTCTCCACTTAAAATGAAAAAGGCTGCAGGGGAATATTAAAATTAAAGACGGAGGAAGGAGATGTAGGAAAGCCCTCATCTGGGACCACGCAGCCCCAAGGGCAGAGCCCTGTGCCCTCAGGCAAAGGACGAGGCAGGTCATCAGATAAATTCTGGCAGGTGAAGAGGAAAATCACACTGGAGAGGGTCAAGAGAGATTCTGAGAACAGCGTGATAAAGCAGAGGGTGAATCCTTATTGAGGCAGCAGGGCAGGAAAGCGGTGATGGGGTCACGGGTGTCAATGGGAAGCGTTCACAGGGAGCAAAGCTGCAGTGAGGGATTGAGAGCCCTCAGGGTGAGATCCGGGGACAAATCAGCAATAGATTTTAGGTGACACAAATAGGGTAAAAGGAACAGTCCTTCCATGGATGTGTTTAAAAACTGTCCAACACAGAGATCAAAAAAAATCTCCTTTTCCAACCAGGCATAATTCCACGCTACACTGATAAAGTTACTCAATATTGTCAGGCTAAATAGAGTGAATTTGGCTGCTATTTATAAAATGCAAAAAGCCTGAGTAAGTGAGAGGTAATGAGCCAAGCCTTCCGCAGAGGGAGGTCACCACAGGGGCAGCCGTGGCTCATCCTGTTCCAAAATGACCCAGAAAAGGGATTAAAAAGGGAGGAGGGTAAAAAAGCAAAGAGGTGACAGCGCTCGCTGATAGCCCCACGTCCACCAGGAAAGCAGCAGAAAGGCATGAAGAAACGCCCTGGGGAAATCTTTCAGTTGCTTTATGATGAGCTCTGAACCAGGCACCAGCGTGCGAGAGGCGCTGGGCATGGATTCACCGGTCCTGGTTCAGTGCATGCAAAGGCATCCCAAAAAAGCAGGCATCAGAACTGTGTGTTTTTCAGAAGGACACAGAAGGGCTTTGTCACCTATTTTATTGGAGATGCAAGCATTGCAGGGCTGCAGTGGCACCCCGGTTGCGTTCCTTTCACCAAGGAGGGGTGCAAAATCCCTTAGAATCCCACCGTTTGATGGAAGGATCATTTGGTGCGAAGCTCTCTAGAAGATTTTGTTCTTTTCTTAACAGCAGCAGAACTGTTCAGAGGGAATTAGAAGTTTGCAGGAATGTGCAGTTTTGTGCTCAGCAGGGATGCCTGCCTATCACCCCAAAACTGCACTGATCTAACGGAGGAGATTTGCACGTGCAGACAAGGATCCCATCAGTGCTAGGCAAAGGACAAACAGTCCCTGAGCCTTGCATGGATGTCAAGCGAGTTTGGAAATTTGCTAAATACGTGAGCTAAAGAGCACAAAAGGCAGATTAAAACCACTTACTTATGTCAGCAATTCTTCAAATCAAGCTAAATTGGGTTAAGCCTGGGTGGAACCGGCTGGAGTGCGTCTCCATTGGAGGCTTGCAGTGTTTTATCCAGATTAACAGAACAAATGCAAAGAAAAACTACTCCCCTCAAACCACTCTGCATTTCTACCTGGCTGGCCAAGGGGAAGACACTGTCTGCCAGCACTAATCCTCTGGTCCCATGCCACCGTGGGAACCCTCTAAGCTCAAAGACAAGTCACAGGAGAAGCAAGGTTCCCTCCAGTCCACCACGTCCACCCACAACATCAAAAGTGTTATGGGCACACAAGACCATGCTATGGTTTGACTGGATGGGATGCTCTCCCTGTCTTGTCATGGTGGGACGAACCACCTCAGCAGGATGCCCCATCACAGCAGGATCTCCCTCCCCAGCAGGCTGTCCAATCACAGTGAGATGTCCCCCCCCTTGATGGGATCCCGTCCCCAGCAGGATGCCCCGTCATGGTGGGACGCCCCTTCCCTTGGGGGGTGTCGCTGGGCCGCTGGGCTCACCTGGATGTTCTTCTCGCAGTCGGTCTGATGGTGCAGCAGCAGCTCACTCTCCAGCAGGAAGCGTTTGCCACACTTGTCACAGATCTGCATGCGGCTGTGCGTGACGTTCATGTGCTTCTCCAGGTACCAGCGGTTGTTGAAGACCCTGGGACACTTCTTGCATGGGTAGTGCTGCTTCTCCTCCAGTTTCACCTTCTGGCCCAGCCCGTCTTGCTCTTTCTTCCTCTTCCGCCCTCGTTGCCCTTCCTCTTCTTCCTCTTCCTCCTCTTCTGTCTTGGCCATCTCCTGGGACCGGGTGGCCATGGCAGATTTGGTGGCTTTGGACGCTCGGCTTCCTCTGCGGGTCTGCCCACTCTTTTCCCTTTTCACCTCTGATGCGTCTTCCTCCTCTTCCTCCTCCTCCTCCTCTTCTGTTGTCTCCTCCAGGTCTTCCTCCTCACTGTGCTCCTCCTCTTCCTCCTCACCCACCTCTGCATCCTCCTCTTCCTCCTCCTCCTCATCCCCTTCCTCATTCTCCTCCTCCCCATCCTCCTCTGTGTCACGTCCATCTCCGTCAGGCTGCCCCATCACAGCCGCCTCGCTGGCGGCCGCCTTCCCCTCCATGCCCTTGGAGACATTGAGCGTCTGGTTGTTGAGGTTCACCTCCACGATGATCTGCTCCCGGTTGTAGGAGCTCTGGCTGTCCAAGTCCTCCTCGGATTCCTCACCTTCCACCTTGCAGACAGCACCCGGACCTCCGTCCTTCTCCTCCTTGTAGTACTGCTTAGCCTGTCCTGGCGGCAGCGGCCCACCACCCGCCCCATCCTCCACCCGCACCGAGTAGGGGTCAGTGCCCTCCCGGGCGTAGATTTTGGGGTGAGGGGTGTCCACCTCCTGCTTGATCTCACAGTAATACGGAGGAGGGCCAGCACAGCCCTCGGCGGGCAGGGCCATGTCTGCAGCCAGGCTGAGCGAGCGCGTGTCCAGCAGGTCCTGGCAGGAGGACGCGATGTTGTTCATCTGCAGCACGGCGGCCGCGTTCAGCACGTCCTGCACATTGCAGGAGTTGACGAGGAGCTTGGAGGTGTAGATGAAGTTGAGGATCTGCTGGAGGCCTTGAGAGGTGAGGGCCTCCAGGGAGAGCTCCACGCGTTGCAGCTGCTTGTTTTGGGTGAAGAGGGAGTGGAAGAACTGGCTGTAGGCTGCCAGGACCCCCTTGTGCGCCGGGAAGATGCTCTTGTGCTGCACCAGCACGATGTCCACGTCGCACAGGTCCGGCTGAAAGAGGCGCTGCTCGTTCAGTCTGTCCATCAAACACGTGAAGTGGAGGGCTACATCCTCCACCAGGGAGTACTCGGCTGAAGGGTAGTCAGTTGTCTTTTCGACTATCAGCTGTGGGCAGGAAGGAGATAAAACTGTTCAAAAAGGCTTTTTCCCCAGGAAAAAAACCCGCCCAGCCATGCCACCCATCCCTGTCCATCTGTCCCGGGTCAGAGATGACAACCAAGAGGCTCCACCTCCAGACTAAGCTTGGGAACGCCAACCAAGAAGCTTCATCTTGGGGACACCAGCCAAGAGGCTCTACCACCAGACCCAGCCTGGAAACGTCAACCAAAATCCTCCGCCACCAGACTATGCTTGGGGACACCAACAAAAGAGGCTCTACCACCAGGCCCAGCTTGGGGATGCCAGCCAAAATGCTCCACCATCAAATTAAGCTTGGGGACACCAACCAAGGAGCTTCACTACTATGCTCAGCTTGGAGATGCCGACCAAAAGACTCAATCAAAAAGGAGAAAATTTGCTGTGAGAACAGGCTGAAGAGCCACAAGCACTTGTCAACAGCCCCTCAGTGCAGGTGGGAAGCACTGTGGCCACCCCGTAGCCTGGTGGAGGCCAAAGCCTCAACGCTCGTGGACAGAAGACGTGATGCAGGACAGGGGCGCTTTAATACATCCTCAGCCTCCTGAATCAGATGGGATGGGAGCTATGGTGGGGATATTCACCAGTTCTAGGCAATGGATGAGATGCCTTCCACCTAGCAAGGAAGCAATTAGGATTTTAAACCTCCCCATTCCTACAACACAATTACATAAAATCCCACGACACTTGGGTTACGCTCACAGACAGCAGCCTCTGGGCAGTATATCTCCTACCTCTCTTCCTCCCATGAGGCCAAGGACCCACAGGTGAATCCATGGGCACTTCCCATCACCCTACGCCAAGCAAATCCCCAGCTGAGCACGCGAGCACGTTAAGCACACGGCCCTTAAAAGCAATCTCCGAACTGCTCCACATGCGCTGACTCACGTTGCCATTATTCACCAGGACGATTTATGCCCCCCCTTCCCCTCTTTTTTTTTTCTTTTCTTTTTTTTAAATTAAACTTTCATCTTCTAGTTGCCTCGGGAAAGGCAGCACCCAGAACAATCCAAGCCTGGAAATGCTGTGAGCGCTGGGGCTGCTGCCCAGTGATTTAACTCTACCTGCACGTGCTTTTGCAGGGCACAGACCCCAGGACCCTCACCCACCGTCCTATGGAGGCCCAAACTCTCTTTTCCCTTGTTTTCCATGCTGAGCACCCAAGACAAGAGGCACAGATGGATACAGCCCTGTGAATGCTCTCTGTCCTGCTCTGGGCTGTGAGAGGGGCTGGGGTGCAGTGCAGTGATAGGGGGGCAGTGCTTCATCCTGCACCCTCGGCACCAGAAGACTTTCCCAGCTGACACTTTTTCTGGGACAAACAACAGTTCTTGATCAACTGAATGATTCCAGCAGGACACATTCTGTCTTTTTTTCTTTTTTTTTTTTTTTTTTTTGTAAGCCAAAGGCAAAAACATACCAGAAAAATGCTTAAATAACAAAAAAGGGTGTTTTCTTCTTTGTTTTCTCAACAAACAAACAAAACCCCTCCTCCACCCTGCTAAAATTTTTCATTTTCCTCTGAATTTCTGCTCTGCAGCCATCCATCTCAGCAACTCAGCAACCCTGGCACAGGGCAGTCCCAGCAAACACTTATGTCCTTGAGAAAAGGAGGAGAATGCAGCTCTGCTCCCAGCTCTGCAGCAGGGCAAGGAAGTGGGGAAGGTATTTATGATGGATATTTTTGTTATAAAATGCTGCATCCCAGCTGGTGTATCTATCCATCCATCTACCAACCAATGAAACACCCATCCATCCATCAACCAACCAAACATCCAGCCAGCCACCCATCTGTTCATCTACCCACCCACACATTCATCCTCCCATCCATGCCCCCATCCACCCATCCACTCATCCCTCCATCCATGCCCCCATCCATCCATCCACTCATCCCTCCATCCATGCCCCCATCCATCCATCCACTCATCCCTCCATCCATGCCCCCATCCATCCATCCACTCATCTCTCCATCCATGCCCCCACCCACCCATCCACTCATCCCTCCATCCATGCCCCCATGCCCCCATCCCTCCATCCATGCCCCCATGCACCCACCCATCCATCCACTCATTCCTCCATCCATGCCCCCACCCATCCATCCACTCATCCCTCCACCCACACCCCCATCCACTCACCCACCCATTCATCCCCCCATCCGTGCTCCCACCCCTCCATCCACCCATCATCCCTCCATCCACCTGCCGACCCACCCGTCCATCCATCTGTCCCCTCTGCTCTCTAACCCTTGTGACTGCCAAGGACACGTCGACGGAAGGAATTCGGATGGCTCAGCTCCTCCAAGCGAATTGAAAAAATGATGATATAATGAAAATCACTGTGAACGTTGAAGAAACAGCAAGCTTTCAACCGAGCAGTCTGCTGCTTGCCAGGGACTCTCCCGCCTTGATTTCACTCCAAAAAAAGCCCTACATGTGGGTTTTGCCTTTAGCATTTGCAACACCGGGTGCACCTCGCTTTGCTCCCGATACAGGATGCCATGAGTCCACAAGGTGTGCAGTGGAAAAACGGGTGCAACACCGGGGAAATGGGGTCCTCTGAGCAGCATCGCCTCCGCTGCAGCCCAGTCTGAAAAACAAACGTTGGCTTTTTGCTCCAGATTGAGGCATTTTTGGCAAAAAGGGGCTGACCCCTCACCCAGCGCCGGGTCCTGCCAGGCAGCTCTAATCAGTCCCAGCAGCGGCGAGGACAATGCGTGTCTTGGCCGCGTCCCGCCAGTGACTTCAGCCCGGACTTGTCAGCAGGAGGGTTTGCTTTTTATTGCTATCAGATGCTTTCGTGCTCTTGCCCGGAACTGGCGTCCCAGCCAAGCCCTGAGTCGCATCGGAGAGGCACCCATGGGGGTCACATCCCAGCCTCACCCCCAAACAACCCCCCCCCAGGGCTGCATCAGCACAGGGGATCGATCCCACAACCCCTTCAATGTGCTAATCATGCATATATACACATAGTTCAACTGAAAAAACAAATCATATTTTTGCTCTTTTCTGCCATCACGGCTTTGGCTTGCTGGCAGCTCACGTTGCTTTGGTTTTGTTTTGCAAGAGGCCCAGCCTGGTGGGAACAAGTCTCATTTTGCGTCCCCATCTCCATCTCCACCACCACCTTCATTCCCAGCCCCACCTCCATCTACAATCTTAACCCCAATCCAATCTCCAATCTCAATCTCAAACCCAATCCCATTTCCAACCCCAATCCTGACCCCATCTCCAATCTCCATCTCCAATTTCCAGCCCCATCTCCACCCCTGTCCCTGTCTCCAATCTCCATCCCGTCCCCATCTCCAATCCTCGTCCCCACCTCCAACTCCGACCCCAACCCTGTCTCCATCTCCAAAAACCCCATCCCCAGTCTCCAATCCCCATCTCCAGTCTCCATCACTGACCCCAACCCCATCCCCATCCCAAACCGGGGATCCCACCGGGTGCCCCCATTCCACTGCACACACTCACACCTCCTCCTTTTCCCAAACTCTCCCAACCAACCAAAGCCGTCACCGAACCTCTGCCTTCCCCAGCACCAAGCAGAGCCCCATAGGGATTATTCGAAAGCGGCGGGGCCGTTCTCTCCCCACCCTGCTGGGCCAGCCGGCGCCTGCAGCCAGCCCCCCCTGCGCCGACGCTTCCCTCCAGCTCTATTTTAAGAGCATTTCCAACCAGCGCTGCCAAAGCCCCGTCCCGAAACAGCCCATGGGGAGGATGCTGGGGGCATGCGGGGCCCGCAGTGCTCACACGTTTTTTTTATTACTCCTATTTTTTCGTGCGCAAGCCCCTGTTTCCTTCCTTTCCCTTCAAAGCAACCTCACTGCTACCCTCAGCCAGAGCGCAGCAGCAGGATGTGGGCAGAGATAAGGGCCGTGCGGGAAGCGCGGGTGATGCTCACCGGACCGCAGGGAGCCGCAACTGGGCCAGGGAAGCAGCAGTGCTATGTAAACACAGCCTGCCTTGAACGCAGCTCTGCTTTGGGAATTCCCTTCCAATTTTTCACGCCCCCCAAAGTCCCCCAAACCTCAGTTCTCCTGTGCAATCATCCCTGCAGGCATTCAAGGCCAGGCTGGATGTGGCTCTGGGCAGCCTGGGCTGCTGGTTGGTGACCTGCACATAGCAGGGGGTTGGAACCAGATGAGCACTGTGCTCCTTTGCAACCCAGCCATTCCATGATTCTATGAATCTACTTTTTGGTAGCATTTTGCAGCTGCTGAAGCACTGAATGTTGACCTTCAATATTAAACTGCAGTAAGGAAAAGCGCTCTGATAAGTAGCTCAGGATGTTGCCTCTATCTTGCTTGTCAAAAATAATTAAAACCTACCTGCGATTTGGACAATGCTGTGTTTTGAGGAGGAAGTGCTTTGCTGAATCCCTGTTTGATGCCACACTTCTGCTAAAGAAAGGAACGACACTAAAACCTATTGTTGTAGAATCTGCATGACACAAAACTGCATCGCTGAGATGATGCTAACCGGTGTGTGGGGTTTCATCCCTACAATCTGCCCTCAGGTTCCTATTCCTATCACTTGCCCTGTGCCCGTGGATGAGATTGGCATCCTCCCTTCTCTGGCTTTGAGAGCAGATAATGCTAAAAACAGTGCAAAGCTCATGGGAACGAAGCCACCCCATGACCTGCAGCACTGCTGAGCAGCTAAAAAAAAAAAACACACAAGAAATGCCACCAAAAAACTCAGGACACATCCCCAAAAGCCATAAAACCACCCAAACTCCAGAACTGTCACCAAAAAAAAGCATCACCAGGAACCCAAGAAACCACTGGGTTTTGGATCATGGCTATGCACAGAAGCCCTGTGTTGGAGGAAGGCTCTCCCCACCGTGCCCTTCTCTATCTCCTCCCTTCACCAGCACTCTGGTACAGCTCCCATGCATTGCATCCACACCATTTTCTGGAAAAAACCAAGGGCAGAAGGCTGCCAGAGCATCCCTGCTGCATCCCTCCCATTGCAGGGCTGGTTTGGGATTTCAAGGTCCGTTCAGAAAAACAAGCAGCAAGAGAAAGCAGTAGAGAGCCCAACTGTGGCACCCCGTCCATGGGGATGCTCTGGGGCACGAGGTGGGAAAGGTCCAAAGGGTTTGGCCCCATTCCTTCGGGCCACCAGCGCTTCCCCTGCCTCCAATCAGAGTTTTCCCCCTGTCTGAAGGACGGAGCTCCATGCTGGCAGTGGACATATCGATGTGGGCGATGCTCCCAGTGCCCATCCCACCACAGGGCATCGGGCACCCAAAAAAGAGCTCTGCGCCGCCCCAAAGACAACCAAGTTCAGGATTTTGAGGGCAGCCAAAAACTTTCCAGGCTCATTTTCCCCTTGTTCGGTTTACTTTTTTTTGCGGGATGCTTTATTTCCTAGAAGCCAGCACCCACATTGCCAGAGAACCATCTGGAAAGCCAGCAGCAGGACCAGCCCCGGAGAAGGGATCGGGGACGGCTCATTCCCCATCCCTGGGCCCCGCACAGAGGCTGGGTTGTGGGGCCTCCGCACAGGGGAGCCGGAGCCGCTGCTTAAGGGCTGTTTGTGTTTGGGCTTCTTGATTCTTATACTTTTTTTTTTAAAAGCTTTT
Source organism: Tympanuchus pallidicinctus (assembly GCF_026119805.1). Taxonomy (NCBI): domain Eukaryota; kingdom Metazoa; phylum Chordata; class Aves; order Galliformes; family Phasianidae; genus Tympanuchus; species Tympanuchus pallidicinctus. Next base: position 60,941,071 of record NW_026294747.1, on the reverse strand, counting down.
TTTTCTGCTTCTCCTTTCGAGTATAGAGATGCAAAGCTACAGCGATGCCCCGGCTATGGCAGCACCCACACCTGTCCCCCACGAGGCACACCAGAGATGCTCTTTTGGAGCACACTGCTTGCAAATAGGATGCATCCCTCGGGGTAATGCTCTGTGCCACCGAGTGTGTGGCCCACGGGAGACCCCAACGGGGGAGAGATGAGCGCTGGGGATGCACACGCATAAAGCCACCGCCTCTGCCTTGCTGCTCTGCCTGAGAAAAACAAGAGGAAGGAGGATGAAGGGAGGAAATGAGGACAAACCCCAGTGCTAACCTCTCCGGCTGGGCTGCAGGCCAAGTGGCTGCACCAGGTGCTGGATCCAGCTGCTGTCCAGCCCGGTGCAAGATGCTGGCACAAGGGGGTCAGGGACGCAGCACACGTGTCCCCACACCACCATGCTATGGAGATGTGGGGATGGGAAGTGCATGAGCATCCCTACCATGGGATCCAGCTGATGTTCCCAGTCCTATGCAGAAATCTCCACAAATCCCACTCGAATGGATGCTCCCAAGTGTGATGGATTTGGGCAGGGGGATGACAACGTCACCCTTCCCAGTGTCACCAAAGCTTCTCATCCCTCACCCTTCCCCTAGAGCCAACCCAACCTCGTGGGCACTGCTGCTCTTCTGCCACCTCCAGCACTGACCCAGGGCCTGAGCCAGCAGTCACTGAGATCCACTCTCCAGCACCCAAAAACCCAATGCTGCTCACACCTGGCCCAGGCCCCACAGCTGCCTGAAAGGTCCCAGTCCCAGCCCCAGTCCTCCTACCAGCGTTCCTCCGGCCCCTCTGTCCTCCCATGGAGGTTCTGTGCTGCAATTAAGCCTCCTGTCCATCCCAGATATGCTGACACCTCCATCCTGGCCCCGTTACCCCAAATCATCCCAGGTTGGCCCCAAAGCGTCCCTGCCAAGAGACAGCAGGGATGGCCCCACCGCTCCAGTGAGGCTGTAGGTCACACCAGGTCACATCAACTGATGAAGGGCATGGAGACAAGACCTCAAATGTTCCCAATGGTCTTAAGAGACAGCAGGGCAGACCCTACAGCTCCAATGGGACGATCCATCACACTGCACTGAAAAGGGGGAGATACATTGAGCTAGGAGGTGGGAACAAGACCAGGCTGCCCAGGGCTCCATCCAACCCGGCCTTGAGCACCTCCAGGGATGGGGCATCCACAGCCTCTCTGGGCAGCTGTTCCAGCACCTCACCACACTCACAGGAAGGAACTTTACTGAGCCCCCAGATGGCCTCAATGAGAGAGATGGGGATGGCCCTACAGCCCCAGAGGGGGTGACCCAACACCAGGTCGCACCGCCTGATGAGGGGCATGGGGACAAGACCCCAAGTGGCCACAGTGAGAGACACGAGGAATAGTTGTGCACCCAGTGGGGTGGCCCATCACCACATGCTGCCATTAGGAGAAAAAAGGGGAAGATGCACTGGGCAATGGGGTCAGTAGCCATGCCCTGGGCTCATGCCATCCCTTGGTGGGGGACGAGTCGGATGCAAACAGTGCAGCAACAGAGGGATGCTCTGCTTCACGGATGGGTGCAAACCTAATTCTACAGCAATAAAAGAAAGACAAAATAATGGAAAGAAACACAGCTCAGGCTGTGGTTCGACACGGAGATCTCGGAAGCTGAATGGGTACCAGCAGAAACACCACACACCCATCCCAGCTGTGGGTTACAACACCGGGGGCACCACAGCAGCATCCCAACCACATCCCCATAGCAGGGACTCCATCCCCATAGCTACGTTCATCCTGGGTGACCCCAGGGCTGCTATCATAGGCACAGAACCACGGGTTGGTCCATCCCATAGGCGCACACTTTCAGGGATGGGGTTGCCTGAAGCATCCCGAGGAACGTTTCCTCCCCTCCCCCAGGTTGTTTGGTGCAGGTCAAATCCTTCCCCCACCCCAAAAATACAAAATACATAACTGCTGGCTAAAATAGGTCACCCGTGCAATGTGCCTCCTCGGCATATTCTTATTTTCTAGCAGCATGCACCGAGATGTTTGTTCTGCAATGGGTGCCACAACCTCCCCCTCCCCCCTGCCCCCCCATCTCCCCACCATAGGGAGCTGCTGGGTGCCCCCAGCCCCACCGGGATGATGTGAGAGGGAGGGGGAGGGGGGTCACCGCCGGGAGGAATTAAGCAAAATGAAGGAGTCATCCGGGAAACAAGAAAGGCTGCACAATGCCAAAGGATCCTCCGGCCCTGGGTGAGCAGCGGGCACCCAAACTTTCCCTGTCGCCCCCCCACCGTGTTCTCAATGCCATCCCCCCCCAGCACTGCGCACAGTTCCCCATAGGACAGAGGACAAGGAGCCTGGGGGAGGTGGGAGGGCATCCAGGAAGGGCACCCCGTGCAGAACGGGGCCTGTGCATCATGCTGGAGGCAGGGGGGGGGACGATGGGAGGGGGGGGGACAGGGACACGACAAGGAAATAATGATAATTATTATTATTACTGTAAATGCACGCAAATGAGGGCCTCGTGCACCGTGTCCCCAACCCCCCCCCCCCCACCTTCAAACCCCATAAGCGCAGCCCAGCCCCTCTGCACCCCCCGACCCCTGCAACCCCCGCCCCATAAGGATGCACCCCCCCCCCTCCGCAGGGATTCCGGGGTAAGTTTCAGGAGGGCCTCTGCAAAGTCAGCAAAGCCCCGAGCCCCGGGGGGGGGAGGGAGGAAAGGGGGGAAAGGAAAGAAACAAAAATAATAAAGGAGAAAAAGGAAGGGGGGGGAGGAGGGGGGGCGCAGGCTCTACCATTTTGATGCAAAGATCTCCGCGCGGAGTCCCGCTGCTCCTCCGCTTGCCGGGGGTTTGTGCTCTCCATGTAAAACAGCCGAGCTGCCGGCTTGTGTGGCTGCTGCTGCCCGGGAGGGAGGGCTGCTCTCTCGCTCGATTTGTTGCTTTATTTTTTTTTCTTTTTTTTTTTTTTCGCTTTTTTGCTTTTTTTTTTTTTTTTTTTTTCTTTTCTTTGCGGTTTTTTCTTTTTTTTTTTTTTTTCTTTTTTTTTTTTTTTTTCTTTTTTTTTTTTTTTGCTTCTCGGGGGTTGGGGGGGTGGGAAGGAAATTACTGCGCTGCCAGCTCCGCTTGCATCCCCCGTCCCTCTTTTTTCTTCCTTTTTCTTTTTTTTATTCCTTTTTCTTCCCCCCCCCCCTTTTCTTCTCCTTCCTCCCCTCCTTCCTTCTCCTTCCCCTCCTCCCTCGCTCCTTCACCTCATCCTGCCCATCGCCATGTTCGCCCCTTTTAGGAAGACGGAGGAATGCGGAGCGGCGGCGGCTGGAGCTGCCAAGAGCCCGAGGGCCGCTGATTGGAGCCTCCGCATCAGATGGGGCCGCGGCTGCCCCCCTTAAAGGGACAGAGCCCCTCCGCCGCGTCGCCACGCGCGACCGCCCCCCTCCACGCATGACCCCCCCCCCGGCATCACCTCCCCCCCCCACTCCCGTGTGGAAGCAGCACCGACGGCCCTCGTCCTCCGTGAGCGTCCTTAAGTGCCCACTGGGGAAACTGAGGCACGGTAGGGATCATTTCCTGAGAGCGAACCCCCCACATTTGGCTTTTTGGGTTGGGAAAGCTCGGTTTGGGGAGTGATGGGGTGATATTGAGCTCAGTTTGGTTCAGAAAGGGGTTTGTGGAGCAGCTCTCCTGCCATGGTGGGAATGTGGAGGTGTCCCTGCCTGAAGCAAAGGGTTTGAAACCAGACGATCTTAAAGGTCCCTTCCAACCCAGACCATTCTGTGATTCTATTTTAAGGCAATTTTGGGGTTCAGAGTGGGGTCTCACGGGTGAGGTTTTGTGATTTAGCTGCCAGCGCAGCGTGGGTCTCACCAAGACCTCCCCACCTCCCCGTTTCAAATCACACATCTCCCCACCCACCAAAATCAAATCCCCATCTACTGCCCTGCAACCAAAAACCACAGCGGCTCCTATGGATCCCCAAAACCCCATCTGCTGCATCTCCATCCCACCTTCCCAGCCATTTCCCTCTTGCCAACCACTCCCTTTTGCAGACAGAAATGCAGTAACGTCTTGCACTTGTTTAGACTCGGTTGCCGTGCGCTGTAACTTCTTCCAGATGTGTACGGCCCTTTGCATAATGTCGCTGCAGCCACGTCCTGCCTGCGCTCCGTTTCCTGGGTTTATTTAATTTTTGGTTTTAATCCTGTCTTGCTTTCAACCCTGCTCTATAGGAAAAAAAATCCTGGCCGAGGCGACCGGCTCTTTTCCCGTATCAGAGAGCTCTTCCCAGGATGACTGCTTGGCCTCCTTTACGTGTCTCCACGCCTGGAAGCATTTCCAAGAGCTCCACGAGATGCTGGAGGACACCCAGCGGACATGCGGACACCGATGGGGTGAGGGTGAGAGATGAAGGCTGAGATGGGAGTAGGGGTTGAGCTCTGTTCTGGGGCTCAAATCCAGCAGACAGGACAGGGGTGGGAGCAGCCTGAAGCCCTCTGAGATTTGGAGCTCATGGGTCTGAAGGAAGAGGGGTGCTGGGTATGGGCAAAGCCCATAGGGTTAGGGTTAGGGTTAGGGTTAGGGTTAGGGTTAGGTTAGGGTTAGGGTTAAGTGAGCTCCCAGGAGGTCCCTGGGCTTTTTGGGATGCAGAGCCCACACCTCACATGGAGGCCTGGTCTTTGCCATCCACGCTTTTTCCTCCCCAATATAGGAGAAGCTGTTCCCCCAAAGGTCATTGCCATCAACACGAGGAGAAATGTCCCAGAAGGAGCTGCAGACACAGCTGACAACACATTTTGGTGAAAAACTTCATTTGACAACGGTGACTGCAGCAACATTCCTAAAAGATGAAGCACGCACGGTTTCGTTGGCCAACACTACTCACGGGCTCACGTGGAATTGGCTGAACTGACTTCCTGTATCTCCCAGCAAACCTCACCCAACCCAGTTTGGTGGGATCCCACCCAACCCCATCCAGTGACTTTGCTGAGTGGGAGAGGTGACGTGGTCAGGTCTGTGGCTGTTGTAATGCAGAGCGACAAGGGAGAGCTTGATGGGAAGGACGTTTCCATGTCCATCCTTCCAACCTATCTAAGCCAGGTCTGCTCCTGCTCCTGTAGTGGATGTGGTTGATGTAGTGGAAGACCCATCCTTGGACCATTCATGGTCAGGTTTTGAGCAGCTGATGGAGCTGTAGGTGTCTGTGTTCACTGCTGGGGAGTTGGACCAAATGGCCTCTAAATGTCCCTTCCAACTCGAATGATTCTGTGGTTCCATGATTCGAGCAGGGTGAGACACGGGACACCTCTGTGTGGGTTGAGATACCAGGGATCCCTGCACCAGCACGTAGACAACAGATCTCCCTTCTGGGACTGTTTTTCCTCCTCTTCATCTGCTGGGGTTTCTGGAAGAGGATAGCTTTATGCTCTTGGTGCTTCCTGTGAAGATCTGGAAGGTCTGCTAGCTTCTCAGGTGGTGCTGCCTGGGACTTGGCCCTGTCACATCTTGCATAGATCATCAAAATGGTAATGGGTTACGGCTCCCCACAGAAGGACCTCAGCAAAGCAACCCTACGTTCAATTCATTTGCCACTGTTGCCGTTGGGGAATTTCATCTCGGTCCTGCAACATGTCCAGAGAAGGGCAATGGAGCTGGGAAGGGTCTGGAGCACAAGTCTATAGGGAGTGACTGAAGGAACTGGGATGGTTCAGTTTGGAGAAGAGGAGGCCACAACTAGAAAGGAGGCGGTAGAGAGGCGGAGGTCGGCCTCTTCACCCACATGACAGTGACAGGATGAGGGGTGATGGCGTCAGGTTGCACATGAGGAGGTTCAAGTTGGGTATTAGGAATGAATGAGTGGCAATGCCCATGGAGGTGCTGGGGTCACCGTCCCTGGAGGTGTTCCAGAGCCATAGAGATGTGGCACTGAGGGATGTGGGCAGCGGGCCTGGTGGGGTGGGTTGGGGTGGACTTGGGGATCTCAGAGATCTTTTCCAGTCTTAATGATTCTATGATTCCATGGATGGGCAGAGAAGCCCTAGAGATAAGGGTAGGTGAGGAGCAAAAGCAGGAAGGCCCTGGTGATACAGGAGGGGGGTGAGTATCATAAAAGGGCCATCTCCTGCAGATCTCACTCTTCTTTTTAATCCTTGGGCTGTGAGACAGCAACCAAGCAAATGGTCACAGCAGGTCTTAACTGAAGGACTTGGCCCTCTCACAGCAATATGGGGGCCTGCAATTATTCATGGGAACCAGGAGAACTTCGCATTGCCCTGATTTAACCAATACCTGATATTTCACATTGTCTTCCCATAGCTTTAGTCCTCTAGGGAATCACCTGGCCCTCTGCTCCCCTGTGTGGAGCTGTAGAGCCATGAGGGGCTGCAGGGCCATGAGGGGCTGTATGGCCATGAGGGGCTGTATGGCCATGAGGGGCTGCAGGGCCATGAGGGGCTGCAGGGCCATGAGGGGCTGCATGGCCATGAGAGTCTGCAAGGCCATGAGGGTCTCTAGGGCCATGAGGGGCTACAGGGCCATGAGGGTCTCTGTAGGGCCATGAGAATCTCTGTAGGGCCATGAGGGGCTGTAGGGCCATGAGAGGCTGTAGGGCCATACAAGAGGCTGCAAACCTCCCCCATCCTTCTCTGCTCTGGGCCCAACAAACCCAGGGCGCTCATCTCTCCTCACACCCCTTGCCCTGCAGACCTTTCCCCATCTCCGCAGCCCTCCTTTGGATGCTCCATAACAGCTCTGCGTCCTTCTGAGATGGCAGCACCCAACCATTCCGCAGAATGGAGCGGAGGAGGAGGTGGAAGAGCTGTGCAGACAGACAGGGATTCACCTGCAGGATGAGGGGCACAGGATGGAGGGGCACAGCCAACCCTTTGGGGATGTACTGCTGGCCCAGCGACCGGTTTTCACCCCGCAGCTGATTTTCTGGGCAGGCACAGGGAGTATGGAAAAGCAGGGATCACATCAGGCCAAGAGACTGAGAGAGAGAGAGAGAAAAAAAAAAAGAGGGAAAGCAAGAAACATTCCTGGAGGCTCTCTGGCCTCAATCCCTGCAGCCTCCAGAGAGGAGGAGAGACAAAACAAAAGGCGTGAAAGAAGAGCGAGCCAAAGGCGAGGAGGTTGGAAGCAGCAGCGCAGGGATGCAGCCGACCAGGCCTGGAGGGCTTGGGGTCGCACCGAAATCGCTGCCCTTTTATGGCCGGGCGAGAAGGGCCGCGGCACAGAGCCTGTCCTACTAAGGGAAAGCGTCTTGTGTTCAGCGTGTGCAATGAGAACACCCACAGAGTGAGTGCAGACCGGCTCCCAAAGGACGGCAGAAATACGGCCGCTGCTTCGCCTTGACCCCAATTCTTCTCTCTTTTTTTTTTTTTCCTTGCCTCCAATCGAGGGAAGGAAGAATTGTTTGTTTATGAAGGGTTATTTGAGCAGTTTCGGGTGTTGGATGAGGTTCACGGATGAGGGACGCGGGCAGGTTGCGGTGGCATAGAGGATGGTCAGCACGCAGCCCCAAGCACCGCCATTGCTTGGCCTCCTGTGTCCTTTCCTCCCTACAGGTCAAAATCCCACCAAAAACAGCTTTTGCTCTTTGTGGGGAGTGAAGGGAACACAGGCTGCTCCAGCACGCCGCCTTGGAGCTGTCTCAACCTGCCAGAAGCAGTTGTCTGTCCTCACAAGTTCCTATTTCCCACGTTCCTCCCATAGCCCATCATTTCTTCCCCAGCAAGGAGCTGTTGAATCCAAGATTCACCTCTCAGAGGAGCTTTTAGTGGATTCCAGATTCTGTTTCCCTCGAATTCTGCAATAATTAGCTTTGCTTTTTATATGCAGTGATGCCAACGTGAGGAAGTTTAATTAAAGTCCTTGAACGATGAGAAGAGCTAAATACTAAGGCAAAAATTGCTTGTAGGAGGAAGGGGCAGAGTCCCCTCCACATACTTATAGATATGCTGAAGAATATTTAGCTTGTTTTATCCTAAAACAGAAATTATGGAATCACTGACTGCTTTGTGCAAGTTCAATGCGGATTGCAGGGCATGGAGGGGATGGGTTGATGGTTAGACCAGATGATCTTAGTGGTCTTTTCCAATCTTAATGACTCTGAGTGCCCTGCTGAAAGCTGAGGGTTTCTCATTGCCTTATTTCTTCATTCTCAGTCTGAAGGTCTGGAGATAGCACTATATTGGGGGGAAAAAAGCTCATTTAGAGCATGGATTATCTGCAGGTTTGAAGATCAAGGTCTCTGTGTTGGATGCATCAAGCGAGCCAAGATAAGCCAAGCTGTTCTCACCGCTTTGCATTGGAAGAGCTATCTCTACTAACAACTGGGCTTGGCAGTCTTAACATTGAGGGGAAAGAAACATTTGGATTCTCCCACTGGGCCTTCCTGCAGCCCTTTTTGGTGGTTAAAAGGCAGGGAGCAAAAGGTAGGGAGCGCTTAATGGTCTCTTTTAGGGATGGAAAGAGTGTGGCTCTCCAGAGCCTGGCACTGGAACAGCATCAGCAGCGTCCCGGTGGGCGAGGAGTCCATCCAGTTGCATAGCTCTCACAGAGTCACCAAATGCCACCAAGTAATTCCACCAAGACCTCAGCAAATTGTGTTCAAGGTAGCAGCCAAAAAAACCAAGCCAGGGTGTCTTCCCTTGGTGCTTTTCTCAAGCATGTCCAATGCAGTGTGTAATTGTGGTCCCCAAGAGAAGCATGATGGTTTTGGAGAAGCAGAGAGAACAACAAAACTCATACTATCGTGGAATCATCTAGGTTGGAAAAGACCTCCAAGATCACCAAGTCCAACCATCAGCCTGACCTACTGAGTTCCACCACTGAGCCGCGTCCCCGTGCCAAATGACCTCCCAGGGGGAGTTGGGAAGGCCAGGATCGTTCAGCCTGGAGAGGGGAAGGCTGAGGAGAGCTGGTGAACAAGGTGCCCCTAATCACAGGGACCGTGCATAGAGTGGATACAAGCCTATTACTAAAATGAGTAGCAAATCAATTTCAAATGAATAAAAAGACGCAGGGAAGGCAGATTTGCATGGAGCAGTTAACTGGACCAGGCTCTCCCAGGCCATAGAACCACATGGGCTGAAAAAGACCTTCCAGATGATGCCTAACCATCCACACAAATCCAGCTAGATGCACTTGGATTGCTCCTTATCTCAGCTTGACCTCATCAGGGCCTGGCAACAAGCTTCAATCCTTACCCACTCACGCATGTGAAGGCTGAATTTCTGCACCTATGGGTGTCTCCTTCAGTGTCACCCAGAAACCTGGCAAGAAGTCACACTCACAGCATGGCATCGCATCCACTTGGTGATGAGCCAGGTGTGAAAGTTGCTTGGTCTTCCCAGCATGGGGTTTGCCTTTCAGAGGCACCTTTGCGTACCAAAAGAGAACGTGGTAAGAGGCAGCATTTCGTTAGTCAGGAAGTTATGAATCGATAGCTTGATTGAAATAATTATCAAGATTAAGAACTACAGGAAATACCCAGAGCTGCATTTACAGTCGAGAGCATCTCCAGGGAACAGGGAAAGCTTCACCAAGGCAGAAGCTTTGATGCAGGAAGCAAAGGCTGTAGGATGCTGTATGTCAGCACCAAGTCCCACAGTTCAGACCTCCATCTGCCCTCTGTGCTGGCTGCCTCTGGGAGCTCAGCAGAGACCAAAATAATGGTGAATATGGACTGCTTTTCCTGGGTCAGTCCCCAAGCACGCTCAAACATTTATTTTCTTAGAACAAGCCAGATTCTTACATTTCCCTTAGAAGGAGCCCTGTAGCAGGGAGCTGGAACTGGATGGGCTTTAAGGTCCCTTCCAACCCAAACTATTCCATGATTCTAAGATTCCAATTCTGATGCTATCATTTTGAGAGTAGTTTTTAAGACTGCAAAGGGAATGCTGACACTTGGTGGAGTGGAAAAGCAGGTAGGTGTGAAGTACATTAATTTTAGAGTGCTTTCGCTCCTCTCTGGCTTTTAGGTCCTTGGAATTCATGGGGAAATCTTCCATCCCGTTAGGGCTATACATCAGTAATGGAAAAAACGAGATTAGCAGCATGAAAACTTTTTGTTCAGTAAACACTCAGATATAGAGAATACTCAAATGCCAGCAAAAGCAGTGAAACTTTCCTTCCTTGCTGAAAGCGATGGCTGTGGGGGAGGTAGCCCTGCAATAAATAAGTAAATAAAATAAAACACTTCTGGAGTGAGGAATAGAAATCTGATTTATATTAACGTTAAATAAAAGTACTGAGAACTGCTGAGCAGGAGGAGGAGTTGAGTTTCAATGGGTGATGCCAACGTAGGGGATTGGAACTACGTGATCTCTGAGGTCCCTTCCACCTCAAGCCATTCTGTGACTCTACGATTCTATGATGGTGATAGAGGACAGAATGGGATGAAAACCCCAGAACGGCTTACCAAAAACCATGTCCAGATTTGTCATTGGTGAGCATTTTAATCCAGACCATTTAAATCCAGACTTGGGGAATGACAAGAGACAGCAACACGGAGCTGGAGGCAAGCAGGGCTGCAGGAGGGGACAACGCCTGGAGGAGTTATTTATGCTTCACCATGGAACCAAGGAGATTCACAGCCTGGGAGTCCCTGGAGAGCTGTCCCAGGCCTGGTACTGCTCAAAATATTTTGTTAATAATTACTTGCATGAATAGAAAATCTGCTTATTGCAGCTGCAAATGACACCAAGCTGGGAGGGACTTTGAGCACTTTGGAGCATGGGCTGAAACTTCAAAACAAACTTGATGCATTAGAGAAATGGCTTGGAAAAAAAATAAACAAATAGGCTGCGATTCATTGGAAACAAAGGAAAAACTTTCTGCTTGTGTAAGAAGGCTGGAGCTGCAGAGCACAAATGCAAACAGCCCTCATCATGCTGCTGCAAAAAGGGCAAACTGCAGGCAGGGATGAAGCAGGGGGAATGGGGTGTGCAGGGACATGGAGCAATGTCTGGGTCTGCTTGGGAGCACGGCCTTGGCTGCACGTGGGGTGGCTCAGGGTCTAAGAAACTGCTTTAACTTAAGATCAAAAATAAAACCACCAAAGGGATTGAAGGTATTTGGTCAGGAGAAGAGATGGCAGAGGTTCTCACAAATATTTTCAGGTGGTTAAATGGAAAAGGTTGTTTTCTTTCTTCTCTGACTACGGGAAGAAGTGTTAGGCTTCAGGAACAGCAACAAACTTTAGCATAGATGTCAGAAAAATGCCTTCTTTGCAGTAGGGATGAATGAAGACCATTTGGGATTGGGCACTACAGCTGAACCTCAGCACTGGAGATGTTTACAGACAGGTTGGGTGAAAACACTGAGATTTACAGCCGTAGCACCGGTTCAAATCCCACCAAGCCTCTGGGAATGAGCAGGCAACCAGGTTTGGGTGGAAGAGAGGCAAGCATCGCTCTGCTCCCCACATCATCTCTCCCCATGAAGCCCATCCCCGAGGGGTTTCTGACTCCTGAAATTGAGCAGTTGTCTGTCACAAGGCAGAGATTTTAGCTACAGAGAAGGCAGAAGTAAGGCCCAAGGTCGGTCATAGAATGGCTTGGGTTAGAGGAGACCTTCAAGCCTATGCAGCTCCAACCCATCCCGTCTAGGGCCCTATTCAACCTGGCCTTGAGCACCTCTAGGGATGGGGCAGCAGTGCCAGTGCCAACAGGGAGTCAGGAGGGCACTTCAGAGTGTGGGATGGAGTCAAGCAGACGGGGCCGGGCTCTGATGGTGCCCTCTCCCTTTCCCCAGGACCTTCCAAAGTCGTTCTCGTGGCTTTCACCACTCAGCCCCCAGCTGAGATGAGAACAGGGGAAGAGCTCATCCTCATCCCTAAGAGCACACACCACGACTTGGGTTGGGAAGCAAGGCCAGGGAACAGCCAGCCCCTTCCTGGCAGCAGTAGAAAATAAAAGGAAGGGATGTGGCAGCCTTAAGGGTGCAGGCTTTGGGCCTCTGCTGCGATTGTGAAATGTTACCCTCCTATAAATGCATCGGTACGTATAGACAGAGATCTGTATCCCTACAGATCACAGGCCGATGCTGTGCAGCCCCATCCGCTTCGAGGGCCACGTGGATGTTCACCAGTTCACAGCCGGGTCCCTTTAATTGCTGACACCATTTCTGACAGGCACACAGCTACAGCCGGGTGGAAAACCATCAGCTGCACAGCCGTATATACAACACTTATTTATATGGATGTGAGGGAGGGGCGGAGCACGCAGAGCTTTATCTTGTGATTTAAATCCCAGGCAGCGTTGGCTTTGGCAATTGCACCAGATGGATTGCAGAGTGCAGCTCAAGGTCATCTAAATACCACGCCGGGCTCCCGCCGCTAAGAGCCAGTGCAAAACACACCAAGCCAGCCACAGACATTTAATACACCGCCGGATACCCGGGGATCTTCAGAAAGAGCACTTGAAACGCTCCTTACCCTCGAGAGCAAGGACACAAATAACCCTTGTTTAAAAGCGATAAAGCAGCAGGAATGCAATCTCTCTGCGTGCAGATAGGGCAGGAGAGCTGCGCTGTAAAGGCACGCTTTGTGAGAACTATTTGTTCATCTGATAGACACCTCATAGCCGGGCAGCTCAACTCTTCTTGCTCTGGAGAAGCTTCTTTCCCTGCTTTCTGTTTTCCCCCCCGGATCTCTTCTTGTAGTCCAGTAATGGATACCTTGAATACGCTGCAAGTCTGAGGGCTTTTTAATACAAAAGCCTCCCCAGGAGGAAGCACAGCAGGCTGTCAGCTCCTCTATTTTTACCAGTGCAGGCAGTGGGAGGGGATGGCCTGACCTCAGCTCAGCCCCACGCGTGCAGCAAGCAGCGCTTTGGGAGTGAGAGCAAGCGAGGTTCTGGAGCACCCCTCAACAACAGCAAGGAATCCCATGCCTGTGTCTTCTCAAAAGCGATGCTCATAAGCCTGTGCTTAGGCCAGGATCCTCGGGTCACGTCAAGGATGGAAGCAAACAACTTCCCCTCATCCTCACCATAGGGAAATCCAGTTTGTAAAGACCAAGAATCAGCCCTTCTGTCAGGGCAACGCCAGCACATCCGACGAAATCCTTCTGGAACAGAAGGTCTGAAAGACTGACAGGTTTGTGTGCTGAGCCACCGCATCTGCTGGCTGCAAGCAATGTCACATCTCCAGCGTGCTACGGAAACGATGCGGGAACGCGTGCTGGGAGAGAATATTTAGCAAAGTAGTAAAACTCAGCACACAGATTTCCGCACAGATCTGCTACGTGGAGCTCTTCACAACGGAGAGGAACCTTTTATGTATCTTGAGGCAATGCTGAGACCTCACATCACCTGGAAATATCAAAATATTTGTTCCTCCTCTGACTGTTCAGTAAACGTCGAGCAGAGCCTCGTGGAGGAATCCTTCCTATGTAGGTCAGGAGAAGGAAAGGCAACTTGTAGCCTTGCAGCAGACAAGCGGATACCAAAACCGAAGCACTGTTATCATTTTCCCTGTTTCCCTTCAGCAGCAATGGATTTTTCCAGATGTAGAGAAAACAGCATTTTCAGATATGTACAAAAGTTTATTTTTATAAACAGCAACTACTTTTGAATAACAAAATTGCAAAAACAGACCAACATTAGAAAACCAGCTCAGTGGTGCATTTTCTATTTGGAGCACAAGTGAACGGAATTCACTAAGTAAAAATACTGCCCTCCAATTCCCTCACATCCCTCCCCCAACCATCGACCAGATGGAATTTCTTTATAAAGCTTCAATTCAAGATACGAAATACAGATATTGGTAACACTGCAGTAATTTTGGACTGACCACATTCCTATTTCCCTGCCCTTCCTTGGCTTTAATGATCAATGAATTCAGAACTGAAACGTGACAGAATCAGATTTTAGGGCAATTTTCTTGGAAGAAACGTTGAGTGGCAACGCTTATAATTGAATCTTTCGTTACAACGTCAGACCAGTAGTGCTATTTTCTGTGTAAGGGAAGTAACAAAGGATGTCAAACTATGGAACTGCAACAAACAACATCACGAGCAAGGAATTATTTGTTTCTGACTCTGAAATGGCTGCTGCTCCATTAGAAAGAAATCTGCTAACATAATTATCCGAGAAACGCAATTTAACATTAAACACATTTATGAGAACCTTACAGACTACTGGTTTGGGAGGATTACGTGCACAATCTTTCATGGAGCTACAAGAGCAGGAAGTGTCTGAGCACAGAGCGTTGGGTCCTCCTGGAAAGGTGGGAAAGCAGAGTGACACAACCAGGCTCAGCAACCTGCGTACAGATATTCCTCAGCTGTTCACATGCAGCACATCCATCAGTCTTCAGACTTCCCTTCTGCTTTCACGTACCAAAGGCTAAAACTTGGGGTTCTCAACCAAAAATCCCGTATGAAATGATTACTTTTAATTTTCAAAGACGTTGAGTCTTGATTTAAAAAAAAAAATAAATCATTTTCAATCTCTGAGAACATTGAAGAAAACTGAAGCATCTCAAGGGATTACAGAAAGTCAGTAATGAAAGTTATTATAATACAACTGTACTCGTTAGCTCTGCTAAAGCTACATTAGTCTGTTTCTTCACTACAGACCCCGTTTTTCAGGGTGTATTTTCTATTAAAAAAACCTGCTTCTTAGTATATAACTTTCTAGACACTGAAAAACATTACAAATGGTTTTATATCAGCTCAATCAGAATATTGCAAAGATTTATGCTCTTCAGCTTTATATTGTTTTCTTGCGAACCATTTAACTGCAACATGAAGTCATTTTTGGTATTGAAGGTTATTTTGAAAGTACTTTTCATGCTTTTTTCAGGCATACGAGCATTTCTGAAATCATACTACTTTGACAAGAGGTAATTCAGTGCCTGCACACCGATATTCCTATGGCAAAAGGGACACATCTACAGACAGCTTATAAAGGAACCCTTATGGCTCCTTGAAAATCATCGTCAGTTAAGACTTTAAGAAGTGTCCTGATCAAATTCGTGATATCCTCAACCAACTGTTCACAACATTGGGCTTCAGAACGTGTTGAAGTGTGCCTAGCACTGCGAGGTGAATTGAAATGGGACTGCTTCAAAACACTTCTTTAGCCTCTGAAGAACACCTCTGTTTATCACCGAATTCGCTTTTAAATGCAAAAGTGTGGCCAGGTTGGATGGTAGGATCAAAACTCACTCATCACACTCTTGCTCACAATTCTCTTGTGTGTAATCTCACCCTTCTGAGTGGATTTCTGCAGTATCACAGTACAGAAAGGATTAAGACAGAGTGGCAGTCTTTGTTTTCATCTCCTACGACAGAGTGGCAGTCTTTGTTTTCATCTCCTACCTGTTGTATGTATACCCTCCCATATATTGCAACAGTCAAACAAGACAGCGTGGAACCCATCTTCCAGCATTAAAAAAAGCATGTTAACAAACTAGAAATGGCAGCCTTGGTAAGAAGTCCGTCACAGTTTTTGAGTTGCTAGCATATATTTAATAGTAACAGGCAGAGAGCCCTGTTTATAAACATACCTCAGTAGCAACTGCTGCACCGAGAAAGCAGTGTCAGCAAACTCACTCACGTGTCTCTCATGGCTTGGAAAATCCGACTCAAGCAAATCAAACTTTTTTCTGTATTGAGAAAGTAGTGTTTGACATAAAACCAGTCAGCTGGGCTTCGGCACATCTCTCCTTGTGGATACAATCAGTCAAGTGAGTTCACTGCTAAACAGTAAAGTTTCGGTTAGCTCAGCAAACACCCTTCAAAACTTCACTTGCAACACCGTTCAAAACTGTTTTTGTTTTTCTTTCTAAATGCAACACTGATAAACTGATTTAATGTGGTTCCCATTGCCCAAGAAACGTTTTCAGCTGTATCTGCTGCTCTCACTGGGACTTCGGTTGTTGGAGTAACTGCGATCACTTTCGCTATCAGAGCCATAAGATCTGCAAAGAAAAGATTGAAATGCCTCAAAATCGCATTCTGAATTTCCAACTCAAAATTGCGCTGCGTTAAAAAGATTGGCAAGAGATGCACGAGACAGAGAACATACATTATATCCTATGTCACAACTGGAATACACACTATGGGACACTCCATTAAAATAGTCATTAACTTGACATGATGAGAACCCAGCAAAAATCAAGTCAACCTCTGTTTGTAGCCATAGCATTTCTGCCTTTCTTCAGCACAGATGAAGGAAGCTGCCGCCCCCAAACAATTTGGTTTTTGTTAACATTAATAGCTGACTAAGCAGCACATTCTAACAAATACAGTTTTATTTCTCAACCGAGATGATCTTCTGTCCCTTTGCTTTACGTACTGCAATTTGAAGTCTGGAGATGAGCCTGAAAAATCAGGCCCCACAGTAACAACAGGAGCGACTGCAGGAGAGAAATAGATTAAAATGTTCTAGCTTATCCAAACCAAGAGTTCCGAGTTCAGCACCTGGCCAAGCACTCAGATTGTTTCAGATAAGCCACAGGACGTGTTCCATTTATACAGTGTTCAAATTAAACAGAATAGCTTCATGCCTGCAAGGAAAGCTTTGCTAGGGCAGGGCAGGCACAAGCAGCGTTTCTCTGAAGTTTTCAGACATCCTAAAACAATAATTTTGAAAGACTACTTTCACACTCATTAATCTCATTCATTTTCCTTCAAATACATGATGAAAGCCTGGGTGGCAGCAAAGTCCATTACGAGTTAATACAAAGTCATAGAAAAAAACATGTAAGAGAAAAAAACATGTATGAAAAAAACAAATATGAGAACAGAAAAATGAAAATTTATAGTAGCCAGAGATCTGACTTACTGCTGACTAGTAAGGGAATTACAAAAAGGGATGGGATTAATCACTGCTGCACTCTATTCACTATATAAAGCTCACTTTCCAATCTCGATCATGGTGCAGTGTGCTCACTTACACCTATGGTAATTCCCCTGGTGTGAGTAGGATCATTTATCCTAAGCGCTGACACAAAAAGCAAGCTGGGTTTACTGGTGAAATACTCTTTCGAAACACATTCTAGGAAGTTGAAGATTAATTCTGGATAGCACTAATTCTTCCACTTCCTTTGAACACTTTTTGTTTTTAAATCTACTTTCACAGTCTAGCCAAAAAGCATTCACCATCCAATGGAGTTCTTTGCATACTAGGTAGCTTTAATCCATGACAGGGCACCCAGTTTAAATCCTGAAAGCTAATTCACTGCAGGATTGAAATAAAACACCTAAGGGAAGGATTATAAAAATAAAATAATAAAAAAAAAGTGCTTATTTTGACCATACATGGCCATTTTTGCAATGTATTTTATATTCTGGAAAAAAACATTAGCTTTCATTAACTGAACTACATACCTTGTGATTTTTTTTTTTGCATAAATACAGGGTTAAAGCCATGCAAGTAAATAACATACCTGGATCTCCTGTCATAACTTCTAGATCTTCGATAGCTGTTGCTCCTTTTACTTCTACTTCGACTTCTGCTATAGTAACTATCATAGGTGTATGATCTACTTTAAAGGGAAAAGAAAGCCACTGTGGATTTATAGTCACAGGTCTAGAATGCCATTTGTGTTAAACACGTTTTAAAGACTTTTATGTACAAAGAAAGGAATTGCTGTACAGAAATTATTCTTGATAATTTCAACAAGAAAACAAGATAATACTAAGTTTTCATAGAAGTTTGATGTCAGAATTAAATACCCTCAGAAGAAGAAATATAATCTCAAATTTTTGAATCTACAGTCCAAGAAGGAAGACAACTTGTTTTCAGAAGTATTAACAAACAAGTAACAGAATTATCCCAATTTATATTTCAAATTTCATTTTTCACCATTATTTATGACACCATTTGGTTATGTTCCAAGTGTCTCATTCACGCTGATTCTGCTTGGGCTGAGGCTGCTATCACGAGAAGTTGAATCCTAAGTACCACAGACAAAGGGGTATTCTTACACCAAGATATTTTTATAGTAAGTACATTTATTTCAAAGTTGTCACAGAACTGCTATCCATACCTGGACCGACTGTGGTGACCATAAGAACTGCTTCTGGATCGGCTTCTGCTGTAGGTTCGACTAGAAACAAGCAAACAAAAAACACATTAAGGTAATCAGGAACGAGTGTAGAACAGGGCCCAACAAAGGCAGAGGGGAACACCATTTTCCAGAACTCCTTACCCATACTGCTGGACATTAAAGCAAACTGCTTCTCAATGACAGGAAATTTCAAAATACGACTACTCTAACTTGCACTTTTAAGAGGATGCAACAGATTGTATCACATATGGCTGAGCCCACTTTCAACTTGTTCAGAGTTGGAAGCATCGAGAATTGTGGGCATAATTCACTGCTTTGTTAATATACCTCATTGAATCATATCATATATGAATATCATATCATAATCATATATGAATATTCCCCTATATTCAGCACTCGTGAGGCCACACCTCGAGTACTGTGTCCAGTTTTGGGTCCCTCACTGCAAGAAAGATATTGAGGCCCTGGAACGTGTTCAAAGGAGGGCAACAAAGCTGGTGAGGGGTCTGGAACACAGGGCAGATGAGGAGAGGCTGAAGGAGCTGGGAATGTTCAGCCTGGAGAAGAGGAGGCTCAGGGGAGACCTCACTGCTCTCTATAACTTCCTGAAGGGAGGTTGTAGTGAGCTGGGGGTCGGCCTCTGCTCTCTGTCATCAGTGATAGGAGCAGGGGGAATGGCTTCAAGCTACGGCAGGGGAGATTCAGGCTGGACATGAGGAAGTATTACTGTTCAGAAAGGGTGGTCAGGCACTGGAATGGATGCCCAGGGAGGTGGTGGAGTCACCGAGCCTGGGGGTGTTCAAGGAAAGGCTGGATGTTGTGTTGAGGGACATGGTTTAGTGGGAGCTATTGGGAATAGGTGAACGGTTGGACTGGATGATCTTTTAGGTCTTTTCCAACCTTGGTGATTCTATGATTCTATGATTCTCAGTCTCCATTAGAGAAGCTTACCTCCGACTCTTGTAACTGTGGTAAGAACTACTTCGGCTTCTCGACCGATCTCTGCTGTACCAGCCTCTACTTCTGCTTCTTGTATAGCTTCTCGACCTGCAAACAGCAAACACAACCTGAGACGATCACAAAGTGGAATATAACAAGTGAAAAGCAGAAGGAAACAAAAAGCAAAAGCGTTTAGAAGTTTACCTTTAAAACTAAATATAGATTCCACACTCACTGAATTATAAGCACTTTTTAAAAGAAAAACTTAAGCTGAGGAAGAAAAACTTAAGCTGAGGAAGAAAAACACGCCTCAGAATGCTGGAAACTTTCAAGTTATCGCGGTAGGCTGTGAACACACAAACATTTTACCTGTAAGAATACGTAGAGCTTCGGGATCGGCTTCTTGAGTGACTGTACGATTCAGACCGCGTTCGGTGTCTGGATTTAGATTCAGATTTACTTCGAGACCTGCTGAGGCTCCTGGATGGACTGTTGTCATCTCTACTTGGAGACTCCTCCTCGCTGGAGCTTTCTTGGTTCCTTGGCCTTCGATTTAGTCGTGCTGTCTTCCTAACCTCGTCAAACAGAGATCCAGGCCTTACTTTATTTTTAGCTTTTATTTCAATTCTCAAACCTGCTGGCTTAGCCTCTGGTGCTGCAGCCACGTTTTTCACTTCCGTGGCAGTACTAATTGTAGCTGGTTGCAGATTACCAACACCTTGCAAGGGCTTCCATTTATTATCCATTGAATTGCTTTGTGCATTTTCAGCAATTTCACTTTTCAAACTACAGTCTTTAGCATTAGATGCAGGAACAGAGTTATTCTCTTGCCTTCCTACTTCTTCTTTAATATTAATGAAGTCTGCAATGTTGTTTCCTGGTTTGACAGCATCTTGTTCGGAGGTCTGTAAATCTTTGTTTATACTAGCACCTAAACTCTGAGGTTTATCAGTGAGAATGACAGGAGACAAAGCGTCCACAACCACCTTCCCTGGTGAGTTACGGTCTGGAGTGCAAATCTCCATGTTGTCATCTGTCTGAATTACATCCAATCCATTCTGGTTGCTTTCTTCAGCATGCTCAGTCTCGTTATTGCAAGTAGTCACATTTATTCCTGAGTTTAATATACTGGTTGAAGTGTTAGGATTGATGCTATCGTTATTAAGTTTATTTCGATTCGGTGAGGCATTAGGAGTAGTATTTTTAACTAGCAGGTTTTCATCTGCACAGGGTTTTTCACCATTTCCTGTTTTGTCTTTGACCATTTCATCCTTTTCACAAGCTTCTTGTTTTTTATCCTTCACACCCTTGCTAAGCTGCTTTTCTTTGTCATCCTTGATAACTGGCTTTTCATTTATATCTTCTTCTTCTTCTTCACCAAACTCCAGTGGGGGTTGCCAGTGAAACACTTCTTTTCTTTTCTGAACTTTGTGTTTTTTCTCCTTTTTCCCTTTTGATTTTTCTTTCACTTTTTTGGAATGTGATTTTTTAAGAGCTTTTTTCGATTCATGTTTGTGTTTTTTTGCCTTTCCTCTGGTATGTGTTGAGTTAGAACGAGAACTCTCAGATTCTGAAGATGGCAACTGTTTGCTTATTTTCCATGCACTATCAGAATCCAGAACGCCTTCTGAGGAATTGGATTTCGTTTTTCTCCTTTTGGGACCACTAAGTTCTGTATCAGATCCTGATGTGGCCTCTCCTTCCTCTTTATCGGACGAGGGTCTGGAATCTCCCCTGCCACGATGAGCATCTCCCCGTTCCGAGTTTGACTCAGAGTCCCATTTACTACATGAGTAGGATTTTTGTTTACTTTTTGCACCACCTCTAGGTTGCTCAGAAGATTGCTCTTTAACTGCTTTCTTTTTTGAACGGTCACCATCCCATTCACACTTGGATTTCTCCTCCCCCCTCACAGAACGGAAAGTATTTTTATCCTGTTGCTGAGCATCTCCTTCTAACTGACAATGGCCTTCCTTTTCTTGGGCTCCCTTCACTTTACCAGAACGCTCGCTGTCAGTAGAGAAGTCTGAGGATGATAAACTGTCACTCTCTTTCACCCCTCGAGAAGACTCATCATAGTCCTTCGCATCCTTGTAAGGAAGGGTACTTTCAGAGCTTGTTTCTTGCCTCCCTTTAAGAGAACGCGTGTTCTGATCACCCGATGCAGATTTTCTTTTGCTTCTGTGTCTATCATCATCACTGAGGGAAAAATAAGACGTTGACTCACTGTATCCTGACCTGTCACTGCGGTATTTCAGTGATGGTGATCTGCCAGAAGAACGAGATTTCGTCCTTGAGCTAGACAGACTCCTAGATCTTGTGTAAGACCTTGAGTACGACCTGCTTCGAGAGGACCTGCTCCTCGATCTCTGCCAACTATCTGAGCTTTTGTCACTGCGGTATTTGGAATAGCCGCTTCGATCGCTGTCAGAACTCCCCTGTTGCTTTTGATACGAAGATGTGTTAGCCTCTTTAACAACTACTAAATTATAATTAGTTTGGGGGGGTATTAAATGGGTTGCTTTAGCTTTCATTTCTTGAATTCGCTCATAAGATGGCTTCCATGGTTTTTGTCCGGGCTTCCACCTTGAAGGTGGAGGACTATCACTTAAGGGTATTACAGGGAGGGTCTCTGGGACAACTGGTGGGATGACGACCTTGTCACTTGGTAGTATAACTGCTCTTACAGGGTCAGAAGGCTTGTTCAACTTACTTTCATTTAATCGTGCTGAAATATTTCGTGGAGAATTGGAAACAGTCTTTTGATGCCTAGGATTAGAACTTGATCTTGACCTACTTCGAGAACGCGATGATTTAGAGGCTGACCTTGATCTGGAACTTCTTTGGGAATAAGACCTTGACTTAGACCTAGATCTGGATCTGGACCTGGACCTGTAGTACGACCGACTCTCTCTGCTTGAGAAAGTTGATGAACTCTGGTCTTCCTTATCAGATTTAGACCAGTCTCTTCTGGAAGAATGTCTAGAAGACAACGAGGAGGAACGAGATTTCCTCTCATGATCACAGGATGATTTCTTCTTCCTGAATGAACGTGAGGATTCTACCTCTGATGAAGCTGATGCTTTCTTTTTTTTAGCTTGCTTGTGCTTCTTGAAATGCTTCTGCTTTTTAGACTTCTTTTTATGTTTCACTTTCTTTTTTCTGTGCTTTTTGTGGTGACTGGAGTACCTCACAGTACTCAGATCAGAGTAGCCGTTATGTGACCAAGATCTTGATCTCCGTGACGCACTTCTTTCATCCCACCTGCTTGTACATGGGTCACTTAACCTTGAAAAAACAAGCAAGCACCACAATAAGTGAAAATTCTTTTAAAAACTTTGCCTTTCCCCTCCACCTCTGCCCCAAGGCAATTAATGAATGAACTGTAAAAATGCCTGCATTTGCTATCAGAAAACTGCATTCTGAATTGTTCCAACTGCACCAACAGAAAAAAGTTATTCTATGACATGAAGCCTTTTCAGCATGCATTCCTCTGGTGTTACATCTCTGAACCAGAAAGGCTTTAAGAAAGATTCCATTTAAACGCAGAACGTTAGACATGGAGAGATGCCAAATACAGAGATATTTTTACAAATTCTATTTAGTCGAAAAAGAACAACATCTACATAATCAACTGGTGTTAAAAAAAGAAAAAGACACTGTGTATTTGTATTAAGGCTCTTACTTATCGCCTTTACTCCACTTTTCTCCACTAGGTGGTCTGTATGCTCGTAATCTCTGCATTTCCTCTTTCCAGTGAGGAGGAGTCTCACTGCTCTCATCATCATCAGATTCAGAGCACGACCGTGATCGAGGTGGGGTGTGATATCGCTGCAAAGGCAAAGAAGAGTCACTCAAGAATATAGTTTCCTTTGAAGAAGAATGAACAATGCATACGTGTACGGTGCCTCATAAAGATTTCGCATGCATCTTCGTAACGCCAACCAGACAATGCTATTCTCAAACTGTCACAAAGAACACAAATTACGAAGCCCTGACAAAAACATCCACTTTGGGCACCCATACATCCTACATGTGAGACCAGATTATGTAGCTAACTGTATTTTCATTCTCTGAAGGCAGTTCTCAAAGCTTGAGCAGGTGCTGGTTTGGTTTTTTTTTAAACATAAAAGGAAGAATTTAGGAAGAAGTCAAATCCCCTTTATGGAGCACCTTTTGGAGCATCGTAATTACTGCAGATAACCAAACAACTGTTTTCCCCCATGATGCTAAAGAACAGAGGTTTCACTTCAGTTAGGAGACTCTAAATTTCTTCAAAGCATTAAGATGAGCTCTATTTCAAAAGTCACTGCTGTTCAGCCCTTCAGGAATGGGCAGTCAGGTTAAGCAAAAAATCCTTTTAAAAAGTGTAACGAAGCTTCATGCTCAAAAATTGTGCTTAGTCACAACACTCAAATGAGCAACAAGAGCTTCTCCTGCAGCAGCAGCAAAGCACTCACAACACTGCTAACTCATTATTTTCCATTACCCAGTAGGATGCACACTTAAGTAACTCATATGAGGAAATTAGATGCTCCTCAACTCAATTAACAAAGAAGAAAAACTTCTGGGTTTTACTCAATTATTTTGAACCACTGGTAAAACAGTACGTGGAAAAAAAACCAAACAACAGTTTGTCTGCCAATATAAAAAGAGAAAGACATGTATTGATTTACATAGAATTCAGGTAACTTCAGGCAGAACTCTCAAGCCTTTTTCTCTTCATGTAAGAAAACAAGGAGCATCTGTCATGGAGACCTGGAGATTCCCTACCCTTTCTTCTGAAGCAATGACTGCTTGAAAATAAAAAAATAAAGGTCTTGTTCCCCCTTCAGAACCTAAGAGAATTCAAAACTACAAATGAGCACCTTGAGTAGTTGGCTGTAGAGAAAGCTAAATGAACTGGTAGAGGCTGCAGAAAACACGTTTGTCTACTGCTAGGCTTAAATTATTTCTGATATTAGTTATTATTTTCACTCTTACTTTTCCTGAGAGGATGCCAAAATTAGGAAAAACAAGACACAGGCACCTAAGCTCCTAGCAAAAGCCAATTCTACTCAGTGCTATGTTAGTTTTCCAGAAATCTCTGCTTACATAAATATTTCAAAACACTGTATTTCAAAGGTTTCCTTTAATGGATATCACAAGAGTCAAATACAAATGAAAGTTGTCAGATGTATCAAGGACAACAGCTATCAGATTTAATGTCAAGGCTGGCAAATAAGGGAAGAAGAGGCACTCAGCTGCGGCCCAAACACTCCAGAACCTTGTTTCACCTTACAGCCGTCAGCCAATAATTTTAAGGTTTAAAATCCTTGCTTCACAAGGATGCAAAGCTAAAAAGATATTCTTCAAATGCAGTGGATGTGACAGAAGAAAAATCATGTTCAGGGAAGTCTTGGCTACGACCATCCTTGTGAAAAGTGTCTTCAGCTAGGTAGATTAATCATTATATACCTATATTTAAGGTCACCCACTGAAGGACCAACTGCACATTTAGGAAAGATGTTTTTATTTTCTCTCCCTTTTCTGTTGACTGAAAAACAACAGTGTTTTGGGCCTGTGATTTAGGTTATTAAAGAAGAGACAAGAAAACTTTTCTTAAGAACAGCAGCACTAATGCAAAAGCCTTGAGGTTACCAGAGCACTGAAGCAGAAAAAAAGTCAAATAATTAACAGTGACAGTCTTCACAGAGGAAGGTAGAAAAAAAATGGACCAAGTCTGTATAGTTGTAAAAAAAAAGCCTTCTCTACTAGCAATGCAAAAAACTCACTTCTTGCCCATCAGTGTTACCTGTGAAACTACATGGATTTCATCTCAAGTAGCTGAGCAGATGAAATCTGACAAGCTACATTAAGTAGCTTAAAAAAAAGGGAAGAAACAAAAGATACACTTCAAATGTCAAAAAGCAGAACTAACAGTGAAGTGGTCCTGCCAAACTTGCTAGCAATACTGCTGCTTCCCAGCACTGTGTGCACAACTATCAGAACATGCATCAGGAAGGGCTGTTTATGCATCAGACACTGTCAAAGTCTTTTCTTTGGTTCTACTCCAGCCCCAGTGTTTCACAGACACAGTGAGGAAATGCAAGGGGATGAGAGCACAGGCTCACGTCACGTCTCATTGCTTCAGATCTTGTGGCTCAACTAGGATGAATCTTTGCTCAATTAATGTCAGTCTTTGGAAATAAATAATTTTCTTTTGTTTGAAGCTTCCTTATGTTGGAAACCACTCGTGAGTGAGTATGCATTTGTTTTCCCAAACAGTGTTTACGCAAAAAAGGACATTAATAAGAAGGATGGGGAAAAAGTATTCTAAAATGAAGCACTTAACAAACAATATTTCAAACGTCTAAGCTTGAATCTACAGCAGTCAACAACAGCAGCAACATCACACAGAGCCTTAAAGGAAATTCAAAGTTCAAGGTCAGAGAAAATACTCTGGATGAGAGGAAAGAAAAAAGGAAATCACATACTATTGTGCCTCTTCCTTTAATTTTTCGTCCAGATTTAGACACTGATGGTTTCTGGTCAGTTAGAACTGGAGTAGCATCAAGAAGCTTCCTACATAAATTAATAAAATATGAGCTTACACAAATAAACCCACACGTAACCATTTTAATTTCAACCTAAAACTGATATTAATCATGCAAAATTTCTTAATAGCCTACTTTGATAGGGTAGAACTAAGAATTTAGTGAATGGCATTCCAAGAAGTCAGCCACACACAGATCTGCAGAGTAAAGGCAAACCAACACATACACTGGTTTCCAGCCTGCTCAGCAGATCTGATTTCTTCTCCTGATAAATAAATGCTAATGACAAACTTGCACAGTACTCTGTTGAAGTGGATTTTCTCAGTAGGCCAGCTTGTGTTTGGTGAACAAATTGTTAAGAGGACACAGAAAGAATAGCTTCAGGATCTTGGCTGTTACACAACAATGCTTCAGCACAGGGAATGGCAGCTCAGACAACCCACAAGTTCTAAAGCTTTGTTTCCTTCCTCAGCAACAAGAGGTAATTCAGCACTCCTTTTTACAGACGTTGTACAACATCCTTGAAAGAAGCAGATAAGGCTTTGAAAACACGTGTAACACCTCAAGAAAAAGCTCACAAAAGATTACATAGTTAACCAAATTTAAAGAAAAAATAAAAAATTGATTACAGTTTTTAGATATGTCCAGGACTGTGCCCACATGAATTCAAAAATGAAGAAATTTGGGAGAAAAAAATTGCAATTTATCAGGCACACCAAACAGAAAGTAAGTTGGGAATGCATGACTTTGTTTTCACAACAACAGTCTCCTCTTCTCTAAATTAGAGACTGCTTCTAAGACCGTTTCACTGAATTTGCACTAAATTTTCTCCACTTACAGAATCACAGAATTGTAGGGGTTGGAAGGGACCTCCAGAAATCACCGAGTCCAACCCCCTGGCAAAGCAGGTTCCCTACACCAGGTTAGTCTAAGAAGCTGAGAAATCACTTCTCCCATTCAAGGCTTGCCTTGCAATGACATATTTGCTGTGGTTTTTGTTGCAAAATTTCCTCTTGAATTAGTGAACAATGTATGCAGTGTTTGTAATTGAGTTTAAAGCCATGACATGCATGATCCCTATGGTTCAGTGAAATGAATTCATGAGGTTTCACTGAAAAAAAACCAACCAAACATAAAAACAAACCATTCTGAAAAGAAACTACCACCAAAATACTCAAAGTAGGATGCTTAAAGTACCTCACTTGGAAATCCTGATGCTACACCCATTATTTGCTACAAGTTCTGGAAACGCATCGTTAGTGGCAAAGTTCTATGCATAATTCCCAGCAATAAAGTCAACATAATTAGATAACTCCTTACGTTTCAGGTTCTGTACTGACAACAGGCACATCCCTTCTCAGCAAGAATCTATTTTCAGGCACTGGGGGAATTTCTTCAGGACGTACCACAGGTTTATCCCTCTTGGTGCTGACATCCACTGTTTTTTCTGTTACGTCGCTCTTGTCAGAAAGGCTGCTAAGAGGAAAAAAGCAAGGTTATAATTCAGAATCAACTGACAAGCACCACTTTCCAGGGTGAATTCCCAAAATAAGCCCACGTGATGAAACGAGCTACAGACGACTACGAAAACAAAATGCTGTCATTAACTCATTTTATGCATGGAAGGATGGAGCCCAAACTTCCAGAATAAAAGCACCTTCATATTAATTGCATGAGTAGTTCATGAAAAAGGAAAGTTCCTCAAATTTCTCTGAAATCCTTAAATGTAAGAAACTAGTCACCATCTTTGGTTTGAGGTTCGCTTGCTCCTCAGATCCTCTTTCTTCCTCTCTTCCTTCCTCCGTTTTCTTGACTGTTTGGTTTTAGCTCTTCTTTTACGCTTTCTTCTTCTGCTTCTTTCATCTTCAGCTTCACTTTCAGATGATGTTTCTGAGGGGTCTGATCCACTGGAGGTTGAGTCTGAAGCTTCTGAGTCAGAACACACTTTCTTCTTCTTCTCCAAAGCTTAGAAACAGACATTTTAAACGTACAGTGTGTACATGTAGCGTGCATACATACAGGTACACAACTTCATATATGTAAAAGCACATACTTCTCCAGGAGCTCAGCCTGTAAACCTTTCACAGCGAGGTCTGCTAAAGGACAACTGCATGAATTTGATTGCATCCAGCATAAAGCACTATCAATAAAATATCAATTTTCCAATAAGGATGGTTGTAAAAAAATCCCTTTGTTTGCTATCAAGTGAACTGTAAGACTTGCTATGCACAACTTCTGCCATGCGAGATGCACCACTGAAAAGCCAAAGCACCTTAAAGGTGTGCATTGGAGGTCAGTAAGCAAAGTTAACACTCAGATGCTGGGGAGTTGGACAAGATGACCTTTAAAGGACCCTTCCAACATTAAAATAAGCCTTCAGAAACAGCACAAGATCCCCCATCAAGAAAAGCATCTGATTGGACAACTATCTTTCAAGCTCTGAAAAATAACTTGTAATTACTTTTCGAGTATGTAACATTAACCACAAAGATTAATTAAGGAGAAGAGGAAGCAGACATGCAAGTTCTGAGCCACAAAGACTGAGGTCAAAGAACCTCCTTTCCCGTGCCTTGCTTGCCTCCTCCAACCTCTAAATTTTGAAGACTCGTTAGAGCCAAATTAAGGCTTGATAGATTCACCACAGTGATTTCTAGATGCTGGCATAGTTTTTAGACTCTGAAAACAATGTCAACATTCAATTAACTTCAGCTTATGTATGCTTACCATCTTTTGCTGGTTTTGTAACAAGCACCCCACAGTCAATGACTCGTACATCTGCATAGGGTCTGCTGGCAGTATCAGTTTTCAGATTTTCTATTTGTTCTATTACTTCAAAACCAGAAATAACCAGTCCAAAGACAACGTGCACGCTGCAGAAGTAAAACAGTTGGGAAGTACAAGCGTTTATATATCGCCGTAATCTTCTTCCAATCAATTTCAGGTTTAAAAAGTCATTCTCAACCAGAAACATTCAGCTTCACTGGGCTCACCTGGCTCTTAAAAATATTACATTTACAAACAAGGCTTTTTCAAATTACTTTTACATTGACAGCAAGGCTAAGATTTCATGCAACATGATCAGGAGGTGTTTTTTGCTTCAACTTGACGCCATCACACTCTCTTCTAATGGGCACCATAACAGGTCATCAATTCTAACCAAGCCTTCTGTTTTTGAGATGCTGAGCATCAGGCAGATGAAACAAAGATGGTCACAAATTGTCACTTTCCCCAGAGATGAAGCATTTATAGGTCTATGCAAACTCAGCACGCACATTCCCACCAACTCTGAAGGCACAGTTACAATTCATGAATCTCTAATTCTGTTTTACCATACCACATTTCTTTTTCCTTCTTGCAATTACCTGTATCTTGAATTGTGGGCTAAGGGCAGCAATCAGGTTTAAACAAATGAGTATGGAAGGTTTTGGGCCTTCCAAGCTTTAGGAAACAAGTTGTCGTTTGGAATTTTTATAGAACTCAAACTAAAATTTTCCATCTTTTTTCACTACATCATCTTTCACAGAACTAAGAATTTGTTTTCCTATTGATGTCTACTTGCAGCTCGGAAAGCAAATGATATCCTGGGCTCCATCAAAAGAGGGGTGGCCAGCAGGGACAGGGAGGTGATTGTCCCTCTCTACTCTGTCCTCTTGAGGCCCCATATGCAGTACTGTGTTCAGGTCTGGGCCCCCAGTGCAAGAAAGACAGGGAGCTGTTGGAGAGGGTCCAGAGGAGGCCACAAAGATGCTCAGAGGGCTGCAGCACCTCCCTGCAAAGACAGGCTGAGGGAGCTGGGCTTGTTCAGCATGGAGAAGAGAAGCTGCGGGGTGACCTCAGTGCAGCCTGCAGTGCCTGAAGGGAGCCTGCAGCCAGGAGGGGAGTCAGCTCTGTGAAAGGGGAGATGGCAGCAGGACGAGGGAAATGGTTTGGAGCTAAGGAAGGGCAGCTGGAGGTTGGATGTCAGGGGAAGTTGTGTGCTATGAGAGTGGTGAGGTGCTGGAACAGCTGCCCAGAGAGGCTGTGATGCCCCGTCCATCCCTGGAGGTGTTGGAGGCCAGGTTGGATGGGGCCCTGGGCAGCCTGGGCTGCTGTGCAATGTGGAGGTTGGTGGCCCTGCATTGGTGGGGGGTTGGAGCTTTGTGATCCTTGAGGTCCCTTCCAACCCAACCATTCAATGATTCTATGCTTCTACTTCCAAAACAACGCATGAAGACTCATCAGTAATCCCAACTTCATTCATCATTGAAGAAATGGAAATATTCTTACCCATCAAGATGAGGAGCAGGTTTTGTTGTTCTGTTTGACAAACAGCAAGATGGTAAGATGGTAAAATAAAAATCAAGGATTCAGATGAAGTAAGAGAAGAATGGCACGGGGAAAAAAAAAAAGGTGAAGGTAAGACAAAATAGTGAAAAAATTCAGTTACATACATGGAATTAAAAAAAATTTTACAGCTTATAGACACAGGCCCTTCTTTAATCTTTTAATCAAAATTTGCTTAAAGTTTAACTCGAAAGTTGTACCAAATACCATTTTATGCATGCAACAAAAAATATTAAAGCCTCTTAAAATACACATTTAAATATCACTAACATCTTTAATCACAAAAAAAGACAACTTGCAAATAAATATTGGGCAACTAATGAAATTTACATGTTTCTCTAATTGTTATTACGCTACACGGTCACTTTGGAGCCAGTTTTATTTAAAAAAGAAATGGGAAAACAGAGTTCTCATATGTGATAGATTCTTTGCTTTTGCTTTTTTTTTTTTCCCTATTACTTTCCACCTACTTGATTGGCCTCAAGACTCAGGAATCAAAGCAGCACTGGCTTTAAGTGTCAGGAATAAAGTACTTCAGCTGGTGAGCTCACAGGCTTCCCAAAAGCAACAGCAGCACAGTGCAAGCAGACATTACGTGGTACCCTGCAGCTTACTTCTGTGATAAATTCAGACTTGCTCCCTACTTTTCAGTTCCCACATTTAGCTGTTTCTAGCCTGAAGTGGAAATGGCACTGCATTACATTTTGTGCACTCTGCTAATAGGCATCGGAGGCAGCTCCGCTAATCTTCCAGGCTGGATTTAAATTGGAATATTCAAGGCTGTGCATCTGTAAAGATATCTTAAGATTCAACTTTTTGATAGTAACACTACGACTTGGTACTTCTCTGTACTATTCTCTAAAAAGGAAAACAAATGACTTCATCAGAATCATTTATATCTCAAATTCTTATTGGAAAGTGTTCTCCTCCTCTCTTCCCCAGGCACTGCCTTGTCTTTCTGGCTTCCTTCCACTGTATTACTCTCCCCAGCATAAAAATATCACAGGGCATATATGCTTCTACATTTACAGTAACACAGACCTGGTACAATGAAGTCAGGCTTTCACTGCTATAATAAAACAGGGTTCAAGCACGTGGCTGCACTCTGCTTTCAACTATTAGCTGACAAGATGCTGCAGTGCTGGCATGCATGCAAAAGGTGGAAGTGCCCATCAGAAGTGCTTACACTCTGATTTCTTTAGGCTCCAAACACCAACCAGACCTGCTTCCATAACCCTAATATTACAGAGAACCTCTTCAGCTCATATGCAGGCAAAGAGATGCTATAAGACATTTCATTTCTCAGCAGTAAGGGCATTCCTTGTTTTTCCCTCACTAATTCAGCATCTTGCTGCAAAATGAAACATTCTCCCAGCTTTGGAAGTTCTATCAGCAAAGTTAACTGCATTAATGACCTGCTGTTAAGTGAACACTGTAAGCAGGCATAATTATAAAGCGGAGTTCAAAGCAGTGATAGAAGTGGGTTACTTCAGTGAAAGCAACAGTAAATGAGACTCAGCATTTGGAATCAGCTACAGAAAGCAACAAGTTGAGACACTCCTGATATGAATGCTGGAGCAATGTGCTCCTGCCGTGCTGCAGCAGCACTTGGAGACCAATTGAGCAAACTACTGAACTCATCTTCACTTCACCCTTGATAGACAAGGAAACTTGGTCACTAGTAAAGCCACTTAGCTTTTCATTGTGCTGATAGAAAAAATGGACAGAATTCTTCTCATTTGCCTGCTCAGGATGGGAAAGCACACAGAAAAGCATCACCCAAGAAACTTTCTAGATGCAAAAGGAGATTGGCAACTTAGATCACTTCCAAAGGGAAGCAGAATCCAAACTCCTCATTGTTCTATTGAACGTTCTCTCATCTCAAGGCCAGGGTCGTAGCACTGCAATCAGCCTGCAAACATTTGCACTTTATTAGAGCATGTCAAAGCTTTTTGCCTACGTTGCACCTTTCACTTCTTGAACATTTATACCTCGACCATAAAACTTCATCAGGACAAAACCCACTTGCTGCTTTGGCACTACAGAAGCTTAGAGCTATGATCATTTCCTCCCAAGAAATAGTATTTCATTAAAACATTTCTCTACAGAAGCTTGATAATTTGAAACACTGACCAACAGCTACTATTTTCCATGTTACCTGCAGAAGGACAAATATCTCTATTCATCCAAAGTAATGCAAATTGGTTTAAGGTACTGCTGAAGAGAAGAGCATCTTTTTGGTAAAAGCGTGTTATTGCCCACCCCCCCAAGAACCTGAGGCCTGACAAAGGACTCAATGCACATAACAATATGATCAGCAAAACAAGAAAGATTAAAAACAGAAAGAGAGAAAGGACACAGCCTTAGAGGAATGAGACATTACCTTTGGAGCGCACGGTGTAACACTGTTTCTGTAAATTTTACACAAAAATGGCAGAAATAAATTGTAACACATTTTCAGACAAAACTGAGTCTATGTTTTATTAAATACAAGTTTAAAATTAATATTAATCAAGTTGTATGCAGAACAAGGATGCCTAAAAAGAGGGCTCTAAATTTTCTTTAGAATACAAGGCACTTTGAAAACTACAGTCAGTTCTCTTGAACAACACAAAACTGCAGAAATAACTTCCTTGCATAAACTATGAGAAAGACAAACTGTTAGAATCCTCCCAATCCCCTCCGAAAGGCTCAATCCAGCACAAGTGTTAGAACACATGCACAACTTTAAGCAAAATAACTGATTTCAGTGGGTCTGCTGGTGGTTACATCTGTGTTCAAATGCTCCATGGAACCAAGCCCTAATGGTTTTAAAGTGAGATAGGGGAGGTTTAGGTTGGATATGAGGAGGAATTTTTTCAGCCAGAGGGTGGTGAGGCACTGGCACAGGTTGCCCAAGGAGGCTGTGGATGCCCCATCCCTGCAGGCATTCAAGGCCAGGCAGGATGTGGCTCTGGGCAGCCTGGGCTGCTGGTTGGTGACCTGCACACAGCAGGGGTTGGAGCTGGATGAGCACTGTGCTCCTTTGCAACCCAGGCCATGATTCTATGCGTGTGCTTCATAGGATGGAGGCCCTTAACTGTTTTGATGGACAAATGAAAGGTGTTGGTAAGCCCACAGCTTTATACAATCCATAGTTAGCTTACATCTTCCTTGTACTATGAAAGTTGTGTATAAAAAGAGAAAAGCTGCTTTCTCTCAAATACATGAATGGTTACTGGAAGCTTGTGCTTAGAAGTGTAGAGGAACAAGAACACTGCAGACACTAAGGGGAAAAAACACACCATCTGATGCTGGTGCAATTCTGAAGGGCAGCAATGATTTAAAAACGCATCAGCAATTATCCACACATCTAAGCAGGGAGAAATTGAAATGATCCCTTTGTAACATACTACAAACACAAGCATCCAG
Source organism: Tympanuchus pallidicinctus (assembly GCF_026119805.1). Taxonomy (NCBI): domain Eukaryota; kingdom Metazoa; phylum Chordata; class Aves; order Galliformes; family Phasianidae; genus Tympanuchus; species Tympanuchus pallidicinctus. Next base: position 60,907,821 of record NW_026294747.1, on the reverse strand, counting down.
TGAATGCCTCTGCATGGGCTGCACCTCCACGTCAGCCTCAATCCAACCCCTGGGACCTGCCTGCGTGCCAAGTGCACAAACAGCACTGTTGGTCAAAAATACTGCAAAATCAGCACCTTCCATTGATTTTGTTCACTTTTGTATCTCTGTAAAGTGTACAGCAATCAGCTGAAAGCTATTTCATCTGCAAGAAAGAAAAAAGGGACGGCTGCTCAGAAAAATGCCCGGTGTGGCACACTGGAAACCTTCAGATATGAGGCACTTATGAGAAGTCAGTGACATTCAGAAATCAGTTGTAAAATCCTCATTGTTGGTTTCATCTATCATTTAGCATTTCAAAGAGGTCAGTTGGTTTCTATTCGGTAACGAGGCACACCACACGTCTGAAGAATGTTTGAACCAAAAGGTTATTTAGTTTTGAGCAAGGAGAAGGAGCTTGGGAGACAATCACACTGACAGTGATCTCAATATCGAGGTGGGAATCGCACATATCAAAACAGCCTCAAGTTTTAAATAAAGGTCTTTTGAACACAAAGGCAAGAACTCAACACTGCTTGAGCTGGTAAGGAACAAAACGTGGGACTCTATGTTGCAGAAGGAACGTATCCCTCAATTACTGAAGCTAACACACAACTAAACAACAGGGCAGTAATTTAATTACTCTCAAAAGCTTCCAAATGACAACTAAGAAGTTGGCTACTTATTTGACTCCCACTGCTTTCTTTATGCTTCTATACTTCTTTATTCATTCTGCACGTTCACATTTCTGCTCCTGTAGTAAACGCAGCTCAGTTGGTTTTGCATCACTTCAGAGAAGCAAAGGTGAGTATGAGCACTCAGAAAGCCAACAGACTCACAAATTTTATAGTACTTTCTATAATCACTTTCAAGAGAGCTGCACTTATTTTGTATTACAGTCTTTCTATCACGTTGGGCAGCACCACAGGCACAAGAGGTGCTCAAAAGAGCCAAGCTACCTTCATCAGATCAGCTCAATGAGGAGCTTGCAAAAACATCACCCAACAGGAACCCAGCTCTGTGCTGACCACCCCAGAACAGGCTTACCATCCCTCCAGCTCTAACTAAAGAAGTGACATGAAGACATAAGCTGCATTTGTATGAAGCTCTACAGGTACCCCCTCACTCCCATTAACCACAGTAATAAATAATAATAAAACTTTCAGCAACAGTCCAAAACGGGTACTGGAGTACAGGGAAAAAGGAAGTGATTCTAGGATGCTCTTATCAAACTACCCTCATCCACGAAATTCCCAATCTGTACATCAACATGGCAATGGGGTAGTTAAAAAAAGAAAGGATAAACATACTATGGTTTTCAGAACACTTCTTGGGTAACTGATGGTTCTGAAAAAACTTAATTCACAGAAAAATAAGCAGTGCTGCTACCTGAAAATAACAAAAGCTTGTTTATAAACAACTGCCTTAAAACTGTTTTCAACACAATCATGCAATAAACACTATAAAAGATGCCTTTGGTTAAAGAGAATTGAAACTCCAACTCTAACAGCACAGAAAGACACAGCCTGTGCATCCCTCATCATTTCAGCACGATGCATTCTGTCAGAGCAGGGAGTGCTTCTACAGACACGAATGAACAGACCTGGCATATCTGAAGCATGTATCCATGAAAAGCAATCCTGCTGTAGCTAAGCCCTTTCCTTTCAACCCACCTGCTCTCTCTAAGTAGGAATAGTCAATGAGCATCAAACATAGCACTTCTGATATGGGCTTGTTTAGCCTGTAAAAGAGAAGACTCTGGGGAGACCTCATGGTGGCCTTCCAGTGCTTGAAGGGAACGTATAAAGGAGGGGGAACGGCTGTTTGTGAGGGTGGATGGTGACAGGACAAGGGGGAATGGTTTAAAGTGAGACAGGGGAGGTTTGGGTTGGATCTGAGGAGGAAGTTTTTCCCCCAGAGGGTGGTGAGGCACTGGCACAGGTTGCCCAAGGAGGCTGTGGATGCCCCATCCCTGCAGGCATTCAAGGCCAGGCTGGATGTGGCTCTGGGCAGCCTGGGCTGCTGGTTGGTGACCTGCACACAGCAGGGGGTTGGAGCTGGATGAGCACTGTGCTCCTTTTTAATCCAGCCCATTCTATGATATATGTGCTCCCTTTGCTCTAGTTCTGCACCTTGCCTAGCGATGCCTCGCATTCATTCTCCCAGCTCTTCACTCACACTTCCTAACTTCCCTTCACTTGCAGAACTGACCACCACAGATCACGTTTTAATGACTATCAGTCCCGTGGTGACCAGTTTGCTAATGCAGTCTGTCAAGGAGATTCACTGCCTGATTACTTCCTACAAAGACAGTTATTGCTGACGACATTTGGTGCAGTAAGCAGGGAAAGTGCATTTGATGAGCAAATAAAAACATATATTCAAGATTCCCTCTATTATTTCAGTCTCAGCTGAACAAAGACTTACAAATTAACTTACTTGCATTCCCTATTTGCTACATTTGGCACGTACACATTTGAAGATATTTTTCCTCATGATAAACTGCTGAATAATTGGGCATTCCTTTGAGAATAACATTTGAATTTCAGTTTAAAGTACACCACTAAAGGAAGTAAGTTATGTTATTAAAGAAAATCTGTAGGAACACACAGTACATTCCCTAAAGAAACCACACAAATGTCAGCAAGCAAGAATAACTGCTTTAATAGATTACTTTTTCAAGTCTTAAGTCAGAATCTAGATCTGACTAGATATCTTTAACAGCTGTCTCCTACTCTGAATCTTGAAATTCAAACACTATATGCTATGAAGCAGAAACCAAGCTCTACCATTTTAAAAAAAGAAGTATATACCAATACAGACTGCTGGTCTACATTTCACCATCCATCCCTATTTTTCACAGATCAAGTTATTGAAAATGAACCTGACCTCCCCACTGACTGTATGTATGCACATCTGCCATCGTGGGCACTCTCCTATGGGTGCTGTAATCACTCCCACAGAAGCTGCTGCATCGAAGGCCAATGCTGGCATTCAGCTTAAATGCACAAATTTGATGATATTAAAAAAGGCATCTGCAAATGTGTTAGGCAAGGTTTTGGTGGTGGGGAGCTGCTCTCTGCGAGCAGAGCCCAGCAGCTGCTCCATGCAAGATCAGAGCCAGCTCCAGCTGCTCCAAAAGCAACCTGCTGCTGGGCAGAGCTAAGCCATAAGCAATACTGGATTGTGCTCTGGGAGAGCAGGTTTAAGAAATAAAAATGGCTGTGCAACTGCAGATGGGAGAGAGGAGTGAGAAATAAGAGAGAAGAAGCTCTGGGAGGTGCTCCAGCTCACTGCAGCCCAGGAAAGGCCCATGGCAGAGCAGGCTATCCCTGTGCTTTCAATATCCCTGTCCCTTTCAATACCTAAAGGGAGCCTACAGAGGGGACGGGAATCAACTCTTTGAAAGGGTTGATACCTGTAGGACGAGGGGAAATGGTTTGAAGTTGAAGGAGGGGAGATTTAGGTTGGACATCAGGGGGAAATTCTTTACCCAGAGAGTGGTGAGGTACTGGAACAGGATGCCCAGAGAGGCTGTGGATGCCCCGTCCTTGGAGGTGTTCAAGGCCAGGCTGGATGGGGCCCCAGGCAGCCTGGTTTAGCATTAAACGTGGAGGTTGGTGGCCCTGCATGTGGCAGGGGGGTTGGAGATTCATGATCCTTGAGGTCCTTTCCAACCCTGGCCATTCTGTGATTCTGTGCAGCCCATGGGCACCACACAGAGCACGTCTCCATGTGCAGCAGGGGCAGAGAGCAAACATGAAGGAGTGGGAGAGGCCAGGTATTATGGACTGACTCTGCTCCTCTGCCACGAGGAGGAAGGGGGTGAGTAGGAGGAAGGGGTTCTTTTAGTTGTCACTGCTCTAGTCTACTGACAGTAGTCAATAAACTATGTTCATCTCCCTCATGCAGAATCTGTTTTGCCTCTGATGGTTAATTGACAGGTGATCTCCTTGTCTTCATCTCAACCCACAAGCTTTTCTTCATGTTTTCTCTCCCTGTTTAGTTGGGGAAGGGCAGTAACAGCACGGTGTGGTGGACTTTTGCTGCCCATCAGTGTGAAGCCACCTCAGCTAGGGACAATGCTCAATTGCCATCCTGAGCCCTGTGCTATCCCCTGCTGGCTTCCAGCTGCTGCTCCAGGAGTGCTGGGTGGCCTGTGGATGGTCCACTGCATCTACATGCCCTGAAGTACACAAGGATACCTCAAACATTTACTGCATGCATTAAAAAGCCCTGGTCAAAAGGTTCACACAAGTCTCCAGCACTACAGTGTGCATTAAAGACTTGCACAGCAGCCCCTTAATCTCACTGATCTGGGAATTTACTCTTGCATACGATTCATTTGTGTAACCCTAAGGTAAACTGGTGACATTTGAATGTGCTACAGGACAGCCAAGAGAAAGAATTTTCAAAGGATACAAGTACCTTTTAAAATCATTTCACTTTAATGAAAGCACTCTCAAGCACTGTTCACATTTTCCTGTCCTATGTAAATTATAATTTAGCATCAAACACAAGCTTAGGATGTTCCTTTGCATGGTGAGAGACAGGATGTCCATTAAGTACATTAAATTTAATTGAGCAAGTAAGCTGAGCCTACTGCTAGAAGTGAAAGAGGAAGACATCTGAATTAAATGCAGGAGCAAAAAGAAACTTTAGAGCCCTCAAATGATAGCTTCTTGATAGATGTAGCACCATAAAGTTTTCATGTATTTTGTTCAGATAAGCTTAAAAATGGAAAACTGCGACACGCGAATCAAAAGACGCACCATCAAGTGATAAACAGCAACGCAGTGCTCTGCAGAGTGCTGCTGAAACCACGGGTTCTTTTTTGTACAGAGGTTGTTCCTCATATTAGTGTGTGTATATATACATATACACATATATATATCTTCATTCAGATTTGCTGTAAGGAGGCATATCACCTAAAAGTTGCTTTGAGGCTAACAGAAAAGAAGCTCTCGACGTGATTTTCTCTCTTTGGAAAGTCAGAACAGTAGGAACTGTGAAAGACTCTCCCTTAGGTTTCTTATTAATTTTCCATTTTTAGGGCATTCTTTAGGAAGAGACCTAAGAATGCCTCTTATCTGAACTTCATTGTGTCATACTGAAGCTCTTTTTCAGGCAACAAAAAGAAAAGGAATACTCTTCAGGAGAATTTTCTCCTTTACTGAAGACAGTGAAGCGCCATTCACTCATCCCCCAAGAAAGATGGCAAAGAAAAAGAGCTTTTTACAGCTAAGCAACTACAGCAGAATTTAACTTTGAAAACACCAGCATTGTTTCTTAATGAAAGTTCTCAGCACCAGCCCAAAGTTATGAACCACATCTTCCCAAATACAAACTGTTCAATACTGGACCCAGAATCTTCAATCAGAAGAGCCTGACTGCCATCACGCCTGAGCTTTCATCCATGACAGAAACGTGTGCTCTGCAATTGAACAGGATGTGGCTATATGCTGCAATGGATTCATTTCTGTCTGTTTAAGGTTATGTGGGAAAACTTGATTTTCAGCACATTATTTTCCACAGCACTGGGATGTGACAATTAGTGTACACATGTGAACAGGATTATTCAACAGTATAGAAAAAAAACTATGCCAGGAACAGAAACTCCAGAAGAGAAACAACAAAACTAAATGAGGTCCCCCTTCCCAGAATGAAATAATTAATAAAAAAACCCCTTGTCTCTCAAAGGAAATCATTTAAAATAGCATATGCAAAAACATACAGGCCATCTCTATCACAGACCTTGCTGCTTCCTACATACAATGCTCAGCATTGTAATCCATAAGCACTGTGTGAAGATTTGGTTGGTACAACACAAAACCAAAGAATCTGTTTTTGGACACTGAGCACAATAGCAAAGCCATAATTTCAGGGTAAAAAACAAGGAGCAATCCCATAGGACCCACTTCTAACCCAAAGGAATGCCCCATGCGACTCGTGGTAACTTGTTTCCTATTAGAGCTCTGCAGGTATCCACTCAACCCTATTCACAGTAAGGTGGGTAACATTGTTAGAGATAATTTAGCAATACCATCTTTCTCATGAACAGCGCTCCTCTGTTTAACAAAAGCTCAACTGTCAGATCACATCTACTCACATGAAAAATTGGGAACCATTGGTATGTTTCCCTCGGTTTGCCATTGACAAAAGGAACGCTCTGTCATGTTTGAGAATAAAGTTTTCATCTGTTTGAAGAAAAAATATGTTTGTCAGATTTTCCCTGACAAGGAACGCCAGTCAGATTTTCTTAGTAACTAATGGCTACTACAAGGAGAAATTCTTCCGCTGCTAAAGAAACTTGAACAGGTTGGAAACAGAACAGAAATCTAATTGAGCCTCTCGAAAGTTACAGTAGAAACACTCATGAGACAGAAAACATTCTTTTATACAGCAAGTTACAGCAATGCCGTGGACATCTCTAATGAAAATGGATGTGAGGTGATCCCAAAACGAGCCCTCATGTACACCACACTGTTATGTATGGGCACCCAGTGAAAGGGCCATTTCCCTGGCACGGAACTGTGAGAGAGCAACCCAGCCATTCCAAGCTGGGTGCCTCAGAACACACGAGAATAAACAAAACCTGACTACCAGAAAGAGGAACTAAGGAATACATCCTTCCTTCAACCTCAACGTAAAGGCAATTAAGACTGAACTTCACGTGCATTTTATATTGCAGGGAATTAAAGAGCACTTCTGGCTGCACGGCATAGTACAAAACCAGATATTGTTCTGAAGCTCCTTTTCAAAGGTAAAAATTACAGTTTGGGCATCAGAGGCTGTTATTTTTAAGGTTATATATCAAAGCACAACACTGCATGTTTAGAACTTACCACCTTTAGTGCACTCTTTAGAAAGAAACCCTAGGAACATCTTATTAACACTTCAATACCACAGTAACTATCTGGTTTCTTGTTCTTGTAGCAAGAAAGAATGTTACGTCCTTAAATAAATACTTCATAAACTCACCATTTTCCTTCCAACAACTGTTTTTAAAAAGAGGTAAATATACATTTAAAAACTCTTTGCAAGGAAAGCAGCTTGTGTAGCATATAAACAAACACTTCAACAGGAACACCAAAAATACAAACCTTCAGTAGGGAAGGGGAGAAAAGGGACGTTAACAAAAGAAGAAAAAATTGTTTAGAACTGAAAATTATGCCAGTGTTCTCTCAGAATAAGTCATTAACCCTCAGAAAGGTTAGACACAGAACTCCTCATTTCTCCAAGCAACACAGATATCCATCTACAAACGGATGTATCAGTTGTCTATGTATTTACTAGGGAAGGTACAAGGGAACAGAGTTTGAATTTGTGTTACTGAGCTTTTGTCTCTTACCTTTTCATTTTGCAAAAGACCACATTCTCTATAAACAAAAGAATATGTTGACAGTTTTAGGCAGGAAGATAGGAGTTTATTCATGAATAAAGTTGCCTAACCTCCATGCTGAAAGTCATGTTTAACCAATAATGTTAGCCTTAATTAATTGTCAGTTAAAGTTAAATATTACAAAATAAAACTATCTGAAAGTCATGCATATAAAAATAATTCTCATGCAATATTAGTTTCATGCAAAAGGTGATCTATAAGTAGACCTCTTTTCATTAAGTATCTTGGGAATCAAGACTTCTCAGAACGGAATTGAGAATCTGTAAAGATGTACTTGCTCTTACCTTTAAAATAGCCACCATAAATAGATTCACCTCCTTTTCCATTACCTGTGCATTAAAAAGCACAAATTGAACCTTTTGTTCTGTTTATAACAAGCGCTGTGCATAACGCGTGCCAATTTGTAACACACCAGGAGACTCCAGCCAGTTACTAATAGCTAAGCATAAGGCCCTTAATTAAAAGGCAGGACCGTTCGTTATGCAGTTCATTATCTTGTTGACACTCAGAATATTGAAAATGAAGATTGCTTTTGTGCCTCTGAACACGAGAAAGCCTGAAGCGAGGCTCCAAAGGCGAATTCTCCCTGCTGTTTGCTGAAGCAGCAGCAACAGAAAATGCAACAGTAAGCAAAAAGGCCAACAGTAGGCATCACCACCAATCCTGTCCTGCTCAGAGAGACCACCACAATGAGATGAGCAAGCAGTACGTTACCTTTACTTCCACTTGACCATCAGCACAAGGTAGTCATCCACACACATTTTATCAGTTATAGTTTATACATGTTAGATCAGTTTATAAGACCTCAAGATACAGTGTACAAGGAAGATCTTTTGACATGAAAACACAAGAGTTTGGATTGGAATTCTGCTCTACTGTTATCAACTCCAGCAAGGCTGCTTTCTTCTTTAAGAATTCTTTCTAAAGCATCAACGTCAGCTGAAACATGTTAGAATTTCAGCAATTAACAAAGAAACAGAAAACCAACGATCATACTTTCAAGGCATTTTAATGTTTACATGCTGTATTCTAAAGTGACATTACAACCACAGGGATGATAACGTTTGCTCCACAGAACACATTTTACCTTCACTGAAGTCCCCACCCTGAATCATGAAGTTTTTAACCACACGATGGAACGTAGTGCCTTTGTAACACAACTTCTTCCCAGTTGTTTTGCCAATTCCCTTCTCACCTGCAAGAAGTTTAAACACAGTCAGAACAGTCAGCAGATTGTCACTGAAACAAAATCAAGGATCTTACCCCTCCAGTTCCAGAACCCTTTAACTATAAAAGCAAATACATTCCTGCTTGGTGCCTCTTGGCCTCTCACAAACAGCAGTCAGGCAGGTAAAGTTCAGCCTCAGGCCCTACTAACATTCTGCCAACCTAACCTCAGATATTTTGCACAAGGTACCCAACAGCAGTCTCCTGTTGAGATTACAGGAAGGCGAGCTCCTGACAAAGCTCCAAAAAGCAAATGGCCTTATGTTTACCTGGCACATGGACTGACTGAAAGACCTGCAAATGCCAGTTTGCAAGTCCAGATGCTTTTATTTAAATGCAAGGAAAATTCTGCTGTCAAGGCAGACAGCATTCTTTCACAGTAGCCAGGTCTGTGTCTGACAACAGTGACAGACTGCAGGACTGCAGCCAGAATTACCCTGCTCTCTTCCACCTGGTTCTGACAAAGACATCCTGCCTTGTCTCACAGAGATTACAGAGAGAGCAGCAGGGGCACAGCCAGAGGCACAGCTTTTGAAACACTGGGATCTGGTCTTAGGGCACAACACCTCGCCCTGAAACAAGTTATGTACATTCTTAAATAAACACAGTCCTTGCATACAACTGGAACAGGATGTCAGCACCAGGAAATGATGCTGTAAGTCTCCAACGGTTCAAAGATTTCTTGTCAAGACCAAAGATAAGGATAGAAGTATGCCTGACAAGAACACAAACTTCCATCAATAAATTTCACTGTGGAAAGTGGAAGTGACTCCTGGAAGCAAGCGACTTATTTGGCTGTTGAAATGGCATTAGCAGCTTCAAACTCTAAAAATGCTATGCAGCCCTTCACAAGTCAGTTCTGGTTGCCAGAAGTCCATGCAATCTCATCAGAGCACCTTCATCTCCCACCAAACTGCTGCTCAGCAGGTCCTCTAGGATAATCAAGACAAATGCAATAGCACCACTGGAGTGCTATACCTACCCTGAGGGCAGGGAAACAGCAGGTACCAGAGCAGTGCTGGATGCTGCTGTTCCTGGCCATAGTTCTCATCTGTGGCCCTACGCAGCAGGCAGCACCCTTGGACAGAGAGCTCTCAGTTGAGATGCTGAAGCAATATATGTAATGTCATGGTTTTATTTGAGACATTTTTTTTCTCTGTAAAGACAGGCAAGATGGGGAGGCATTGGGAGTGATGGCATTTGCCTGGCTTCCCAATACCCTTCAGCACAAGGAGGATGTAGAGCTCTTTAGTGAGAACTATTGGTTACAGGGTGGACTGGATGATCTTGTAGGCCTTTTCCAACCTTGGTGTTTCTGTGATTCTCTTGGAGCGGGTCCAGAGGAGGGCACTAAGATGATCAGAGGAGATCAATCCTGATACCAACCAATGACTTCCCACACTCCTACATTTCCAGTTCTTTCTCCCATACCACCTGGGAACAGTGAGTGAACATCTATGTGATGCTGAGTTGCCTGCAAAGTTAAGCCACAGGTCTTTTGGCACCCAAAACAAGGCACAAACAATCAAATCTGTCATCATCAGGAACTGGAGTGCTAAACCAAATTTATAGATGCTACAGCTGGTTAGTTGCTAATTGGTATGCTCCCATGCTTGTCACAAGGCCTGCTTGCTTTACAGTCCAGTACTCTTAGCAGCTGCTTTTTCTTTTGCTGTTTGCTCTCCTCGTTATGATCGTGTTTGGCTATGCCTGGGAACAGCTTGGGCTGGCAAACAGCACCTCACTGCCATTCCTGTGCACTGTACTGAATGGCAACAGCTGGAGTGCCAGAGGGAACTCAAGTCAGAGGGACTGTGACCTGAGGATGAGTCCATACAGGAGCAAGCACACTTTGCAGCATCTGTGATCACAGACAAGAGCGTGCCAGAATACCTCAAGGCATCCGTGACCATGGATAAAGCAGACCCAGCAGGTGTCTGGAGGGACCACGGCCAATGGAAAAGCCCAGGCTGGAGCTGGAGTGAGGGGAGTTCACTGCCATCTAAAGCCCTGTGGCCTGGTCCAAAAGGCAAAAAGGTGGAGACTAATGGATGCATCTTTAAACTGTTGCAACCCATGACTTGATTTGCATTTCACAGCAAGTTCTTCTATTGAAGGAATTGCTGGAGACAAAAGAAGATGAGCCTCGCAGGGAGCAGTGCAAGTGCAGCAGAGACCCAACCTGAAGTGTCTCTGGCATCCAGTAACTCCAGGTCACTTCTGCCCCAAGCAACCACAACAGACAGACAGTGGGTCATGGACTGAGCCACAGGTGTGGCCCATACACTGGTGGAATAATATCTGTGTATTAATGAAAGGGAGGTGATTAATGAGGATGCATTACAGAGCACACGACCTGCACATGAAGTGGCATGGAATAAGGGGTGGTTACAGTCGAGGTTTTGGCTGGGATAGAGTAAATTTTCTTCATAGATGCTTGTATGATGTTGTGCAATAGAGCAGGGAAAATCTGCGTGGTGCAGATAAACTGGCAGTAAGAAACGCACTGAAAGAACCTGCCATGGAGAAGCAGAAAGGCAGAGTTCCTAGGAAGCAACTTGAGCAAACTAAACAGCAGCACAGATGCACTTGATACCAACAAGAACATCATGTTAGTCATGCAACCCGAGTCTCTAATCTCAGCAATCCCAAATTCAATCTGGAGAGTTGCAGTGGCAGAGATGGCTTCCAGGGACAAGATGAAAAAAAGACAATTTAATTCTCTTAATCATTGCTTACACCACTATAAGAAATGTGCAAAACTGATAATTAAGTTAAGAGAGGGAAAAATGCACATCACATACTTACCAGCAATTTTTAAAACACATCTATCAGATCATGGCTGTCCTGTGAGTACACAGTAGCAAACTGCAGGAATGAAACCAGGGTTTGTGGTAGCTTTTATGTCTGTGAGTCTGATCTCAAATTAAACAGAATTCAGGACTCTGGGCTCTCTCTCACTGTTCTCCCAACTAAAGACAGATTCTAGCTGGACTTCAATGAAACATGAACAGCCAGCTGTACAGCAGAGTTTAAACAGTTATGCACAAGAAAGCTGTCAGATCTTTGTAACTGTTCTTTCTCCTGCTAAGTACTTGTTTGGTTCACACCTCGTGGTCTCCAGCTAGCTTTAACCTAGCAAAGCCACTGAAAGGAATTAAAAGAGCCACAGAACACAAGGCTCAGACACTACACCAGCCAGCCCACTGGCTAACTTTAAAAGAGCCTTAATTGGTGCAGTTAATTTAAGGTATATATTTGGAGAATTCAAGGTACACAGGACAAGACCACCAAGACACACAGAACGAGTTCTCTGCGTAAGTAACGGCGATTCCTGCAATAATGTAATCAAAACTGATTCCTAACTTGCAGTTGCAAAACCACCAAGGAGCCCCACGCACCAAAAAACCACTGAGTTCTCACCACCCTTACTATTGCAGTCATTAGAAATCTTGTGAAAAAGTGAATTCCTGCTTAAAAGAAAAAAAATGGGGCAAAGGGTGCTGGATTCTACCCAGAAATTCTTTTGCTAGTGCTGTCTTTCGTTTTAGAGATCCTTGCCCTCCTTTATCCCACCACACATTCCCCCTAGGGAACAATGTTCCCTCTCCATCCTTGGCTTTGCTGAATGTAAAGCAGTTTTCTCCTAAGGTGTAACAGACTCCTTCCTTTGATCCCCACTGTGCGGCTATGCACCAAAACATACTTTTATTGTGTAAGAGTAATCAACATTTCACATGGAGCCAAGTGAAGTGTCACCACTGCACCGTGCAGTGACATTAACACCTGATGGCTCTCCTGATGAAGTCCACATCTTTCCCATGTGTCACTTAGGTGCTCAATAATTTCTCTATTGTTTTAGCTGTGTCAATTTCCTTTAATGAAGCCCAAATGACAGATGACCACATTTTGCCCTGCCAAGTGACAGTCTTGCACTCTGGAATCCTGTAGCTGCTCCACTGCTCTGACCCAGTAACCATTACAGGATTCCAGGTTACTTCCAGTGCTGCTAAATCCTCCTGAGCACGACCAAGTCTCAGCTTTGTCCTCACCAGGAAAACAAACAAGCAAACAAAACCTACAATTTATGCCCGCTTAAAGAAACAGCTGTAAGAAACATTAAAGTTGTTAAATAAAAGCATGCTACTTACCCGAGCACAAGCAAAGGAAGTTTTTGCATGTCTTTGGACATATATCTGAGAAGAGCTGAAACATAATTCGACCAACTGAAAGATTAAAAAAAAAAATAGAAAGTTTTATAATTCTTTATGATGACAGAAGAAAAATAGCATTGAATAAATCTGCATAACTGCATCTTAGTTCCACACTGTGTTAAGGACTGTAAATGCAGCGGAACCCTTGGCCTAAAATCCTTTGGCTTCAACAGAAAGTGTAATAGATGACTCAATTAAGGAAAATGAAAGACAGGTGGGACAGCATTAGCAATTTCAGGACTAATGCTTCAGTTGCCAAATACTATGAATCAAACACTGCTGCCTCTGTACAGTTTGAGCAGAGCAATCCCCACTCAGCACAGCTACTCCCACACCACTGGCAGTGCTCACACTGCGTGCCTTAGAAACCGATTACAACGCTGAAGAGCTAAGAAAAGAACTTTAGAACTGTTTCACATTTCCTATTTCATTTTCTGAGATTTGCATTTTCGGGACTTGTATTTCTACAGTCAAAACAAATACAGTTGGATGCATGAAATCCTTAACGATAACTTTGTGAATTATGCAGAATATCTCTGTATTGCAAAGCGAGGCATAAATTAAGGGTTAAATGCCACATGGCCAGCCAGCATTGCAGGAAGGCCAGAATCTATTAATGTGCACCACCCTCTAGTGGTACACAACTGGTAAGACTTCAATGTAATTATTGAACTGGTCAGGAATTACTCCTTTCCCTTCTCTTAAAGGAAAAGGAAATTTCAACACATTTTGTTCATTATTTTGGCACCGTGAATTATTCAGAGAGGCTCCTAAGAAATGATATTCAATTTGAAGGCCTTGTCCCAGTAAGCACAATTGTCAGGTTTTTTGGATCACAAAGATGGGGATCAAGGAAAAACAACACAGGGACCACCTGTGTTTTGTATCTCAGCTAAAAAAAAATCCAAGGTGCCTTCAGCTGTTGAAAGGACGAGTTTCTTAACTGCAGTGTGAATACTCTCAGAGGATTTGTGCTACAGCAGGCAGAAAAACCTCAAAGGACAGGGTAGAGACAGCCTTCAAAGAATGAAGAAATGGCAAAGAAGTTGTCAGTTTGCATTATAAGCACGGTGATTCAGAACAGCAGAAATCCCATTGCTCTGCTTGCAAAAGCACTGAACTGAGGGGGACAAAGCGCTCAGAGAGCCAGGCACACCTTTCCTCCACCTTTCCTCCTGCATTCCCTTCGTGAAATAACACGCAATGTCTTTCAGGGGAAGGAAAACCATCACTATCCTCACTGCACTATGAGCAGAGCTGCTGGTGGACCAAGCTGACAGCTGTGGATCAGCAGGAGGCATTCCCACCTCAGGGCTCCAGAGGGGCCTTTTGCACCTAGGCACCAATGCACAGCAGCCATCCCACAGTGGGCTCCTGTCCTCCATACACAGCACTGCAGGCAGCACTGCAAGCAGCACACATCAGCTGTGACTCCTGGAGGATGAACCTGGCCTTAAACACCTCCAGGGAACCACGACTTTCAGTGTTTTGTCAGTGAGATCCGTGAATGCATCACACCTTTCAACTCCTTCAGACTGCAAAGCACACACCTGGCATCAGAAGACTACAGATTCCATTTTAAAAATAAGCCAACCTCCCCATCACGCAAAGTGCTGCTCACCTTCTTACATCCCGTTACATAAAATGCTGCAGTGTGTTTATAAATACACCAACCACACACTGTGCATCCATCTGCTGGGCTACTACCTGTGTTTTACCTGAAGCTGTCACTGAGAGGTGACATCTGCTGCTGCCAAACAGCTGAGCGTACAAGCCAAAGATCAAATACACTGACACCCTGATCAGATACACAAAGTTACTGCTGTTCATCCAACAAATATATTTTTGGTGTGTTAAAAGTCTGCTTAAAATCCTACAAACCTCAGCTGTGCCTTGAAAACACAAAAGTGCCTCATTGTAAACCTGGAATGAAGCATGACTTGGTGTAACAAAAGTGTAAAAGGCACCTGAGGTGTTACTGACTTCCTCGAATTTCCTCCACTGTCATCACAAACAGAAAGCTGCCAGTGATTTCTCCAGATTTGTTCCTCTGGTATAAAGCTTAAGTTACCCAAATGAGGAACAGGTTTGCTGTAAGGCTCAAATCGTACCTTAAAACAAAACCAGTAGCTCACAAGAGTTGTTTGAGCGAGCAAGGCCTGCACACACAGCTCTGCTGAGGCCTCAGCTGACATCGGCCAACAGTGGGCCTGCAGAAGGCTGTGCTGCCTCTGGACTAAACCACAGACACCGAGCTGTTGGCTCTTCCTAATGACAAAACTCATCTGACACAGTGTGCAAATCCTCCAGCAGCACAAGCAGTTACACTTGTTACTGGTAGTTTATTCTAGTGGATCAGCAGACAGATCGTTTCTACACTTTTAGTTCTGTGCTCAGGCTGCTCTCTTGCACTCACAGCTTTGGAGATGCATTCATCCATACCACACCGCAGTGTTCGCAGGACTCTCATTTCTCCACCACAGAGGTTTTGTCTATCCTGATTTCACATTTCTTGCTAATCAGAAATCAACACTCTGATAAAGTACTTCGATATTTTTTGCTAGAAATTGGAATAAATGATAAAAAGTATTTCTGTTCCATTAATTAAATACAGTAAATAATGCACATATAAATTCTAAGATGATTTGAAGTTTTATTTCATGAATTGTTATGTATAGATAACGAAGCTACATCAATTACAGAAACCAGACAGCATAATGAACAAAACTAAGCCAGTTTCAAAGCTCCATTTTCTGAGTACAAGATGAAAACTACTTCTGTTTTGGTTTTGAATCCTTAATTCTTCATCTACAGAAGCAGAAGTTCTAGATTCAATTGAAGTGACAAAGATTCATGGTAGGAACATCCATGCTGTAACTTCACACAGACTCCTGTTAGCAAAGTCTATTAAAATTACTGAATCATCACAGAATGGCCTGGGTTGCAAAGGAGCACAGTGCTCATCCAGTTCCAACCCCTGCTGTGTGCAGGTCACCAACCAGCAGCCCAGGCTGCCCAGAGCCACATCCAGCCTGGCCTTGAATGCCTGCAGGGATGGGGCATCCACAGCCTCCTTGGGCAACCTGTGCCAGTGCCTCACCACCCTCTGGCTGAAAAACTTCCTCCTCATATTCAACCTAAACCTCCCCTGTCTCACTTCAAAACCATTCCCCTTGTCCTACCACTCTTGTAAACAGCCATTCATCTCCTGTTTATATGAGCCCTTCAAGTATCACTTATTTCAAATAGTTACCCAGCAATTTCCCCCAGTTTAGATGCTTAACCTGTTTTAGCAACAAACTCTGGAGACAAACACATAACACATTTTCCAGAGACCAAAGGTCTCAGATTAATCTGCACTGCAATATAGATACAACTCATTGAAATGAATGCATTTTTATCTTACATTTTTTATGTCTATATGTAGATTTGTGAATCCTAAGTCTTAAATATTTTAAAGCACTGCTTTAAAGTAGAAGCATGGCTACAGACTTTGGAAATGCAAAAGCTTCCTGTAGAAAAAGACTGAATTTAAAACATCATTTACAAGAATGGAAGTTTCCTCTGAGCTGAACCTATAGAAACCCTGACACATAAATGCTTGGATAGAGCTTCCACACCCTGTCTTGCACTCAAGCAAAGGCTCCCCTTGCCAGCTCTGCTGGTTCACTCCTGGAACCACCCCCTGTTGTGGTGCTCCATCATAGTCATAAAAGCAAACACTGAGCATTGCTCACAACACAAACGTACTGCTTTCAGTGCCACAAAGAAATGCAAGTGAGAAACAACACTATGATTCCTCCTGACAGTAAAGACTCATCCATTTGGTATTCCATATTCAATAATTTAGTTTCTTCTTGACCTCAAGATAAATATTGGGTATTGTTTCATCCGGCCCATTTCTGTATAATGAGAGGATTTTCATTCTGAGTACCAGTTTCCCCCAGAAGCTGCTGATGCTCTACACTCCCCAGTAAGAGCTCCCCACACACGACGTCCTCTTGACACACATCACTCCCAACTGGATTGCCAATAGGTTTGCAATCAAAACACCAATCTGCTTTCCGTTGCCTACCTGCAAGTTTTTGCCTTCAAAGGACTAAAGACTCAAAGGCCTCCCTGGTTCTACTAATGCAGACAGACTATTATGGTGACCTGTACAGCAGAGACTTCAACACAAGTTCAGATCAGAGAGAGAGCTGTGCTGAAGGAACCTCTTCTGTGAAGAAAGGCTGAGGAAACTGGGCTTGTTGAGCTTGGAGAAGAGAAGGCTGCAGAGACTTCATTGTGGCCTTCCAATATTTGAAGGGGGCAGATAAACAGGAGGGGAAACGGCTGTTTGTGAGGGTGGGTGGTGACAGGACAAGGGGAATGGTTTTAAAGTGAGACAGGGGAGGTTTAGGTTGGATCTGAGGAGGAAGTTTTTCCCCCAGAGGGTGGTGAGGCACTGGCACAGGTTGCCCAAGGAGGCTGTGGGTGCCCCATCCCTGCAGGCATTCAAGGCCAGGCTGGATGTGGCTCTGGGCAGCCTGGGCTGCTGGTTGGCGACCTGCACACAGCAGGGGGTTGGAACCAGATGATCACTGTGGTCCTTGGCAACCCAGGCCAATCTATGATTCTATAAACAGACTGATAAAGGGAGGAACACACCTGAAGAAGAAAAACTAAAGTGGAAGGAAAAATGAACAAGGGGGTAAGCAACAACAGAAAACACAAGAAAAGAGATGCAAATAAGGGCTGTGAGCAGGAACGAAACAAAGCAAAACTGAGCATAATGTATCTTCTGATGGACAAAATCAGGAGCAGGGGTGGGGAGAAATGAGAAAACCTTGCAGGGCCACATGAACATCACACGTGACACCTCAGCAACACGCGGCTGCTTCAGGTGTTATGACCATTAGAACAGATCCAAGCAAGTTTTTTTCATCAGAGTAAAGCCAGAATTATTTACAAGAGGCATCTGCTGCCATCCCCAGATTCTTGGCTTACTGCACGTAGTTTAATTCCGCATACCATCCCTGCCCAAATCCATCAGTGAAGGGACACAAAACAAGGGAGAGCTGCTGCCTGTGTCAAAATAAATGCTCACTCTTGATTTAATCTTCATTTACTTTAGGAAAAAAAATAAATCACAATGTGTACTCATAAAAAACACTTCAGTGGCAACTTGTTACAAGTAGTCTAAATATCAAATTACACTGAAAAATGCTGATAGAAAGCAGTTTGTGCCTCTTGCTGTGCTGCAAACAAGCCATACAAGTTTTATTCCAACATTCTGTAGCTAAAATTAACCAGCTGAGAAGCACAAAAGCTGTGATGCAGTTTCCTGAAAGCACAACCAGTGTTGCAGTATTCATCCCTGTACTTTGTAACAGATATAATTAACCAGTGAAACTCATTTACACTCCGCAGCCTTTCCTCACACATACACACACATCACCTTTTGCTGCTGCTTTTCATCTCATCTACCAGCTGCACTCCTGCTTTTAATTGCTACAGGTATCCACACAACCCCTGGGTAAGTGAATCTCTGCTGGGGAAGCTCTGAGCTGGCAGCTGTGAGCGGGAACATTCTTGGACTCCAAGCAATCAACACTTTAAAATGACTTTAACATGACACAGTTTTGAGTTCTGCAGGTGAGGAGATGTCTCCTGTTGTGTGAGAGGCACATTCTCTTGTTCTCTTCCTTTTCTGTAGATACCCGTTCAGTTTTCTTAGAGCAGACAGAGCAGGGGGCAATGCTTTACCTGCTGGCTAGCAAATAACACACAGCACTGTTCTGTTGTCCAGGTCTTTCCCCCTACATTTAACAAACAAGCAGATAGGCTACTTGTAAGTCAAGTCAGATAAGGAAAATGCTGATTTGGAGATTGGTGGCAGTTGAAAAGTTAAAATGAGTACTCTCCTGCTGATACCACTGAGATACATCTCTCAGACAGTGCTTCACGTAGTCTGGAAGCACTGCTTCATCATTCACACTTGATGCAGCTTCTGAAGGTCATCTTACAACCAAAAGGGCTGTGCTTAAGCTTTTTAACATAACTCTAAAACCTAAGGCATGACTGCACAGTAAGCTGATAAACAGACATTAGCACGCAGTGGTATAAGCACACTACCCTCAAGTCCTGCACTAATATTTCATACATTGGCACGTTTTCCTGCAAAAATATGTCACCAATCAGTGCAATAAAAACAGCAGGGCTCTGAACCCAAGGTACAGCCATGAGATTCTTAACGCTTTAAAGAGAAAACAGATACCAGCAGCAACAACCAGAGCCCTGCACCTACTCCAGGTAACCTAATCTGTGCACCACCAGGAATGTGAACACCTCTCTGGCAGCACTATCAGATATCAAACCCAAAAAGGTACGAGAGAAAACAAGCTAAGTCTCTTCCACTTATGATGTACAAGGTGAAGGAAGGGGCAAGGTATTGGGAAATGGAAGCAGAAGCGTGTGTGCAAAGGCAGAGCAGTGGGAAACAGCACAGAGAAGTTCCTCACAGAAGTCAAACCTAAAATCCTTTCCAAAGATTAAAAGCAAATGAGATAAAGCATGAATTCTCTTCATACACCAAATCTCATCAAACTACCTCTCCTAAGCCAGGAACTCACCCACCCTACAGCATTTTTAATTGTCTGATTCCACAGTAAATCTGAAATTAAACCAAGGGAACACATTAAAATCCCTTTCATATTAATATTTCTCTGTTCAAAAATGTATTCTGAGCATCTCAAATGGCAGATGGACCAACAAAAGATTTACAGATATACCATATCAGCCACTGGAGTTAGCGCTGAAACCCTTTTTAATTTCGGATGAAGTGAAAATGGAAGTCGAAGGGCTTACGGCTGTATTTGAATACAGCTGCAACTTGGAGAGAAACTCTTATTTCAAAGCCTTTCAAAGAGACACCGAAGTAGAGAATGAAAGTGAAAGCGCATCAAAGCTATCAGTTCTCCCCGTGAAAGCAAGCAGCGAGTAAACATCCCACAACTAACACGGCCTGCCTCCAAAAACGGGCAGGTCAGCCGTAGGTAAAAAAGAAGAAAGTGAAGGCAGAAGCGGAGGGGGGGGGGGGGGGGGGTCAAGCTTGGGATTACAACGCACTGGCAGCCCCTCCGCTTTCCGTAGGGATAACGCGAGCTGGGAGACGCCGGGCTCCCGTTTCGCAGTGCGGTGACGCCGTTACCTGGCTCGCGGTTGATCTCGATGTCGAAGAAGCACTGCGGTCGGTCCTGAACGCCCATGGCAGCGCGGCCCCGCGGCGCCCGGCTCAGCACCTGCCCGCAGACACGGAGCAGCGCTCAGCCCCTCGGCGCACCGGAAGGGGGCACTGCTTTTAGAACCTATTTGTTTTTTTATACACATATGGGTTTTTCCCTTTTCTTTCCACTCAAAAGTAGGACAACCACCCCCCCCCCCCCCCCGCCCCACCCCATTCCTTCCCCCCCCACCCCTCCGCCACCCTCCTCCCTCTCTCTCCCCCTCCTCTTTCTCACCCCTCCCATCCCCACCCCGCTTTGCTCTCACAACGGACGCAACGAGGCCGAACCGCTCGGAAGGGATAAAAGAGTCCAAGACCCCCACACTGAGAAGAACATGGCGTGGGGGAGGGGAACAGAGCCCTCCCAGCTTCCCGCCCACCCCTCACCCAGCCCCGAGGCTGCCGCACGGCCTTACCTGGCAGCTCGCGCGCTTTGTCCCCGCTCCACGCCGCGCCCCCCGCCCTCTCGCTCTCCCACCCCCCGTGAGGAGGCGCCGCCGACCCCGAACGCCATTACCCGGCCGCTGAGTGGCCCGCCCCGCCCCGCCCCTCCAGGCTCCGCCCCCCTGCGCGTGCGCGCCCCGCCCCCCCGCTCCGCCTGCCCGCTCTCCCCCTAGACCCGCTCTTTCCCGCCTTTCCAACGGTCGCGCCGCTCTGTCTGTGGACGCTGCCTCGTGGCGGCGGTCCTCCGCCGCTCCTCTGTGAGGGGAATCAACGGCTGCTCTCCCTCGTGTGCCCCGTACAGAAATGTCTCCTCTTCTTTAAGAAAATACATATTCTGTGAGTGAGCACAAAACCACGATCGGAGGGCTGGAGTAGCTCTCCTATGAGGAAAGGTTGAGAAAGGTGAGAGTTAACGGGAAAGGTTGACGGCACGGGATTTTTAGCTTGGAGTAGAGAAGGCTGTGAGGAGACCTCATTGTGGCCTTCCAGTGCTTGAAGGGAGCGGATAAACAAGAGGGGGAACGGCTGTTTGTGAGGGTGGATGGTGACAGGACAGAGGGGAATTATTTTAAACTGAGACAGGGGAGGTTTAGGTTAGATATTAGGAGGAAGTTTTTCCCCCAGAGGGTGGTGAGGCACTGGCACAGGTTGCCCAAGGAGGCTGTGGATGCCCCATCCCTGCAGGCATTCAAGGCCAGGCTGGATGTGGCTCTGGGCAGCCTGGGCTGCTGGTTGGTGACCTGCACACAGCAGGGGGTTGGAACTGGATGAGCTTTGTGGTTCTTTTTAATCCAGCCCATTCTATGATTCTGTGAAAACCCAGAAAACTTTGCGTTGGGAAGCATCTTGTCAAACGCTTTCATCACCAAATAAAGACTGCCTTTGGAGGCTGCGCTACTGCTTTGAGTTTCCTTTTTGGGTCTAAATAGTGTAAGAAAAGCTGAGGTGTGAATATTGGTTTTAAAGTTTTAAATCGGAGTTTTCATTGCTCTCCCGCTATCTCGGGATTGTGGTGAATTTTAAGGAATTGTAATGTTGTGCCATGGCACAAATACTGATTCTTACCGGGGCTGGAATTCCCCTGACGAATAAAGAGATATTTTAATAACATTGGGTATTTCAAACCTGAATATTTTTACCTGCAGAGAGCAAATCTGCTTGAGAAAGTGCCATTGTCCAAATGGTATATGATGGCAGTAACAAACATGTATATACATATATCTATTAGAATCATAGAATCATAGAATGGCCTGGGTTGCAAAGGAGCACAGCACTCATCCAGCTCCAACCCCCTGCTGTGTGCAGGTCACCAACCAGCAGCCCAGGCTGCCCAGAGCCACATCCAGCCTGGCCTTGAATGCCTGCAGGGATGGGGCATCCACAGCCTCCTTGGGCAACCTGTGCCAGTGCCTCACCACCCTCTGGGGGAAAATCATAGCAAGTTGTAGTTTATTTCTCTGAATTTGGGGTATCAGGCTGTCTCAGAGTGAACACAGTACATGCTTATTAAAAACTGAATTGTTAAATTGTTCAGGTGGGAGGTGCCTGCTCTCTTATTAAGTCCATGAATCCTCCTGCTCAATTTGAGCCTGCATCAGTCAGGCCAAGCGGCTTCACACCGAGCACAGCCAGCAGTTTACCTCTGCTTCTCATGTAGCCCTTTGGATCCATCACATCTGTGGCATTTGCTCACATCCTTATGGAAATGGCTTTTCTGCAAGACAGAGGAAGGCAGCGCCATCCCAGCACGCACCTCACACACCCTGTGTTCCAGCTTGCATGTACTCCATCAAGGCCACTGCTTGGTGCTAAACATGCCTCATATTACTTCTGTAGCTTTCCCAGCAGTGAGGACACTTATTATAAGCCTTCACCACCCGAGATGTAATGCATTCCTCGGTGCTTCTCAGAAGTACAATCCAGAAATCATTGCAGTAATTTTATTTAGCAGCAGCGTCTGCGGTTACATCCTTCTCTGTGCAAAAATTCAGACGGCTTCAATAAGAAATCTGAGAATAAGCAAAGGCAATAGTGAAATCGAGGGGTATTTTAGAGGATAAAAATGTAACAAAGTGGAATTGTCTTAGATGTAATTGCTCTATAGCTTTTACTGCTTCTGTCCCTGTAGCATTTGAATATCTCATGAAGTGTTAGCCGTCAGATGCTGTCATTTATTGTCTCTCATGCATAGTTGTGCGAGTGCTCCCTAAGGAAACTTGTCTTTGGAGCTATGTAGGTCCTTGGGGGATACTTGCATTGTAAACTATCCCAAAAAATGTAGCATAGCCCTGAATTATTTGTCTGTGAAATGCCTTTGTAATGTAGAAGGGTATTATTTACCTCCCCTGAAAACTGGACACCGAGAAGCAAAGCTACTGAGAAATTATAGCAGGTCCATAGGAATTCCTTTCCAAACATTTGAAAGCAAGTCTCCTCGGCTTCCTTGATATTGCTGAACAATTAAATTAAGTTCATATTTTTATGGTTTGGGGTTTTTTTTCCTCCTGAGCTTAAATAAAGTGTTAATTAGTTTCCCTTTACCCACAGTCACTTGTTCATCTGTTTTTGGAATCTGAGCTGCTTACTAAAGGCAGATGGACAAAGAAATAATCAAAAGACTCATAAAGGACATGGAAATTTCAAGCCCTGGTTATTTTAATAAGGAAGCAAATTAGAAGGAAGTTTCTGGTCCTCTTGGGAGAAGCTCTTAAGATCATCTCTAGGACTAAAGCTGGTAAATATGCAGCCTGGTGAAAGAAAGACATACAAAAAAAGAACTAAGTTCTTAAAGCACATTTGAGGCCAATCTTTTGAAATGTGAGACATTGAGTTACAAATGAAGATCTTTCTGGGACTGTTTTGGAAACATCCTCTGCCAACTGAAACCCATGGCAAAGTCCCCATTGATTTCAGTGACTGTGGATGTAGGCTGTTTGAGGGGGATTACAGCCTGTGCTGCAAGGCAGTGTAAGTAGCTATGGGTTAAGAATTGCTTCTGCATGACACTGGTTCTTGATCAGCCATGATTTTGTGAAACATCTGCTCTTATAGCCTTAAATTTTCCTGGTTATGTTCCAATCCTATAGAAAAAAGTGCATGCACTCATATAGGCAGACCCAACTTTATTCTACCCCAAATCAACTTCAGGGGCTCCCAGTTATGTTGTGCCCAAGAATTCACATTGACAAATCTTGGCTGGAAGCTGCACTCCTGTCTGGGACAGAGCATGCTTGTCCACAGGAGCTTGAAAAGTAGGAGGGTGCAAGAGCCATTGCTGAGCTGTTCTGCAAGCTCCATGCAAATCAGTAAAACTGTTTAAATTTGGACACAGTCTTCATCATCATCATAGAATCCTAGAATGGCCTGGGTTGCCAAGGACCACAATGATCATCTGGTTCCAACCCCCTGCTGTGTGCAGGTCGCCAACCAGCAGCCCAGGCTGCCCAGAGCCACATCCAGCCTGGCCTTGAATGCCTGCAGGGATGGGGCATCCACAACATTTTCCAGAATGTCTTTGACTGTCCTGATATTAGTTCAAATTGGCCAAGGAAGCTCTACCTAACCAGCTAATGTGTAGAGGAAATTTTCAACATGGTTTTTCATTATGTGGGGCATTTCTGTTGAGGCGGTGGTGCTCAAAATACTTCTGTGAGATAAATTCATGACCACCTATTCTCCGTCTCACTCCATAGCTGTTCTGCACAGATTCTCATCTGGTGTGAATGGATGTGAAGTGTTGAGAGAACTGACTTAGAGCCGTTCACAGGGGTCACAAATTGTGAACAGCAAGAGATGCTGGATAAAGGAGCCAGAAATTTCTACGGCTAAATTTAAAAGCTTGAGTTGCTGTAGAAGAACAGATGAGCACTGTAAGTGTTTCCTTCAGTCATTCAGTCATTTCTTTTGGTATTTTTCTCTGAAGTATAAGTACTGCATACTGAAACAACTGAAAACTTGCTTTAATTATGAAATGCCTCGCTGCTGAGCAAACAAGAAGTTGAAAGTGAGAAGCCAACAGGCAGTTATCCATTATGCAAACTTAAACATTGAAAAAGTGCTTAATTAAAAAACACACATGCCAGCATTTGAGTGAGGAGTGTGGAGTGCTGAAGGGAAGTCAATGGCTTGGGGATAAGTGATAAACTATAAAATCTGTCAGCTTTAGGCTGCTGATCAAAATCCACACCACGTCTGTGATACCTGACATTTGTCCGCACACCGCATGCCAAGATGTCAGTGGTCTGTGTATGGCTGGCAAGAAGCTCCTGTCCTCCTCACAGAAAACATTATAATGCTGGGCACTTATGGGGACCCGGAGGAGAGGCAGTTAGTGCTCCTGTTCAGCCAGGACAGAGTAAACTGGGAACTGGAGAGGAGAGGGGAGGGGAGGGGAACAGATGGAAATGCATCAGATGTTGGGGTCTCAGAGGGTAGACTACTGATAATGTCTGCCTTTGGTGATGGCTGTGGCATTTGGCACCACTTGTTAACAGCTACTCAGCAAGCCCACAAAGGCTACTTGCAATCTTGTACCCTTTTTGGTTACTCCAGTGCAGGATTGGCCCTAGAAGGTTGCTGTAGAGACTGCTGTACCTATAGAAACGGAGAGCAGATCTTTCAAAATCACTCTTCCACAGATCATGGGCATTAGGTAAAAATAAAGGGCACATTTATTGCTATCAGCCCAGTAGCACTGTCCTTAATAGCTTCACAGTGATGGGGGCATGGAAAGAAAACAAAACCAAATTCCAGCCGCCCATATAGCTCCGAGTCAGCTCCAATAGAGGTCTTCAGTCCCTGACCAACTCCTTGGACACTTACGCAGCTGTCCCATAGCTGAAATCTGTGTCTCAAGCCAAACCTTTGTCCTAGGACTTGCTTTTGGGAAAAGGAGCATTGATTTGAGGACTCACATATCCTCAGACAGCCTACGGGGATGTTTGTAACCTCAAGCGTCCAAATGCTCCCTGGGGTTCTGTTTATTTATGCTTCCCTTTCCCTAGGGATTTCCTGTGAGCTATAAATCACTCAATACCTGAACTGTTTACATACTTCCTAAAGGATTATTGAGCTCATTCCCCATCCTGCCCTGAAGCTTTCGGAACGTTTCCATCCCTGGCATGAGTAGGTGGAGCCATCTGCTATCCAGGCAGTAAGCAGAATTTGTTAATGACTGTCACAGTGTGATAGAAATATAAGCAAATCATTAATCTGTTATGTGCTAAGTTCTGTAACGAGGCAGGGTATGTCCCCGTGTGTACAGCTTCTCTAGAATATCAGAATCATCAAGGTTGGGAAGACCAGTCTAGTCTAACCATCAACCCAGGTCTGTGACCGCTCCAGACCTCTACAGGTCAGGGTGACTCAGGGTGACCTCTACACTTTTCTTGACAACCTTCCAGGATGTTGAATCCATCACCTCCCTGGGCAGCCTGTTCCAATATTTCACCTCTCCTTCTGAGAAGAAATTTTTCCAAATATCCAACCTGAACCTTCCCTGGAGCAATTTAAGGCCACTCCCTCTCATCCTATCACTACTTGTCTGCAAAAAGAGGCCAACCTCCTTTCAGGCAGTTGTAGAAAGCAATGAGGTCTCCCCTGGGCCTCCTCTTCTCCAGGCTGAGCAATCGTAGCTCCCTCAGCTGCTTCTCATTAGACTTGAATTCCAGATCCTTCACCAGCTTTGTTGCCCTTGTCTGGACATGCTCCAGTGCTCCACTGTCTTATTTACTAATAAATATATTAAAATATAAAAATTACAAAATCTACTATAGTAATAAACTTCCTAACCAGCATTACCACCTAAATTCAAGTGTTTGTATTTATTCTCTCATCCCTGACGCCTGTATTTCATGTAAACTGCGATGTAGGACGTAGATGGGTATGTTCTCTGCAGGTCATTACAACACCTTGCTGAGACAAATAAAGGCAGCCAAATGCTGATGGGCAAGTCAGGTTTGGGAGGCTTGAAGGTTATGGAGAAAGGGGTCTTCTCTGGCTGCCTGTTCTCTCCATGAAAGAATAAATAGCTTCAGCCTCTCTGGCTGACACAGCATAAATCTCAGCAGTGCCAGCATCTTATCCAGAGAACGTTCATGAGCAGATGCTGACAAAGAGGCTAAATATGAGGGGATCCAGAAGCTGAAGCACTGCATCAACATCATAGGATTACAGAATATCCCGATTTCGAAGGGGCTCACAGGGAGCACTGAGTCCAAGCCCTGGATCCATAGAGGACCACCCAAAATCAAACCCTGTGTCTGAGAGTGTTACCCAAATGCTTCATGCCATATTTAACAGGGTCTCCTATAGAATCCTCCCTGCTGTTCCATACCAGTTCCTACCTGTACAATCTGCCTAGCTGCTCATTTGCTCTCTGTCGTCAGTATATGAGTTCTCTTGTAGTAATTCTACAAAAATATCTCTATTTCACTCTTCTTTCAGTGCTTTGCACAGGCTGGTGACACTGTTCTCTTAATTCATAACACCAGATGTCTGACACGTGGGATGGTGAATTGTGCAGGTCGGAGATTGCATTCGGCCTGATCCAAACCTCAGTGCACTTTTTTTTCTATTTATTTCAGTGGGTTACAGCTCAGGGCTATTGAAAAAAAATGAAGTCTTACTAGTCATCAAATCCATTCTTTATTTGAAAGATGAATCCTGTTTCATATCAGACTTGATTTACTCATTCAATAACATTTCAATTAGGTCAAAAGAAAAAAAAAGGGAGCATTTCACACAGCACACAGTTAACCTGGAGCAGAGGTTAGCCTCCCAGTGTCCGCTTTTGCATTGGGGTATTGCACAGAACCCAGTGAGAGGGCCACGCTGCACGGCAGCCACGCCAGTGAGTTTTTACCCTCACGGTAAAATGAGGCTGTTTGTGTTACCGTGTTCTCGCTGTCTCCCGTCTGTTTCTCTGAGCCCGTTATCTTTTGTAATTTTGAGCTTTGGGAATAGATGACAACAGAAGTCTTTTGGCAGGTATGCTGACAACCTGTATCAGTCTTAAGTCAGTAAAAGAAGTGAGGCAATTTAGACTAAAAGCCTATCCTTATTCAGAAGTGAGACTGAAGGGGAAATCAGAAATAAAAACCAGAACTGAGCAAACAAGAAAAAGGAAGGATGACACACACTGCAGAAGGCCAGTTGACCCTGCGAGGAGCTTGGCATGAAATGTGCCATCTCCAGTATCACTCTGATTCAAACTAATAACAGCTTTTTGAGGAGAAAATGGGAGAGCAATTCCTTTCCTCTAGTTGTTTTTCTTTTCTTGTTTCTTTCTCTAACATTTTCTTTGCCTTTTTACCTTTGTGTTAGAGATGTATAAACTCCATCTCACTGTTCTCAGTGGGCACCATCTGCAAACACTGCTAAGCAGCACAATAGAGAAAATGCTTGAAATGGAGTTAGCTCTGGTACTTCAGTGCTCATTAGTTATAGCTCAGGCAGCTTGGATGTTTGTGCACCCTGATTGCCAGCACTGAGAACTGTAGGAGAGTTTAATAATTCACCTGTGATGCCAGGTAAGCGTATGCAGCCAGCACTGAACTACCAGGTTCGGGGCTGTGCCTGCGTTAAGGACGGTGGAGCAGAGGCATCAAAGCAGCTCCACAGACCAGTCTGCCAAGAGCAATGATTCATCTGCTGTGCTGAGCCAGACGTGCCTTCATGTATTGCTGCTGGGACGCCTTGTCGCTGCCCTCCTGGCGCTGCTGCTCCCAGTGTGTGACTCGTGGCACAGAAGTGCTTCAGCTGGTTCCGGGCAGGGATCAGCAGCCGTGATGCTCTTAGACCCAGCTTGGCCCCAGCTCGAGCTCCATTTGTATGCGTTGCTGATCCTGGTCCAGTAAATCATATTGAAGCTGAGCTGACTCTGCACAAAGACGTCTCAGGTACATCTAAATCCTGAGAGCTGGCAGCGTTTTACAAATAAAGAATTCAAGTCACAACACAAAGGTAACTGGGGAAATGTAATGGCCCCCACAATCTAAGAGGTCAAACAGATTGATCGAGCACTTTGTTCTGGTGTTAAATTCGTGGATGTGCAGCTGAGGCTCCTAAGCACAATATCATTAATATCAAGAACAGTGCCAGTAAGGAGAGGTTAGCAGAGCCGTGGCTGGAGCAAGGCATGTAATTCCCAGCAGCTCTGAGCAGGGAAAAGGGAACAACTACCTGCTCCTGGCAGTGGGGAGGAAGGGAGAATCCTGAGAATAAAAGAGGACACAAATTCTGGCATGTGAGCAAGGGCAGAGCTGCTGGGATGAGGGGGGATGGATTCATGCAGGGATCCCCTGCAAGGAGTGGGAGGTTTCTATAGGAGGAAGTGCTAAAGAATGAAGGATTGCCAGGAGTCCTCAATTGGCATAGTGAGCTTACAGTACAGCTTTAATAAAATATGCAGTCCCTCCTGGCAACAGTGTTAGTAATAGCCATCAAGATTAGTGCTAACGTTGATATAAATAAAGCTATGTGCAATTATGATCAGCGTAGGTCAGGAAGATATTCTTTTCCTGGATTGAACAATTAAGTGCATTGTCTGCATAGGGTTTATCTTCTGAAGGATTCAGCACTGACCACTGCCAGAGACAGGATCCTGCATTGATCTGTTTGGGAGCGACAATTTCTCCTTTCTGCAACAGCTGCAGAATGTGCTGGGAGTTCCGAACGTTTGGCCTCACTTAATTTGATACTAAAAGATCATGGTTGACAGGGCGATATAAAACTGCCAGTGTGATCTACTGAGATTCTTGTTTATGCCTCTGCATAGGAAGAGTTTGTCTTATGAGAAGACAGGAACTTAAAGTAAAACCTGAATGTAAACATATAAATAAAATGGGTTGGTATTACCTTTAAGCTTTAAATTCTAGCTCTTAGAATATAAATAAAATGGTCTGGTATTTATTCAAGCTCCTACTTGAGATGCAGGCTAGATTTCCATAGGTTTGCTCTAGCGTAGCAGCCTGCTTGCAATTGCAGACATACTGTCAGTGGTGCTGGCACACTCATTTAATGGATTACAGTTGGTGCTATTAGCAAACAGTAATTGCTTGCAATTTAAAATATATTGCAATTGCACTTTTAACACTGACATTTCATGATATCAAGATGGTAATTGTAGCATCTTTCATTTTGATCAGTTTATAATGTGGACACGAGGGCAGTTTTCCAAGGAAGACCAAGAGAAATAAAAATGCTTCAGGTCTTTCCACAAAGCCTTGTGTGCTGCTCCCCTTGTAAGGCACATCCAAACTTCCCGCAGTGCAAAAGCAACGAGGCTGCATCTGAAACCACGCAGAGATTTCCAAAATGGAGCCTTCAAGCTTCTGTACATAAAACATGTTATAACTGGAGGGCATTCACTGAGAGGAGAGAGAGGAAAAAACTATTAACCTTGACACCGTTTCACACGGTGGGAATAGGGGGGATGCTGCCAACTCCACCTCCCTGCACAGCTCCAGCTGCAGCACAAGCACAGGCAGAAATCTCCAGCACTAACCTTTGTCACTCACCTTAAGGTTTATGTGAATCCCTACTGCTGGCCTGATTCATCTGAAGTATCTACCAGGGGAGAGGGAAGCACCCCTGTAGGAGCATCAGGGAAGTGCCTGAGCTTAAGCAGGAGGAACCTGAACTGCAGAGCTGAGGTTTTCTGTACCTACAGCGTGGTGAAGGTCCCCCGATGGATTTGTGTGATCTGTCAGTCACACAGAGATAAACGTGGCTGTTCTGATGGAGGATGATGGATCAAATGGGAAATGTGTCGTGTCGTTCTGCTACACCCGATTAGTTTTAGTCCTGGTGCTCAAATGTGTCCAGCATTTATCTGGAGCTCCCGCCTGGCTTTGTGAGACTAATAATGAAAAACTAAGCGTGTTATAGTCACAGTAATAAAGGAAGCATTAATGGTAAATTAAGGAACTGAATTTGAGAAAATCCAGCCATGCCACGATTGCTGTCAGCAGCTAAGCCAGTCAGCGTAGATTCAATGGCTTTAAGGCTACAAAGCTTCATTTCCTCATCACCTCCCTATTACCCTTAGCATCTTGTATTTCCTAAAAATGTGTTATGCTTTCCTGTGCCAGCAGTTGCACTGAATTCTTTACAACACACCCTATGTGTTGTATGTATGTCCTAGGAACAGCAACATAGAACTGGGGTAGGGAAAAAAAGGCTTCATGACCACAGAATCACAGAATGGCCAGGGTTGGAAGGAACCTCAAGAATCCTGAATCTCCAACCCCCCTGCCACATGCAGGGCCACCAACCTCCCCATTTCATACTAGACCAGAAACAGTCTATCATGAAATTATCTAATTAATGTTCTATTTATAGTAGCCATGACGAATTTATACATCTAGCTGTTATAAGCTCTAGAAACCTGTATGCCTTGGCTTCTGGTCGTGGCTACATTAGAAAATGTTTCTTCTACATTCTGTAAAATTGAGCTTCAGTGTCGCTGCCAGATCTGCAGAGCTGCCCAAACCAGAGCTGCCAACACAGCAGGAACAGACTTTGGATGTAATTTCTGACCCAGGAATTGGAAACGCACAGATCTGGTTAAATATACGAGCCAAGGAAAATCATTGGTGAACTTCATTAGAGAGGATTTAGTTGCAGCTCTGCTGCACGGTCACATTTCCTGCGTGTGCCCTGCTGGCACTGACACGCATGCTGCAGATGAGTCGAATTCTGCTGACAGGCTAAATAGGAGCAAACTGTGTCCCTTCATTCTCGGGTAAAAATAATTCATTTCTTCAGGCAAAACATGTGTTGCTGCCTCTCTCTTGGACCATCGCTCTCATCCTTTGCTTCTTATTCTCCCCCCTGCCAGAGCAGTGCATCAGTCATCCTTCACTGAAGATGCTCTCTGCTGCAGACACGGCTCCAGCAGTGGATGAACTCAGTGCCAGGAGGTGCCTCCTGATGTCTGGCTGCACTGAACTGCTGCTGACCCATCGCTACACTCTGCCCCTATACACTGCTTTTCTGTTGTCCTCATTACAGGGAAATGAAGGGGAAAACATAAAAATAACTGCTGGGGAACAGAAAGCTCGTAGGAAGAGCAGTGAAAAATCACACACAGCAGAGGAAATCTCCAGAGAGAACGCAAAGATTTAGGGCAGCCAGACAGTAATTGCAGTGTTTGCAAAAGTCAGTGAGCCCGCGCCCTGTTCTTCACAGCAAGCACTGTGTTCAGGCAGCACAGCCTGCTTTCTGTTCCTGAGGCTCAGGATTATTTTTGCTTTGTTTTTTTTTTCTCTCTCTCCCCGTTTGATCAGACTTTCCAGACAATTTTCCCGACAATTTCACCTCTCATTTGCAGTTTCACAGACTGTTAAGGGCTCTGTTGATACCAGAGGTGCTAAAACGGAGTGGAGCTGGATTAGCCACAACGAGAGCATTGCACTGTTGTGGTATTGTAGCGTCTCGGGTGGATAAGTGTGCTGCAGAAGGCTGGTTTCTAGGACAAACAATATCTGTGAGCACAGACATCAGTTGCTGGGGGCAATGCAATGGGAGGAAGATTGAGAACACAAAATTGAAACCACTTTTGAGTCACTCATCCAACTGTTGTGCAGCTTCCAGCCCTTCTCCAACAGCACTGAATTGCATGGAAAACACAGCGGCTCCTGGGCTATGGGATTTGGTAAATGTGGGTACGCAGCCATTTTCTGCATCCTTCCATGCTCAGTACTCACAAAGTATCCTCCTGGTTGGCCAGCATTTTTCTGCTGCAGCACACACACGATGTGTGGGCATTGCTCAGGCAGCAGCCCCCTTGTTCAGCCTGCACAGAGCTCCTAAGTGATGGGGAAGCAAGATTTGGAAGTTTCACTCTGTTCATACTCAGACTTCAGGTTGCACAAGCCATTTTTGGCAGAGATACAGTAAATCATCAATGCAAAGCATCAGGCTACGTGTATGAAAACAAGAAACCAGCACGATTGCTGTATGCAAGTGATTTTTGTTCCAAGAAGATACATCTCTGCATGGTTTAACCCACCTTGTTCAGTGCGTAGTTCTCATTCCTTCGATGTCTTACTGTGTAAACCTGCTGCAGGGCTGCTCCTTTTCCCTTCAGCGCAGGCGTTACGCGGCTCGCAGGTGACTCAGCTCCTCCCGCTGCCCTGCTCCCAGTGCACAGCTGCGATACCATCATCTCCAGATGCTCATCCCTGAGTCCTGCTCCAAATAATCCCAGAACTGAATTAAAATCAATGAGACTTTTAAAGCAAAGGAGGCTGGTGTTCTCTTAGACTTACAAGGATGCCTATTTTTGCTCTGCTCTCCTGCTCTTTCCCTATCTTATAACGGGGAAATTTTTACAAATTTCTTTGTAAAAGAAAGCTGTGATATCTCCAGTATTTCATTTGTGCAGAATATTGAATCTTAAAAACATTACAACCTTGCTAAAATTGACAATCGTAGTGCCCAAAAGAAGCTATGTGAGCTCTTTTCTTCTCTCTACTTACCAGGCATAGGCTGTCCAATTTTCGAACTGCCTCTCATGTCATAGAATCATAGAATCCTAAAATCATAGAATCATAGAATGACTTGGATTGGAAGGGACCTCAAGGATCATGAAGCTCCAACTCCCTGCTGCAGGCAAGGCTGCCAGCCTCCATATTTAATGCTGGACCAGGCTGCCCAGGGCCCCATCCAACCTGGCCCTGAACACCTCCCAGGGCAGGGCATGTAACCAGAGAGGAGAAATCAAATGACTGTCAAAAAGGATCTCCCTGATGAGGAAAACATTGGGATTTAGGTTTTATGGACTGAAATGGATATGACTGGATGCCACATGGGCTGGAGTGGGGGCTTGGCTGGAAGGAGATGCAGCTGGAGGGAAGGCAGTCTCTTCACCCCATAAATACTGCCATTAACACTGAGCTGTGCTGGGACACATTGGTCTAGCAGGGCAGGATATGGCACTAAAGGTGGGTCGGTGGTACAGCCTTTCAGTGCAATACACCCAGAGTAACCCGAGGTTAATGTGGTCTGTACTCGAGGCAACATCACTCTGCTCCCAGGCTTAATGAAAGCTGTGTTGTTCGTCCAATGCAGCCTCTAATTGCTGGCTGAAATTCTCCCTGTAATTACAAATGGCCACATTTGATACTTGTTCTTAAGTTGTGGTGCTCCATTCCTGTGTGTTCAGCATGCCTGTGCTACCACTGGGATGCGTTCACGTGGGGAAGATGTTTCTCTAAAGGGCTGATCCTGGAGATCCTGGGGGGAAATAGTTCCTCAAACTGCATTTTGCCTACTGCTAGTGAGGAGAAAATAAGCTCCAGTTTGAATCTTCTTGAAGGCTGGGAGAAAGAAAAGTACCCTGGAAGCAGGTGTTGAAGGGTTAACAAATAAACAGAGGCTATGAAATTGAAATTTTCTTTCTGGCTCAAAGATGGAAGGCAAATGTGCTCATCAAGCACAGAGTCTCTTTATCTGGTATCTCACAGTGCCACAGGGGACAGCGAGACGCCTGCAAACCAAGGTCACTGCCTCCCTCTTAACAAAGCACTGCTACGTGTTGGCACAAAAGGAAAAGCTCGTCCTCCTGCACAGCCAGACTGAGTGACATGAGGCAGGCAAGGAAGCATGGAAAAAGGAAGCATGGAAAAAGGCAGAAGTGCTGGCACCCAAATTCTCAGACATTCAGAGCCAAAAGGATGAGGAAATTATTCAGTCTGACCTCATTTGTGATTGGGTTTTTCCCCAGTGTCACTTAAAGGGAAACAAAGAAATGCAGCAGTCTATAGATAACAGCTAAAATAAATCTCCTCTTTTTTAAGTGGAGAATCAGAGAAGAAAATCAAGCAGGTTTTAGGGCCAGATCCTGCAAATGATCACACGTGTACTTAGCCCAGCATATAGAAGGGTATGTACAAACCAGTAAATTACACAGAGCCAGACCCCAGTGTGGACACTGTGGTCTGTGGGTGTCTGTCCTGTTCAGTTAGCAATGCTTTTGGTCGGCTTTGGCTTTTGCTGATCACATTGGAGAAGGTCAGGGGCCAGCAGCTCCTCCTGGCCAGGGGGAGGAAGGAAGCCACCTCGTCCTGGGGGGAAGGACTGGGAGCAGAGTTCAGCGATATAAATAGGAGCAGTGACGTGCTGTATGCCTCAGGTCAGAGGAGAAGCCTGACCTTTATTTACAGGTATAGCTGTAGCCAGTTAGCTTCCCTGTAGGCCAAAAAATTGCCCTGGTTTTTAAAGTGGCTCCTGTTAAAAGCTTTTTAGATGCCACAGCATCACTTGAGAAGGAGGGGGAATGGATCTTTGCAGGAAGAGCTGTCATAACGTTTGTACTAGGCTGATTGTCTTGCTGGCTCCCAAGAAATAGCAAATCTCCCCAACATTAAGCAGATGTCACCTTCTGGAAAGTCTGAAGCTACTGTGACTTACAATGAAGAGGGAACAGAAAACGCAAGGCTCTGTGTTGAGGGATACGAAGCTGTACTGGCTCCCTCACAGCTGCACTAAGTATCAGCCAGCTTGAGAGGGTCCTGGCCAAAGTATCCAGTCCTAAATGTTAACAGGCATGACAGGAGGATGTGAAGGACCAGAGGGGGGCTTTCAGCAGCATGTTGCGTGCACCACTAAGCTCTGCAACCTCGCCCTTTCCTCTTCAAAAGGGATTTTAGCCATCTGTGCAACGCAATTGTGCAGCTGTAGCCTTGGATCAACCATCCTGTAATTTTGTTGCCTCTGAGTTTGCCCTCCCATGACTGTTACTGCTTTTGGTGGGAGGAGCACGAGGTAAGTGCAGTGACTGCCAGTGACCTCGAAGGGGACAGAAACACTCCTCCATACTGCCCATAATCCGTTTGGAAATACAGTCTGTTGGGAGCATCTCACAGTGGTGCACCCTAAATTGGTTGCCTTTGGCCCCTTCAAGGTGAATCTGGCATGCTGGGGATGGGATGCACACTCAGCTAAGACCTGTGTGTTTCACAATCCATGCCTCTCCAACCCCAAACCTATTTAAGGTGTGGGAATGAACTGCAATGGGAAGGGAGGTGGCTGCCACTGCCACAGATCTGAGTGCACCAACAGGCTCTGCCACCTCCCTGCCTCTCCTAGGGCTTTAGGTACCTGTGCCCAGGATCAGCTCTGACATGTGACAAGTCCTGCCCATTGCCTTCACCCGTGAACCATCCAATGCTTGGCATGAGAGCTGTTTCATCACCAGCTCTTGCCCTTGGTCCTTGGCAGTTCTGTGTTGCAGATAGGGCTGCGTTCTGCTCTGCCTCACTGCTGCTTCCTACAGAAGCAACAGGGCAGATGGAGGGCAGGGAGATACAGTACAAGTTAAGGTGTATTCCCAGACTGCTCATTTAAGTTAGAATTAAAGTGATGTGATTCTTTGCCAGTACAGATAAATGCATAATTGATTATTAATTCACTTTAAAGAGATGCTGTGTCTCTGCTTCATGCGGACTGCGAATGAAGTACAGAATGAAAGTGTGTTGATGGGGCAGCATTTAGCAGAAAGCACAGCTGGCACATTGCTTATGCTGTTCAGGTTCTTAAAAGTCAGAGGACGTAGGGCTCCCTGCTGATAAAAATATTCCAAGTTGCAGCTTGACTCAAGGGTGAATGCAATGTGAAACCTCCTCAAAGCCTTCAGGATACAGGCTCAAAGTATTCTCACTGTCCTCCTGCACCTCTCCTTTGGTTGCACCAGTGTGCCCTTGGGGCTCCGCTCTGATCAGGGAACAGACAGAGCTTTTAAAGAGCAGATTTGGGTGCACTATCTCTTTTTTCTTGCTGTGTTCTCTGATCCTCCTCACAGCTGTCCCCACCAAACCCATCCTGTGCCAGGAATGAACGTTAGGGTGCTGGTATACCTCCAGCCACCTGTGTCACTTCTATGTCATGTAGAAGCTGGGCAGAAAGTTAAAAGCAGCACTGAGCTGCCTTGAGAAGTAAGCTGCTGCCTCTGTCATTGAAGGATGAGCTGGACATTGAAGGGAGAGTAAGAGGAAGCAGGCTTGTCTCCCACTGCTGATGGGGTCTAGGCATTCCCATGGATGGACGGAGCTGACTGATGACAGGTTTCTGACTAACAAAATCAGTTCAGAGCTACACAAAAAGAAATACAGAAATGCATTTTTGTGGTAAGACTCCAAGTTCTGTCACACCCAATCACTATTTTCCATGAGCCATTCAATCTTAAACCACCAGTATAAAATGCACTGACTGCATGATTACTTAATTAATGTCTTTCAAAGCTGACTCTATGTGCTGTGAACACTTTGCTGCTAGCAATGTAGAAATGAGCTGAGGCTGGAGCTGCAGGATGAACTTATCCAGTGGTAATTATTCTTCCAGGAATAAAAATGATTTGTTATACTGGGAAGGAGCTGTTGTAGGCTATGTAGAAATAATGGAAATCATCTGTATGCAAGTCATGAGAACATCAGAGACATGCATGAGAAACTCAGGGTAATCCCATCATGTTTAAAAAAACATATGCGAGGAAGTCAGCATGTGTTTACTTGTTTCAGAGTAAATACAGAGAAAGAAATGGTGGCTCTTCACACTGAGGGTATCTGAGCCACAGAACTCTGTGACAGTCTGTGGATACAGAAAATCCTGCTGAATAACAAGGGAAATTAGGCAGGACCTGGGGAGGAGCGACCTGCTGAGGATCACCAAGTAGACAGATCACATGGAATCAGAGAATCTACAATCATAGAATCAACCACAGAATGGCCTGGATTGCAAAGGAGCACAGTGCTCATCCAGCTCCAACCCCTGCTGTGTGCAGGTCGCCAACCAGCAGCCCAGGCTGCCCAGAGCCACATCCAGCCTGGCCTTGAATGCCTGCAGGGATGGGGCATCCACAGCCTCCTTGGGCAACCTGTGCCAGTGCCTCACCACCCTCTGGCTGAAAAACTTCCTCCTCAGATCCAACCCAAACCTCCCCTGTCTCAGTATAAAACCATTCTCCCTTGTCCCATCACCACCCACCCTCACAAACAGCCGTTCCCCCTCCTGTTTATCCGCTGCCTTCAAGCACTGGAAGGCCACCATGAGGTCTCACCCCAGCCTTCTCTTCTCTGAGCTCAACAAGCCCAGTTCCCTCAACCTTTCCTCACAGCAGAGCTGCTCCAGCCCTCTGCTCATCTCAGTGCCTCCTCTGGACCCACTCCAAGATCTCCACATCCTTCCTTTTCTGGGGGCCCCAGGCCTGGACGCAGAGCTGCAGATGGGGCCTCACCAGAGCTGAGCAGAGGGGGACGATCACCTCCCTGTCCCTGCTGGCCGCCCCTTTTTCATGCAGCCCAGAACACAGCTGGCCTTCCATGCTGCAAAGTGCATCTGGTTCAGGAAATTCCTTGGGATGAAATCAGTGGGCAACTGGAAGGTGGGGGAAGCATCGCTTTGTCATCTGCTTATGGGCACTGCTGGAAAAGGGTCCTGAAATAATGGGTGTTTGGTCTGAATTAGCACCGCTGTCATTTGTCATTATGACCTAATTATTTATTGGCATTAAACTGTTAGTATGACAGGATTCAATAATAACTCAGTGATTCCTCATATTATGTTTAAAACAAACCCCATTTCCTGAGAATGTTTATACAAACCATCATTTCGTTTGTTAAATACATGTGATGAGATGCATTCAGTTCAGTGAGCATAGCAAAACAAATAAATCACTCTCATTTATCAAATACTTACAGAATTGAGGATTTGCATTGCAAATTATATTGTGGTCTTCCACAATCCAGTGGAGCTAAGGTGGCTTCACCTCTTGTTACAGTAATGGATAACAATGTTAGAAGTTACAAGTCTCCTTTCATAATCGCTAGAAAATGAAAATGTGAGACTTTGCTTCTTATCATAAAATCATAGAATGGCCTGGGTTGAAAAGGACCTCGAAGATCATTTTGTTTCAAACCCCCTGCCATGGACAGGGTCGCCAGCCACCAGACCAGGCTGCCCAGACCCACATCCAGCCTTACGTTCCTCCAGTGTGGATATTTTGGGAACTAATGAAATGAACAAGTGATGTTCCAATTTGGGAAGAAGGCTGATGGTGTCCTGGGCTGTATTAGGCTGAGGAGGTGATCCTACCCCTCTGCTCATCACTGCTGAGATCACATCTGGAGCACAGAGTCCCATTTTGGGCTTCCAGTACAAGAGAGACCTGGAAGGAAGGGGAGGCAAAGAGAGCTGCTGCTGCTCAGAGGGATCCCATCCATGTCTGCAAACCTCTGATGGGAGGTACAGAGAGGATGGAGCCAGGACGAGAGGCAGTGGGCACAAATTGGAGTGCAGGAAGCCCCATCTGACCAGCAGGAAGCACTTCCATGTTGGGCAGGTGCCAGAGTGCTGGCACTGGGATGAGAGAGGCTGTGATCCACCCTAGGGATATACAGAAGCCACCAGGACGTGGTGCTGAGCACTGGGTGGCCCTCCTGGAGCAAAGTGGGACCTGATGGCCTCCAGCAGCCTGTGATCCTGTGAGCGTTACAACCCAGTGCAGGGACTGGCCTTCCAGTGTTTACACTAGTCTGGATGTAGTGCTCAGCCAGTGTGTTACACTAACACGGCCGTGACGCAAAATGTTTAATGATATTTCTCTTGACAGCCTGTCACCCTGCTGATAGCGTGGGAGAGAAATATGGCAGCTACAGAGGAAACACTGGCTGGAGACCAGGTCTTGTGCTCCCTTGGTTTGTTAGATGTTATCAGAGGAGCACCGTGAGCCAAGATCTCGGGTAAAGCGACAAATCTCATAAATCACATTTTCAGTGAAGCCATAATGACTGGGTATGTATAAAATTGAGCGTGTTTAGGTTTTAATCCTACAAATCTTTCCCATTCCGCAAATAGTTCAGACTCACTATTTCGGTAGCTAAATATACAACAGCTTTTAGCTCCACTGTACACATGCACAAGATATATCCACGTAGCACAAATGAGCGGCTGTGAGGAGCACCAAAACTGCTATAGCCTTCTCTTTCAGATTAGGGTATCCCCTTCCTTGTAAGGAACTTCCTTGTAAGAACTGTGTGCTATCTGCTGGGTAACTCACTTGTTTATCTTGGGACCAGCTGTCTAAAACAAGGTTTGTGTCCAGTGCTCTTGCTCTGTTAGGAAGTATGGGTGAAGACGTTTGAACTCTGACAAGCTATCATGTCTATTTTGTTTTTAACATCACTGCCAGATGCCAACTTGTTTTATGCAGAAATACGTCAAGGGCTTTGCATGTCAGATCTCTCAGTCAAAGTTTTAGTATTTGTCATGCACTTTGAAAACTGCTCTGATCTTTCCTCCCCAGTCGTAGCTAGGATCATTAAACCCTATGAAAATCTGGTAGACAAGCAATCTAATAAAGCAGTTCTTTGTTTTGTGGCTGACGTGATAATTCAAACAGAAGGTAAGGCAAAGAAAACCACTCTTCTCTGAATGCAGTGGAGAAACAAGTGGAGGAGTATCCTGTCTCCTTTAACCACTATGTCACAGCAATAAGAAGCAAATTTGCATTTAGTGCATGAGATGAAAGTGTAAAAAACTCCTTCACTGAATTACCAGCAAGTTATTTCCACAGCAAGGCCCTTCTCCTGAGGGCTGGCACTTCCACAGGTTCCTGGGGACTGCAGGCCTACCACCTGATTTTGCATGATCACCCTTCCTGCCTGACCCTGAAGGTATCGTGGTGCAATACATGCTAACCCCAGCCCAGATCCCCTACTGGAAGAAAACCTTCAAATGCATTCCATGTGGCAGCTTTGTCACCTTGTCACCTGTCAATGTGACAATGTGCAGTTTTCCATCAGCTCAAATTCAGTGTCAGGAAAGTGTCCTGGCTACACAGGAGCTGCTCTGGGTTCAGGCTATGCACTTTTGTGAGGATTTTTCTTCTTTCTTTCTTCCTTTCAAAAAAACAAAAAAAGTGGAAAAATGGAATAGTCTGAGTAGGAGTCAGTATTTTTCTGTCTGGTTTGTCTTTGCTAACCATTTCTATCACTATCTCTCAGCAGATACATAAAAAGCTCTTCTGCAGCTGAAGTTTTCGTGGTGTCTAATGTCAAATGATTCTTCAAACACCAAAGTACTCACTGATGGATGGTTTTCTTTTTTGTTTTCCTAAATACTCAGTCTACACTTTTGTCTCTGACAGAGAATGTAGTGCTTCAAAATAGAAGCAAAGATTGGCTTCCATTGCCGGGCAAAGCTTCTCAGATACAGATCATCTCAGCTTATCTGGTTCAAGCCCGTCTGCACATAACACTGTTTTCTTTGGAAGTTCAACATCTTTGTTCTGTGTTTCATTGTTCTCATTTCTTATAGTTGGAGCTGTGGCAAAAGAAAAATCAGCTTTTTGTTTCTTTTCTCTTCAGCACCAGAGGGTAAATTACTGCTGATGCAGTTGGAAACATTTTTTCTTCACAATTGTTTGGAGTCAGCCTTCAGACTTCTTGACTCAAATCCACTGAAAAGAGCAATGATGTTGGATAGTGGAAGCAGACTTGTCAAGTAACAGGGAAGGTATGGAGTGTATGGTGTCCTGAGCAGCTTTACTGACTGAGCAATGGCAGACAACAGTATTTTTGCTGGTTGGCCACCTCATTTTTCCTGAGAGTAGAAATGGGAAAGAACGGTTGCAGCTCTGCCTACCAGAAATTGCAGAGGGTTGCCAGAAGGGACCCATGTTTACCAATCTTCACAGCCACTTCTGTGCTGCAGCTTTGTGTGGTCAGGAAGGTGGAGCCCCACAGAGAGCTGGCTGTCATTCATCGGGATGCTGCGAAGCAATGGTAACATAAGGAGTTCACTCCTTAACGTACAATTATTATTCACAGATCAACCCTCCAGTCTTCACAAAGGACAGGAAGCCAGCATTTTGTACTGCATTATGAGAAATGGGTAGCAGGAAGCTTTTCGTCTCTAAGTCAAGATGAGTGTGATCAATCATAATCTCTGCTGAGCAGTGCTAACCATCTGACACAGCTTCTGTCTGCTTATCCCTCCTGGGCCAGTAACAATTCAGTCACAGCTTGAGTAACAGCCGTGCACAGACCTCTGGCCACAGAACGTGTTGAATACTGAATAGCTGGAAGGGTAAGAGAGAGAAGCGAAGGCTGTAGTCTCTACTGCTTTCAAAGGATGCCTGTCTTGGGATAGCAAATCCCACTCAGCCCGACTTCAGCCAGCTCCTCTAAAGGACTTGAGAAGCACACAGATTGCAACACCCTAAGATCCTAAACTGGCTTCCCCCTGCATTATAATAAAGTGCAGCTGCTGCTGATGGTAACAGCAATGATACGTGCAGTTCTGCCCATCATAGAGAGAAGAACGACGGCTTCAGACTCAGCACCGCTCCCTTAACATGCCTGGGAGCGCAGATGCAGCACTGGAGCTGCCTGTTACATTGT
This sequence comes from Tympanuchus pallidicinctus, assembly GCF_026119805.1. Classification (NCBI taxonomy): domain Eukaryota; kingdom Metazoa; phylum Chordata; class Aves; order Galliformes; family Phasianidae; genus Tympanuchus; species Tympanuchus pallidicinctus. Next base: position 60,865,848 of record NW_026294747.1, on the reverse strand, counting down.
GGGCATGCATGGGTGGAGGTCATCAGCTTCCTAAGATAGAATCATGAAATCAGAGTATCACAGATTGGCTTAACAGAGGCCTAGAAACTTGGGAAAACAAATATCAAGCGATACAACTGTTTGTTTTGGTGGTGCTGTTTAACAGGGAGGTGTGTCACTCCTCTTAGTGTGAATAAAATGGAGGTCAAAACTGCACTACAGGAAGGAGGCAAGTAGTTCCCTGCATGGATGAAAGTAATTCATGGAATCAAAGAATGGCTTAGGTTGGAGGAGAACTTAAAGATGGGGAGGAGTGGCTGAAAGCTGCCCAAGGGAAAGGGACCTTGGTGTGCTGATGGGCATTTGGCTGAATTTAAGCCAGCAGTGTGCTCAGGTGGCCAAGAAAGCCAATGGCATCCTGACTTGGATCAGGAATGGAGTGGTGAGCAGGACCAGGGAAGTCATCCTGCACTGTACTCGGCACTGGTGAGGCCTCACCTCAAGTCCTGTGTTCATTTTTGGCACCTCAGTACAGAAAGGACATGGAGGTGCTGAAGGCTGAGGGGAGACCTTACCGCTGTCTTCCAATACCTGAAAGGTGATTGCAGCAGAGCGGGGCTGGTCTCTTCTCACTGGTGACAGGTGACAGGAGGAGAGGAAATGGCCTCAAGTTGCACCAGGGGAGGTTTAGGTTGGATATAAGGAAAAACTTCTATACAGAAAAGGTTGTTAAGCACTGGAATAGGCTCCCAGGGAGGTGGTTGAGTCACCATCCCTGGATGTGTTGAAAAACCATTTGGATGTGGTGCTCAGGGACATGGTTTAGCAGAGGGCTGTTAGAGTTAGGCAGTATGGTCTGGTTGTTGTTGGACATGATGGTCTTTAAGGCCTTTTCCAACCTGATCAATCCTTTGACTCTATGATTCCAAACCCCTGCCATACTGCCATACTCTGTCTCGAACCATGCTAGGACACAGCGAGAGCTTTTTGTACCTTATTTCCCCCTTTGCCTGACCCCCTCCCCTGTTTGCCCGTTGGCTGGGTACTCCAGCTTCACAATCAAAGTTTCTATTTGTTAATTGCTGTCTCTTCAGGCGCTTCCTTGGGCATGCCATGACATCAATATCCCGTGCAGGATATTCTTGCAATGTATATGATAAAATACACACATATATACTGAGCATGAATTCCTGGAGAAGGTTCATTTAGAGGATAAGTAATGCAAACTATCAGAGACCCCCCCCAAGTAAAGTAGAAAGACTCCCAAAAAGAACTGTGACAGCGGAGACCATGAAATAACAAAATATTATCCAACTCTAATGCAGAAACAACATTTGATGCCACTGTCAAATAGCAACAACACCACCGGGACAACATCCCGCTCCATCCCCCAACAGCTCCATCCCCAGACATTTCTGTCCCCCAACAGCTCCATTCCCTCAATAGCCCCATTCCACAACAGCCCCATCTCCAGCTCCATTCCCCCAACAGCTCCAGCTTCATCTCCAATCCCCTACAGCTCCATCCCAACATCTCCATTCCCAGCTCCAATCCCCCAACAGCCCCATCTCCAGCTTCATTCCCCCAACAGCTCCATCCCCCAACAGCTCCAGCTCCAGTTCCACCTTCAATCCCCTACAGCTCCATCCCTACAGCTCCATTCCCAGCTCCAATCCCCCAACAGCTCCAGCTCCATCCCCCAACAGCTCCATCCCATCTCCAGCTCCGTTCCCATTCCTCCCCCTCCCCATCCCGGCATGCTCTGCGCGCGGCCGCTCTACCCGCTCTGCCGCCGCCTCTATGGGCGGGGCGGGCCGCTCCGTGGCGGCGCAGCAGGCCTGGGGCGGGGGAAGGTGAGCTGCGGCCCGCGGGGAGCTTCACTGCTTCGTCGTCCTCCGTCCCGTATTGGGGACTGGAGAAGTGTCTGAAGGGGGAGGGAGTGGCGTGAGGGGATATTGCGTCCCGAGGGGGGGGTGGAGAGACCCTGTGGTGGAGGGGTGGGGTGTGTGAATGGGGTGGGAGGGCTGGAAGGAAAGTTTGAGGGTGCGAGGAGGGACGGTGTGGGGATCCGCGAGGGGAGGAGGTGAGGAAGGTGGGGTGGGAGGCGCTGGGACACGGGAGTGTGTGTGTGTGTTTGAACCTGGTAGACGCGGCAGCAGTTGGAGGAGGTGATCCTGCCTCTGCTGCGGTGCTGTGCCCAGTCCTGGGCCTCCAGTATCACAAAGAGCTGGGAGATGCCAGCAAGTGCTGCTGTGATGCTGCAGGCGGTGGGGCTGCTGTGCCAGGAGGAGAGGCTGAGAGCTGTGGCTGCTTAACACAGAGATTCAGATCCTGCTCATGTCCATGAATCCCTGATAGGAGGTGCAGAGAGTGTGGAGCCTGGCTGCTGTCAGTGGTGTCCTGTACCAGGACAGAAGGCATAAACTGAGGCACAGGAGGCTCCATCTGACCATCAGGAAGCACTTGTGTGCTGGAGCGTTGCTACAGGGACCCTGAGATTGTGGGTGTCTTCAGGGATCTTCAGAAGCTGCCTGGATGTGGTGCTGGGTGTCTCTGCTGGAGCAAGGGTTTGAGCAGATGGACACAGAGGTCCTTTCCGGCCTCAACCCGTCCTTTTGTGACTGTGTGTTTGCTTGCACTTTAGGTGGTTTATATTTCTGAGAGATTAATTAAGGGAAAGAGCTTCAGACTCTTTGAGAGATGTTAAGGTGTGGTTTAGGCAACATGGGGCAGGAGATTTCAAAAGGAGCTGAATGTTGGGGTTTGAGTTCCACGTAATGTGCATTATGTGTGATAGTTGATAGGAGTATGTCTGGACATAATTTGTGATGGAAGATTTTATATCGGCTTCCCCCTGATTATGAGTACAAAGCCTATAGGCTTCATTGAGGCCTATAGGCTCTGGATATTTGCAAACCTTGTTTTAAAGGTTGGCATCCATTGCTTTCAGGTGGGGTTTTTTATTCAGTGCTAAATCTGGAGAGATGTAAGCTAAATCTGACTGCTTCAGGGGTCTCCTGGTCTATGGTAGTGTTTACCACAGCTGCAGTAGGAAGATCAGAAATTGACAGAATGGTTGCACATCTCAACTGGCCTTTCTTTAGAGGAAGGGGAAATGTGATTCTGAACAGGGAGAGAAAATGAGTGCTAAAGAGAGGTACTGGTGGCAAGATGTGACCTGTTCATGCTGTGCCATTCTTAAAAGGAAACTTGTGCTCATGAGGGTTAGTTAAAATAACTTCTTAAAGAATATTATTTTAAAAATAATCCCCCCCTCCATCAGCTACTTACTGGCGTGTGTTTGCTTTCAGAGCCTTTCACGTGGATTCCAAGTATGGAAATTAAGGCAGGAGTTTCTTCAGAAATGTGATGCTAGTGAATTGAATCTAATCTTCTACGGAGGAGCTTGCATAACAGTAAGAGATCTGATTTGAGCTGCCTTAATAATCCCTAGGTAGTCACTGGGGAGAGTGAGCTGCTGCTTAGGGAGAGAGGGATGGAGGAGCTGCCTTCTGGAGAAGTTCAGTTAGGTGCCTGCTGTGGGAACGGCCTGAGGAGTCCTGTTTGCTGGAGGGCTGCTAAATAATACTGCTTGGGGGAGTACTGAACAGTTTTCTGCTGAAGTGTAGGATGTGCAGGTGCTTCACATCAAGAAAATAACAAGCAGTGCTTACTGAAGTTACAAATTACAGCTTGTTCTTTACTAGCTTTGTGCCAGTAAAATTGCTGGGCTCCACTGGTTGTTAGTGATTCATATTCCGGAAGATTTGATACGTGCTTAATCAAAAGGCACAAAGACGTTGTCAGAGTTCAGGAGCTGAGTTCAAAGGCCTGCCACGTCAAGTCCAGTGCAGATACTTTGGGCAGCTAATCGTATGCAAACAGAGAGGGGCCAGAGGAGGAAGTTAAGTCAGGCTGGAATGACAGGAGCACAGATTGACTCGGTTCTGGGTACACCTTGATCAGGATGGTACGTTATGAAGGGGTTTTCTTCACGGGGAGAGTGGTGAGGCACTGGAATGGGCTGCCCAGAGATGTGATAGAATCCCCATCCCTGGAGGGATTGAGGGGAGGTGTGGACGTGGCAGTGAGTGATGGACGTGGTGCAGTGACAGGACTTGGTGGGTTGGATTGGTGGTTGGACCTGGTGATTCTGAAAGCCTCTTCAAACGTAGGTGATCAGAGCCTGGAGCAGCTCTCCTCTGAGGAAAGGTTGAGGGAACTGGGCTTGTTTAGCTTGGAGAAGAGAAGGCTGGGGGGAGACCTCATAGTGGCCTTCCAATACTTGAAGGGAGTGTATAAACAGGAGGGGGAATGACTGTTGGTGAGGGTGGATGGTGATAGGACAAGGGGAATGGTTTTAAAGTGAGACAGGGAGGTTTAGGTTGGATATGAGGAGGAAGTTTTTCATCCAGAGGGTGGTGAGGCACTGGCACAGGTTGCCCAAGGAGGCTGTGGATGCCCCATCCCTGCAGGCATTCAAGGCCAGGCTGGATGTGGCTCTGGGCAGCCTGGGCTGCTGGTTGGTGACCTGCACACAGCAGGGGTTGGAACTGGATGAGCACTGTGGTTGTTCTGGCTCTGCTCTTTCAGCTGTGCCTCCGTTGCAAGTAAACCCCTGAATCACTGAAAATCCTGTGTGTTCTGTTTATTTGTAAGCCTCCCAGAAATCTCTAGAAGTGATACCTGAGAGTGGCACACAACTTTGGTGTGGAGCAGGGTGTTAGCTGAGCAAACATGCCTTCAGGCTGTGGAATGGCTGCCCAGGGAGGTGGTGGAGTCGCCGTCCCTGGCAGTGTTCAAAGGTGTGTGGACGACGTGCTGCGTGATGTGGTTTAGTGCTAGTAGTGGCAGTGGTGATGAGATGGTTGGACTGGATGATCTTACAGGTCGTTTCCAACCTTGTGACTCTATGATTCTATGAATGGGAGGTGTGGAATCAGAGGAGGCATCTCCAGCCATTTTGCTCTCAGATGTTTTAAGGTTTGAGCCTCCATATCTGTGCTGGGGTTGGTAGACATAGAATCACTGCATGTACTTCATTTCCTTAGGCAGCAAAGCTAAAACATTTGCAGGCAAGTAGATTAAAAATAATAATAATAATCCAACCTGCTGGAAGAATACAGTGATGATAGAAAGTTACAGCAGCTGCTCTGTCCTCTGGGGAAGCCTTGGCTCCTTTCTCTGCAGCAGTCTGGCATTTAGTTTGGAGGAGTGCCTGATGGTGAACTGATAGATCTCACAGCAGATCATGGAATCCCTGATTGCCAGCGTCCTGAGCACCTTGCACCCTGCTGCGTGAGGCCTTGTGCACCCTGGGGAGCTGTGCAGTTAACTGCAGGTGATGTTATCTGTAGTGGTGGACATCTAGGTATATTTTTAAGCTTAAACTCTGGCTGCTGATGGTACGGTGAGTTGGAAGATACCTGTTTAATAAATGTGTTGTCTTTCTGTTTTGTTGGTCATCTCCTGGCTGTATCTGAAAGATAAATGAGAACGTTCAGTGCAGTCCCCATGTGGTGTTTGCCAGATGGGACATTGCTGAGCTGTACATTGCCAACCATTAATCAATGGCTTCAAGCTCAGGAGGGGCAGATTTAGATTGGATGTAACGAAGAAGTCTTTTACAGTGAGAGTGCTGAGGCACAGGTTGCCCAGAGATGGGTTGATCCCTCATTCCCTGGAGACTTTCAAGGCAAGGTTGGACCAGGCCTTGGGCAACCTGATCTATTTGTGGTGTCCCTGTGCATTGCAGGGGGGTTGGAAGGGACCTTTAAAGGCCATTCAGTCCAACTCTAAGGATTCTGTGATTGTATAAATTGTAAAGCAGCTCTGGTCTGTGTGACAGTACTTAAAAGTGACTGTTAACATTAATACTTCCAAGTTGGCAATTTCCTTTTGTGTTCTGTGCTAAAGCTGAAGCAGTTTTCTGCAGTGCTCCATCCATGCTGTTGCCACACGCTGGATGTGGGGATGTGAGGTCTCGAGTCGACGTGCAATCATTCTGATTACTGTTGAAATTCATTCCGCTGCACACTGAAGTGAAGTTGGCAAGCTTAGTTTGATTTTACAACTAAGCTGAGTGGTGGAAAAGAGAGCTCAGCTCTTAAGAGACGATAGGAGCACTGCAGGCAAGGGGTTATGAATGGCTGTAGGGAACATGCTTTGCTCTCTTACCTCCTGAGACAGCAAAACCACTGGAGAGGTACCTTGTAAAGACACTTGGAGCATTGGAAAGGATTTTTTGATACAGGCTGCTTAAAGCTGTCATTTCCCCTAACAAAAATTTGACTTCACAGTGATATTTCTGTTTTGTTTTGTTTTTCCATCTAATGCTTTATTTATTTAGCTTGCCTGAAGCAGAGTGAAGGTCTTTTTTTATTTCTCATGTTGTTTGTGGTAATCTCTTGATGTCTGCAGATTTAGAGGTGCTTTGCAGCAAGCTGGGGTAACTCGAAATCAGTGGTTGTGGTATCGAAAGTACTTTGCTTGTCGTTTCATGGTAGGGGAAGGGGGTGTCTCTGAATGCTCTAGGATGTGTTGGTGAAGAAAATGAGCTTTGTTTTCCTTAAGGCAAACTGCTTTCGAGGATGTGTTCACCCACTGCACAGCAGGTTTTGCATATATGAGGGCTGATTAGTGGGTTATCTTAAATTCTGCCTGCAATTCTCTTTCAGAGGCGATGGGAGCTGCCCTGTTGGTCTTCCAGCATCTTGTGCTGAGTGCTCATGGCGTGTGCAAAGGACAGATCTCCTGTGTGATCTGAATGTACCAGGTAATTTCCAGTAATAGCTTACGGTGGGAGATCGTGACCTGAAAAAGAACAAGAAGCCAAGAGAGGGCAACGTTTGTTCCATATTTAGCTGTAATTGCTTCTCTGAAAAGAGGCTGTAGCCATTTTTACAAATGTGTTGCACTGGAAAGTCAGGCCTTGCTGCAGCACTAACACAACTGCAGGCCTAATGAAGCTGCAGTGTCCTTAGGAGTGAGCTGGTTTGTGTGACTACAAAGAAGAACTTAGCATTTCTGATGCTTTAGGTGAAGTAGGAGGGAGAACAGTGAACATTTTCACTATTTAATCCCCACCTCTCCTGTTTGAGAGAGGCAACAGATGGCCGCAGCTCTGACCTTTGGGAATACTTTGATTGCCTTTCAGCAGCAGAGCTGTTGAAAGAGGATTTGCTGGGAGCAGTGGTAAATAGCTCTGTGAGATGTGTCCGTCTTGTGTAGCAGTTTGTAAAGATCTGAGGAGGCATCCACTGCTCTATCTTTAACCTAAATCATGATTTGTTTTCAGGTTGTCCTCATGAGTGCTCCAGTGGAGAATGTCCATGATCTTCTTTGCCTGTGTGGTGCGGGTGAGAGACGGTCTTCCCCTCTCAGCCTCCACAGACTTTCATTTCAACCAGGACTTTTTGGAATGCAGAAAGAAATTGAAGGCATTATCCTCAGTTCTGGCACGTTATCCAAGTCGAGGCACAGCAAAAGGACATGAGCTGAGCATACAGTGAGTCCCTACCTCAGCTGCCTTGTTTTCTGACTTCAGTTTAAGATAGTTGTGCTGGAGATTAGCTGAACTTTAAGGATGAGGTGTGTTCTCTGAAACCCTATGGTGTGTGTCTGGGTTGTAACCTGCTGACTGTATTTGGAAACTGGATTTCACAGTGCCAGAGCCGTGCAGCTCCTACTCAGTTTTGTAAGCATATGTTAAGAGTTGCTTAGTTTGGTTGTCATTTTTTGTAGCAAACCCATTCTGCTTGATGGGTGATACTTGTCACTATTGGCAACTGCAGTGGATTGGACTTCTGAGTCTTGGTGCCTAGGAATTAACTAGCTTTGTCTGAAACTGAGCCCAAACCCCATTCTTTGCAGACAGTCAGATCTTCCTGATGCCTTCTCAGTAGATGATCTGCTATGATGTGATCTGCTTGACCTGGAAATCCATGGGTTCCTCCAGTTCTTATCCTGACTTGCACAGATCTGCCTACAATGGCTTGGAGCTGTATGGAGAAATGAGAAATCTCAGCCTGCTTCTGTCAGAGAAGGATCTGCTAGTCTTTATTTCAAGAAATCAAGGTTCTATTCCGAGAAATTTTGTTTCCTATTCAGTTTAGTTTTAAAAATGAGTTTTAGTTTGTGATTGCAGGAAAACTTAGAGTGATTCTCAGCTAGAACTGTGTCTCTTTCAGAGGGAGTTACTAGGGAAACCAGATACATGAGCTTGAGCTGAGTGAATTAGGAAATCAGAGATTCTTTTTAATTTCTTTTCCTTCAGGTTGTGTTGATGCTCTTCAGTAGTAATGTGTTCTGCTGATAAACAAGAGTGTGATGAAACAGGAGGGGAAATGACTGTGTATATGGGTGGATGGTGATAGGACAAGGGGGAATGGTTATAAACTGAGACAGGGGAGGTTTATGTTGGATGTGAGGAGGAAGTTTTTCCCCCAGAGGGTGGTGAGGCACTGGCACAGGTTGCCCAAGGAGGCTGTGGATGCCCCATCCCTGCAGGCATTCAAGGCCAGGCTGGATGTGGCTCTGGGCAGCCTGGGCTGCTGGTTGGTGACCTGCACACAGCAGGGGTTGGAGCTGGATGAGCACTGGGTCTTTTGCAACCCAGGCCATTCTGTGATTATTTTGGGGATTGTGGAAGTTTAGCTGGCTGCCCTGAGTGCTGACACCTGAACAAGGTACCCTGACTCCCATGTTTTATGAAGTCTGGATGGGAGTAATTAATTACGTGTCCTTAATTACACAGCTGTGCCTTGCTCAGATGAAATGCCAGTTCAGTGTCCTAGTAGGTTTGGGGGCATCTGTAAGTGGAAACTTGGATACATAAACTTCTATTCACAACATCACAGAATGCCTTTGGTTGGAAGGGGCCTCAAGCATCATGAATCTCCAACCCACCCATTGCAGGCTGGGCCACCAACCTCCACATTCAACACTGGACCAGGCTGCCCAGGGCCCCATCCAACCTGGCCCTGAACACCTCCAGGGATGGACGGGGCATCACAGCCTCTCTGGGCAGCTGTTCCAGCACCTCACCACTCTCATAGCACACAACTTCCCCTGACATCCAACCTCAGTCTTCCTCAATTTTAAGCCATTTCCCCTTGTCCTGCAGTTATCTCCCCAAGAGTTGATTTCCTGTTTGTATTCTGGTCAATTCTGGATGAGGATTTTTATTTTTCTTACAGGAGATCATCTTGCTTTGTTATAGATCACTTAGCATTAATAGCATTCTTGGTTTTATGCAAGTGAACCGAATACCTCTTAATATGAAGTCACTGCATTCAGGGGGCAGGAGGAATCCACCTGCTTGCCTCTGGTGAGCAAGCTTCCTTGTTTCTGTTTGTGGAAAGCTACTGCGCTTTCTTTCTAAATTTTCTTCCCCAGGGTGTTTTCTGGACTGTCCCAGCACTGTCCAGACCAATGCATCCCTCACACTCTGCTCCCTCACTCACTGCAGTCTGTACGTTTTGTTTTGATAGAAAGCACAGCTGACTTCTCACGTTCTGAATAACCCTTCTGCCTTTCTATGTTGATAATCCTTTTTTTTTTGTTTTAATATTTCAGTTTCCTGTCTTCTGGGGAGATTGCCTGCATGGCCATCTGTTCCAGCAGTTACTCGACCATCATGGCATTTTGCTTCCTGGAAGAGCTTCATTGGGAATTTGCTGCTTCCTATGACACAACAAGCATCAGTTTAGCTTCCAGACCGTATGCTTTTCTTGAATTTGGTTTGTAGCTTTGTTCTCTACTAAGAATTTATTGTCTGATACTTTAATAATGTTAAATAATGTCTCCTGGCCAAAGCTTGGTCATAAAAATGAGTCTGTCTGTGTGTGTGTGCCTTGGCATGCATGTGTAGGAGGAGGGGGAGACTTTATAAGTGCTCTGAACTATTAGATTATTGTTCTTCCCTGGTAATAGATGAGCAGAATGTGGTGCTGCTTAATAAGTAAGCACAGAAGAACAAGAAATCCACATCTCAAACACTTCATAATGTAGTCACAAGGAATCTGATGGGTGAAGACAGATGGGTACAAGGAAAGAGGAAGACGCAATAGATTGTTAGGGACACATTCACTTCTGGCATGACTTAGATTCATGTAGTGCTTCGTAATGGGCTTGTGCAGCCTGGAGAAGAGAAGCTGTGGGGTGAACTCATGGCAGCCTGCAGTACCTGAAGAGCCTACAAACAGGAGGGGAATCAACTCTTGGAAAAGGGAGATAACAGCAGGACAAGGGGAAATGGTTTGAAGTTGAGGGAGGGCAGATGGAGGTTGGATGTCAGGGGAAGTTGTGTGCTGTGAGAGCAGTGAGGTGCTGGAACAGCTGCCCAGAGAGGCTGTGATGCCCCGTCCATCCCTGGAGGTGTTGGAGGCCAGGTTGGATGGGGCCCTGGGCAGCCTGGGCTGCTGTGCAATGGGGAGGTTGGTGGCCCTGCATTGGTGGGGGGTTGGAGTTTCGTGATCCTTGAGGTCCCTTCCAACCCTGGCCATTCTGTGATTCTATTATAATCATGCCTAGTGTTTCTTTTTTACCCTGATATAAATGGTTTTCTTGCTAAGTAACAGATGTTCTACTGAACCTGACACCTTTGAAAACACATTCCTTTGCAGCAACTATTCTGGGAGAGGATACAGCAGTGCAGTGGGTTCACACAGTTCTACCTGGATTTCCATGTTATCACTGTGCTTAGAAAAATTGAGAAATCCATAATGAGAGCACATTATACAGCCATCGTATGTTTTGTCTGTGTTGCCTCTTTAAGTTGTGAGGTCCAGTTGCTTCATTCAGGCCTTGTAGGAGTACAGAATGAAAAGCAAATCCTCAAGGAACAGAATGTCATGATTTGATGATAACTCTTTGTGAGGGTGGGTGGTGATAGGACAAGGGGGAATGGTTGTAAGCTCAGACAGGGAGGTTTAGGTTGGATATGAGGAGGAAGTTTTTCCCCCAGAGGGTGGTGAGGCACTGGCACAGGTTGCCCAAGGAGGCTGTGGATGCCCCATCCCTGCAGGCATTCAAGGCCAGGCTGGATGTGGCTCTGGGCAGCCTGGGCTGCTGGTTGGCGACCTGCACACAGCAGGGGGTTGGAACTGGATGAGTGCTGTGGTCCTTTTCAACCCAGGCCACGATGAAGAACTGGCTCCAGTTGTGCAGAGCTAAATCCACGCGTGTTTTTATGTTTCAGATGATGCCATTCAGAAAGTAAAACACCGCTTCAATTATATGAGTGGCTCTGCAACGAAGGTCAGCTGGGAGAAGGTGGAGGAGGAGCTGAGGTTGCAGCCCCCTGTTCAGCTGAAGCTGGAGGATGCAGAGCTGATGAATGGGATGGCTAATGGTGGGCACACAGGAGTGCATGTGGAGGTTGGTAAGTTACTGCTGTGCACAGGTGACAGTAGACTTGCTGAACCTCACCCTGCAAGTGGCAGCAAAGCGTGTATGAAAGCATGCAACAGCAGTTGCTCATTTGCACTGGGAAATAGATATAATGTGTATGAAACGTGGGAGAAAAGCCTGCCTTTGTGCCATGGGGAAGAGCTCACGGCCTTTGGGGCAGGCATGTGCTCAGGGTAGTGCTTTTATTTTTTTCCCAGCCTTCAATAAACTTTTCCTTATGGGCGAGTGCTTATAATTGAGTCGGGCATTTTGTGTGTTCAAGCATCCTGCTTTTAAAGCAGTTAATTGCTGAATTGCATTTGGTTAAAGAAGCTCCTCTCTTCCATTGGTCAGTGCAAATTCAGTTAGAAGATAGTAATTACCATCTCATTAGGTGACTTCAGCCCCAAGGAAGCCCAAGCTCTGGGCAGCCTGGTCTGGCGGTTGGTGACCCTGCACATAGCAGGGGGTTAAAACTAGATGAGCACTGTGATCCTTTTCAACCTAGGCCACTCTGTGATTCTATGGAGGAGAAGGTTTAGGAGAATGTGTTTGAGCTGAGGGTGAAATGCTCATTCTCAGACTGTCCATCTTGTTCTCCAGTGCTTTTACTCTTTAAAATTTAGTGCTTCTGACTGAAGTTGTGAAAGGTGAGCTGCACGTCTACATGAAGCAGGGAATCTTCTGTAAAAGATGCTGACATTTTTCCTGCTTTTGAAAGTGCTGCCCTCTGTCTCGTGATTATAAAGTTAGCGTCGTCTTGTTTGTGGTTCAGTTCTGTGATCCAAGTCCTGCTTATTTCCTCTGCAAAATAAAATGATCCTAATCCCATTAGCGTTACGGTTGAATACAGCTAGGGTACCATGAGCTTTTATTTCCTCTTTTTTTGTTGTTATTCTTGGCTTATAAAACGCTAATAACATTAAATTCCAATTGCCCAGTCTTCATGTTTCCGATGGATGAACTGGAATCTGATTTGATGCAGGCATTTGTCATGGATCTGTGACCAGGAGGAATTAAAAACAAATTAAAACATTTGCTTTAGGAGTCAGACTTGTGGGTGTGCCTCCAAACTGTGCTTGGAGGTGAAATACATTCATGATGTGGCAGGGCTTAGAAATTATTTGCACCACTGTGAACAGCGTCAGTGCCAGTAAACACATGCTAGCTGATCTGTGTCCACAGAGCAGAAATTTGTTTTCAGTTCCTCCATATTAATTGTTTTCTTTTGTTTTCCATCTGCCTTGTCTTGCTGGCTTTTTCTCTGTGGCCTAACCCGAATGCTCAAATTGTTCTATCCTTATTTTAAGGCTCGTGTTGGTGATCATCTGTTTCCATCAGCTGCAGTCAGCTTTCCTGGTTTATTTCTTTCTCTCCTCTCAGTGCTGAATCCCACTTAGCAGCTCTAAGTTTAGCTGTGTGCATGGTGTCTGTTTCCTTATTAGTGTTATTTATATTCAGGTTCTGCTAGACAAGGGACTTACTGAACCTACACCAAAGTGTCCTGGTTATAAAGGAGAGCAGTATTAAACATTCTATACTGAAGATGAATCCCAGACTGATGAGAACATAGGCTGTAGCTCCTGCCTTGCTTTCAGCTGTACGATCACATCCTCTGGCTTTTCTTCATCTTAGCGTGAAGGGAGTCTGAAGAGTCAGGGCAGTTTTGTCTTTGTCACTGTATAGACAGAATACAAAGGGGTTTTTTTTTTGTCATTTTCCCTTTGTTTTGTTCATTCCTTTGTTAATTAAACCCAGCCTGCTTCCTTCTGGAAGGACTTAACCTTGTATCGTTGGTCAACAAACATCTGCACGAGCTCAGCTTTTGTTGCAGCAGTCTAACCTGTGTCTCTGTGTAAGTGTAACTCATCCCACTTTGCAGACAGGGGTTGTGGCTATAAAGGCAATGAATGTGAAATGTAAGTTTTTTGGTAAAAACATGATAAAATCAGCATCCTGAATTGTAGGAACCTTGCCCTGGCAGAACCCATTTCACTCATTTTGTGCAGTTTACCTTTGTGGATTAAACCTCAGAAGGGCTTAAAGCCCCACAGCAATTTAAAGATCAGTTTGCACAGACTGGCATCTCTAATCTGTGATGGCACTTCTTTCTATCCTGCTGAGCAAAAATGTAACTTGTGTATCATGTTGCATGTTCTTGTCTGCAGCCTGCAGAAGCAATACGTTGCACTGCTCTTCTCTGAGGTCTGAGAACTCTTGACGTGTATCTGCAAGATCCTGTACAAAGAATGGCACTCGTGCTTGATGGAAGATGCAATCTGCCTCTAAAGCAAATCTTAGCAGCTCAGGGAAGAGATACAGAAGTCTTTTATCTGGAGATTTCCACGAGAAAAATTCATAGCTGCAACATTATCTAATGTATGGAAAGTGAGAGGAAACAGTGCTGCAGTCAGTGTAAGAACAAAACATGCTGGTACAGCTTCTGTTTTGCTTGGACTTCACATTTCACTGCATAGCAAAACAGCAAAATTGCCTTTAAATGATTGGATTTCTTGCATCATTTATTTAGATGAAAACGTGTGTGACTGTAATACACAGTAATACTAAATAATGTGACATATTGCAAGCAAGATTAATACATTTTCTTCTGTAGCAGTTTTGGGGATAAAATTATGGAGGTATGAATGTGTGTCGCACAAATTAATTTCGTAGGCATTTATAAGAGATCGTTTGTATCCTTGTGTTAATTTGGCACTGAGATTTTTACAATCCATCAGTCAAAATCTCCCTTAAAGGAGAAGACAGAAGCAGGGCAGTGCTTCAGCAGTTGAAGTATTTCATCTGCCACTGAAGCAGAGCCAGAATCGATCTCTGCTTTGTGATGTGGTTTATCTACAGTAGTCAGGAGCTGCCTGCATCTGGATAGAAGGCAGAAGATCCTGAGACAGGGGAGGCTTCTTGAAGGCTCCTTTATTCTGTCCTTTATCTCGTGGATGTTGGTGCAGGAGAGCGTCTGGATTTGATACTTGAGGTGCAGATTGCCCTTGTTATGCTTCAAGTGTTCTTGTGGTGATGCAGAGACAGAACATAGCAAGACGTGGGTGTAGGCTAATGTTGGACTGGCAAGGATAGCTAGGTTGGGAAATAGATGAGTTTTTGGTCAAACACAGCCCTTAATTAGAAGTGCCACGTTCCACAATTAAGTGCAAATCAATAGTAATTGCTTTGACCTAAATTAGGTATGAAGCAATTAGGTCATCCTGAATAAATAGTATTGGGTGCATGGGTGTTAGAGAACATAATAGTAGTGGAGGAGGTGAGAAGGGAGAGAGAGCTAGATGGCTGCTTCTGGAATGTAGGCCAGCTGGGAGAGAGGGAAAGAAAGGAATTGCAGTGCAGTGTAAAATAAGCAGCAGAAGCCAAAATCTGCAGCATCCAGTCTGGTTCCTAACCCCTTTTTGGCTGTGTTCTGTCAGCCTGCCCTGTGGACTGGCACTGACAGGAGCAGAGGCAGTATTGTCTGGAGAACTGCCACAGGAACTGTTGTAGCAGCAGAGCATCTGAGTCCTGGGCTTCAGCAGTTGCGTGTTACATTCAGGCAGGTGCTCAATTAGGGCACCAAATTCCATATTGCATCCAGGTCTGGGCTCCCTGTGCAAGAAAGACAGGGAGCTGTTGGAGAGGGTCCAGGGGAGGCCACAAAGATGATCAGAGTGCTGGAACATCTCCCCTGTGAGGAGAGGCTGAGGGAGCTGGGCTTGCTTAGCTTGAAGAGAAGGCTGTGGGGTGACCTCACGGCAGCCTTCAGTGCCTAAAGGGAGCCTACAGACAGGAGGGGAGTCAGCTCTTGGAAAGGGGGGATGGCAGCAGGACAAGGGGAAATGGCTGGAAGTTGAGGGAGGGCAGATGGAGGTTGGATGTCAGGGGAAGTTGTGTGCTGTGAGAGCAGTGAGGGGCTGGAACAGCTGCCCAGAGAGGCTGTGATGCCCCGTCCATCCCTGGAGGTGTTGGAGGCCAGGTTGGATGGGGCCCTGGGCAGCCTGGGCTGCTGTGAAATGTGGAGGTTGGTGGCCCTGCATTGGTGGGGGGTTGGAGCTTCGTGATCCTTGAGGTCCCTTCCAACACAAGGCATTCTATGATTACATATAGAAACTAAACTTCAGGATGCTGGACTGGACCATCGTGCTGTCAGTGGGAAGCAGAATGTGAATGCTGGTTGGGGAGGGGATGAAATGCTCTCCTGCTATTATCAGCAATCTCTCTAACTTATCTACTGACCAGAGAAGAGCAGTCAGTATGTTAATGTGCTGTAATAAACAGTTCAGAAATACCTGTATGTAGCATGAAAGAAATCAGTGCCAAATAGCTCAAGAGCAAATTCTGTTGCTCAATTCGTTCCAGAAGAATTCCAGAGCTGACACTGATTTCTAGGTGTCCAAAGAACTGAGCAGGGCAGTGCGACAGAGAAGTTGTTCCTATTCATTATGGGTCTTCTCTGGAGCAAGCATGGAAGGTTTTGAACATCCATGAAAGCTCATTTGAGCTGCTTTCTGTTAACAGATTCAAAGCAGTGCTGCTGACTTCCACTGTCTCTCTTTTCATTCTCTTTTGATGTGTTCTTTTTTTATTATTTTTTTTAAGCCCCTGCCTACAGAATGGAGCGTGTGACCCCCCTGGGCATTCTGTCACTTGTTCTGAACATCATGTGTGCAGCTCTGAATCTCATCCGAGGAGTTCACCTAGCAGAGCATTCCTTTCAGGTAAAACCGACTTGAAAGCTGTCGATGAGATGAAGAAGGAGAGTTACTGGGGTAACAGGGTTAAGGGTGACTGTTCTGCTTTGTAGCAGAACATACATCTCTCCATAGGAAGTGTTTTGTTTCTCCTCTCCTGCTGGAACTCAAGTATGTTGTTGTCTGTCCAGCATGCTGTGCTTTATTCCTTTCTGCTGAGACTGAAATTTGGAGGAGTATTTTAGTCTTTCAGAACTGGGTTTGTGATGATTGTTTTCCTTCTTCGTTTTCTCCTAGATACTTCTTTGCAATTTTTATTACACAAATGTGAAACTGCAAACAGCTTTAAAAAAGACCAAAAGAAGTATCCTGAAGGTAGAGGTGCAGAGTTTAACTTAGCAGGTGTTACCACATAAGCCTCAGCTTTTAGTGCCTTGTTCAACCCTATTGATCTTGTTGCTGTTTGGTACTGCTACAGTCAATCAAGTTAAACGAGGCTGAGAGGTGCTTCATGAAGGATAATATTCTAAAATATGAAGTAGTGCTTGCTAACAACTGTAGTTGATGTAATTCCTTGTTTGTTGCTTCTTTATCCAAACAGGAGGACTATGAAGGAATTGGAAATGTGGTAGCATTTTTTCTACCTTTTCTAGCCTGTGTTTTTCAGGTATGTTAAACAAGCTGCTTTCTCATTTTTGATATTACAGTTTACAATGCAAAATCGTTTCCAGCTAAGCAGAGGCACAGCTTGGTTTCTAGCATCTCATCTAGTTGATTCCACAAAGGTATTCCAGTGAAGTGGCACAGCTACAATTAAGAGTGCCTTATGTATGAGCCTTGGAAATTGCAGTTGCAAGCTTCTGCAGTGTTTCTGTGCTGTTACTGAGCTGAGTGTGACAGGTGCTCCCCCAAAGGTGGCTTGTTTCCCAAAGGGATCTCATGATGCCTTTCTGACAGTGGCAGACAGGGCTGAAAGACTTTTATAACCTAACCACCTCGAAAGGCCAAGCACACTGAAAATGTCATTTACATTAAAAGTTATTTTTAATTGCTATTTGTTGGATCATAATAGATAGGCAGTTGAGTGTCTTTCAGCCTTCTTACACCTCTGTTTATGACAGAGCTTCAAAATGGAGGTAATATTCTGGATCTGAAAGTCGATGCAGATCAGTCTTTACAAAGGGAGGCTCTGTCCTCCATTTCTCCTGTTAAATCTGAAGCTAAAGAAGCTTAAAAATAAACAAGTTTGCTCTCTCCCTGTCTGCAGAGGTCATCTTCACAAAATACTCGTGCATAAATTGAGCTGAAATGTGAAGTGCTTTCTACTTCATGATCTTTACTTGTGTCCTTGGCACAGTTGGAAGCTGTGACCAGAAGTGTGAAAGCCTGATCTGTTGCTGTCTGAGTTTAAAGTCAATAATTTGTCTGCCAGCAGTGGGTGAGATTTTTAGTTTTCTCCTGTAAGGCTTGTTCATAGAATCATAGAATCATAGAATCACCAAGGTTGGAAAAGACCTAAAAGCTCATCCAGTCCAACCGTTCACCTATTCCCAATAGCTCCCACTAAACCATGTCCCTCAACACAACATCCAGCCTTTCCTTGAACACCCCCAGGCTCGGTGATTCCACCACCTCCCTGGGCATCCATTGCAGTGCCTGACCACCCTTTCTGAACAGTAATGCTTCCTAATGTTGCTCTTCCTAATGTTGTTGCTCTTTGTCCATAATTAGTAAGTGGGTTCTACCTGATTTTTGAATTAAAAAAGGAAAAAAAAGCCCTGAATGCTTTTTGAGCCACATGCTGACAGAAATGATGGTCTTGCTACCACGTCAGCTTAGAGAATGAAGCCCTTCACTTATCCCAAGAGCAAACACAGCAGCAACAGATCAAGTTTTGCTCATTTCCTGCTTCTCACCCTTTGGCTTCCAAAAATCCTCGGTGGGTTTTGCAAGCTGGCTCCAACTTCAGACTCCTTTAGTTCCAGGTTGAGGTAGGTGGGAGGGATTGTGCTGACAGGCTCAGCCAGAGCTGTGGGCTGGGGCTGCTGCCCTGCTCTTGTGGGAGGAACTTCCAGCATGGGAGCTGAAAGGAAGCCCTGAGCTGCTTAGTGATCAGTGCAATAGTGGGTGCCTCCAGCTATGACTCTTGTCTCTATGTACATCCTTGAATGCTAACACTCTTCCTGTGTTTCTGTTGCAGTGTTATTTGTACCTGTTCTACAGCTCCATGAGGAAGGTGAAGACATTTGTACTCTTCTGCTCTGTTTGTTCATGCAATATTTACTTGTATGGATTACGGAATCTCTGGCAAATAGCCTTTCACATAGGAGTGGCATCTCTTTCCTCCTACCAGATACTGACAAGGCAACTTATGGAGAAACAACCTGACTGTGGAGTATGAAAAAGACTTTGGGTTCGCAATGCTCTTTTTAAAATCATTTTTTATGGTATTAAAATGGCCAAAAATAGTTTGAAGTATTTTTAAATATTTGTGACAATGGTTACTGCAAGGAGGATGTTCCAAAACGTGACATTATGACAGGATACTACTGTATTTCATTCACACAGTGAAGAATTCAGCTGTGTTCCACATAATGTGTGCTAATGGTGCATGATAGATTTTATCAGGTGTCATCAACGGGTCGAGGTTCTCCTTACCATAAACAGGCTCTTACTCCTTGACTGCCACCATCCAGACAGCATTTTGCCATCTGTCTTGCTGGCTTTGTGACAGTTTGGCAGCCCAATGTCTTGGCCTGCCAATGCTTCTAAAAATATTAAAAGCATTGCAGTGAAGCGAAGGTAAAGTGGTGGGTAATATTTTTGTCTGTAGAATTTATTAAGCGTTAAGATTCTTGGTAAATGTAAGGAAAGGAGTAGTTTGCCACAGTTAGGTGAGTTATCAGTGGGAGAAAGTGTTAGGATGAGATTCAGGGTATGTTTTTCCTGGGTTTTGAAGGAGAGGACAAGACTGGCTTCTTCAAAAACTCTAGAGGCTATAATTATCTCCTGGCTGAGCAGCACATTGTCATTAACTGTGTGCTTATTGTTTAATCCCAAATATGCTTAGGGCAGCATAAAGTGAACCAAGTGAACACAAGTGACCTTTCAGCTCAGGTGGCCTTTATTTCCTTGGTTAAGGTCACTGTCACTGTAAGGGCAATCCCATGTTTGCTTGGTCTGTACAGATAACAAACCTTCCAAGCCTCCTTATGACAGTCCTTCACCTTTAGAGCTGTTGAATTGAAAGCCATCTCCAGTAATGGAGAGCAAGAGCAGGTTCTCTTTTTTTAATCTGAAACACCTTGAGTTTTTGGTGTTGAGTTCTTACACTAAGATGAATTTATGAGCGTGGAAGTTTGGATACTACTTGGCTCTACTACTTAGGAGCTGAGTTTCTTCACCTCTGCTGCACTTGGTGTTCCTGTATGTGATCAGGATCACAGAATGTGATGCAGTTTGGCACATAAATGAACATAACCAAGCATAACATACATGAACAAAGCGTAGCATTTTGATGCTGCTGTCCCTGAAGGATTGAAGACTCAAACTGGAAAGATACAGGGAACTGTAGGCGTGTTATTGTCCAACTATGGGCATTGCTTTTCTTTTTTATTGTTGTTTTTCCTTACAAGCCTATTTCCTGGTGACCCCATTTCCATTTCCACCAAAGATACCTTTTTTTCCTCTCACATTCTCTACCTCTGGTGGTTGCAGGGAGATGAACACCATGCAGAGATGTCTTCCTGAGTTTGCAGGAACACATGAAAGAAGTTTCTTGTTTCTTGCACATCTGTGAATTTCCCTGGAATCTCATCATGCCAACATTGCTAGTGTCAGTGGATTGCTAGACCAGAATTGTGTAGCACCTTGGAAGCACTTCTTTGATGCTTCTGACTTCAACCTGCAGCCCATTATAACTTCAATGGTTTCTGAGGCAGCATGGTAGCACAGAAGCATTTCTCTTCCATTCCATGCTAACCAATTACTGTCACTATAAATAGTGAGTGCTTTAAAGTGCTTGGAAGTATGCAGTAGAAATGATGGAGGAAGATTTCAGCCAGCAAGTTAGGAGCACTGCTAAGGCCGTGTGCTGTAAGGGGTGGGTTAACATTGGTTTTCTGTTGTATGCTCTGGCAGAAAACTGGAGCTGAGTGGAAGATGAAGCCAGCATTGAGCCACTGTCCTTTTGGCACCTGGGGGTCCCCACAGACGTGCAGGTTTTAGAGCTGCCAAGGTTTAGGTTTCCATGGTCAGTCCCAGTTTTACTTGGTGAGGTTGGTGAGGTGCTCTTTCAGTGTGATTGGAGGCTGTGGGGAACTAAGAAATGCAGCTGGATTACAACTAACTCAAGTAATTATAAAGCAAACCAACAAAAACCCAACCAGCCCAACTCCTGGCCTCCCTCTCTCCGCATTGTCCCCAGAAAGCTTAAAGACATGTAAAAAAAAGTCTCTCCCTAGGAATGAATGCTTTGCTAACCTGATCTGGTGGGGGCAGCTGCACCCATGGGAGGGAATTGGAACTGGATGGCCTTTAAAGTTGCTTCTAACCCCAGCTGTGCTGTGAGTCTAAGGAAGATAGTGGATCTGACATGTTTTTGGTTGCCTGGGGCATGGACTGGCTGTCAGCCTACTGGCTAACCGTGGGGAAAGAATAAAGCATTTCCTACTACAAAAACTTGGTGAAAGGGCCCTCTGACATCCTCAAACTCCCCATTCCTCCTTTATTTCACCTCCAGTCAGGCTTGAGAATCCAAAAAGAACTGCACTGGTTCTCCTTAGGGCTTCAGTAAAGCTGGTTTGCTATCGCATAAGGCATGCAGATCACAGCCAGGGCACGGGGCCAGGGATCCATTATCTTCTTTGTGTTCCACGTCCCCCTGTTTAGCTGATGGGAAGAAACTGTAATATTCCTGATGGCTCCTGAGCATCTGTTTGCTTTATCATAAAACAAATGCATCCCTGCTCCAGGTGATGTGAGCAATAGCTCACTTCGGTGAGGAAGGTAGAACAAGGTGTTAAGACAGCTCTTGTAATTAACCTAATTAGAGTTGATAGAGATTAAATTCAGCCTTCCCCTTCGTGTTTTCTTTTCTTCCTGAGAATGCTTTGTCAAATAAAATCAGTTGGTGCAATTCTGCCTTCATGGAAATGCTTTAGGGAATGGATAGAGGATGTGACTGGGTTTTTTTCTGAACAGACAAAGCTTTGATTTGCTGTGAGGCTTAATCTCTTCACAACCTTTTAATTTTTCCTTATTAAGCCGTGTTAAAGAATCTGTGTGCATTCACATGAGCACCGTATCTGTGCACTTTGCAGGTGTGGGTTTTGATTTGGGTACAAGAGCAAACATTTGACCCCATTTTTGTTTTGTGTTGTTATTTAGAATGGCTTCTCTATCCGTATGGCATTGACACAGTTAAACCTTTTCCTCCAGCCAAACAGCAGGAGGAATAGCATAGCTTACACTGATTTCAGTGCTTTAAGATTTAATAAAAAAGAATGACTTGCAGTTTGAGTACATGAAATCTGACTCATAGCGTGGGATTATGGCTGTGTTAAATCCCCAAACAGGGATCCATCCCTTTTTTGTTCAAGCTGTTGAACGCAGGTTGACTTGTATCTCCTTAATTCAGTTTGTGAGTCCCTGGGAGGTTCTTCTCCTCGCCCAGCAGCACAGTGTGAGGAAGTTGGCACAGAGGAAACTTCATTAACTTAAGGGTTTGCAGAGCGTGGTCACTTTATGAACCCCATTTTCTGTTCTTTTTTTTCTCCTAAATACCTGTTAAGTTTATAGAAGGTGGGCTGGTACCTTTTTAGACGTTTTTGCACTCTATTAATAATTGAACCTGTGTAAATGTGTATAAAATCATTTTGCATGTGTATGTATAAATGTACATATCTAATAAATGGCTTTTGTTTTGTTTTGTAATGGCTGCCTTCCTTTATAGTTCTGAAGTAGCTGGCCATGCTGGAAGCAAGGTAGATGGGCTCTTTCAGTTTGGGATGCAGGAGTGTGGACATGCCCAAAATGTCTCAAAGCTAAGCTCAGTGCAGTCGTTCTCTTTCACAAACAGAAATGGGTGGTTTTGAATGCTCTCACAAGGCCTGCTGCATCGTGTGCAGTCTCTGAGCAAAAAGCAGCTTTTGTGTTGGTTTGGGTAGCTGTTAGATGCAGTTATCCACACACTGGAGATCCGTGAGTTGAACTGTATAAAAAACACATACAGGAGCTCGCTTTTTTCAAGCAGCAGGCTGTGATATCATCTGCCATTAACAATCTTGCTCTTCCTTTGCAGAGAACCACATCACAGAGGCTTTTCCTACCACCCCTGCGTTCTGAAATACTGAATTACTTGAAGTCTGATGTAGCAAAGTCCTGTCAGTCCATTTCCAGCTGCTTGGCAGAGAAATGGGGGTTCTGCAGATAGCTGCTCAGTTTTAGCCTGCTCTGTGAATTGAACCACGTCCGTGAGCTCGTCCTGTCTGTCAGCTGTTTGTGGATATGTGAAATACAAAATAACAAAAGAAAATGCGGGTTTTTATTTCAGCCACCTTCGATAGAGGCTCCGAAAACAACCTCATCAGGCTTTTTGTTGATGGTTGAGTGTGACAGGAAGGTCAGCATTCCCACTCTCTGCAGGCTCAGGTATCAGTGAGTTAGCTTTGGGAGAGAGTGGTGCTTTAGAATGGCACGACTCAGTGGGAATCCCTTTTGGGCCATCAGGAGCCAAAGGATCTCACAAAAATCACAAAGCTGGAAGAAGCCAGGCTTGCACCCTTGTGCTGATGTCTTCCTATTCCTTCGCAGGCTCCTTGCTGAGATGGCGGTCAAGAAGGCAGCTGTAAGAAAAGCAGGAGAACTTCAGGTTCATTTTGGAGAACTGCAGGTTCCTTTTTGTTCCTCCTCTGCTACAGAGGTACATCCCCCTCTTTGCATTGACTTGACTGTTCCCCTCAGAGCATGCTTGGATGCTGGCTGGAGGCGTTGACATGTCAGCAGTACATCTGAGGTGCTGCAGCACCGAAAAGAGGTGGAAGAGCCTGTGTGTGCCCCTGTAATGAGGGAAGAGGGCAGCACAGTGGGTTGTGCAGACAGTAGGTGGTAAAAAGCAAACGCTGACGGTGCGGGAGGGCAGAAGGAGCCTTATTCTCAACTGCTCTGCCCTTTGAGGGCTGGGAGGTGTTATTTCTGTTCTGTAAACAAGCAGTTGCTCAAAGCATCTTTCTTCTCCAGATGCCAGGGGAGAAGAATAGCAGCTTTACCCTTGATTTATTTTTTCTTTCTAAGGTGAAGGGAGAAAGCAATTATAAGTCTCTTTTTCTTTGAAGATGCTGATAAAAGGAGGCGGGCGGATCAGAGGGTCCTCGTGCCAAAAAGGAGCAGCTCCTGAGGTGATGGAAATGCATGTTTTTTGTTTTAAACAGAGGAACTCAACTTCTGCCGTATGCCAGCTTACAAATGTGACCCAATTGCATCCCAAAACTTTGAGGAGGGAGGGAAGATCAAGAAAAAGAATCAGAGAAAAAGATCAGCTCTGTTCTCACACGTGCTGCCTCTGTGCGAAGGTGCACCCCAGAATCCAGCAGTGGTTGGGTTGGAAGGGACATCAGAGGTCATCCAGACCCAACCCCTGTCCTGGGCTGGTTGCTCCCACCAGGCCAGGCTGCCCAGAGCCCATCCAGCCTGGCCTGAGGCACCTCCTGGGGTAGGAATGGGTACCTCTGGGTTGTCTGCCAATAAATGAGAATTAGAATGAGAATGAAGGATTTCTGCCGACGTTTGCCATGCTGTGAATGTAGCATCATTCACTTGTATCCATCAGCTGCTTTGGGGAGACCTGATGGCTGCTGCTCTGTGTGCAGGCAGAAAAAAGGTCATGTCCCTTCTCTTGGCCTGACCCACACCAGTAAGGCAGCAGCTTTTCTTTAAATTCTTGGTGAACGCCAGCATGAATTTGCACTTCTGTGTCTTTAACAATTAGCTTAAACCAATTGATCAGTCTAATAGGAGGGGTGATTCCCCATCCCCAAAGCTGCAGGTCTTTCCCTTGAGTGATTTCTAGTTCCTTTTTCTAGCTAGAAATACTAATTTTTGCTACTACAGAACCACTTTTAAGGTTGTTAAACAGTAACAGAAAATGAGCTCTTGAAAGTCTTTTCTTTCCATTCCTATGTAAGCTATGAGATCAGCAAAGCACAGAAGCACATTGAATTCCCTTTGGTGGAGTGAGCCTTGTTCATATCAGAACGATAAGGCCTGAAATAAAGACCATTAAAAGGTAAAGCACCGGTTGGTACAGCATGAGGTACAGCCATGGAGGTTTACTCTTTCATTATGCAAGAAAAGACATGAATTTAGAAATTCCCTCATTTCCTGGGCTCTTTTAGGGAAACACTAAAAAGCAATTGTGTGGAAAGTTCAGCTCTGAAATACATTAGTGCTCATTGGTATGCAAAACACAACAGAGGCCTTCCAGGAGGTGCTGCCTCCTTCTGCACAGTTTGGCTGAGCACTGAGGACGCAGATCTGGTGCAACGAGCTCCAAACTATCTGTATTTGCCTTTTGGATGGCAACCTTAGCATGGTTCTGAGGGCAGGGGTTGCAGTGGCTCTGCCTCATGGTGGTTTTTGCTGTCTCAGGTGTGATTTGAACTTAGGTGCAACATGAGGCACGTGTGAGTTGAAGAAGGTTGGGCATCTGCCTCAGGCATAGCCTGGAACTGGAGCATCCTTCCCAAATGTGGGACTCCTCCCAAGGTAACACTTTCTACTTTCACATGTTTAATACACATGAGAAACTCCCAGCTCACAGAACAGAAACCCCTGGAGCTTGAGACATCTTGGCAGCATGGTCAAACTGCCAAGGCTCCCCCAATGTGTCCTGCACCCCTGCTCTGCATCCAGCCCATATGCTCTCAAGTCACAGCATCGTTTTTCTCCCCTTGCCTTGAAGCTTCTTGCTGAGACTGGTTTGCAGATGCTGGGATTGGAGGGAGCAGCTCTGTGCTCTGGTAGTTGATAGCTGAACTGAGTAGAGAGAAGCTCAGTGCAGGCTCTGTTCATGCCCTGGCTATGTTCCTCATGCTCACATAGGATCTCCTGATCATCCCCTCCATACACGAGCAGGAATGCAGCGAGAAGAAATTGGAACAAAACAAAATAAAATGAAACGACTTCAGTGCGACTCCTCGAGCTCTGTGCTGCTCTCTCTCGCAGGCACTGGGAGGCAGCAGAACACAGGCTAAGACTGTGCGCCCAGGCTGGGATTGAGGCCAGGGAACCTGCTCAATTTTCTACCTGGTCGTACGAACGCTACGGTTCTCCCGGTAGCTTTTGCAAAACAGAGATAAAACACCCTGGAGACAGCAGGGGATGCAAATCCACTTACCTAGCGAGGCTGGAACCAATTTGTCAAAAGCGAAGTCATCTTGTTTTCTTTTTTTGCCTCGCTCATCCTTAAGGTGCAAAGCGTGATGCTTTGTGCTGAGCACTGGCTCTGCTGTTCTGAGCTTCGGGGCTTTGTTCTCAGACTGAAGGGTTTTGGAAGGAACAGGAGGCTTTAGGAGAGGAGAATCCAGTGGCTTAATTAGCGACAAGTCTGGAGGCATGCATGCATGCATACACTGCTGGTGCTTAATCCACCTGCTCAGAAAGTTAAGTTGGAAAGAAAGGCATTTGAGGCCAAGCCTAGTTTCTGAAGCTTCGCTAATAAGTGGGAAATGGTGATGCTACGAGCTCTTCTTCCTCTTGTCTTTTTGCTGGCAGCAGTGCTGATCACAGTGTTCCCCCCCTTGTGATCGCAGGGGAGCTCGGGTGGGTGTGAGAAAGCAGCATGGGGCCATAAAGGATAAATAGACAACAAAGAGGCAGGGAAGGACAGGAATTGGGACACGCAAAACCTGGTTCTATCTGCTCCATCACCATCCCACATCCAAGATGCCCAAGTTCCCTGGGGGTTCATGGAGGCAAAGCTGACATTGGACACCTTCCTGGAGAAACACGTGTGCTTGCAAAACGAGATGGCGCTGCTCACTGCCAGGGCTGGGCTGGGAAAGCAGGATGGATTTTGCTGGCGGTAAATCTGCTGCAGTGGAGCTGCCTGGCTGGGGAGGAAAGCCTTGGTGGAAGCTGCAACTCACTACCACCCCAGTGCAAAGGGGTCAGCTGAAGTTTCTAGGCTTGCTAGACAAATCCTGGGCCCCCAAGTGCACTCATGCACTGTGTAGATCATACACACTCATCCACCAATGCCTTGCTCTGAAACCACTCTCTTGTTGCTCACAGGGTCTCGTGGCCATAATCAGGGATTGCTGGAGTGGCAGTGGGTCATTGCTGCAGAGTCATTGCTCCTGCCTGGCTAAGGAATGATGAAGGCATCTGAGTTTCCCATGGGAATGATTCCCTTTGGGAACGGCTCCCTCTGCGAGCCAAGAAAACCAGCTCATGACCCAGTGTCCACTGCAGTAGCTCAGATGTGAGCCTAGAACTGAACTCCTGGTCAGTGATCTGATGGGAACATTCTCTGTTGTGACAGCTCCCAGCTGTCTGCTCACCAGGTTTAAGCAGAAGCAATCCAACCTGGAATTGCCAGCTGATGCGAGGACGACAACTGAGCTCCAGAGGAAAGTTATAATCTGAAATGAAGGTTGTCCGTGCTGCCTGCTCCTGAAGGCGATTCAGAGAGGGATGCTTCTCAGGAGGAGTGAGTCGGATGGAGGGTTGGATTTTTAAGCTCTTCCTCACTGACCTCGCTGCATTATTTAGCTGTGATAATCCTTCTTTTTCACAGTAGAGATTTGTGCAGTGCTCCCTGCGAGTGGACCGACAGGACGTGGTCATCTCTCGAGCAGTGTGTGTTCGGCTCCTGCTCCGCACCTCTGCGTGGTGCTGGTGAGGTTACACCTCCGTGGCTGAGTCCACATGGGGCTCCCCAGTCCAAAATGAAAGTGGAGAAACTGGAGAGAATCCTCTGAAAGAACACAGAATCATAGAATATCCTGAGTTTGAAGGCAGCCATAAAGATCACAGAGTCCAAATCCTCGCTCCACGCAGCACCTCCCTAAAATCAGACCATAAATCATGATGGCTGTGGGCAAAGGCATGTGGTCTACAAGGATGGAGCAGCTCTGCAGCTTGGATGCAGATAGAATCCCATTGGAAGGAAAGTTCTGGAACTGGTCACATAAGTTGGAGGTTCTCTTTCCCTAGAGGCTGTGACGTCCTGGCTGGGCAAAGCCATGACCAAAGTGAACCAGTGCTGGTGGTGGTCCTGTGTTGAGCAGAAAGTTGGACTGCGTGTCCCTTCCAGTGAGTGCCTCTGTGATGCTCTAGGGCAGACTGGTTTAGGATTCTGTGTGCTGCTTAGATACTTCAGCATAACATAAAAAATATCCCAAACAGCAACCCCAATCAAATCGATCATCCCAAGGACTGTCTCACTCTAAAACAGCTTTTAATGTTATTTGGAAACAGCATGAAGGCTCCAGAGAGCGATCTGAAGGCCCTCACTGTTATCACTCAGTGTGCACATCGTATGGCTTTCCTGGCAGGGAGATGTCTGTCTTTTTACACGTGCAAACAGCCATCCTACAGCAAATTAACCTTGGCTGGGGACAGCAGTGACGTTCAGCACAGCAGATTTATGGCTGACGATGCAATCTGGGGGGATTGCTTTTGCTTGAATGATCCCAATTCCTGCTTGGAAAGCTGACCTTAGGGACTGGTGGTAATGAAGAAGCATCATTACACATAGTTGCTATTTAAAGTTGTCTCAGTTGTTTTCTAGAACACACCCTTTTTTATTTTCCTTGGGTATTATTACATCCTTACATCATTTTTTCCAGTCATTAAGATATCATAGAACGGCTTGTGTTAGAAAAGGTCTTAAAAATCATGGAGCTCTATGTGGGCTGTGGGCTGGGTGCCCAGGGCCCCGTGCATGGCTTTGAACACAACATCCTGAAGATGAAGCAGTTCATTCAATGTGGGACGGGGTTTTTTTTTCCCCAGGAGGCACAGAAAGCTGTGATTGAAAAGTTTAATCTCGTAAGGGTTTTAAAGATGGGGACATACTGGTCTCTGCAGATGTTCTGATAGTCTCAAGTAGGTAAAATTCACTGTTGAGCCTTGTTCAGACCCTGCTACCTTTTAGGATAGAAATGCTTTGTAAAAGAATGGTTAAGCTTGAATTAATTCGATACTGGCTGATCAGCTGTACAGTGCCCAAATCCACTGATGTACTGAGTGATTATGGGCTTCAGGTGGTTAACTGTGGGAGCTGGTGTTGATTTGGACGTTCCTGGGTATGCAATCAAAGGAATAAAAGCACTTTGAGAGTTTTTCAGATCCAGCTTCAAAAGCAGCACTTCTTCCCAGGTCGTATCCATGCACCCAGCTCTGCCTGGGGAGAAAATCATTCATTCCTGTACCAATGACAGTATTCAGGAGTGCAAATGGTCCTGGTACACAGTGTGGTGGAGTCTCAAAGGAATAGTGGGCAGTGGTTGAATGAGTCTGGCTTTAGAAGCAACGGTAACTTTGGCCTGCAAAATATTTACACCGAGGTTCAGTAAACATTGCTTTATGTGAGCGTGGAGAGGTGACAAAATGGGTCCTGGCCTCGTATGGCTGCTGCACCACGAGGAGATGTGGTGCTGAGGGACACGGTCAGAGGGATGTGGGGATGGGCTGGGCTTGGACTTGGTGATCTTAGTGGCCATTTCCAACCTTGGTGATTCCAAGAGACCTGAGGGTTTAAGTGAAGTGAAGATGAAAGAAAGGACAAAACCTAAAAAGAAAACCTTGTGCCAGATTGTGAGATTCATATTCAAATACCTGAGCAGCAGGACTCATTTCAAAGTACCTTTGACAAAGCAGTCCCTTGTGTTAGGTACACAAGTTGAGTTTGGGGCCAGATTTGTGAGGCTCATCTTAGTGAAAGCAGCTGACAACATTTGCATTTCAATTGGAGTAAATGTTTTTCTAACTTTTGAGGGTTCCCACTTTGGACTGACCAGCGTATGTCTCAACAGAGTCCTGTAGGCCGAGGAGATGGATGGGCTTTGACACAGTTGTGAACAACCTGTGCGCAATTCTTCCTCCCTACGGATCCTGCATGATGTGGGGCAGGCCACCCAGGGCTCAGGCTTGGTCAGGTGGGCATAGAAATCATCCATCATGGTTAGCAGAGTGTCTAAGCTCAAGAAAGTGATGAGAGCATCTGTTCTCCAAGCTCAGGTCCCCTTGAGATTAGAAGATCTGCTGTCAATGCAAGAGTCTTTTGCAGTACATAAGACCTCTTGCTTTCTCTGTTCTTGGTTTCCTCTTGCATCAAGCAGCTGCAGAGGTTTTTTTTTAAGGCTATTGAAGAACAGTTCTGTGGAAATCAGCCTGTTGTGATGAGATTTCTCATGAAAATACCCCACAGAGCATTCTGAAACGTTGAAACAATTCCCTCCTCTTCCAGTTTGGCGCTTGAAGAAAAAAGAAGCAAGCATCTTGATCCAACCTTCCATTTTATTGCTGTGGGAGCATGTGAAGGAGCCCAAAAAGGAGCCCCTTCACCAAACAGGAACAAAATAAAAAGCCCTAGCTTTTTCTGCATCTGTTGCAGTGGCTTTTGGAGGCACGCTTAAAGAGAAAGAAATAACGGGGCTCCACGCAGCTGTTCTCTTCTCTTTGTTTCTCCTTTAGTTAAGCACTGCATTTTCACGAGTGCCTTTGACCTGCATGAACGTCGGTCGGGAACGTTTTTATTGCATCCGCCTTATTTGCTCAGAGGGAGGCCGCACTTTATGGCTGCCGTCTGCGATCTGGGAGGCACGGCTGAGACAGGAGCTGGGCATAGTTTCAGTGCCTGAATGCTTGAGGGCAAAATCCAAGCCGTGGTGCCAGCAGATGCGTGCACACAGCCGGACCCCTCTCCCAGCTGAGCTTGCAGCTGCTGCTGCGTTAAATCACTCTTGTTTCCACCAGAGGGTTTTTTCCCTTTAAAAGCCATCAGTGTGGCTGTGGAGCGTAGAGATCCAAAGGAAGACATGCTGCTCACAGTGTAAAGTGATTTCCACCTGGTTAGAATCTGAACACCGGTTTCCTTTGGCTCCTGAGAACCGAGTTAAACTGGGGTTTCTTGAGAAAAGCCTCCTTGTTTGATTTCTTCCCTTTCTTTTTATTGTTGCGTATAAAATGTTGCTGGGCTGCGTTCGCTGCAAGCCTCCCCAGCAGTGGAGTAATCACATTTATTGGAAATGCTTTCTGATCACATATTCATTTAGCAGCTGCTAAAGTTAAATGAACTGGGCAAAGTGCCACCGGAGAGTTGGATGCATACGCTGGGGAAAGTAAATGAAAGAACTGCTCAGTGTGCAGTTGCTTTCCCTCTCCAGCATTCATTATCCTCCTGTTCAGCTGATTTAGGGACTTGAAAAGCAGTCAGGATGGCAGCGTGAGATGCTTCTTAGCATCAGCATACCTGTGGGTTTGCTAAATTTTCCTTACACTGCACAATAAGGGGCCCAAGAAATACCCTGACTTTATTTTTTTATGTGTGGGATATAACAAATAATAACGGTAACAAGACCCCTTGTTCCTATCTCTTGGTTACTCTCTTTCGCTCTCGTTAGCGCTGAGTTGTCACTGACTGGTTTTCATCCTCCCTGCCATCCTGCTCCCTCCCAAAATCCTCTTTCTGAACACCACAATCCGTGGTAAACAATCAGCTCCAAATCACCACGTACAGAAGCCCAAACCCACTGGAGCACTGTGAAGTAGTGCTGAGACTGCATGACCCACAGGGGCTGCCCTGGGGAGGTGCCCCATCCCTGGAGGTGTTGAGGGCAGGCAGGATGGGGCTGAGCTGCTGGGGGTTGGCACTGGATGGGCCTTGATGGATGGGCCCATCCAACCCAAACCAGTGTATCATTCTAGGATTCATTGCGCAGAGAGCACCGAGGGGAACACTCCTCTAGTTGGCCAAAGGAGCTCCACTCAGCTGCTGTCTTGAGAAAGAGCTCTCACCTTCCAAATGGCCTGCCTGAATAGGGATTAAATTGGGATTTAATTGAAAGATTAGGGATTAAAAGGGATTTAATTGAAAGATCATCCTGAAAGATGTCCCCAGATGTCCCCCTCCGTGCTGGCTCAGCTTACAGACTTCAGCGAAGGCTCTGGAGCCCAACAGAGATGAGGAACCAAAGGCAAAATTCACCTGTGCTTATCAACAAGCACTGTCAGAAATACACCGAGAACTGCCCAAGATCCACCAAGCCCTGCACCAGAATGGGGTGTACTTCATCCAGGGT
The DNA here is from genome assembly GCF_026119805.1 of Tympanuchus pallidicinctus. Taxonomy (NCBI): domain Eukaryota; kingdom Metazoa; phylum Chordata; class Aves; order Galliformes; family Phasianidae; genus Tympanuchus; species Tympanuchus pallidicinctus. The sequence continues at coordinate 60,834,479 of NW_026294747.1, read as the reverse complement.
GCCAACTACCCCAGATGCCCTGTGTGCATGAATAAAAGCAGCCAGGCAAGTGAGTACAAGCAGGAGCACCGCAGTGCCTGCAGGAGGATATTTTTCATCTCCAATCACTCAATCTCCATCACCAATGAAGACCCATAAAATCTGTTTGAAACTTGGGCCCATCAAACCAAATGTATAAATCTACTTGATGTGAAAAATCAATAGAGACATTGATTTTATGGTAAATTACATTTCTCCCCATACTGCATCTCATTGCCCCAGCAATGGCAGGCAATAAATAAGTAAATAAATAATTCTATCCCTGCTCTCTCCCTTGCCATCCCATCATTTTGAGTCTTGTGTAGCCATAGCCGTGAGGCCCATAGGTGCTAACTATGCACTGCTTGTGTGAACGTTAAATGTAATCATACTTGGAGCCTTTCACCTTACCCTGTGTTTCGTTTCTATCCTTCTGGTTTGATTTCAGTCCAAGGAAAGGGCAGTGCATTCAGAAAATCCTCTTTGTTTTCGGATAGGACGGTTGGTGTGATGAAAGGTTTGATCTCCTCCTCTGTGGCGCTGGTTAACACAAGAAGGGAAGGAGCTGGATGGTGTATCTCTAAAGCCTACAGGAGGCTGCTCTTTTTTCACACTGAAATGTTGCTCGGTGGTCTTCCCATCCCCTTGCACCTCGGGTGCTTTTAGGCAATGTGGGTGCATTGTGTTCTGTCCCAAAATTCAGTATGGAGATAGCAGGTTAGGCAGATTTGGCTCTGGTGGAGCACACACCAGATGAGCAGGCACTGATGCTGGGCTGACAGAGGCTGGAATTACTTGGAGAGAGCTTAGCATAATTGCTGGTTTTCTTCTGCAAGTAGGTTTGTACAGAGCGTGTACAAGCAGCTCTTAAAAAGAAATGATTAGTGGTATAAGTGGTGCGATAAACATCTGAATATTAATGGAGTTCTGCTAATAAGACATGTAAATTAGTGTCTTTGAGTCTTTTTGTTCCCCTTAACTCAGGCAGACTGGGATTCGGTTGTCTGAATATCGGCGTCTGATGCCTTTTGAGGAGCCCTTGTGTTTCCCCAGAGCAGACTGCTGTGGGGCACGGGGTGACACAAAGCCACACGTGCACACACGTGTAGGTGTGCAGATGTCTGTGGGGAGTGCATTTGTGTAGCCGTGAGGAAGAGGAACCTGTGTGCATCCCTCTGTCACAGTGGGAGCGAGAGCCAAGCTGAAGTCTTGCAGTCCCTGTTCGCTTTGCCCTTGCCTACAGCTGCTGTTCTCTGGGGCAAGCATCTAAGTTCAAGTAGGAAGGCTGTGTTCTCAGCTGGGATAAAGCAGCTCCAGGCAGGGACTCCCACCTGTGGCTCTGCTGAAGCTCACCTCTCTGTCACAAAACTTTGCTATATCGACTCTACTGCCCGCGTTTCCTCCTTCCTTTAGGACCACAGCCAAAACCTGCGTGGATTTCCCAGAATAACTCCTGCTTTTAGTGCCATCATCTCCTGGAACATTTCCTCAAACCAAAGCCAAGCTCTCTGTCCCCGTGCCAAGCTGAGCTGATGCAAGGCCAACTGTGAAAGGCTGCTGTGTATGAAGATGCTTTCTTTTCTCACAGCCAGTGCTCAGGTCAGGGTGCTTAGGGAAGGACAAACTGCTGTGCCAAGCCAAAACTATGCTGTATTGTCTGGTTGTGATGATAGTGATGTTATTAACCAGGTAGGGCTGCTATGTGCCAGTAGAAGTGCCCCTGTCCTTCACAGGTAAATGACAGTGAGTGTCTTGCAGGGCTTTGGTTCCCCCCAGTTTTATAGAGTTATCTTAGAAGTGGTTCCCCATTCTGTTTGTTCCTGAGTGTCAGTGCCTTTGCTGCTCCATCTTCACTGTGGCTGTAATGGTGTGGAAAAACCACATAGTTCATGGCCTTTTGTTGGCTCATCCTCATATATTGTTTGTCTGCATGACTCTGGCACTATGAGGTTTTTGCTGAGAAACTTAGAAAAGCAATTAGTTAATGCTGAGAGGACATGACTAATGAGAGAGCTCATCAGTCAACAGATAAAGGACCTCGAACAGCTATTTTTAAAAGAAAATAAATTAAAAGAAATCACTCTCTGGCTCGTGCAGATACATTGGCTATGGATGGTGTTGGGGCTGGCAGTTTATGTGCCCTGTGGGATGCTGAGGACGTGGGCATCAGGAGATCAGCCGGTGATTCACTCATTTCTCAGATTGCTGGATGCAAAAATGCATCTCGCTCATGGCTTGCCCTCTCTAAATGAAGCTGTTCTTTGCTGTCTCCTGTTGCTGCTGTTGGACGTTGTTACACTAATCATAGAATCATTACGGCTGGAAAACATCTCTAAGATCATTGAGTCCAAACATCAACCCACTCCCACCGTGCCCACTGACTCAGTGCCACGTCTCCATGGTTCTTAAGCACCTCCAGGGACTGATATCCAACCTGGACTTCCCCAGTGCAACTTGAGGCCATTCCCTCTGATCCTAGGTCAGGTTACCACTCTGTAAGACAGGACACTTGAAGCAGTGGCAGCCTGTTCAGAATGGTAGAGCTGTGCAGCACAGGGACCCCTCCTGATGCCATCAGTCGTCCCAGATAGAAATCCCAGCAGGAGGTGAAGCTTGGATGGCTGCAGCCTGCTGGGTTTGCACTGACTTGCATTCTCATGAGACTTCAAGTTCTGAAGCTGTAAAACTACAACATCCACACTGTTTTATGACAAGGCCAACAGGTTTTTATAAACTGGCAGTGATGTGAAGATGCATTTCACGATATGGCGCACCTTTTCATCTCTGGATTCGTGTAGGGAGGTGTTGCAACATCACAGCATGGTAGGCAGAACTTCTGGGTGCATCTGGTCCAACCTCACTCCAGCAGGACCACCTGAAGCAGGGCGTCCCTGTCCACGTTCTCTTTAATCAAGTGGTGTTAGGCACCACTTTTGCCTATACAGGCACCTTTTGCCTATACATTTTGGGCAAATCCTTTAAAAATGGTGATAAAATAATCTAGGTTTCTGAAGACAGTTTTGCCAAGGGTCTTCTTACATCATCTTTCACACAGGACATTTGCTTGCTTGTTTTGGTTTAAGTTGTATCTATTATCTTTTCCAGAGACTGCAACTTCGCTGTAGGAACCGAAGCAGACACTTGTGTTGTAATGAAATATGCTATGCTCTGCAGAGTTTGTGTTCACTCAGAGGTATTCTTCTCATCTAGGATGTATTACTTTGAGGGGAGAACACTTAATGGAACTGCTGAGTAGTTCCGTTCTGCTCAACCAGCATGAATCCAGAGCGAGCCCTTAGAAGTCAATGAAGTCGCATCGACTCAAAAGTGGTGCAAATAAATGAGTTCATGAACGAGAACATGGTGTAGAAAGCTAAACAACAGCAGTCTGATCAAACTGGGAAGCTGACAAAAGAGATGGTCCTGGAGATTCTGGTTGTGTTGGGTGAGCATGAGGGTGCTTGGGCATATGTTTGCTCGGGTGTGTTTGCTTGCTGCCTATGGAAGCTCTATGGGGCAGCTGTGTGGGATAGCCTTGTGCAAATACCTGTGTGCCTGCATATGTGGAAACACAGGAGGGAGAAGAAGGAATGGTGAGATGAGCTGATAAGAAACAAACTTTCCATTGTGGTAAATTTAATGGCACATTCCATGACGCGGAATGAAAGGGCCAGGGGCTGAGTTCAGGGGTTCAGTCCTTTCTTCTGAACTTCTTGCTCGCTTGTGTGATGTTTTTGACACCTGCTGCTGTACCTTGCCAAGACTGCAGGTGTGATTTTGGGAAGCACAGAACCATAGGATCACCGAGGTTGGAGAAGACGGCCATGGTCATCCAGTCCAACCATCCACCTACCACCAATGTTTCCCCACTGTGTCCATCAGTGCAACATCTGAACATTTCTTGAGCACCTCCAGGGATGGCGTCTCAGCTCCTGCAGAGGCTGTTTCCCACCAGTGAGTCGATCCTGCAGTGCTACTCATACTAGTTAATGGCATGGACAAGTTTCAGTGCTCAAAAGCTCTTCCCATTGCTGTTTTACTTGCATGGTGTAGCTCTAGAAGTCCCTCGGAGGTGATGAAAAGCAGTCTCACAAAGTGGCTTTGAGGCTTACCTCTCATCATGTGAAAAATGGCAAACCTGGCAGTAAATCACTCCGTTTTGATCCCTGAACTGGGTAGATCTATACTATAAGCACAGCTGAATCCAATGTTCTGCTCCATTGTGAAATAGCTCTTTCAGGGATACTGCTGGTGGTGGCTGAGAAAAAAAGCAGTTTGAAACCTATGGCAGAGGTCTCTCTTTTTGTTCCATGGCTTCACCATGGAGAAGGGTGCTGTGCATCCAGAGGAGGAGCCAGGAGTTGGAATCGATGATCCTTGTGGGTTCCTTGTGGGATAAACTTTGATTCTATGACTCACGTTATTAGAGCAGATATTTAAGGGCTGGGGAGACAAGGAAAGATACTCAGAAGGAGGCCAAACTGGGTGAAGGACAGTTTCTGAGATCTGTTGGAAAAGAAATGTCAGAACAGCTTATAACCTATTGCCATATGGGATAAATGCATTCAGCGTTGGGGAAAAGAGCAGAGGAGATGCTAATAGTTTTCAGAAAAATGATGCATAGCAACTGAAGGGAATAAACTGTTTTCCATATCTGAAGGGAAAAGGATAAGAATTGTAGGTTTATGCTACAACAGGGGAGTTTTAGTTAAATGCTAGGAAAAGGTTTTTAGAGGTAAGGGTGGAACAAAACATGAAGGGATGTTGGGGAAGAACATATATTCCTGCAGAAAGAAGGTTGGAAACACATCATCAGGGCAGTTTAGGTAAAACTAACAAGCCTTGAAGCAGAAGGTAGACAAGTGTCTTCCTGATGTCCTTTCCCATCATGTTTTCCATCATTTCTGCAGTGCTCAGGGCAACGAGTACATCTGTGGCTGTGCACCACGGAGTCCTGCACCCGTCCTTCCCTCTAACATCAAAGACTGCTCCAAACAACTCTAGGGAAAGCAAGCCAGTAGGAAAGGCTGATTAAAGCAGCGGCAGAGCCAGCACCACCTCCCTCAGGCACCCTGAGTGGCCTTCTGCTGGGAGTTCCCTGTTGGCTCGAGGCTCCGTGTCTCTTCAAGGAGGAAGCTGCTCAAGTCAGACATCACCATCCACGTCTCAGCCCTTTGCTCAGAGCAGAAGAGCTCAGCAGACAGCAGGATGCTGTAATCTGCTGATGCTTGGTGCCTGGAGTTGAGTTTTCCTCTTTGCTTTGTGCTGGAAATTTGGGGCAGGGCTCTGACAGAACCTTCCCTAATTGAAATTATCTGATATATCTTCCAGTTGGGATGAAGTCCCCAGCAGCAGACACCAGCACTGCCCAGGGCCCCATCCAGCCTGGCCTTGAGCACCTCTGGGGATGAAGATTTCACAACATCTCTGGGCAGTCTGTGCTGGCACCTCATCTCCCTCTCAGTGAAAAACTCCTCCCTGACACTGAATCTGAATCTCCTCTTTGTAGTTTAAAACCATTCCCCGCTGTTTTATCACTATCTACCCATCTAAACAGTTGTTTCCTCTCCTGCTTCTAAGCTTCCTCTACATATTGGAAGGCTACAATGAGGTCTCCCCAGAGCCTTCTCCTCTCCAAGCGAAATAAACCCAGCTCATGCCATCTTTGTAGGAGAGGTGCTGCAGCCCTCTGGGCATCCTCGTGGCTCTTCTCAGGACCCAGCTGAGAAAGCTTGGTTTGGATGTGCATGGGGATGTGTCTGCATGCGAGCTTGAGGCAGATTCCACTGCTAAGAGTTTGCTGCCAGAGCTGTTGGAGATGGATGTCCCAAAGCTGCCTCCAGGTCTGTGTCCCAAAGGGAGGGAAGAAGAACGTGGCAGATCGTGACCTAGCCAAGGCTAAAGGTGACCTCTGGGTCCAATTGTGGACATTAGGAGGGTTGTTTATGAAGATGATAGCAGTAAAAACAGGGAAAATGAAAATGCTGCTGGATGGGAACTGAACTTCTGCATGGGAAATCTATTACTGAGTTTTATTACTTGGGAACTGAGAGCTTGTGTTCAAGTTGTGTTCTAGCAAGTGAGTTCTCTCTGGCTGTTAGCAGTGATTGCCATAAATAGTTATCCTAGCAATAAAAGCAGTGCCTTTGCCCCTCAGTACTGAATAAGAACAAGCAGCAAGGAGACTTGAGAGAAGCATCTTCTGCATGCCCACGGATGTTGTGTTTAGGAAAAGACAGCCTGAACAGGTTCAGGAGGTGCATGTGGAGTGCCTTAGGGTTTCCCTGCTGGTTACATCTACATGGTGTGAGCATAAAAGGCAGCAGGGTGCTGGTGCTTTTCCTTCTCATTGCTCTGTAGGGCCAGGCTGATTTTTATGTGACCAAGATAAAAGTGCTGCTTGTTTTCCTTCTGCATTCTGGCAAGCAAGGAGCAAACACCCATGTCAGACATAACTGAACAGGGGAAGTCTGCTCCTGCTCTGCCTGCAGAGTGCAGCCACTTGTAATTCAAAGTCTGCGTGAAAAGGCAATAGAGCTGAGAAACTGGATGTTAGAAGAAAGCAAATTTAGCCCTATATGTGGGAGGTGGAACAGACCCCTCTGCATTCACCAAGCACGATGCAAAGCAGCGTGCATGTCTGTAATGAACAAACAGAAGATTGCTGCTGCTGAAGATAGACTTAAAAAGCACGTGCCTTTCCTTGAGGAGTGTTGAATGGATCCAAATGCCTGCAAACACTGCTGTTGTCTTCCTCCCAAAGCATCTTTATGCTCAGCCAAGGGACCCTGCCAAAAGCAGTGTGGTGATGAAGGGGGAATGTGTTGCCCTGTTGCCCACATACTAAAGGAATGTGTTGCCCTGTGTCATTTCCATCAGGAGTTTTCTGCAGCCACGACCAACACCGTGTATTTCAAACAGGGGAAACTGAGGCACAGACAAGATGCACGCTTAGAGGTTTGTGTGGTAGAGGGGAAGGAAACAAAGAGAGTCAGCACCTTTGTTGGGCAGCCCCGTGAGCTACATTGCAGCCCAAATTTCCCCAGGCTGCCTTTAGTCCCCTTTTACAGAATCATACAACCATAGAACCACTGCAGTTGGAAAAGCCCTCTGAGATCCTCAAGTCCATCCTCACCCCCACCGTGCCCACAGGTAATGTCCCCAAGTGCCACATCTCCACACCTCCATGGACAGTGACCCCAGCACTTCCCTGCGCACTTCCAATGCATCATCACTCTTTTGGAGAAGTTTTTCCTAACATCTGACCTGAATTTAGGGCCAGGCAGGGAGTCTCACTGGGAAATCTGGGAAACTGAGGAGCGTGTTCAGTCAAACAGCCACCAAAGTCACTTTGGAGGTGTGGGACAAAGCCAGGTGCTGGTGCTGCTCTCCTGTGTCCCCATGCTGTGGTCTTCCTGGTGGCCCATGCTATGGCGGTGTCTGCAGAGAGCTCAGGCTCCTGCTGGTGCTGTGGCTTAGCTGAAGCAAAGCAAGCTCTCTCTTTGCTTTGCCCTTCAAGAGACAAGACATCCTTGACACGCCACAGACACTGGCTTTTTTTCTGTACGTTGCCAGCAGCTTTCAGCTCTGGCAGATCTGTCAAGGCCTCTTTTTATTGTGCCTGTCAGTGCCAAACGACACTTTTATTCCTAATCCAGAGGAATGCTTGAGCCTGGGTGATCTCCAGAGGGCAGATGCTCTAATTAAAGGCTGCGCAGGGTGAGGAGGAAGATGAGTGCTTCGTAACCTCTTGAAAGAGCCAAGCTGAGCTGCCCATCAGCCAGGCACAGCTCTCCTCGTGCTGCCAGAGGACAGCTTCTGCTTGGCAAGAAGGACAGGCCAGATGGATGGGGCCAATTGTCTTGGGTTCAATACCACCACAACCTGTGCATTTCTACAGGTTTGGGGCAGAGCATCTGGAAAGATGCATGGAGGGAGTTGGGTCACACCTGCCTTTGCCTCAAGTTTCATTGCTAAAAAGACACGTTCTTTGGCTTTTCTGGGGAGCAGGAAGAGGCAAGGCTTTGTATTTCTCCATGGCATCCATCCCCTCTGTTGGTAAAACCCACAGTGTCACTTCTCGATGTGAATTTCATTGCTAATCTAGGCACGTTCACATTCACTTATGTGTTCCATTAAAAAGCAGACTTGGAGCACTAAACACATCCTGGCACCAAAACTTCCTGCTGAAAATAGAATGTATTGATACAATGCATGTTGAGACAGCATCACACCTATCCACAGGAATGCATCAGGAGAACTGCACTGAACGTTTCTTATGCTAAACATTTCAATTGTGGCTGGAAGGAGTACAAAAGGGAGGAATATCTGGGGAGACAAAAAGACCCAGCAGCTCAAGATTAGAAGTCTTGCTGTGAGGGGAGATCAATGAGGGGAGATCCTCATTTACACATGATCATCCCATCCTGTATGATCCTCATCTGCACCTCATCATCCCCAGAGGTGTAAGCTGAAGACCTGCTTGAGAAGAGGTCTGTATGGCAGGTGGCTTGGTCGTGGTTGTAAGATAGAGCCAGCAGGTCCCTGCCTGGTGCCATTAAACCTACACATCCATCTGGAAGAGCCTGGCCATGGCCACCAGCCCTGGAGCAGCACTGAAGCAAACCTGTGATGACAGAGCTGTGCACCATGTCCCCTGGAAGCACCAGTTACACTCAAATTATCTGGATACAGCTGCTGTTTCCTTGCATGCCATTAGGTGGTGTTGGAGGAAATGAGACGAACACAACATTTCCAGTGGGAAAAAAAATCCTTAAACTCATGGACTGAAAGCTGATCGGAGATGGAGATGCCTGAGCACCCTTTTTGCCACTAACTTCAGTGCATTGACTAATATCTGTGTTACTTTTCATTATTGTTTTTGTATTTCTGCTCTGTCTGTCTGGGTTACATTTCGCTGTCTTGCTAAAAGAAATCTGTGGGAGTGGTTTGCAGAGACTTGCAAGGATTAGGAGCTCTGCTCCTGCAAAACCCCACTGTCAGGTAGCAGCTTTGGAGCCAAGCTGGTGGTGGATGCTGTCACTGCAGTGGTGGGACCAAGTCAGGGTAAGGAACCTCTGCAGCCAGGCTTGCTGAAGCACATCCTATGGCTTTGCCTGAGCCTTTAGCAACTAGAAATGGAATTAAAGTCAAAAAGAGGGGAGTCAACTCGCTGAAAGGGTAGATAATAGCAGGACAAGGGGAAATGGTTTGGAGCTGAGGGAGGGCAGATGGAGGTTGGATGTCTGGGGAAGTTCTGTGCTGTGAGAGCAGTGAGGTGCTGGAACAGCTGCCCAGAGAGGCTGTGATGCCCCGTCCATCCCTGGAGGTGTTGGAGGCCAGGTTGGATGGGGCCTTGGGCAGCCTGGGCTGCTATTAGATATGGAGGTTGGTGGCCCAGCCTGCAGTGGGTGGGTTGGAGCTTCGTGATCCTTGAGGTCCCTTCCAATCCAGGCAATGCTATGATTCTGTGATTCTGTGAAGTATTCAAAGCTTCTGGTGCTCTAGAAGAGATTTCAGGAAGGAACCATCCTGCCCATCTGGAGCTGGCTGTTAGCTTAACCCCAAGGCTTCCTATGACATGTTTGTGGTGCCCTCAGTGCTGGCAGGCTGTGTTCTTTCCTTTCTTTCCTCATTCCAGGTTCCAGAACAGGAGAAGTTGCTTTTGGCTAGTGCAAATCATGAAATGACCATATTATTTCCTTTGTCTGCTCAGAAAAATTGCAGCCCTCTTGTATCAAACCTGGCTTTCCAGAGGCATGGATGTCTTTTCTTTGACCCCTGGGTCATTCTTAGGGCTGTAAAACACTGCACCTGGGCTGCTCTGCAGAGATGGGTGGCAGGAGGAAGCCCAGACACTGCAAGTTTAATGGGTGCCACTGGGTTGCTTGGGATCAAGTCTAAGCCGTGCTGGGCTTTGAACAACCTGGTGGGAGGTGTCCCTGCCTACAGCAGGGGGGTTGGATCTTAAGGGTGATCTTAAAGGTCCCTTCCAACCCAAACCATTCTATGATTCTATGACTCAGTGATTTGTTTGCATTGGGAATGCCAGGACTGCTTTCTGTTTCTTCCCCCTGGAGAAAGTACACGAGGACATGGGGCACTCGGTGTAATCGCTGCCAGGTTTCTTCTTTTTTCTGTCTGCAGGCAATCTCTGCGTGACATAAGACATGATTGACCTGGTTTCTCTTGGAAGGAATGAAATAGGAATGCAGGCTACCTGGAATTGTTAAAACGATGATCTGGTGTTGTTATAGCATTGGCAATGCTGCTCTGGCCCAGTTGGCATCCTAATGGAGATGTTCTTCACGATCAGGAACGAAACTTCTCCTAAGGGTAGGCTGTTTAAAGAAGAATAAGTGCTCAGATGCTCAAGTGATGACACCCAGATAAATATTTGGACAGACAGAAGCCTCCTGTTGCAGGGGGACTATGCGGAGAATGCTGAAGACTCAGTGAAGCATATAAATGGATGGCAGAGCAGCTCACTGGGTTATTCCTCATGTAAACACAGAAATGTGTTTGTAACACAGCGACTGTGAAAGGATTTTCAGTGTTTCAAAGGACTTTGATCCCAGTGCATCCCAACCAAAACAGGTCTGGTGCCTTGTGACATTTGGACTCTGTAGAGCAGTTGTTGCATTTCACTTTGTTCCTGCTCCAGTTGTATTGAGCTCACCCCTGACCCAGCATGTTGTCTCAGAAGTCACTTCTCTGTACCTGCAGTCGTCACTGGTGCAAATCCTGTGCTGTCCAATCCTTACAGTACGTTCCAATCAAATCTTTGCTTTTTTAGTGCCACTTGAAAGAGAAAAGATTTTCACCTTTTTCTTGTTAACTATTTCCACAAACCAAATGGAAGCAATTACTCCCCTTGGTGCCCTTTGGACCTCTTTCCCTCCTCTATACATCCAGCAATGCGAAGAACTGTGAGACGGATGAAGAGGATGAGTACTGAGAGTCCTGATTTTTGCATTGTTTGAGTTGTTGATAACTGCTGGCTATGTTCCACTTACACAGCATGCTTTATCCCAAGGTGCATTACAAATTCCATAAGTAAATGCAATACTGTGCTAATGAGGTCTTAGATCTGTCAAGAATGCAGCCCGGGGCTGTGTAACTAACTGTAGGTATTTCTCATCAAAGCCACTTTGGGTCTTTCTCTGACCTTCATCCCATAGCCAGGCACTCACAAGGCTGCGTGGGCAAAGATGGCCAACAGAAGGGATGGCCACAGTGCCCTTGGGATGTGGATGTACTGACCCTAGAGATAGAGAACAGGACCTAGCAGGCTCTCCTAGGACACAGTGTTTGTCCTGTACACGAGTACCTGTAGACATAAAGTCATCTGGAATGTGGACGTTTCCCTTCCTTGCTGTGCTACCATAAGGATTAGTGCACCTTGACCTATGGGCTGTCACAGCCCTCAGCGTTGGGACCACCTCTGCGTTGCCATAAGGTAAGAGATAACATGACAAAGGGAAAGGGAGAGGTTGTGGTCTATCTCTGAGAGGTTCTCATTTGAAATAATGGTGGATTTGAAACTGAAATGTTATTACTGCCATAAAATCAACGGAGATCATATGATTCCCTTGCAGTTCACTTTCTCCATTTAGAGATGCTTTCACTTACATTCATAGAGGATGTAGCTGTATTAGCAGCTGCTTTTCAGTTATTAGGAGCTCTCAGAAGGACCTTTGTGTGCCAAGCAACCATGCTTCTTATTAGCATTGATGGTATCTGTCAGTGGTTGGCTTCTCTTTATGCTGGCATTAACAAGCATTGGGAGGAAGTTGTGTTGTCAAGAGCAAGTCAAGCAGGGATAATGGTACTTGAAACTGTTCTCTGCATCCATGAAGTGATGATGTTTCTGGTCTTTAGCATCTATTTTATGTGTTTGTGACAGTGAAAATCTTTCCTTATGACTTTAATTTCATCTTCTGTAGAAATGTTTTGTTTCTGGGGTTAGGAGCTGGTTATGAGAAGCCTTCACCACCTTTCTGGATGCAGTCTGTTTTCCAACATGCAAAAATCTGGCTTCCAAGTCACAGCAGAGTGCTTGAGGTTCAGAATCAGAGGTACCTGAGCAGCCACAAAGTGCTCTGAGGGTTTCCCTTGGCATCCTCCTGAGTGCCAGGTCACCATCAGTCTGTACTGAGAGGCAAGATGAGTTCTGGGCTCTGAAGAAATGTCCTGCAGGGCTCACAGACTTTATGGTCTGGATGTGGCAATGCCTCTATTTGCCTTGCTGAAGGATTCATTGCACACAAATGCTGGAAATTCACACAGTCAGCTTCTTGCCCTAAGGAATAACCCAAGAAGCACATCATTTTAATTCTTCTAATTTATCTTGATGCCTTAATTAACCTGAAAGACAAAGATGCATCCAAAGCTCTCCGTAGTTATTCAACCCTTTGCATTATTCTCTGGAGAGTGAATGCTGATATGTTCCTCAATTCAGTTAGTAGAATCATAGCATCATAGAATCCTAGAATGGCCTGGGTTGCAGAGGACCACAATGCTCATCTAGTTTCAAACCCCTACTGTGTGCAGGGTCGCCAGCCACCAGACCAGGCTGCCCAGAGCCACATCCAGCCTGGCCTTGAATTCCTCCAGGGCAAGTTCTGAATACACATTGGAAATCTATCATAAGAGAGATCTGCTGCCCATTTTCCTTTCTTCCTCAACTGACTGCCTGTGCAAACTCCTAAACAACGTGTGTCTCCTAATGCGTTTCCTTGATAAGTTTGAAAAACCTCAGTGTAATTGAGTTTTCCCTGATAATATTAGTCCAGAGAATCAGAGCTCCCACCCATCCTGCCAAACAAGGAGAGTTTATGGTCTGCCTCACCCAAGCTCAGTGCCATACAAGCCCTCCCAGCTGCTAGGAGCACCCAGGTCAGCCTAGGACAGTTGAGACAGAACTTTATAGCAGTGCAGTTTGTTCCACTTCCTCTACTGAAACAGGTCCCAGCTCCAGGAACTAAGACACGTATGCTTCTGTAACCAGAGCTATGGTTTGGTGCCATGGGTTGTCACGTGGCACCACGTGTCGGTTGACCCTCTAAGATGTAAGTGTGGAGTGACATTCAGGTTAAGGCTGATGGGTTTGAAATGATTCATCTCAGTGATGCTACCGTGCTCGTAGGAATGAGCTGTTTGGACATGCTCACACCTGCGTTGCGATGGCCAAACTGGCCCTAAGGGTGTTAAATACCACAACTGCAGTGATTTGAAACATCACAACCTTTGTGCAGGGACAAGTTATCCTTACCCGAACCCACGGACAAGTTGCCAGTTATCAGCTGAGCAAAGGTCACAGGAGGGTTTTCAGTGGGAAGCAAACATCAAGCAAGGAAAGACAATAAGACAACGTGCATTGGCAGAACCCAAGAATGCATTGATTAAGTGGGGGGCTGAGAGAGTGGTTCATTCTCTTACGATGTATCTGTGGCAGCTGGTGGCATACAGCTGTACAGTTTATGTCCTTCAGATAAGATTTAGAGGTTGGACTCACGGGCTGCGCATGTCTCACAGGTCCCTGGCCAGGTGCCCTCCATGCCTTATCATTTAGATCACTGCTTTCCAGAGCAGCAATAACTGCCTTGCTCCTCTGTTCCCAAAATTGCTGGTTTGGTTCCTTCCTTCACCAGTCGTGAGGATGTGTGTCACCCATACCCTGCTAAAATGTGCTCTGATGTATGGCATGAGCTCATTCCTCCAACTTTGCCTCACAAATCTGTTTGTCTTGTTCATTAGCATAATTACTTCCCCGCATTAGCTGACGACTGTAATAAATGTCTCAGTTCCTCCTGTTGGAAGCAGTAGAGGTTGATAGCATGGTAATAAAAGCCAACAGCACGGGTGACTAAACAAATGACTTTCCCTTCAACTATTTGGCTGTTTGGCAGAGCTCCCTGCTCCCGTGCCCTTGGCATCAGTGGATGCAGGAGTTCACATGCTACCTATTTCTCTCAGTGTAGGAGACATGAGAAAACTCACCTTGGCTGTTTACCCCACGAGAGCTAAGAGCAGGTGTGGGGTGAGAGGAGACTTGCATTGCACAGAGCAGGATTCATTCCTGAGCGTGTGAATGGCATTCTGTGCTGGCAGTGCTGCTGTGAAGGAGCAGAAATTGGTCTTTAAAAAGTCTTTATTGTACGTATGCAGTTCTGAGCCCTGTGAATGATGTGCATTGGCTGAGAATTAATTCTTTTAAAGAGCCATTTTCCATTCAAAGATTATTTTTTGCCCTACGCCGCCTATTGCTGCTGCCCCTGGAAATGATTTCAGAGCTGGGAAATAGATCTTACAGCAAGACCTCACAAACACAATCTACCCCTCTGCAGTCAATAGGGGGATTGATTGCAGTCTTTAGAAGTACATCACTGAGAGGAAAATGTTGGATGGTAATGGGCTCTTTAATCTCAACAAGAACACAACGCAGCAAGGAGAGATGTATTAATGGGGAGGGTGGTTCACTTACTGGAGCAGGCTCCTAGGAGAGCACTGTTTTCTTCTTTTAAAGTTTGTGATCAGCTCTATTCAGTTGACAGAATATATGTGTTTAGTGCCTTTTCATGGGATCTGGGGTATCTGAGAGGTCTGTGTGGGGCTGGCAGCACCTACAAGGGACTCAGGTCTCCTGAAATGGCAGCTGGATGTGAAGTGGGAGAGCCCCATGAGTCTCAAACGAGTCTAGAAGTCTGCTTTCAGGCAGATAAATTACACCTCTGGGCTCTGATTAAGGGCTTAGGGGAGAAGCTGGTGCTTTTAAAGAGTGAAGATATTTGACATATACATAGGATGAGGTGAATTGCCCACTTGAGTGACTTCACATGGAACAGGAGCTCAGAGAGAGGCAGCTGTGCCTACTGAGATGGATGCTACAGAAAGCCTGGGGGAGGGAATGGAATTGAACCCTGATTTTGATCACAGAATCATAGAATCCTAGAATGGCCCGGGTTGCAAAGGAGCACGATGCTCATCCAGTTCCAACCCCTGCTGTGTGCAGGTCGCCAACCAGCAGCCCAGGCTGCCCAGAGCCACATCCAGCCTGGCCTCGAATGCCTGCAGGGATGGGGCATCCACAGCCTCCTTTCATGTCCCTTCCTCTCTGACATGATGAACTTATAAACTAAAAATGCACACTCCTTCTGCCCTGGTTGGAACACTGTGGTGAACCATGTGCCTCAGCTATGGCACCTATAGCTATGGCAAAAGAGCTGTTTGCTACCTCGTGCTCTGAGCAGGCAAGTTGCCCTCCCCCTGTAATTAGAACAATTAGATTAAGCGATGTTTTGAGCTGCTGGCAACTAAGAATAAAACATTTCAATTGTATCAAAGTGCTCTGATCAAAGTTTGAGCGCTGAGGTAACAATGGAGCAATTAAGGAAAATTTGAAAAGTGAAAAGCTTGCGTGGGTGGAAATAGTTTCTTTCAAAAATGTCATCAAAACACCTGAACTTCTAAAGAATGCTCCTTCTCTTTTTGTTTTAGAATTGCTCATTTGGAAGAACAACATGGCAGCACAGATGTGTCAGAGGTTGGTATCACCCGTTCTCCTCCTGTTTGTTGCCCCGTTTCCCAGCATGGTTTGTGTGCTGACATGGACAGGTCTGTGTCCTCCATGTGGGTCTGAAGCCAAGATCTGCTGAATTTTCCACCAGCCTGCATAGAGAAATCATAGCATCCTCAGATTTGGAAGGGACCTCTGAAGGTGACCTGGTCCGACTCCCTGCTATGTGCAGGGACACCCACAGCTCCATCAGTGCTCACAGCCCCATCCCCTGACCTTGGGTGTCTGTAGGGATGGGGCACCACCGCCTCTCTGAGCAACCTGTGCCTCACTGCCCTTATCATAAAGAACTTTACCCTTACACCACAAACAGGGGCAAGCTCAAATAAAAAGTTGTCCAGCAAAGGTTATTCTGTTGGGCCCTCATTCCTTTCTGAATTAAAAAGAAGTAAAATATATAGGCTGAAAAGAAAAGGCTGAATACTTATCAAATGGGCTCCAACAGTGTGCAAATTGTCCCAGTCTGCAGAGCTGGTTATATGAAGGAAAACCTGAGGGTGGAAAACAAAGGAAATCATGCCTGGAAAGGAGCACAGATTGCACCTTGCTGCAGGCAGCAAAGCATTTACCCTGAGACATCCTGTCTGAGGCTGATCAAAAAGGCTCTGTCTTGCTGACAAGTGAAATGATTTCCTGGTACTGAGAAAAGAGATGAACTTTTTGTGAATGCCTCTAAGCGTAAATGAATGCGGAACGCAGGAGTTGCTCTGACTCCATAATGAGTCCGGCTCAGGCTGAAGGCGTTCCGGTGAGCTGAGAGGAATCCAGGCATGCTGCCATTGGAATCATGCAGTGCAGAACAGCACTCTGTCCACGGGGTGTGATTCAGCCAGGAGCATCTTCTGGTGCAGTTGAGGTATCTCATCAACCTGTCCCCAAGGGATGGCAGAGAGAAAGGCAGGTGATAAAACAAGCCAGCTCCCTTTGCAAGCGCTGGATTCCATCGTATGTTCTGTGAGATAGGGATGCAACTGAAACACATGTGGCCTGAATGGTGCTCCCATTCTCATCTTTTTCACCTCTATCCAAGCTGCACCTATCTTGGCTCCTCAGGTGGGCAATAGCTGCAGAGTTTCTGGCCTGTAGCCTCACCAGTGAATCCAACGCATTCACGGTATCTTTAATCCTTTGGGAGCTGTATGCTCACGTGTTTCTAGATAAATCATGGCAGCTTCTCACAGCAGAGAGATATACTAATAAAAAGGTGCTGAACGCTGACTTAACTCCTAATCTGCCTCTTGCAGTAATATGCCAAACTGGACATCCGTGGACAAGTGCAAAATGACTGTAAATTGAGTTGGCATGTGGAGAGTTGGCAGAAGCTGGAGATGGTCTCTCTGTGCTCTGGACACGTTAAGCTCTTCAGTACACATTCACTGCATGATCAATACATTGCACTAGTTGACACTTGCAAGACTGCAAAAGTTTTGTTGATATATACGAGGCATTTTTGCAACACAATTTTGGACAAAGAAAGATCTTACCGTTATTATGTCTACTCCAGTGTGGCACTCTGCTCAGGCTGGATGGTTATCAGGCCACAGGAGTAGGGCAGCATTTTGAACTTTCCTCTTCATGTTGATAAAAGCAAGTTACAGCGTTCTGCAAACGCTGGTAAGTGGTTCACTTGAAAAAGAGCCTAGTCTTGCTCACTCACTTTTTTTCCACTCTGTGTGTATACACATTCAACATCCACAAAACATAGAAATCAAGCAATTAAATCCTAATGAATGCGATGAAGAGCATTGCCAGCACAACCTGTCCCTCTGGGGTGGAGGTTCTGGATTCATACACCTTCTGCCTGTTCTTCCTTTTTCCCTTATCTTCATATTAGCAAAACTGGAAAAGGAAAATGAGAATTCTGCAAGAGAGGAAACAGAACATCTGGAATGCTGCATAAACAGCAGCTAATTCCCTCCTGAGACCTGCCATCAGAGCCAGGTTTAAATTGCCACGGCCCAGCCCTCTCCCGGCCAGCTGCTTGGCTCTGTTCAAATTGCATTCAGCTTCATGGTGGAAATTGTGACTTTATTGCTGGAGGCAGATCCAGCAGTGATGTATACCAATCCTAGGCTGCCCTTCTCTGCTGCGAATATGAAACGGGCTTATCCATCTTAATCAAAGCAAATCTACAGCCTCCATTTTCAGCTATAGGTCACCCAGTCGCCTTGGAGCTGCAATTTGGGAAGAAAAATGTGATTAAACTTCTGATGGTTTCATATGTGGGTGTATGTGAAGGAAGAGTGTGTAGGCCCATGGAGTTATATGTGGCATCAATAGGCCATGAGGCCCCAGTAGAGGTGCAATAAAGCCAATTCTGTTACCCCCCTGTTAATCTCATTAGAAGAATTCGGGCCTCGCTGAAACCTGTGTTATTAACAGTGATCAGAGACTTTTTGACAGTGGTACCCAGGAGGCAGAAAAACACCAGGTGCTATTTCCTTGATTGCATCAAGCCGCCATGGCAGGAAACTCAGGTGAATGCAGAGCAGAAGGGATGGCAGCCATCACAACTCCGACACGTTGTTCAGACCTGAAGTTCTCAGAGCTGAAGTTACACTGAGAAAATGAGCCTTCCTTCTGCTTCTGGCTGCTGTCTGAGCATCACCAAGAGAAAACCACAAGCTTCTGTAGAAGGCTGAGAGCAAGTAGGAGACAGAGATGTGCTTGCTGGCAAATAGAGGAAGAGTGAGCACCAAATCTTCACCAAAGAAGTATCTGACTGATACCAAGGCAGTCAGTTCCTAAAAGCATGCAGTGATAGGGAGATACTGAAAAACTGGCTATTTGAAGATGAAGAAGTAGAGGTTTGGCCCCTCTTTGTGTAATAAGAAATCTGGGGAGAGACAGGGACACTGGGGAGAACAGATGTGATAGAGGGAGAGAAATCATCCCCTGTTTGCTGAGTGTGGGTGTAACTGAGAAAGGAAATAATAATAGCAGGGCTTAGAGCTACACAGGATTTTTTGAAAAGCTGCTCAAAATTTTGGAGCTTCACTGCTGGCATTGATCCTGAATGGCAACTCCAAAGCATCCAGTGGGAATAGTTTTCTGCCCTTTGCTCTCCTTTGTGACCAGAGAGCAGTGCTTAAAGCCTGATTTGAAACCACAACCTGATCAAATTCTAAGATTTGTTTGGCAATACTTCGACAGGTAGTGGCTGTCTTCTTCCTTTCAGCTTATCCTTGGGCGACCAGGCAGGGCTGAATTCTGCTTCTCAGTTTGCTCAGGGTGAAAGAGAGAACTCAAACACCTTCTTCTCTCCTCCCATAGCCTGACTTGGCTTGACAGGTAGGTGCCATCCTTCACTCAAGCAAATGGAGATAACATGTTACCTCAGAAACAGCAGGAGTTGTCCAATATATCCCACCTGCTGATGGAAGAGGAGATAGAGTCCTGGATGGGAAGGACCCCATTCAGCCCATGAGAGGATGCTGTAGGATCCTGTGGTGCTGGATTCACAATTTCATGTTGCTGGGATTCAAACTTATCCAGTTGCCTTTAAGAATTGTTGTGGATCAGGTGAGCACCTGGTCATGAACACAGGGAGGGGTGCATGCGGAATACTTTGGGATGGATGTGGTTGGGAAGGGCACAAAAGCCCCTGAAGAACATCCTGTCATGGAGAAAGGAGCAGTGAGATCCATTAGTAGAACACCATTCTCCTTCCTGCTCGTGTGTTTAGCACCTGGACTGATGGAGGCAGCTGATTTGCACCTTCTTGGACTAATACATCTGCATGCATTTTAATTTCAAGGCTGATTTTCTGTTTAAATAGTTTTCTACCACCCACACTGTCTACTGCTTCGGTTTCCTTTGAGCAATGCACTGATATGTGGAACCGTGGACTTGATGATGCCTGTGGGTCTCTTCCTCTTGGGTTACTGTGTGACCCCATGATCTGCTTCTCACAGGAAGGGTTGAGGGTAGATAGCAGGCTGAGAAATGTACTGCAAACTCTACAGACAGTTATATGATAAGTGTGCAGTTTCCTTGGATGAAAAGTGCTGCCTGTGTAGATACTGTCATCATGATGGATGAGTACATTGGCTTTCTGTCTTTCTCATTGCTGTTAAGGGCAGGCCCAGAGGGATTTCCCAGAGCAGACAGAGTATGCTTCTGATCTCATGTCTTTGGCTTTGCTTGTATTTTCCCATACCCAGCCACCATGATCTGGAGGTCAGTAACCAGGGATTCCTTCCCCTTCCACCCAAACAGCCAGGAATCATTCAAAACAAAAAGCTCTGCCCCATTTCATCTGTGATTCCAGGAGCCACTGAAGAATAAAAGTGGCTGAAAGATGACTGTATTTAGGTGGCATCAGATAGGTAATTTGGTGTTCAGTCCACCTCTTCGCTGCGCCAGAGAGCAGTCACCAGTCAGCTGAGATGAAGAAGGGCAGCAGAGCTGAGGAATCACCTTCCTCTTCTGGGGCACTGTACATACACCCAGTTTGCATGGCATTGATTTCTTCATTCTGTTTCCAGCATTTTGGAGCACCATGATTGCCCATGGCTATCACAGTTGACCACAATAATTACAGATCTCTAGAGTCCAATACAAGATAATCTAAGGTTGTGGCTTGACTGCTCTCAATTGCTTTGATAAGCTGATTGCAGGCTGCACTATAATGTGTTTGAAGAGACAGTAATGCTACAGCTCAAGTCCAACCATTCTCAGCTCCATTGCTGCTGAGAACACCAGGGAAGCAGTAGATATGGTGGATTTTTAAGGCTTCTGGATCTTGATGTACCCCTGTCCCAGCTTTCATACATCAACACACAGAGTTCAAGGAACACCCCCAGCAAAACAATCTCTCGGATAAATAGGAAGGGAAGGAAAATTTGCTCAAGATGTTGAACATAACCTAATTAGTAAATAAAGTGCAATTCAAATAAGGCACGGAGAATTCCTACGTGGCAGTGCTACGCCACTTGTGAATTTCTGTGTGGTAGAAGAGAAAAATAAAAGTCAAACAGATGCCAAAGGAAATGAAGCTCTAAATTCAAAACAGAGCCGTGGATTCACATTTTTCTTTGAAGATTACTTAAAATCAAAAGTGAAGAAATCTTCCTGAGCGTGCCCACGTTCAAAAACTAAGTTTCCAAAGAGCGGGGCCTTTGAAGGTAGGAATGTATGCATAGACACAATTGCTGTGCCACAGCAACAAAACCTCAGAGTCCCTTTTTATTATCACAAAGATCAAATCTTCTCCATCTGCTGAAGACAATTGGATGTTATTGACCCTTATCAACCTTCACCTCCGTGAAGTACATTCATATAACTCTTTATAGCACCAAGCTATCTTACTTTGTGTAAGTTAAACTGTTAATCATTGAATTGAGTCTGCTTTCTGACCTACGAGCAAAGAAAGTCCCTGGCTTGGCTTTTGTTCCTGAACCATTTGTCCCTGGAAGACGATTTTCTACCGCCACAATTAAAGACAAGGGGAAAGTTTATTATCTCCCATGTTTATTCATGCTCTCCTAATCCACTGTTGTTTGCTATCTGAATCCATGCTCTACTAGTAACTATACTAACAGTACTTGTACTCTGCCTGCACAAGCTGGCAGTACACATGAGTGAGGAGAGCAGCTATACCTGGGCTTGTGCAGCAGCCAGGCAGTGAAGCTGGGAAAGACCTGGAAGTGTGATTTAGTTCACATCCTCTGCTCAGCAGGTACCTGGTCACCCAGGTGATGCTCAGCACTGGGTGCTTAATGCCTGCTGCAGTGGTAGGGTGCAGTGAGGAGAGGAGAGGAGAGGAGAGGAGAGGAGAGGAGAGGAGAGGAGAGGAGAGGAGAGGAGAGGAGAGGAGAGGAGAGGAGAGGAGAGGAGAGGAGAGGAGAGGAGAGGAGAGGAGAGGAGAGGAGCATTGGACTCCACGTCTCATGACTTAATCATAAGTATCAGCTGAAGAAGGACAAATTATGTTTTATTGATGTTCCTCTTTTGGATTAATCCCCAGCTAGTGGCACTCAAAGCATTTTCATTATTTTCCCTTCGTCAGGCTTGGAAAAGCCCTCCTCATTGCAAAAACAAATGCTGTAGATTTCCAAAGGAGTTTTGTCAGGAGATATAACTGTGATCATTGCATTATAAGAAAAAAGTTTTTTTCCTTTTCTCTGATAGTTATCATGACCCAGGCGAAACAGCCATATGTAACCACTCCCCCCCAGTGTGAAAGAAAGAGGAAAAAGGAAAAGAATCATAGAATCATTAAGGTTGGAAAACAGCTCTAAGATCATCTAGTCCAACCATCCACCTACCACCAATACTGACCAATAAACCACATCCTTAAGTGTCACATCTTCACATTTCCTGACCCACATCTCACCACAGCCTTCTTTCAGGGATTTACAGAATCATAGAATCACCATGGTTGGAAAAGTCTTGCAAAATCATCCAATCCAACCATCCAACTACCACCAATATTTCCCAATTAACCATGTCCCTCAGTACAACATCTAAATGGCTGTTGAGCACCTCCAGGGACAATGACCCAAGGAAAAAAAAAAAAAAAAAAAAAGAAATAAGAAAAAGAAACAGGAGAAAAAAAGGAGAAAATGAAAGAGAGGGAAGGAAGTAATAAAAAAGGAAAAAGAAAACTCAAAGATCTTTTTCTCCCCCCAATGTATCTGCATGTGCCATTGTACCACACGTGACCTTTAATGTTATAAACATTTAATGGCATACTTCCTTACCTCGAATTGAGTAAGAAATTGTTAGAATGGGGAAACATTTAATGAAAGCAAGCATAGACTCAGGTTGCCTTGTCTTGGCTCCTCGCAGAAGTGGGGCTGCTGCCTTTGTGGCGTTAGCTAATAAATGGTGCAGAGTGTAAGAAATCCCAGCTCTACATTCAGAGTTATTCAGTTTCTTAGAGACAGCTGCATGCCCAATACAACCAATTAGCATGCATGTTATGTGCTCGTGTATTGTATTAGTATTCAGAGAGCAGCAGCTTATGCTTCTTTCTCTGGAGCCGTGCTCTCCAAAAAGTGACAGAGCTCACACGAGTGCAGTGTGTAGCTCCAGGCATGCGGTGTGTATGGGAACATGAGGTGTTCCCATGCTGCTGAGGGTGTTCTCAGGTACACACACTGCCTGCCAGCCAACAGCAATATGAAAGGAAAAGGTTCATCTCATTGTCCTGGGAAATTAGCAGCCCCAGGAGCTGCCACTTGGATATCTCTTTGCAGACTGACAGCAGAATCATAGAATCATAGAATCATAAACTCACAGAATGGGCTGGATTGAAAAGCAGCACGATGCTCATCCAGCTCCAACCCCCTGCTGTGTGCAGGTCACCAACCAGCAGCCCAGGCTGCCCAGAGCCACATCCAGCCTGGCCTTGAATGCCTGCAGGGATGGGGCATCCACAGCCTCTTTGGCCAACCTGTTCCAATGCTTCATTCTCTGTGTGAAAAACTTCCTCCTAATCCTAAGCTGCCTCTCTCTTCTCTTGCAAGCCAAAGCTTTCCAGTCACTTCTGCTCCAGCTAGCTGAGCTCTCTAACAGGGCTCTGCAGCACTCATCACTGATTCATGCCAGTGCTTGCAGGTTTGTCAGCTTCCATGTGCTGAATGTGAGCGGTGTCCATACGGTCAGTTTGTGTTGTGCAGTGGTGGCCTTTTGCCTGGTCCCTGAGCTGCAAGCCAGAGCTGCATCTGCTTCTAGAGGTGCTGGAAGGTATGGAGGGGCTTGGGAATGTAGCCCTCAAACTTCCTATATAGAATGTTTGAAAGCCCAGTAAAGTGTGGTTTAGAGATCTTCACGTATCAGAGCGGAAGCATGGTGAGGAGTCTGGAGTCTTTCTGTGCTATTCACTGATGAGAAACTAGGTTCTGTCTGATAATCCTGCTGCTCTGACATTAAGGAAATAACCCACCTGAACAAGGGCGAGGCAAGGGACCATCCCCTCTGCTCTGTGTTGTGGCAAGCACCAGGTGCAGGTTGGGTGCTGCCATGTCCAAAGGACACAGAGCTGTTATGGAGCATCCAAAGGAGGGCTGCAGAGATGGGGAAAGGTCTGCAGGGCGAGGGCTGTGAGGAGAGATGAGGGCTCTGGGTTTGTTGGCTCCAGAGCAGAGGAGGATGAGGGGAGGGCTCATGGCCTTACAGCCCCTCATGGCCTTACAGCTCCTCACAGGGGACTGAGGGGTGAGGAAAAGGCTCTGCCCCACAGGGTGGTGGGCATGGACTAGAGCTGGAATGTCTTTAGTGGGCATCTTTAAAGGCTGTTAGCTCTGACTGCAGTGCAAATAATGATGAGTTGCTCTTTGAAGCTGGAATCTGCATGCCCAGCATGTCAAGACTTAACAGCTCTGAGGATCCTTACTTTGGGATCAAGAGCTCTTCTGCATCTGTTAATTTGTATGCAGGCAGGAAGCCGTATCCCTCTTAGACTGGAAATTATGAGGACTGCAATTCTGCTGAGCAACTTGGACAAGTCTAAGAATTTGAAGAGGGACAAACCACTGTGTACATCATACGTGCCTGATCTTCACAGAGCAAAAAGGGGAGATTGACTGGTATCTTTTTGTACAGCATGCTCTGTTGCCTCCCTAGGACCAGATGAATGTCCAAACATCCCTACTGAAACATTTTAAGGCTCTGCAAAGCTACAACCAGGAGTAGATTCCATCTGCTTCTCAGAATCTCCTTTGAAAAAGTTGTCCTGTCCTTTAGAGCCCCTTTTAAACTCTTTCTCCACAGATGGGACTGGACTGAGGCTCTGGTGAGGCCGCTCTTGGAGTACTGTCTTCAGTTTTAGGTCCCTCAGTTCAAGACACTGAGGTCCAGAGAAGATCAGCAAAACTGGTGAGGGGTCTGGAGCACAAGTCTTATGGAGAGCATCTGGGGTTTGTTAGCCTGAAGAAGAAGAGGCTCAGGGAAGATGTCACAGCTCTCTACAACTCCCTTAAAGGAGTTTGAGCCTTAAAGTGAGGGTTGGCCTCATCTCCTGCATAACTATCAGTGTGACCAGAGGGAATGGACACGAGTTGCACCAGGGGAGCTTCAGGTTGGATATGGTTAATAATATCCTTGTGATTCTTTATCCTACTGTTTTTTTTTTTTTCTGTAAAGGTGAAATGATTTTTCTACTAGTCAGATATTGGTAGCTTTAGCAAGAAATTCTCATAAATCTTTCATGCTAGTAAAGAGCTCAAGTCAAGCATCCTTAAGGAAGCTGAGCTGCAAGTAACTGTGTTGGGTTCTCTTTTAATGTGAAATTCTCCATTCGTTCTCCAACTGAGCTGCAGGCAAAACCACAGTGCTTTGGTTATTCTGAGCATCTGTGCATTTGACCCAATTACTGTACGGTATCTGTCAGTTGAGAGCAGCATATAATACAGAAATGTCTGATGCTGGAAGCTAATTACTATTTCCTTTGTAACTGATTTTGGAAGGAGATGAAGAGGAGGTGGGAAGAGGGGGATGTGTTGAAGAAAGTAGTTCAGGAGCTTGCAGTAGTTTCCATTTCAAGTGTGACTGCAGGTCATTCCTGCAGTTTAATGCTGAAATGAGAAGAAAAATAGCCTATTTCTGTACCTCCCATACATTTATGTAACCACGCACGTGCTTACAAAAAGAAACAAATATATCTGGAAAATCTGTAAAGTTTGGATTGACAGCATATAATTAAAGAAACAATCAATCCATAGCATTATAATCTAAGCTGCTCTTACTGCCAGTGAAGAGAGCTATTTAACTTTTTCTGAACCAGAAGAATAGCAGTGGTAGAAATCTTCACCATGCAGCTGATTTGTGCAGTAGTGCACTAGGGAATTGCTTTTAAAATTTGGCTTGAGAAAACAATTTTGGAAAGAGCCAACATGCAGAAGTTCCTGTAATTTCAGTGGCAATGCCACGCAGAGCCACTTTGGTACCCTAGAGAATATGGAGCCCAGTTCGTGTACTTTGTATTTAAACCCATGTGAGCAAGGGTGTGTGATGATGAATCCAGGGGATGCACTGTGAGATGACTTTTGCACACCTGCTGTGTGAGCAGCTCTGCAAACAGGAGGGGAATGGATTGCATAGCAGCTCCCATGGGCTGCAGGAATGATTTGCAGCATGCCCTGGAGGATCCAGATCTGATGGACCAAGTGCTGCACGGTAACGAATCCAGCATGCCCAGGATATGCTGGATTACCATTGCATACAGCACAGACATAGCATGTGTACTGTGTGACCAGTTATCCAGGATTTGTCCAGGCTTTCTGGAAGGCTCTCACAAGGACAATGGCCATTTGGCTGAGTTCTGTTCAGGTAATCATCCTAAGCACCACTGGAGTCTTGGATTGACTCTAGAGACGTGGATTCTTGGAGGCTGTTACATCTACTCCAGTTTTGAACTTCTCCATGCTAGGTAGAGACAACAAGACAACACTGCAAACACGTGGGAACGTCAAGATTTTAGTGTTGCACTGAAGTATAGCCATGCTCCATTTGCAACTCTGGAGCAAACAGCTTGTTCATTTGGAAAAGCTGTTCTGCAGTTCTTGATGCTGTATGGTTTGCACATGCTTTCTTTTCTCTAAACACTGAGAGGATGTGGGTTGATGTTGACAGAGAGCTGCTACATAAGTAGAATTCTGTATTATTCTATACAGTTAAGAAATCTAACTTCCCCTTTTTGATTTCTGCTGTTTATATGGAAAGGTGATACATTTTGCTCCAAGTGCTAGAAACTTTTGTTCTGGAGATACCAACATAAACCTGCTTTTTTTCCCACTGATGACATTAGACCTTGAAACATAATTTTGCTGACATTTTTGGCTGTGCTTATAGTAAAAACGTTGAGAAACGGGTGCTCAGGGACATGGTTTAGCAGCGGGTTAGAGTTAGGGTAGTATGGTTAGGTCACGGTTGGACTCAATGATCTTTAAGGTCTCTTCCAACCTGAGTGACTCTGTGATTCAGTATCGCTCATGCAGCTGAGCTTATTGCTCTCCAGATGGCTGCAGTGTGCCCCTTAGTGGAGCAGCCAATTCCTCCTCTTGAAAACTCTGAATTTTGTCTTATTTTTTTCTTTTCCCCCTGCTAGTCCTCACAAGCAGGTTTCTGAAGGTGTCTGAAACATCCACGAGGATGCAACAAGAGACTTGTGTGCTCCTGGAGCTATACTTGGAGCCTGATCCATCTTGACCCTGAAGCATCTCATCTGGTGCTGGACACTTCAGAGTGGAAAGCTGAACAGAGCTCTTTCAGGAGAGCTGTGGTCATGGCCATAAGTATGTAGCCAACAGGTGAGGTTCATATACAAGTTAAGATATATCAAGGCTCTCCAACTCTTGGTGGAAGGTTGGGCTGTCAGAACAATTGACTTATAAAAAATACTGAGTACTTCTATACCTTTTTTCCTCTGACAAGAAAGTCACTTTGCAGAATTCAGCTTAATTCCGGAGCAGCTCAGGCTGTAAAATAGTCATGAAAATGCATAATCATTGCCTTGAATATATTTACAAATGCACCAAATATGATAAATTTTCTATGGAATAATAGATGTCACAGATACATTCAAAATGATTCTTCTACCTTTCTTTGAATGTGCACTTTGAAGAATCATTTTTATCCCAAATCCCTTAGGACTTTTTTTCCCCATAGGAGAATAAGGATTTTGCCCAGGTTGCTTCAATAAAGAGCTTTCCTAAGCTTGTATGTTGATTCCTGTGGCATTATAAATTTAATGTATGTACCTCATTTATATGAATCATTTAAGAGCATAACTCTGTAGGGGAATATCTGAAGATTAGCCTCTATTTGGTCCAAGTTCTAATGAGGCCAGTGGAGAGACTTCTTGCCAGGCATTCCTCCAAGACTATTTCTGCCTTACAGCTGGAGTGGAGATAAGGGTTATTGCCCTGTGGCTGCTGTGTTTGAACTAGGGTGCAGAAGGTAGAATAATTATTGCTATCTTTAACCAGTAGATAAGCTTAAAGCAGTTGGGTTGCTTGTTTATGACTCTGTGAAAAGAAGGACGTCTTAGTGAGCTCCTTGGGAAATGATTTGGGGTGGATTCCCAACAGGTCAGGTTGATTTACTTATCCTTAATTGAAGATCATCAAGACTAATGGTCAGACAATGCTTAACACCTGGTGGGTATGGTTAGATGTTGAGACAACACAAAGCCAGGTGTTAAAAATATCAAGGTAGATTTTTTTTTGTTTTTTGTTTGAATAAGCACTTTTAAGTGCCATACCTTGCCAAGAAGTGACTAACCAAACCAGTAAAAAGTGATTGCCATTGCTTCGATGGATGGAATCATAGAGAGGAAATGTCAGTGCTAATTTTGGTACCTGCACTGTCTTCTGAAATGTGACTTTTGCTAATCGATCTTGCTATCTGAGGATATTCTTTGTTATCCATTCAAGAAGATGAGAAAGACTCAGGGCATGGCAAGATACGACTCTACAAGAAGGAGTTCATGAAGAGATATTAGAACCAGTGGTGAGTCCAAGCCAGGAAGCTCACAGAGAACACAGAGGACCACATAGGTTGGCTAAGATATGTTGAATCACACTGTTGGCCAGAGTAGTTCTTCATTAGCTCAGTGTGTTAGTGGAGAGTGTTTCAAGAGGAGGACCTTGGGCTGATCTATGTCTCTTCAGGTGAGTTACACCAGATGCATCTGTCTGTCTGCTGTGACCTATCTATTCAGATAGATCTGTGGTTATTATTCTTCAACAAGGTTCCCTGTAGCGACCGTGGATGGATCAAAAAAACGCATGAGGTGCCTACTGAGAGCTTTTAAGCTTCCACTTGGCCAAAACACTCTTTTGAGGCGCCTGTGACATCACTGCAAAGTTCAGCCAGTGCTCCAATTAGTGCCGTGCGTGCAGCTGACATCCATGAACTGTTTCTTTTGATTAAAAATCATCAAAGACAAGTGGTCTGGAAGGCATAAAATAGGGAAATTAGAGGGAAAAAAAAATTAAAAAAGGCACAGTGTGTAACCATGCAACTCTGTGATACAGTACTGCCATTGCTACTAAAAGACCGTGAGCTTCCCAGTGATTTTTCAGAGTCTGGGGAGGGATGCTTCTCATGCTTGTCTGAACTTTTCTTGACCTGACTGCAACTTTACTTGGTTTATTTGTGAGGGCAATTGCTCTAGTTGCCTATGCTAGTGTCTATGGCTAATTTATTTTCCTTTCCTAACCAGAATTTTATATAGATAGCAGTAACAAGAAAACCAAAACAAAAACATTTATAGGTCAATTGAAGATCCTTCTCAGGAAACTGCACTTTGCATTCTGAAGTCTTGCTGAACAGCTCAAAAAACAGCTCAGCTTGGAAAACAACTCATAAACGAATCTTTGCTTTCTTGAGCTGTGACCCACAGGGCTGAGCCTTCTGTCTGGGATGCAGATCAGAGAGTGCATTCCAGGACTGGGTGGAGAAAGGTAACAGACTGATTATTTTGGATAGGTTTCAGACATCTATACCTGTCAGATACCTTACTGTCCAGCCCAAAGTAAATTTTTAGGGCTCTGAGCTCTTGCTAGAGCCAGCGGAGGGAGTCAGATGCTCCTGGTGTATCACTCAGCTGCCCCAGCTGAGGTCTGGTAGAGCTCATGGCAAGTTGGCAGGTGGGCAGATGAGATGGCCTAAAAAGTTTGTAGACTTTTAGAGCACCACAGTGGAGGAAATGAATCCCACTTTTAAGCAACTCAGCCTCTGGAGCTGGACTTCTCACTTGTTCATTGCTTGTCCCTGAGGGTGCCGTGAGTTGAGAGTTAGCCAGCAAAATACAGCAGGAAAGTGGGTCACTGCAGCAGCAAAGCAAGCTTTCCTCTGCACTGAGTCTGCTGGAAGAGATTTGGGACATGGCTGCACCATTTGGTGGGTGGAAGCCCACCAGTGAGAAGCTGAGGACGCAGAGCTGAGGCTCTGAGCAGGATGCCACCTCTCTCAATGCTTGTAAGCATCTGGTGGCATTGCAAGAATTTACCAGCACAGATCAGGAAATAGTTTTAACACTTACTGATGTCAAAGCATTTGACTGAAGCACCGAAGTGCTTTGCGAGGCCTTGGCTCTGCGCTGAATCAGTGCTCCAAAAACCACGTGCCCTCCTCCAGGAGTGTACAACTTTTTTCCTTATATCCAACCTAAATCTCCCCTCTTTGAGCTTGAAGCCATTTCTCCTTGTTCTATCACCACAGATAGAAGAGTCTGTCCCCTTCTTTCCTGCAGATCCCCTTCAGATATTGAAAGGCTGCACTCAGATCACCTCAGAGCCTCCTCCTCTCCAGCGCTCTCATTCTGTCCTCACAGGGAGATGTTCCATCCCTTGGATCATTTTTGTGGCCCTCCCCTGGACATTCTCTGACAGATCCACGTCTCTACACGTCTTCAGCTGCATTTTCAAATTTAACACTGGAAGAAACTTTTACCAAATAGATGCAGCAGATAAATTCATCAGCTTCAGAGCATGATGCAGTGACAAGGCTGAACTCAAGCATCTGCACTCAGGGGGATTCAATGAGGTGATGTCCCAGCAGGTGCAAGGTAAGTCTCCCTCTGTGCATAGCAGAAACGAAAAGCACATTGCTAGACACATCTCCTCACCACAGCCAACTCCTCTGGAAGCTGTAAGGCATTATTATGCAGAGGATGCTTCTCTCTCCTTGCTGAAGAGGTGCAGAGCCTTGGCAGCCTACACGAGGAGGAGGGATGGGCAGCTGTTATAGGCATTTGAGAGCTGACAGTACAAGAAAAGAGAGATCAAAGCGTATTTATCTCATTGTCCTTTTCCTGCATCCCTATTTTCATAGCATCCCAGAATGAAGGAGAACTTTTTTCTTCCCCTGTGCTTTGTTAACTAGCAAGCATCTGTTCATTTTAAGCTCAAGGAGGGAAGGTTTAAATTGGATATGAGGGGAAGCTTTTTACTCTGAGAATGTTGAGGTGCTGGAACAGGCTGTCTAGAGAGGCTGTGGATGCCCCATCCCTGGAGGTGTTCAAGGCCAGGTCGGATGGAGCTCTGGGCAATCTGGTCTAGTGATAGATATGGAGATTGGTGGCCCAGCCTGCGGCAGGAGGATTAGAACTTGGTGTTCTTTGGGGTTCCTTCCAACCCAAGCCATTCTATGAGTGTGGGATTCTATGATTACTGCAGGAGTTACCCTCTTTACGGAGAGAGATTTCAGTTGGTCCCTTGCTGAGCCACAGTGCAGGATAATGTGATGAATAGGTCAGATACGGTTTGGATGAGCTGTGGTGGCTCATACTTTGCTTTTTCACTTTTATGTTTATATAGTCTATGCCACGTCACTGCACAAGCCTCAATTTCCCTATACATAAAGAAAGGAGCACTTACTTTGAAGCTGCTGGCTTGGAAGCTCTGCACTGCATCATTATTCATACTGACGAGTCTCTTAGCATTGTAAATGAAGCACAGAATAAACTGAGATAGTTGGCTTGGAGAGTTGGACTAGATAACCTAAAGATCTCTTCCAACACAAGTGATTCTATGACACTGAGTCTTACTGTTACTGTAATCTTTATTTTTCCAACCCCTTTTTTTTTCTGGATGCCTGCCTCCATTTGTCAAGATAGATATACAGTGCAAAGACCACAATAGCATTGGTCCGTTGTCCTGCAGCCCAGCTACAGGATGTAAGGAATAAGTCTTGGATATAAGGAAAATTCTTTGGCTATAAGGAAAAAGTCTGTCACAGTGACTTGCAAGGCCAGGGTGGATCAGGTCCTGGGCAACCTGATCTAGCTGTGGATGTCCCTGTTCATTGCAGGGAAGCTGGACTAGATAGGCTTTAAAGACCCATTCCAACCCCATTTAAATGTTCATGGATGTAAGTACAAAGCACTCAACTAGCATTAATCATAACGCTCACTCCTGATTCTCACTAAAAAAATGATGGCTTTGCATGTCTGTATGGACACAGGTGATTCCCATGGCCAGGAATAAGAAGGTTTTGTTACTAATGGATGTAAAATGAATTAATAATGAGGCCTTCAAATGCACCTTTGCAACTGCCCGGAAGGAAGAGCGCGATGAGTATTGCATGGGACCCAGGGAAATTAAAAACATACTGACAAACCAACCCATAAAAAGCTATCTGATAATCCCTTGTGTTTTCACATCAGGTCACAGTTTAACGAGCTGCCGTGACTTCAACAAATGCCATTTCCTTTGTCCAGCTGTTTGCACAGAAAGGAAGGCTGGTTTGGCCAGCCAGTAGAACTGCTCCTTTACATTTCTGACTGACTCAGGACAAATAAAAATAGACTTCTGCTGCAAACATAGAGCCACCTTGCTTATCTCAGAGGTAAACAGCACGACAGGCTGCTTACAGCCCCTGTTCTTCTGCCTCTTGGCTCAGCAGGTGAATATCTCATGTTCCCAGATGATGCTGTTAGAAGGTACCTTGGGGCAAAGAATGCATGGGCCCAGAGCAAGGGGAGAAGAGGTGAAAACAGAGGGGCAGAAAGCAGTGAGGAATGGCTGACTTTCTATAGTTTAGGTTGTGAACTTGCTCTCTTTATGTTTTCCATTAGATTTCTATCCTAGCCCTATTAGCTACCATTATTTGTCCACTGGCTGTTACCACCCAATTGAGACCTTAACAGCAATGCTCTTTGAACCTCTGTGTGATATAAATGTGATGTAAATGACACCATTAAGTCTTTTTTCCCTTTGGAAGCTTTGAAGCCCTAGCATTACCCGTAGGCTGCCCTGAGTTGTGCCTGTCAGTAAATTAAAATATGGACTGATAAATTCTGCATCTAAAAGTCTCCTCAATGCACACAGTTGGAGGTCACCGTAAATCAAAATATGAAACAGAGGATGAATTGGCCTGGTGTAGCTTTAGACACCTCCACTGTTGATACCTTGAGCTGAGATAGCCCCAATAAGCTTCAAGATGAGGAGTAGGAACTCCAGGTGAGGTCCAGCTGCCTAAACAAAGAGTCTTAGAGCTGCTGTAGTTGCTGTGGGTTTCCCTTCCAGGACTAATGTTGCTTTTACAATCTGATGGATATGTGCTGTAAATCCTGTGTTACATCTTTTGTTCTCGTGTAGATGTCTGTAACAACTTTGGTCTCTCATGTGGCATTAGGCACAGTGTAAGCCTACCATCAGATATGTAATTAATCTGAAGAATTTTAGCCGTCCACTTGAGGTGAAATGATTGCAGATTTGCTGCATTGCTTAATCAAATTATTAATCAATTAACTATTAATCAAATCTCTGGTGACTTTAAGTAGATCTTAGTTATAAGTCCAGAAAATCAAAAACGCCATGGCTTCAGCTGCAGTAGATTCAGAGTATAGTTGAAATTTGGTCCATTCTTGGCTAGTTTCACAAACCCTGGGTTGCATTGCTTCAGTTATCGGTGGTCATGAAATTCAAACGTGAAGAAGTGCCCCAGTATGACTCTACGTTTGAGTCCAGACAGAAGGAAGCAGAAGGATGCACATCTCTCATGCAGGAGGAAAACTGGAGCAAGCAAAGGTCTGATTTGTTGTTGCTCCTATCTGGAGGGTAAGCCTGACATTTCTATCTGCCAATAGCAATTTATTGTGAAGCAGCCCTGCAGGGAAGGTTTCTTCATGCTAAATCAACCAGCAAATGAAATGAAACTTGTATTGCAACCAAATAAGACATTTATTCACAATGTACATGGCTGGGTGCATAAATAATTTAAATATAAGCAGCTGCAATTTCAACACATTGAACTAAAGCCTCCCTAACAACCCTGCAGACGACAAAAATTAAAACTCTGGTAGTAAGGAAGCTGAAAATACATGTAAGTGTGTTTTTTGTTCTCATTCTCTTTGTGGAGAGAAAGAATTCTGTATGGCTTACAAGGAAGATGACCACTTTAATGATCATCTGGTGAGCTTTTCATCCCAGTTAACATCTCTTTCCTGAAGCCATGGTCAGATTCACTCCTTGATGAACAAAAGTTGCCTAAAAGATGGTTTTAAAGAGTACTGGCAATGAACCAAAGTTAGAAGTATGAAATATACTACTGGAGGTGGAAAATATGTTCTCTGCTTTTTCTGAAAAACTCAATAAATATTCTAATTACAAAGTAAGTGCTGACAGAGTAAGGGTAATTATGTTCTTAACAAGAGTAAGGTTCTTTCTGGACTGAAGTGTATTTTTTTTATATAATACTCAAGGTTCCCATGTTCAGTAGTCACGAAAGGGTTCTTATTGTAGCAATTTGTATTAAACATTAACAGAGAAAATAAGAAATGAAAAATAATGTATAAATTAAAAAAAAAGGACATTGTATGTCCTGCAAAAATTGCAGGTTTGTATTTCAAGTAAAGCCATAATTGTTGCCTCTTTCCTCTGTTTTTGAATTGAAATGATTTTCATAGCGTCTTCATCATCATATCTTGATTGAATTTCCTCTTAGAATGCACATTCTTGTTCATGAGAGCTTGTTACTGATTTTTTGTGTTCCCTGAAGCAGGGAAGTCGTATTGTCAAGGGGAGCTTTGGCTGCCATTCATTGAATGTCCAGGTTTCCCTTGGCAATGCCTTCGTAGCCACCGCCTCGGACCTTTGCAGAGCAGTTCACACTCCCTGTGCATCTTGAAATCTGAGACTTTACATGAAGTGCAAACTGGGAAAAGAGATCTTTGTATGATGGACTTTCTCCTTTCAAACAGGAGAATCGGTCGTTTCAGTGTCTGCTCTGTATTTAGGTCCGGAGTCCTAATTCAGACAACCTGGGGTTATTTGAGTGTATTGCATCTCTCAGCTGCCTCAATTCGTCTGCTACACCTGGATAGATGAATATCCCCCTAAAGAGAATTCACTGGATTGACAAGAGGTCCCTGGAAAGGAGTTCAGTTGAGTGGCTTTGACACTAACAACTGTATAATAGGTACTGGGCGAAAGAAGTTCCACCCAGAAAGTCAATACTACATTAACAATTGCTTTTTGCTTTCTATTTACAAAGCTGACAGTAGTTTTTCACACTCTGACCCACTTTGATCCTCTACGTGCAATGCAATGTAGTTTTTCAACTTCTTGTCCCCACAGAGACAATGGCTTTACAGCACGGTTGGGTGGAAGGTGAAACTCAACCTGAGGTTGAATAGGGTCTGTCAATACATCCCCTAGGCTGATGATAGGATTTTTTACCTGTCCCGTTAAGGTTATATGAAGAAACCAAATCTATGCAAGTGAACTATTTGTGCTTGAGAAGGTCAGAATAGATTTAAGTGGAAGAAATTGTAATTCAGAATGGTGGAAATCTGTATTGTTCCCCCACTGGGTAGCGTTGTACCAACTTTTATTTGCTTTCCAAGAACGGGAAGAACTTTGGTAATGAGTTTCTGCACCCAGTTTCTCTCTACAATAATAGGACTGCCATTTATGTTCACTGCTGAAGTGCTTCATACCTGTGTGTCACGTTGTGCTGCACTTCTCAGCACTTCTCAGCTCCTTTGCCTTTTGAGTCCTTTGTTGGCTTCAAGAGAAATGCTCTAGTTGACTATATATGATCCACTTGGTACCTGCTTGAAATGCTCCCTAACAATCTCCCCTTCACTGGACTAATTATTACCTTGCTCTTTTTGACTATGTGATACCTAAAAAGCCTTTTAAAATTTATTTTGTTTTATGGTGAAGAGGCGATAGCACTTCAGATGATATTGATATTGTTCACCTTTGTTTAAGGGTTGGGCAATTCCACAACTGGAATATTACTATGGATCTGGGCAGCTCTCCGAACAATATTGCATTAATTTACATTCTGCAGTATAATTAGACTGACATTTGAATAATGAGAGCTGCTAAATTATGTGCATCTATTTTTGACATTGTAAAAGGTACCCACTGACTGTTATCACTGCTTACCTCCATAAATGTGACCCTTATGCTTCCAATTTGTCACAATTATTGTGTGTTATGAATTGCACACCTATTAATCACTGTGTGTGTAGAATTAACGAGGCAATGTAGTAGGATATTGCAGCAGCAAGAATTAATTTTGATCATCATTTTGGAAACATTATCCATGTTAGAAATATTACTGTAGATAAATTATATTTGCTAAGCCTTGGAAAAGGTTTAATTTGCTTTACAAGCTGCCACCTTAGACAGAGTTACTAACCTCACCCATGTAAAACTCTGAGATGGAAGCCCAAGCTCCAGGTCTTTGGATTATGCTGTTCTGTCCACCGCTACTCTTAGTTCAACACTTTCAGTCTTGCCCAGCTCGAATAAATAATTTCAACAAACAAGTAATGTCCTACATGAGGAAAGAAGACTGTATATAAAGAAAAGATGTGCTACTGCCACGGCCTGCTGAAATGGAGCGTTACTCCCCAGGCTTGTTAGAAACGAGCATGCTGGAAAAGAGATGGGGTGCATGAGAACACAAGCCCTGACTTCTTCCCATTACAGAAAGTCACCTCAGTGCAACTGAAAGCAACTGAAGGCTTTCAAATTCCTATTTTTTTTTCTTCTTTTTTTAATATTCAAGAATATAAAGTAGCCTTATTCAACCACGCACAATGTTGAAGGACTTGATCTTGCAGTGCCAGGATGGTGTGCTCACCCTACCTGGTTGCTTTGGCAATGAGCTGAGTTAGCAGAAAGGAGGCAGTGCTGCCTTTTATTCTTTCTGCAAGTGTATTTGAGTTTATCTTGACTTTTTTTTTTTTTTTTTCCCTTTTTCTTTTTTGTAATTACAAAAGGCAGAAGTGAAAATGTTCTCTTTCACATCACAAATGTTTTCGTTTTTTATTCAAATGGCATTTCGAGGTTTCTCTTTTCCAGGGAGAACGAAAAAAGAAGCCACAGCATGTATATTTTAATGCTTTCTACAAATAAACCATGCTGTGTTTTTTTCCTCTTCCCTTCGGTCCTCAGCAGCCAAACAAGTGCAGTCAGTTATTCTCACAAGTCCTTTTAACCATCACAAATGATGAAAGATTTCCTCTGACACGGGGAAGTTGGTGAGAACCCAGCATTCAGGAGTCTCTACCATTTTGATTCCAAGCTTTGTTGTTGTCCATCCCTGGCCACAGTGGCAGTAACCCACTCCAGAACTGCTTGTCCCTGGCCAGTCGTGTAAACGGGAAAGGAGAAAATTGGTCGGTATCCTTTCCCAGAACAGAGAAGACTGTGACTACAAATAATCTTTTCATTTACAAACAGATCCTTGGAAATGTGATGAGCACAAAGCAAGGAAGGGGTGAGTTCAGACTCAGCCAAGAGGACGAAGCCAGACGTGATTTGGCAGTGGGAAGACCAGGCTGAGTAATGTGCACTCGTGATTACTGCTGTCTGAGGGACATCTCTGAGAGCTGTGAGATTTATGTGGACCTTCTCCCATCATAGGCCGAAACAAATGGCATTTCATCCAAAATCTAAGAGTCCTGCTGGAATAACTCCAAAGCAGTCATCTGTTTAGATTCTTATCTGTAAATCAAGTGGGATATGTACAGAGTAAAGTTTAGCAGAGGATGAGATCACACAAGTACTGACTTAGTGGGTCATATATGATGGGATGAAATGAAAAGCTGCATGTAATCTGAACCAGAAATCACACTGCATGCAGTCTTCTGTAAGAACTTCCTCCAACACAGCAGACAGAAGCTGCATTTCTATCAGATACTCATAATAATTAGATGGGAGCAAGCAAAATGTAAAGACGTGCTATGGCTTCTAGCTATTCCATGCTAGAGAGCTTAGAGTTAGGTAGCTGATAAGAAACAGCTACTGATTAGGCATCCCAGCAACGTAAACCTGCAAGTGTTGGACTAGGCAGATTCTTGGCAGCAGCGACCGACTCAGTATGGGTCTCCTGCTGCCAGTACTTTCCTTCCTTTGTAACATGAAATTCTCATGTGGATACAGGCAAAAGGTAATAATTGGGTGCCACCACTTATCAGAAGGCAGGGAAGGATATACAGACGTGGGTGTTGATATGGCACTGTACTAAAGCATTGCCCAGGTCCTGCCCACATCTCTCTGTTTCTGAGGCCTTTTATGTCATCCACTGGAAAAGTGCAAAAATGCTCTATTGCTGTTTTCACTTATGCAGCTTCTTGGCTAGAAAACCAGTTTAGAATCTCCTTTTACCAACATATTAGCTGAAATAAGATCAGAAAATACACTTGTCACCCAGGACGTCAAACCATCAAGGTACTGCAGTCGTAAGCTGAATTGTTCTGTTAGTTCTTGGATAACTAAGTGTTGTACAGTATAATTTAAGCTTGTTTGTCCAACAAGCTTTGTAACTCTCAGACTTACAAGTTAGGGTCTGTTTTTCTTTCTTTCCCTCCTGTCCTGGTCAATATGCAATAAGTGCGTGTCCTGTAGAGTTGTTCTGAAAATCCAGAGCAGAACAGATGTCAGTTCCTGTACTCTTAGGCTGTGTGTGATGGTCCAAGTCCTTGATCTCAAGTAGGCAGAGTAGAGATATCCTTGAGAGGAGAGGTTCAATTAATAGTATGCAGAGATGGGCTGTGGGAGAAGGGTTCATCACTAAGCACGTTGATGGGGAGCTCTAATGCCACGCACATGAAACTCTTTCCTACTCTGATCTTTGGCTATGAGGCCAACTTGGTTCTTAAGATACTACTATGTGGGAAATGCTTTTTCTAGATGACATTTCAACTTGTCTAGTTTGGTTCATCTGATCCAGCAAGAAGTTAATTGCACAGGGAGTTATACTGGTGGGAATGAATCCTCTGTGAGAGGTGTTGGAGGGGGAGGTGTAAAGACTTTGAGTGTGGACAGTATAATAGCAGTGACACAATGCCTGGGCACCCTGTGCTACGCTCCTCTGATTCTCAGACAATCCAAAACCTTTCTAAGCTTGTCTGAAAACAACTGGACTCTATGGATTGCATGGAGAGAGTAGAAGCAACTGGTTGAATGTGGAGGGAAGGTAATCTAACAGCTAAAATTGATTCACCGCAGAGGAAATTGCTGTATTGTTGTGGAGATCACAGATGTAGTCATTGTAGTATTTTGCCATGGAAACCACAGGGGATCAAGGGAAAAATATGTCATTGCCCATTTTTAATCATCTCTCTTTTTTTTTTTTAATTGAGAATGATGTTTTTGCAGCCATGAAAAGCCACTTCACTGCTGAACTTACACGATGAAGCTCTCAAAGCCAAGCTCAAGAATCCCAGATATTGGTGGTCACATATTCTATCAAATTCTAAATAGTAGTGAGTGTCTGAGGAAAGCAATGCTACCCTCATTATAAACCAGGATGGGTGACCCTTGCACAGAGGGCACACAGCAATTTAAGGATGGGGTTTAGTGATGAGTTTTGCCCTGGACTTCTTAGATGACTTTCATCAAAGCTGCTCACATTGATTATTTCTGGGTAGTGATTTGACCTGCTCACATGGAAGATATTTTTGTCAGTATGTGATCACCATTGCTTCTGTAGACACAGAATAAATGCAGTTGATTGAGCTTGGCCTTGGTATGATGCTTTTTCTGATTTCTGATTTCTGTTTTAATCCACAGAGGATACAGTAAAAGTCCTTATGCAATGTCTTTGCTTCTCAAGATGCTCCAGAGCATTAAACCTTTTGCTTTCAAAAGAAAGTGGTTAAGCCACACAGAAAAGAAGACTTGCCATCCCAAGCTTGGGCTTTATCAACCATGTCAACAGTGGATGTAAACCAGCTTAAGGAGGAGGTGAGCTGTGAAACTGAACCTATGAACAAGGAAAAACTCATTGATTCCTCACTGCAATATATTTTCCACTGTCTAATATTCAAGTGCATTAAATAATGTGCCTTTTATAAGAATAATTACTGTTAGCTTGCATTTGCCTGCTAGGCATTTCTCCAAAGCAGAGGAAGTCTGAAGCTTTGTTCTGAGTAATAAAGACCTGAAAAGACAGCACTACTTAACTGGGCACACAGCAAGAATGAACCACATCATGCAGAGGCAGATGTGACACACTTGGGAAAGCAGGAGAGGAGGATGCGAAGTTGAAGTAGGTATGCTCACCTACAATACAGAAATGATTTAACACCATATGGCAAAAGTGCCATCATTTTGTAATAGTGTGGCTATCACCATCACGTGTGACTCTCACCCCCAAAAGACATTCAGCCATCTAGATCGTGCTGTGTTGTGGCTTTCTTTGTGGTGGTTTTTGGGATCACACGTGGTACTCTGTGACCTGGTTGGTACTGCGTCTTCTTCTGACACAGATGTTCTCAAAGAAGGACCAATGGATGTGTGAGCAGAGCATGACTGTGTAGCCTGGTCTTTCCCAGGTGAACTGCTTGGTCCCTTGAGGAGCTGGGAAACAAAGGCGCTGGAGTACAAAGAGGTGAGAATGGAGCATGAGAGAGATGGGGGCAAGCCTGGACAAAAGGGTTGGGGTTGAGTTAGGTGAGCAGAGGGATGGAGGAGTGAGTTAGAGAAATTACTGCAACCAACCTCTTGGGTCACCCCATTCCTGAGATTGTTCAGTCTAGAGAAAAGAGGAGGCTCAGGGGAGACCTTACTGCCCTCTCCAACTGTCTGAAAACACGTTGTAGCAGGGTGGGGATCAGACTTCTTTCCATTAAGTTGTGCCAGAAGAGGTTCAGATTGGATGTTAGGAAAAGTAGGCATTGGCACAGGCTGCCCAGGGAGGTGGTGGAGTCACTGTCCCTGGCGATGTTGAGAAATAGGATGTGGCACTGAGGGAAATGGTTTACTGGATGTGATTGGGATGGATTGATGGTTGGATGGTTGGACTAGATGACTGTAGAGGTCTTTTCCAGCTTCTCTGATTCTATGATTGAAGATTGTTATGCATCACTCTAGGCTCGTTACCTCTT
The DNA here is from genome assembly GCF_026119805.1 of Tympanuchus pallidicinctus. Classification (NCBI taxonomy): domain Eukaryota; kingdom Metazoa; phylum Chordata; class Aves; order Galliformes; family Phasianidae; genus Tympanuchus; species Tympanuchus pallidicinctus. The sequence continues at coordinate 60,794,079 of NW_026294747.1, read as the reverse complement.
AGATTCAAACAATCTGGACCACAGAATCAGAGAATCATAGGATGGCTTCTTCTTCATAGAATGGCTTTTTTTCCTCCACCACCTTTGTGTCTTCTTCAGAACTGAGAAAAATGAATTCAAACACCAGTTGGAATATCTTAGACACGACTTCTTCACAATGGTTTTATTGCTTGTTTTCAGCAGTGTCAACCACAGAGAAGAACCTCCTCTGAAGCAAGGAGATGAACCAAGTACAAAGGAAAAAAAAAATAGCCATTTCATTGCATTTGTACAGAGTCAGAACAAAATAAATAACATCAGGCAAAAGGCCATGAAACAAGGTGGAGATTTCACCTGTGCCAAGCAAGTAGGCCTGTTCCAAATACATCACGAGCACCTACGTACATAAAAATCCACAGAAATGTGGCTTAACAATGATTCCCTGTTCATAGCCAGTTTTCATCACTCTTTGCTGTCAAAGCATATTTACAGGAGGGCAGAACAGGGGGGCTAAAAGTCTGAATGAGTTTTCAGAGTCACCAAAGAGTTGGTTGGCACCAGCTACTGAACAAGGACAGCCTGTGCTGTGTTTGAAACAGAATATGAAAAATACACTCTTGAATTCAAAAGTTTTTGTTTTTGTTTTTAAGCTTGATTTATTATCCACAGAGTATAAAAGAATGTGTGACTTTTTGCTTTTTGAATGTGCTCTTCAGATTTCCTCTATGTACAAGTTTACAGCATCCACAAAACTGGGGTATAAACCGCCAACTGCTCTACTGATGTCAATTTTTGTGTCCTAAAGGCCTGGCCTTCAGAACACTATGGGCATGAATTTCCCATAGAGACCTGCTACACAGTTTCCAGTCCCAATGACTATCTTATCCCTGTGATTCTGCAGCAGTGTGCAAAGAAGTAGGGTTTTGAAGTAGGGTTTTGAAGTAGAGGTAGGGAAAGAAGTAGGGTTTTGAACCCAGGGCTTCTCAACACAATGCAACACCGTGCAAGGGAGCAAAGTCTGAGGACTTCCAGAGAAAAGGAGGGGGAAGAAGTGGTCTGTTAGCCCAGGAAAGCCATGGTTTGTAACTTTATAGATATCTGGGGGAAATAAAAAGATCAGTTGTAACTGTATTTCATCACACCAGCGTATAAATCCTGGCTTTGGGAAGAGGGTAAAAGCTCGTTGACTGAAAAAAACATTGAATTCTATGCAGCTCTGGATTTTGGGATGTCTGACTCCAAGTACCAGACTGGGATTTAGTTCTATTCCCTGTAACACCAGCTAGTTACAATCCCACCAGAGTCACTCCAGATTGATATGAATGCACACGAGGCCAAGGGTTGGTCTCCTGCTCCTCTAGGGTCATCTACAATTGAGAAGCATCACAGTCCCATCCAGCATAAATACTGGTGTGTGAAAAATGCAAAGCTGCCTGGGGAGTCATGGAGCCCTGGACTGCAGTCTTTATTGCCAAGAATTCAGCACTTTCACCATTGGTGCAGAGACAGCTGTGCCCAGTCCAACATCTTCTTCAGCCCAATGAGCTACTTGAAGGCAGAGAGGATGGCACAGCAGAGGGAGGTGTTTTACACAGTCAGAGAGCTCAGACCCTTCACCTTGCAGGGAAGATGGGCTGCTGTCAGGCTCTGTGCTTTTCTACCACATGTGTTCCCAATGACATTTAACCAAACCAAGTGCTACCAGGAACCTGTGTAGACAGAATGAAATGCACTTCATAATGACACATGTTGGCACTCCCAGGTCTCAGAGACCCCTTTCTAGTCCAACAGTATATGATTTCTTCAAAAATCCTATGGGGTTTTATGCCTTATTTAAACACCATGCTGATGGAAGAAGGAATGGAGATGGTGATCAAAAAGAAACCCTTCAATCTCTGCAATGGAGCCAAGCAGTGTCCACTCCTCAGCTTTCTTTGTAACTTCATTTTCCTTTCTATAAACCAACTGGCAACTGCCCATTGATTAGCCAAAAATAAACCCCACCACCATCCAACCCAACAAAATAAATAAACATCAAATGTTTTATCTTCTGAGCTTGTTTGGAATCCCTTTTTCATTCCAAAACTGCAGCAATGATGCTGCTGCATATAGTCCTGTTTTTAAAAAATAATTTCAAATTAATGCCCTAGAATTCAGTCACAGCCTAGAATTCTTTTACTGCTCTTTTTCAAGCCCTAAACATGGTTATATTTCACACTGCTTATCAGAGGGACACAGAGCCATACAGGTCTCATCTGGATAGAAATATCTACAGCCTAATGTTAGCATTGCACCTTGCACCTCTAGACCTTGAGAAGGTCTTTTAATTTTTATATTCTAATTGCTCCATGGTTAATAATAATTGTTTAAGAGTTTATTCACTGAAACCTTGAGTGACTAATTAACAGGATTGGATTTGATCTCTCACTGATATAAAAAGAGAGTAAACAGTTCCAGGCTGAAAGTAAAGGAATTCTTCTGAAGTCAAATTCTAGTTTCCAGCTTGTGTAAATCAGGAGTCACGGTTATGAACTGAGGGATGCAAGAGGGGTGAGAATTTGGTGTCATTTCTGTAAAGCATTTTGGGATCCAAACTCATTATCTTCAGACACATCTGAAAAGCACAGAGTATCCAGGAACGACTCTTAATCATCTTTTTCACTAAGATAATTCACTTGCATTCATTGAAGTTGCTCCTGTCCCACTGGTCAGGCTCGTGCTTGGTGACAAGCAGCAACAGCTCTGAGCACTGGGACATTTACTCAGCATTGCTTTGGGCAATACGGTTTGGGCAGTCATTTGGGGCTGCAGTGAGGTCCTTGAACTCCATTTTATTGATGAGTTGGATGAAAATCACATTCAGAGTAGAGGAGGCCAAGCTACCCGGCCAAATTCCTGCACTAAGCACCTAAACAAGGGCCTGATCCAAAAGCCAGAATGGGCAGAGAAACTCATTCACTTGATTGCTCAGATCCCCAGAGAGAAAAGCTTTGATTTCATCACTGACTCCTCTCTTCTCCCAGAATTTGAATCCAACACAGCTGGGCTGGCAGCTCTGCCATGCCCATCACAGCATGTTCACTTGGTCTCTTCATTGACCCTTGACAGCTTAATCCAGTTGGATGCGTGGTGATGAACCAATTGTAATGGAGTTCTGAAGGTGCAAATCAGTTCAGCTCAGGGGCTGCAGAAGGCCTTGTTGCATGGGTAAATAAGCAGCCAAACTTTTCCCTGTCATGTCTCCATTGAGCAAAACCATTCCTGCTGGCTTTGGCCATAGTGCTGGCCCAGGGCTGTAAATAAAGAGGAGCTGTAAATGAAAGGCAGAAGTTCGTCCTGCAGATGGAATCACAAGCACAGGGAGAAGAAAAGGAAGGTAAAAAAAAAAAGAAACACAGAACAAAAATGCACAAGGTGTCTCAGGCTTGCAGGCACTGACCACCTCCTGCTGCCAGCAGCAGTACTCCACTTGATTCTCAACAGCTTTGGGCTTCAGTTCCTCTGTTGCTGGTATGGGAGACTTGGCACTGCTTATGGGAGTCCTCCAGCACCTTCTGCATGAGTCCTAACCCAGCTCTGGAAGCACTCAGAGCAGCAGAACCAACACCAAGCACCAAGTCCCTGCCTCTGAGAGCCCTGTGAGAATGTTTCTCTGCATTTTGGGAATTGAGTGGCTGCTGAGAGGACTTTGAATATTTCATGGCACTTGGATTCTGACTGCTAATGAAATAGTTTCACTGTAGCATAGCCACTTAGAGATCAGCATTTTACATGGTAGTAGGACAAGGGGGAACAATTTTAACTAAAAGAGGGGAAATTTAGGTTAGCTCTTAGGAAGACATTCTTTATTCTTAAGCTGGTGAGGCACTGAGATTGCTCAGAAAAGCTGTGGATTCCCCATCCCTGGAACTGCTCACGGCCAGGCTGGATGGGGCTTTGGGCAACCTAGTCTGGTGGGAGGTGTCCCTATCTATGGCAGGGGGGTTGGAAATAGATGATCCTTAAGAGGTCTCTTCCAACACAAACCATTCTATGATTGATTTTCTGATTCTAATGAGAACAAAGATGACCCAGACTGGCTAGCCTGGAGTTTTGCCAGCAGTTTAATACCAGGACCATGGGGATCAGCACAGCTATCTTCACAAATATCTATCTGCTCTAGGTTTTCCAAGCTGGGTAGCCATGATTACTCCATGACAGGCTGGAAACCCGTGGGTACATACCTACCCTTCACAGCAGTTTTATCAGAGTATCTCACATCAACTGATGTCAGTTGTGTGTGCTGTCCTCAGGCCTGAATGTGGGGCAGTATTTTGGCAGCATCCAGCTCAGATGGCAACAGTACAGCTCTGGGGAGAGGTATGCAAAGGAAAAACCTCCCCTCAGAACTCAGAAAGGAATGGGATGTCCTGATCTGCAATTCTCCTGGGCTCAGTGTGGTTTGTTGGCAGTGAATTTGAGATGCTTAAAGCAAGCAAGCAAACAAGTGAGAAAAAACCCCAAACCCCGAAGACTCTAAATTAAAGATGTTTCCCTTCAAGGAACTACAATTTAATTTGAGAGAAAGAAGAGTCCAGTTGCTGTTAGTGGAAAAGTTGAGATCTCTGATCTATGAAAACACTCATATTTGCTTTCCATGTACACGTGTTAATTTGGTGACTCAGACTCCTTCCCAAGGACACTGATGTAACATGCTGTAGTAGAACAATGGCAGCCCAATTATTCAGTTTACACCTTTGCTTGTCGGAGATTTTCCACCCCCAGTGTAAAACTGATGTGTCCTCATACAATGCAGTCGGGTGGGAAACAGCCACGAGCATCTGCATCCTTAGGCTATTTTCTAAGGTTGGGATGCATGGCTTGGGAATGAGCTCACGTGATGTGAGCTGTGAACCACCAGCCTGGTGTGCCAGAACAGGATTTGGTTTCACTCCTTCTCCCCTCCATCGAGGAAAGGGAAGAAAAAAGAATAACAGTTCCCTTGGTTTCAGCAAGCTCTATGTACATCCTTCAAACAGGGACTGCCCCAGTGTGAAAACTAATAGGTCTTCAAAAACGACATAAAATGCACATGCGTCTCTTAAAGATCTAACAGTGCCTTTATCATAGGATGAAAGCTGCACAAGCTGAAGAAGAAATCAATTTAATAGCTCCCTCACTCCTTTCCGACTCCTGGAGTGCCAGTTACGTGCTGAGCCAACCTTGTTTTGATGAAAGCAATTTTGCTTGCTGCTGGGAAGCTAATTTTTTCATCTGGAGACTGGCTCCTTATGTCAGGCCTGATTCAATTAAGGATTACAGGGTTCTACATCTTCCCTCTCCTGGCAGTGTGCACTAAGCAAGTGCAAATGGATTGCAGACCAATTGCTTTCCCCCGATCCCTAATAATGCTGGGTGCAGTAATGCACCAAGATCTACAGGTTCAATGAACAAGTATGAAAAACACAGCCGTACTCCACAGTTGGCATCTGTACCTGGTTTTTATACATGCAAACCATTCAGTGAAAACAACCAAACAAAGCATGTTGATGTCCTGAACGCAGCACGGAGAAGGGCATTTTGTGCTGGTCCTTCTCAGCAAGCTGCTCTTCCAGAGGGTACCCAATGGCACATGGAAAGTTTCAGCTAACGAAGATGGTGAGCAATTAGCAGAACACAGTCCAACATCAGAGCATCCTTCCGGGGCCTTGCCTGGTGCTGCAGCTTCTTTGCACTGTGCAGCTTGGCCTCTGCCTTTCCTGCCTGTGTTCTTCCTGTCCCTTCTCCTTGCTGCTTCCAGCACCACATCACCACTTCTTAGCGGCTGGGCTTTTGGCACATTCATAAGTTTGGCATTTTTTTCCCCCCATTTCTTTCTCCCTCTCTCTGTCCTTTACTGGCTCATTTAAAACAACAACAAAAAAAAGTGCAATTTATCTGTTTCAGAGATGCCGGTTCCGGGAAAGCCACCACTAACTCAAGCTCTTCCCTCCCATACCCCCAAAATTCAGTATTTATAGCACATTAGGATCTCCCAGGCTCTCCTCAAATGACTGGGACCTTTACTCAGCATTATCAGCCCCACGGGCACCAACTTAGAGAGAAAGGTCTGAAAAGAGGGAGAGGAAAAGTATTTCTCTGCCTCTTAGCTTGTCTGATCTCGTTCTGGATGCCAATGGCTTTTCCAGTTCTCTGTCCTCTGTTGGCTCAAGTGGAGCATGTCATTTCACAAGGATTTGTCCATAGGTAACTGATTCCTGGGGATCCTTCTCTCTCTTGGATGCTCAGTGCTCAGAGAGCCTCTCTCCATCAAACCAGAGAGAATTCTGCCTGGAAGCTGGAGCACCGGCGTGTCTTTGGTGAGCACTTGGTCAGCATGGAGATCTGGGTGCTGAAGTTGGTGCCGTTGCTGCCCAAAGAAGGGTGGTGGTACTTCATGTCAGAGCCCAGGAACCGCTCCAGGTGCCACCTCCGCCACTTTCTCTTGAGCTCAGCTTGGACCTACATGGTGGAAAGATAAGCAAGTCAGCAGAGGAGAGCATATGTAGGGGTAATAAGTGTTTATAGAGGTCACTGAACTTGGGAATAACTGCTAGTCACACAGGGGAGATAATGCTGCAGCAAGTAGATTCCCTCAGCAGAAATCCTTGAGCTTAATCAGAAAGGTGAGCATGGGGAGTTGCTTATCTGATAAAGTGAAGATGTCAGACTACTTAACTACTACAGCGTGTGAGTATAACTGGGATTCTTCCCACTGCCCTGCTTTTCATAGATGTAGAATCATCTAAGCTGGAAAAGACCCCAAGATCCCTCAATCCAACCATCTACCTGCCACCAATATTTGCCCACTAAACCATGCCTCCCCAGTACAACATCTAATTGTTTACTGTCCCAGTAAAAATGATTTAACTGCAGCTTGTTTGTAAAGCAATCAATACAGCTGTGCTTTTTGATGGAGGTTTCTTGTTTCTATTCAGGGTGTTTACACACATCATTTGGTTTACACCATTCATGTTCAAACCCTGCACAAATCTGGCCACAGTCCCCATCCCCTCATGCAGGCTTTGAGTGCAAAGTTTTGGATTGTGGCATCAATTAGATAAAACAGCTCTGAGGGTCTCTGGGCTCAACAAGCACAAGAACAGGACACCACAAATGCAAACTCCAGTGTTGGAAATGTGGGAAAGTCAAAATCAAAACCTGTAAGCTGGAAATACATTCACCTAGCACAGGTCTGGGCATAATAAGATACATCAGTCCTGTTTGGGTTTTGGACCATCAGGAAGTCTGTGTGGCGCTGCCCTGCTCCAAACAGGCTCACTAGCTAAGGTCCCTGCTGGAGATGGGCTCTGTGTGTTGACCACGTCAGCATGGCTGGAAGAAGGATCAGAGCTCTAAGAGAACAAATTGATTCTGAACACTCTTCCTCTCCTCAGAAGCTGGAACACAAGCCCAGAGCACAGCTGCTTCCTTCCTGACAGTTTATCGAGCTGAACAAGCTCCATCTGACAGCAGCTCCAAGTTCCCAGCTGCTCATACCTTCCCAATAGACTTCACCATTTGGGTTTAATCAGTCTCTGCTGAGTCTCTTTCTGGCAGATGGAGCGTGGTACAAAAATATCACTGCACTAACAAGCCTCCATTTTGTCAGTGGGTCTGATTCCGAGGTTGAGGTTTCAGGAGATTCTAAACCTGAGTAGAGCTTGAAAGATGGGCACATCCTTCCTTGCTGAAGGTGTTCCCTTTAATTCAGGATTTAGGCAAGGTTTTGCTGATACCAATGAGTAAAGGAAGGACTCAGCAGCAATTATTAGTCCTAATATGTTTATTAATTTTGCTGGAAACTTTCTGGCTAATAGTTGAGTTGTTTACATGGGGTGAGTGACTTGACTTGGAAGGTTTCCCCAGTGTGATAGCATCAGGAATGGGACACTCCTTAATCTGCTCTCCACAAGCATTCAATTTGCCATAGCAGCAAATATTAACCAGACAACATTGTTGATCTTACCTCTCCATTGAGAAAACAGTAGAGGACAGCCACCACGAAACCCTAGGGGGAAGGAGAAAGCAGGCTTTTAGCAACGCCTAGCTTGTATTCTCCTAGATCACAACCCAAGCCCATTGCAGTCCTGGAGAAAGGGCATAATGTCAGAGAACTGCTAAGGTGCCTCTTACAAACCAACCGATCACATTTTCCCTATAAAAGGAGAAGAGGAAAGTTGCTTAGGGCACCTTGGAGCAGATGCAAGGCTTTGAATTCAAGGCTTGCTCCAAATCGGTGCTTAAATCCATCAGGCATCACTTCAGCTCTAAGCAGGACACCTGGCCATTCAATCTTAAGCACTGAAGGCAATTTGGTGGGATAGTAGAGGCAACTTTCCTCGGGAAACCTGAACTGTGCAGAGATTGAGAACACAAAGTGGCTACAACTGCTTGACGGATGGATGCAATTGCACAAACAAGTGCTTCTGTTCATGCAACAGCAAGGCCAAGGTAAACAGCCCAACGCTGGGTGTGAATGAGGTGAGGCTTGTGGGAAGGTATACAAAGCAAACTCCATCAAAGGTTTACTCAGGATTAATGCGTCCTCGTGGGGAACCTGACTCCTCCTCCAATAAAGTGCAATCCTACTTGGGCAGGATTTAGAGGCAGAACTCTTTTAGCAGAAAATATAGTTCATGAAAGCCAACTGGTCATAGACTAGGATGCCATTAATGGCCAGAAAGACTCTTCCTGAAGTCTACTCATCACATCTTACTGTGTTAATGATATCTAAACTGGATGAACATGCTTGATTTTCTCTTGTAAGTACAAAAAAGCCCCAGAGGGACTAGCATATAGAAGCGCGTTTTCTTTCCAGGTGCCTAAAACAAGGAGAGAGAAACTCCTGGTAAAGTATATATAAATCTCATGGTCCACTTGGTGACTTACCTGGAATGACCCAACCACGAGCTCAAACACCAGCTTAACTTCTGCTTTGAAATTGTCAGGGAAGAAAGCAAACATGATGTAGTGAATGCCAAAGAGAGGGATCAGCAGCAAGGTGGACTTGGCCAGTCTCCTGTTGGAAAGACAAACATGAGTCATGAGGGAAGAGGGAAGAGGAGCTAAAGGGTAAACTGATGAGAAATCCTGCAGCTGAACTTTATGCACCCCTGAAACTCCAACTTGCTGCATGCAGAACCTATTTGCTGATTATTAGGACCGTGGTAGGGCAGCCATGCACACTAAAATGTTTCTTTTCGTTGGGATATGTGATGTGGGCCACCTACTCTGAGGTCCTGGGAACATCCAGGCTTTCAATAGCATCCTCAAACAAGGCAATGTCAGCAGGCTGCCCTCACCTACTAAGCAGAAATGTCTGGGCTATACCAAAAAGGAGGGAGCTAAGATCAGTTCCCCATTGCTTACTCTCCCCAGGATCCTTCTAACAACCCGGGCTGGGATGTGATGGAACATAGAAGCAGACCTTCTGCTGGGCACAGTCAGTTGCTAGCTACAGCAGTTCATGGAACAAAGGACTGTGCTGGGAGCGCTTCCACGTGCTCCCTTTCCACCTCATGAACAGTTCTCAAAGAAATACACATCTTCAGCTGAGGGAGAGCCATCAGCCCCAGTTTGTTTCCCCTGCAGACTGCAGATGGTTGGTGAATTCAGATGTGGTGACAACATAAAATGTGCTATCTTTATTCCCCGTAACTTCAATGGAGGTATTTCTTTCTCCCCTCCTGCTGGAGATCTTTTTTCATCTCTACAAGCTAAACCATTATCTAGTGTCTTCTTTGTTTACTTAGGATTTCTGGAAATTACAGCTTCTGGGAGAGAAATGGTATGTTTAGCTCAGAATAATGATAGACTATTGCACAATGAATGTCTCCAAAGGAGGGGGATGAACAGTATTAGTGCTTAATGGCATCAGGCTGGGTAATGAGTGGTCTAATTAGGAAGAGATGATAATTTATTAAATCTAATCATTATTAGAATCTAGCTGACAAAAAAGAAATAAAAAATAAAATAAAAAGGAAATGCTTCAGAATGCTTAAGGGGGTTTTGGCTCTCTTGGTCACCCACATCCTTCTGCATCCCCCTCTCCCAGAGGCTTCTGGAGAAACTGAAGCTCAGGCAAAGGTGTTGGAACACTTGTTCTTCCATCTACAAACCCTTCTGGTTCCATCTGGCTCAGTCTCCCCAGACAATCTTCATTTATTTTCCATCTGTATAGACCTGCAGTAAAGGCTCATGTGCCAGCATATGCAGATGATGCTTATCAGCTTATTACTTATCTCCCAGTAGACCTTTCCAGCTTTCCCTGGGCCAGGCCCAATGACAGTTTGATGTTAAAATTCTGCTTGGAGGCTGTGGTTCCCCATGGAATACCTGCTGGCTGCAACTCATTCCAGGCAAATGGAATGCCTGTAGGAAGCAAGGACTGTCACTGTCATGAACCAGCCTATGAGCAGGGTCCATAGACTAACCCCTAGGAGTTCTATCCTCCCGTTTGCACAACACCTGAGACCAGTATCTCACTTCCAGCACTAAGCTTCCCAGAATACCGAGTGATGTTTTGGATTTTATGTCATCTTCAAGGCAAGTTTGGTCTGGCTCTGCAATATTGGAAAAATCCCCCTACAAACTGCAACAAGGAAAATTGTCTTCAATATGTCGTGGTGTGTTACTCCCAGGAAGCTAAAGACTGGCTGTGCAGTAGACATAAATGCATGGGAGGCTGTCTGAGGCTGGTTAATGTTACCTGAAGGAAACCATGTTTCTCAAAAAATTAACTACCTTCTCCTCCTGTCACAGAGTGAACTTCTTATACCTATCCTCTCTGATGTGGTGACAGATGATTTAGGAAAAACACATCTCCACTATCCAGCACTGCACTTGTTCCTCTCCTTTGGAGAGGAAAGAGTTAAACAACACTTTGCTCCTGAACACATAATGGAAAGTTGCCCAGAAAACTTTGATGATAATATTGAATCATGAACATGCACAGAATGGAATGAGATGAATTTTGCTCAACATTTCTTCTGCAAAAAAAAAGGTGTTTTCTTCTTCTATTTGCCCTAAATATTGCTGTCCTGCTCTTGCACAAATCTCTGTCATTTGCAGAAAACTGTTTTAGAAGACTTGTTTTCACAGTTTCTGACATATTAAAGCCCAGCTCAGTACCTGTAGCATTAATGAGTGAGTGAATCAGCAGTGTACCTGAATTTCTACCCTGCAGATAAACTGAAACCATTTGGAGCTGAACAATACTATCAACATATCAACACATTATTTTTTAAATATAAACAATATAAAATAAACAAGAGGAGGAGGAAGAAATGGAAACAAGAGAATCACAGTGTTGTCATTTTAAAGCCTGCTTATCCCAGATGTGGCAGGGGGAACCAATGCATATCATTACCAACTGGTTTTGGTAAGCTTTCTGGGTCCTGCAGGACAAAGCCCTGAAGCTAGCATCAGCATTTCAGGTAACAGGGGTATGACTTATAAAAGGATCCAGGCTGCAGATTACATGCTTAATCACAGAATCACAGAATCACCAAGGTTGGAAAAGACCTTTAAGATCATCTAGACCAACCATCCTCCTACCAATGGATGACTCCAGGTTCTCTACAGCTAGTCATCTGAACACTAAACGTTGAGGACCCTTGCTGGGATCCAAACCTTAAGTTGAGACTCTTAACATTATTTTCTACAGGAGACTATGGTGCCTCATGTTTCATTGCAGTCAACAGTCAGTAGAGACTTTCAGACAGACCATGGAGTCTGGTTGTACATATACACAAGTTACACACTAGTCTCCCACAGGTGCAGTGTCATATATGCCAGATCCAGACAAGCGTATCAAACATCCTAAGGCATCTGATATGGCTTGGACACCCATATGTGACTGATTTGTGCCTGAATGGAGCTGAGATGCTTTTCCAGATGGATGAGGAAGGAGAAGAATTGAAGATGTGAAGATCATTCATCCTTCTGCAATTGGTTCCTATTTGACAGGCCAACGTGGGGAAGCCTTTGTTACTTACTGCCCTGTCATGCAAGGCTTGTTTACCAGGCAAAGAAGATTTACTGGCAATTCACACTTCACTGGAAAATAAGTAGAAAAAAAGCTGTGAGCTCAAAGCTCAGCATGACCTGCTAGGTAATCTGGGCATAACCCTTCTGATGAGAGGCTGGCAGCACTTCTAGGGAGATGAACGGGAGCCAACTGCCCCAGGCTGCTGCATAGTAAGTACTAGAACATATTTCAATATGATGATTTAATCTACCCACCTGGCTAAAGCTGTTGCAGTCTTGGTTTTGGGAATATATATTGCCCAACTTGAAATACATAGAGATGTGATAGAAAACACAGGTCTGGTAATGTTGGTGTGTTACGATGAAAAAAGAAATCATTGGCTTTGTGTGCTGCAGGGAGAAGTTAAGGTGAAATACTGGAATTTTCCTTTATAAATCTGAGAATCTCTGGAAGGAGATGAAATAGATGATTTACCATCACTAGAGAAAAAGGCACAGAGTTGTGGTTGGTCAATATTTAAGCTCTGTATTCATTTTAAGTCTTCCACTTTGCTGAAGGATGAACTGAGTTCACATTCTTCAAAGTACACAGCTCCCTCAAAAAGTAAAGAAGATTTTATGAACAGTGAGCAGGTAGACACTGCTCTTCTTCCTTTTTAGTTATTTTCTAGAAATCCTTTGATAGCATCCTGGATATTTGAAATGCTAAGCCAGGACAGAAGCAGGAGGTAAAAATGAGACGATGTCTGAACTTTTATTTTATTTGCATTGAAGATATAAGAAATCCATACAGGAAAATGGATTTCTTGTAATTTTAAAACGCTGCACCAAAGACCAGTCTTACACACTGAGACAAATTCTCATTTCACTTGCACTGTTGTTCATTATAAAGAGCCCCAGTAAGGTCAACTTTATATCCTCGGGACAAAAGCTAGATGATAAGCAAAACTCCTCAGACAAATTTGTTTCTCAAGAGCAAAGAGAAATGAGTACGTGAGGGATGGATTAATGCAATCCCGTTCAGGAGTCATCGTTAGGATATGGAAAAACTGCCATAGATTCTACTGAATGCATGGATTTTCTCAGTTTCTACTCTGAAGAAATGAGTTGAGGGCAATTGCTTCCCTATACTGTAGATGGATACACTTTGTTCTTCACCAGGGTCCTCTGGCCTTCAGGATCCAATAAATATTGATTAAAGGCCTTTTTGTTTAATGAACGCTACTCTTACTCTCATGCCCACCAGCGAAAGGCCTGTTTCTTGGTTTCTGATCATCTTTAGCAAATTAACAAATTCACAATTGTGATGAGGAAAAATGTGGACAGATGCAGTATTTTGACTAAATGCCAAACAGGTTTTGCAAAACCAGACAATACTGTAAAAAAAAAGCCCAGGACTTACGAATACTGGCTGGTTTCATTGTGTCCAACATCTGGGGAATGCAACTTCTGGACTAAGATACGGATGATACAAATGAAGAGAATGAAGTTCACCTGTTGGGATGGAGAGAAACAGGAAAAAGAAAGATAAAAATCATGCCCCTGCAGCATTGTTCTGCAGTGAAAAGAAGAAATTGTTAAAAGGGGGGGGGGGGAGGATGCCTTTCACTGCAATATTTTTGCCACGGAGCAAGCCGTTGTTAAAAAGCCATGAGCAGAGAACCCCACTCTAGGAGCACACAGTAAACCGACACAGGATGGCAGCCATCTTGGGCCTGACATCAGCCTGCTTGGGACTTTGTGTCATACATCCCAAGTATGATGATGTCAAACCCATAGAGCACAGCTATGCACGACGTCCTGCCGACGACAGGGTGGGAAAGGAGCCTTGGGAGTTAGCGGAGCGACGGACGTCAAAAGCCCTTGGGAGACGGTGACATGGGAGCGGCTGCTGAGCGTGTCAAAGACCGAGGCAGTGAGCCAAAGGAACCAACACAACACACAAAGCTGTATTCACTTAAGCAGGTCTCCGCTCAGCGCTGATGGGCATTCTTCTCTGGAGAGAAGTTGGAGACAACGCATAGCAAGAGTTACACCTCACCAGCACAGTGGACAGTTGCCTCTCCTACAAGGTTAGACCAGAAGACTCAGCTAGAACTGCTTCATTAACGTACTCAAGCAAAGCTAGCCTTATTTTATAGCAAACGTGTAGAGCTAGGAATGGCAGTTTTGTACAAAGTAGATGGCATGAGTTGAACAAAAATTACTGGCTTCTAAAATCCTACCCATTGAACCTTGCTGTTATTCACGCAACACATCCAACAGAAAAGTGAAGTGTGGCCTTCGTCTAGTTTAGCTTCTTTATAGTCTAGTTTAGTTTCCTTATAGTCTAGTTTAGTTTCTTTATCCATTCGTGTTCAGTGAATGCACAAAGGACTCTGATTTTTAAGATATAGAATCATAGAATCACCAAGGTTGGAAAAGACCTAAAAGATCATCCAGTCTAACCGTTCACCCATTACCAACAGCTCCCACTAAACCATGTCCCTCAACACAACATCCAGCCTTTCCTTGAACACCCCCAGGCTCGGTGACTCCACCACCTCCCTGGGCATCCATTCCAGTGCCTGACCACCCTTTCTGAAAAGCAATACTTCCTCATGTCCAGCCTGAATCTCTCCTGCTGTAGCTTGAAAATGTAATATATGTAAAGGCAGGAAGGATTGTGTCAACCAACCAATCTGATTTCCTGCAATAACAAATTCTAACATTTCCTCCAGCAACTCTCAGGTTTATATCAACAGCAGGTGAATGCAGCAGACTAAAGCCTATTTCTCATTTAGACAACAGCTCTTTTTCCAAGGCTAAGAGTGACTGGAAATTAATTATATTTCTTGGTTATGATGCATTGCCTAAACATTCTTTATCTACCCCATGACATTTATTATAGCTTCTGTTCATATTTATTTGCTTATAAAATATTTAGCATCTGACTTGATGGCAAGTAAAATTTATCAATCCAAAATAGAATTAGCTAGATCTATTACTCTAATGAGCAGTGATAGCACACAGTCTGCACCACTGCAGGTAGGATCAGAGCTGCTTCCCAGCCTCCTGCCATAAATTAAATACTGTGTTGGCTCATCATGGTTAAGAGCAGACATGAGCACATAAACAGGTGGAATGTGACTTAAAGGCTTAGTATGGCCTTAGCATTGCACGGTAGTAAACACGACTATCAAACAACTAAAAGGGTTTAGATTATTTTTCAACTTGGAATAGAATTAAAGGCACTTGATCAATTCTCAGTGCTTAATTCTTCAGGTTAGAAAGATTTTTCTAACGTTTAACTTTATATATGTATATATATCTTCCTTCAGTTGAGGCTATGCTTTATTCGAGTGGACATGCAGAATTTGTAGCATTCCTGCCTGCAGAAATCTGTTATTCATCATATGGCTGCTATCATGGCCTTCCTTTGTGACAGATTTATATGATACTTGCAAAAGTAAAATCAGATAATTGCCAGGTAGATTTTGTTTGGTAATGAGGAATTGATTTACTGACCAAAAGAAAACATGGCATCACTGATACCAGGAGAGTACGGCGTATTTCTGCACTAAAAGGTTATCTTGGGAAAGAGAGAATACAGTTTATGTCTTTTGATGATGACATAAATATTTTGAGATGTGTCATCTAAGTATTTTATTTCCTTGCAGTGCAGCGAAAGAATAAAAAGTAATTATTCCAACTGTTTCAGTTTGGAATTCCTGTATGACAAATGCTACAGAAAAGGTCTCCTTGTAAAGGGCGTAATGTATGCAGAATAAGAAGAATGTATGTCTAAGACAAGGCTTCAGTTTAAAAAAAAAATCACATTGGCTTTGATTTCTGCTGTATTCTTTCCCTTCCCTTCCCACGCATGTTTCTTGATTTGAGAAAACTCAAAGCTAAGTTTAAGTCAAATTCATTTTTCAAGTTTTGGCTCTACGCTTGACAGAGGAAACACATAATATTCACCAGGGATGGAAGTACTCAGTTCCTCAGAAGTGTCATGATTGCTAAGAACTGATCTGGAGAAGTAATGAGTTAAGCACCTTTGCCAATTTATATGGAAATTAGCCAAGCTTCTCAAGAACTTAATGCAAAAATACATAGCTGGAATCCAGCTTTGTGCTAGATGCTACAACAAGAGGCAAATAATTGTGGGAATTCATCTAGCTAGGTAGAAGTTTAAGGTAGGCCTCATCCCACATTTCTTCACATTGTCCACATCTACAACGGAACAAGTCACCCTGGGCTCTGACCTCAGAGAAACAAAAACTGGTGGCAAAATTCTAACTTATACATGGATTCATTAGCTAAAATGACTTTTTCTTGGGTCTCCAAGTATGTTCCTTGATCTCTTCTGGCTATGTGCTCCCATGGCTACTGTACCAGAGAAAAAGGATGAGATGGAGCTGGTCTGGCTTACATGAGCTCCATCTTGAGTGCCCCATCACTCAAGCTCTTCCCACAACATTTAAGTCAGTGTTTAAAGATAAAGATGCTTATCCAGAGGCTGAGCTTCTTATCCCAAGAAAGGCATTCAGTACACAATGCAATGTTATCTGTCAGTGCATTTTACGTGGATCTTTACAGAATACTTATCAAGGCTCCTTTATCCTTCCTGTCCCCTCCCCCCCCTTTTTTGTATTAAAGATGGCTTTAAGAATATGTTGATACTTTACCAAAATGGACACCAAAATAGGAGTTTTAATGATCCACCAGATTGGGGATTCTATTATTTCCTCCCAGCATCTAAAAAGTAAATAAATAAATAAATAAAGTTAAATAAATAAATAAACCAGACTTAAAACATCAATTAAAAAAAAAAAAGCAACCAGCTCTGTTACCTTCCAGGTACTTTGCTTAAATCACAGAATCAGAATTGCTTAGATTGGAAGAGACTTTATAGATAGAGTTCCAATCCTCTGCCATAAGCAGGGCTGCCCCCCACCAGACCAGGCTGCCCAGGCCACATCCAACCTGGCCTTGAACATCCCCAGGGATGGGCCACTCACACTCCCTCTGGACAGCAATGCCAGGGCCTCATCACTCTCTGAGTAAAGAATTTCTTCCTAACATCTGACATAATCTCTCCTCTTTCAGTTTAAAGCCATTACCTGCTGTCCCATCCCTAATAGTCTGTGTTAAAATGATAAAGTTGTGCGCACTGGGAAGAGCTGATGACTTTTGTTGCAGTGGCTTTGAGCACTGGTAGGTAACATTTGCTCCAAATAGAAGGCTGTGGGTGCTTTTCTCCCTGGTAATGAAATGGGCTGGAAAATGTCCCTGTTCGTTGCAGGAGAGTTGGAACAGATGACCTTTAAAGGTCTCTTCCAACTCAAATGGATCTATGAATGTATCAGGTTGAATATGGGGAAGGACGGAGATTTGCTTAATTTTCCCTACATTGAGGTCTCACTCCAGGGGAGTGCTATCAGAATCATGGATTAGTGAGGCCTCTAATGCTGACCATCATCCTGGCTAAGGATTTATTTGGGCACAGAGTAATTGGCACTGCTGGAAAAACAAACATCCCCTTCTGAAAGAGATAACAGAAGGTGTGGTGGGGTTACCTGCAGTAAATCCAGCTAGATGCATCCAAGCAGCCCTTTCATTCAGTTAAAGTGGCCCTCGTTATTGCTGGAGCACTTCATTTTTAAGAATTCTGAATGAAGGTCACTTTAATTTGGAGTTTAAATTTCTAAATACGAGCTTAATGCTGTTTAACAAATCTTACCTAATTAGGTTTTATTTAACCTGGGTTAATTCCTTGCAACTTTGTTGGTAATTTTAATATGCAAAAAGAAATAATCTATGTTAGGTGTTAACATATTCTGTATATTCACACTGTTTTACTTGGCATAAAAATGTTGAGCTTTAAAGCCTCTGCTGCAAAGCAGTCTGCATTTTTATTAAGAATTACTGGAGCAGAGTGGGAATATGTATAGGAAGAAGAATTGGTAGTCAGAATGGTTAAATCCTTTGGTCTCTATCTCATTTTTAGAGGCTATTTATTAACACAGTAAGTAAGGTCAGTTTTATGCAGATAGAGTGAGACCATAGAAGAAGTCAGCAGTCCTAAGGAAATGTGTTAGCACGACTATACCTCAAAAACACAGGGAAAAATCTGAGCTGTTTCCTTTACTGAAATAAGGACAAATCAGGACACGTTTGGAGAGAGACTGCAAGGGGGAAAATGGAATTAACCATGTGCTGTAAATGCATGATGCAAGGGCATGCACAGCGAGTGCATAATGAGCACCTGAATCTGTGATGCTCTGCAGTGTTTTCTCATAAAAGCATTTCAAACTACCCCAGTTTGACTACTGAGTCAAAGCATGATGGATCAGATCCTGTTTACTTGCATGTATCCTTGGGTAGCTCAAATATGTGCCTCATTTGCTTACCTGTATTCTATCTATTTCTTACATAAAGTGTCAAAGGCAGCTGTTATGTTAAAGAGGATTGGAGAACAGATCCAAAGATCTGCCTGGAAAAAAAGATCAAGAGTTTTCAGAGCTTTTCTGAGGGAGCTAATGGATGTGTTTATGAGGTTTCTGGTGTTCTAGAGTATGCAGGGTCAGTTCTGTAGGAGCTCTGATCTCAGCACAGGGCTCAGGGGAGCAAAAGGGGACGGTGGGGGATCTGCTCACAAATCTGCACATATGTTCACAGCAGGAAAGAAAAGTGAGTCCATAGGCTTACCCAACATTGAAAAAGTAAATCCTGACGACCGTCCAAGCAGTGATGAACACGGAAGGGGCACCTGGTGAGAGGAGAGATGGTGTTACTGTCACAAACCATCAGGCATGCTTTCACCACTGCTCCTCACTCCAGGATGGTCTGCCTGAGGAGAGCTGTCCTGCTCCATCTCTGTGGTCCCTTTTTCCTCTTTCTCTGTTTGTTGTCTTAGATTAGATTTAGATTGGAAACATCCCAGGTAGGAAAGGTTTCTTTGTTTTGGGTTAATCACAGCATTCTTCATTAACAGTGATTTCCAAACGCAACGGTAGTGCAAACAGAACAAGTATGTCCAAGTTATTAATTCTTGCATAATCCATTTCAGATCCACACTCTTGCAAATGATGGATGACTGAGAGGCCAAAAATCCTTCCACTGCCCTTCCTCACCCAAAGAACCTGAGAACACATTACCAATGCAAAAGATTTCCTTTGATTTTAAATCATACATTCCTCTTTAAGATCTTTCAGAGGCACTGTGCTGAAAGGATCTCTACACAAGCCAGGTTTAAAGAAGGTCTGATCTGATGCATCTGAAGCCAGGCCTGCTAATATCATCTCTCCCCACACTTACAGCATGGAGAATTGCCTCCCTTTTGCAGAGTGAACCCAAGCGTAACTCCTGTCACTTTCAATGGAAGTTACTGTACAGCTAACTGGTCAAACCTTGAGTCCAGGCATAACCTTCCAAATGACACAAATGCTTTTTCCCCTTCCTTTTCAAGTTTATTGCCTGCTCTAATTATTTCCCAGTTTCAGCTACAGAGAGCACAGAACAGAAAGCCTTTTTAGCTTGCTTATACATACTTCTCCAGCTAAATGACTTACAATGTCTTTGGAGAAAGAAGTCTATCTAGTAGGATTAATTTCGTATGTTAGTATTTCAGCTCTGGGCAACCTTGTGAAGTTTCATTTTGTCTTCTTCCCCTTCCTCTTCCCCTTGTCAGGATAGCTATCTAGCCTGATCTCAGCAAGGCAAGAAGAGCAAAGGATTGCAGAGTCTGGTTGAATCCAGCAGTCCTGCTTAGTTCATCCTTACATTTTAAAGTCAGTGCTCAATACAACCTTGGGATCCCAGTATGGATCAAATAGGGGTTTCAGCCAAAAGACCTTTAAGACACTGAGGTGCACAACTATCAACGAATCGAGCACAAACTAAGCTCTTAAATAGTTTTGAAGGTTAATGGTGTTAAGCTCCTCTGACCACTGGGGGTTAAATTGCTGTTAAAAATGCCTGCCAGGGTTACCACCTGGCATTCAGGCCTGAGAAGATGCATACCCCAGCCAATTAAGATGTACCACCAGAAGTACTTCCTCTCTGAAAAGAAGGAGATGACCAACAGGGTGTGAAGATACAGCCCTTCCACCAGCAGCCAGAAGAAGTTGGCCATGACGCAGTACTGGAAGAAAACCATCATGGCTTTGCAGCCTACCTGGAAGAGAAGAAAGGAAGAAACAGTGGTGATCTGTTGCACATTTCCATTGTGAACATCCAAAATTCCCAGTAAACCTTGCTCTGTGTGTAACTCTGAGATTGCTTTTTTGCAGCCCTTGAAGTCCTTACGGGATAAGTCCTGGTGTAGGGAAACTGCTTTGGCAGGGGGGTTGGACTCAATGATCTCTGGAGGTCCCTTCCAACCCCTGCAATTCTGTGATTCTGTGAAGTCCCATGTGAAGAGCCAAAAGGCCTTCAAAGCCTGCACAGGGACATACTCTGGGTGCTTGGCAGGCATTAACCAACTCATGAGAATGTGATTCTGAACTGAGATCAACCCAGTGGCTCATTTATGGTGCAACCCACAAACCCCTGATTCAGCATGATGGAGGCGATCTGAACTGGAGAAGAAACAAGAAGAAGTGATTGGGTTTTTTATGCTACTTTTGCCACCAAAGTCATTATCTTGATGGACATCATCTTGAGCGACTTGAGCATCATGGTCCCCCATCATTCACACAGGGCTGCCTTCCCCAATCCACAGAAATGAAGTCTCTGGTGAATAAACTGATTACCCAGGTTAAATAAAAACAACAATAACGATAAAAAAGTAGCTCTTGTAAACAAAATCCAATTATAATCACCCCATGGCCTGGCAGCTATTGCAAAAACTGAAGGGGTCTGACAAAGGACTCTGAAGAAAGTCAAGTCTACAAACAATTGTGAATGCTTGTTAAGAAAAGAAGAAAGGCTCAGTTAAGAAAAGTAAAAAGCAGAGGATAAGAAGGGAAAAGAGGGTAAATGCTAATGACATGGACAGATTAGATTGCAATGCAAGGAGAAAGCTGAAGTGAGAAGGAGGGCTGCTCTTCCTTGGAAAATAAATAATTAAGCACAGCAACTTGCTGTGAAGTCCTCACTGCAGCTCAGAACTAACGCTTACAGGTAATGGGAACAGTCACCTAAGAAAAGAAAAATGAGGAAAAAGAAATGAATAGGAAATTTCTCTCCAGCACTCAATGGCCCAAACAACTGCAAAACATCTGAGGGTTGAAATCAGCTGGCCAAAGAGCTCTGTTAGCACCTGCCATTGCCCCAGCACCGTTCTCCAGACTCATTTAGAAGAGTGCATCAATTGCATCGTTACTTATATTACTTATTATATACCTACATCCGTATTGCTTAAGCATCCCTGAGATGTTCAGAAATAGATACATTGGTTTCAGTGGGTCTGCTTAGGTTATACCCTGCTCTTTTTGGGCCCGGGCATGAAGATCTGATTAGCAGCTCTTCCTCGGTGTTCTGCATTTGCACCACGGTGAATTTAGAGCAATAATTGATTTGCACGAGTGACAAGCTCACTCACACATCCCCCCCTGCTCCTCTCTCCTGCTGAAAACAGTTGCTATGAAACATGATGGTATAAAAAATTAAAAAAAAATAATTAAAAAAAAAGAAGGCATAAAAAGTGTTTTCTCGATGCCATATGTTTGGTGAGAGACTTGTCCCCACTGATTGCTCAGAATTAGCCCACCCCTCCCCTATCACCCATTGGCATTTTGCAGTGGGGTCTTCATGGGCTCCTGCTTGCCAATCTGTATGCACAGCAGCTGCCTGCTGCAAGGCAGATGGCACAAGCAGAGACTTGCTGCAGGGTGGCAATGGGGGAAAGTGGTGGCACAGCAAGCACTTCACTCCCAGGCAGAGAAGGTAACACTGAGCTGAGCTGACAAGGGCCTGGGATGTGTCATCCTCCTCCCCAGGTCATTCCTCTGCTCTTTGTTTTTTCCCTGCCTCTGTGTGGATATGAGTGACACTTGTTCCTTTCATCCAAAGCCTGGGCCATCTGCAGCCAGTGGGGATTTACTGGTGGGAGTGCACTCAGCAGCATTTAGGAGCTCCCAGGTGAGATTTAGGGGAGCAAAATGTGATGCATTTCAACTACATGCTCCTCAAACGTGGATTTGCTTTGGGTAATGAATTTTGGGGAATCCTTTCTGGATGGGTATGATGAAGGAATGGCAGAGGCATGAGGCTGGAGCACGTCATAGAATCACAGAATCACAGAATGGCCTGGATCAGAAGGGACCTCAAGGATATTAGGCTCCAACACCTCTGCCACAGGCAGGGCCACCAACTTCCACATGTAATACTAGACCAGGCTGCCCAGGGCACCATTCAGTCACAAGGCATAGAGGCAGAGTACAAGACCAGGAATGACAACTCACAAAACTCCCTTCTTAAGGGGTCTGTGAGCAATTCTTCACGCTGTGCTGGGAGATACATGGCAATTTGAACAGTTGCTACTGTCACAGGCATTTTTCACTTAGCACAAAAAAAAATATATATATTTATGCATCAGAGTGAGCACAGGCTGATAATGTATTGCAGTCTGAGGTCCTTTGTGACACAAGGATGTCCTGCACTGGCAGATTTGGGTGCCCTGGCATGGACCAAGCCAACACTATCATAGAATATGCTGAGTTGGAAGTGGATCATCGGGAAGCCTATAGTCACAGAATCACCAATGTTGGAAAAGACCTTCAAGATCATCCAGTCCAACCATCCACCTGTCACCAATAGTACTCACTAAACCATATCCCTCAACACAAAGCTATATAACCACAGTAGTACACAATGGTAAAGCTATATAATCACAAGCTGACTCTATAGGTGGGACTCCGACAGCTGATATCTACAAAATCATCTTTAATTTTTTTCAGCCATGCAGATCCAGACAATACTGTCAAGAACATCCAAGGTGTGATCTGCCTCATCCACAGATAAAGGATACCGGATGTACTGTAAAAATACCTCTTTTCCCACCAACTACAGAGGGAACATGGAGAGATCAGCAAGACATTTTCAGCATGAAAAGAAGCATTACAACACTGCTTGCTTGATTTTCTCCCATCTTCTGCCTCATTTGCAACCCCATCTTTCTCTAGGTGGCTTGCACTGCTCGTGTCCACATGAGATGTTGCAGTGAGACTGTCTACCCAGACTTTGTTGATGACTTATTGACTCAACAAGCTCCTCTCTTCTCCCCATCTTCAAGATTACATTAGCCACAACCTGTTTGCTTTTTCCATGAAGGTCTCCTCCATTTCCTCCTATGCTAATAGCCACCAACTACGGAAACCAATTCCACCTCCAGTTAAGGAGGGACAGAAACCTTTTTGACCTAAACAAGCACTTCTGTGCTTCTCATTAAATCCATCATAATCAGTAAGATAATTTCATCTTAATTATTTCAGAAGTTTATGTGAGGGTGAGACAAAGGCATAGCTTATGGCTACTGAATGGGCCAACCATCTATGTTGCAAGCATCCACATGCAGGGCTCTGAGGATTATACGAAAGGGAGACAGTGCAAAACTAATCTGCTTATAAGTAGGCTGTTCATGATCTTGTAGGCAGTGTCAGGTATTTGTTGGGCCTCCAGTTACTGCTCCACATGGAGTAAGATCTTCTGCAGGCTCTATCTTTTTCCTAAATGATGAATGATGAGGTTATTCACAGGCATTTCCTTGTTCACTGCAGGGAAATTGGACTCGTATGACCTGTAACAGTCCCTCCCAGCTCAAATGATTCTAAGTTTGCCCATCACAAGGAATCCTTAAAGGTGGTGAGCTAGCAAGAAATCAAAATATCACAGAATCATAGAATGGCCTGGGTTGCAAAGGAGAACAATGCTCATCCAGTTTCAACCCACTGCTATGTGCAGGGTCACCAACCACCAGATCAGGCTGCCCAGAGCCACATCCAGCCTGGATGGACATACCTT
Organism: Tympanuchus pallidicinctus; assembly: GCF_026119805.1. Lineage (NCBI taxonomy): Eukaryota > Metazoa > Chordata > Aves > Galliformes > Phasianidae > Tympanuchus > Tympanuchus pallidicinctus. Next base: position 60,770,142 of record NW_026294747.1, on the reverse strand, counting down.
ACATATTGTTTTACATGATCATCCTGAAGGACACAAGGAAGGACGTATTTTCAAATGCAGACACATCTTTGAAATCAATTTCTATTACTTTTCATTGTGGATGTGCAGAACACGTGAATCAGGCTGCTTTCTGGTCACAGAGTACTTAGCATTCCCATTTAGAATGTATATCGGGATGAATGTCTGCTTTCTGGACAGGAACCAGACCTATGACTTTCAAAGCAAGGATTCATGTCACATGGGACATATATTGCCCTGTTAGACAAATCTGCTGTGGGATCACATTGATTTAGATACTGAGAAGAATAATCTGAAAGCTAACAAAGAAATAGAGAAAGTAGAAGAGAGTGCATTTGCTTTGTAAGAGAACACCTTGCAGTCGTGTTAGGGCAAATATTTAATAAGCCTTTGATACTTAGGAATGCAGCCAGTCCTTCCAAAAAGGAGGGTGAGTACAGTGGTTAGACTGGTGGAGTGATGCAAAGAAATATGCTTGGCTGAGAATCTGGGCAGAGATTTTAGGATGTCAGCAGAGGGTCAAATTGAAAGTTTACTGTAATGATGGAAAAAATAACAGGGCTACACAAAGCCAGCATGCAGCACAGAGATCAGGTCCTACAGTAGCTGCAAAAAACACAGCCCACTTTGTCAACTGGTAGGAAAAATGTACTCAAGACACAAGCAGGCTTTCTCAGACAGGTGCAGAGGAGCATGAGGGTGGAAAAAACAAGGCTGACCAGTGATCACAAGCTACCAGGCTCTGCGCTTTATACTTTAGTGTTAGTCCTGAGAAATACATTTTTCTCATAAAACTGATGTAGCAACTAGTTGAGTCACCTGGAGTAATGCAGTCCAGATGCTGGAGGCAGTGATTAACAAGGAGTTGAACATGTTGCATTATATACATATATATCCTACCTGTCAGCAGTATTAACTCTGTGCAAGATATCTCTGTTCATTAATAATTGCTAAGGAATGGAAGATTCAACCAGCATCTGAATTTCTCTAGCTCAGTATAAGCAGCTTAGTTGGACAGGAGTTGGTCTAAGGAGGTTTTAATGGAAGCACACACACAGTGCACATGTGTGCATGCACCAACCTACTGGGAATGCAACAAAACATCAAGAGGTCAGTTAGCTTCACACAAACACTGTTGTGCACCAGAGATCACCACTGCACTAGCACACGTCTTTACTGAAGATAAGGTATGTTATGGTTTAGGATTTGGGCTAAAGAAGTATCTAAATCTGGACAAAGAAGTACAAAGGGGCATTCTCCCACTTCACACACCTTATAGCTGGCTTAGGAACATGTCCTGATGTAAACATTCTGCCTTACTCCCATTGCCCCAAGCATGGGTCCCTTCATCAGCTTACCAGATCTGTCCCTCACCACGTGTGACCACTCTTGTGCAAGGATGTGACCCCCTTTGCAGTCCCTATAATTCCCTCCTTGCACCCTCAACTCTACACCCTCCTACGGTGTGGAACAGAACTTGAGATGTTTGTGACAGGGCATCGAGACATACAGTCAGCTTAAGGATATATTCATGTCATCACACATGATGATAACACTGAAGCTCCTGAGATGGTTTGTGGAGGTGGAACACTGCCCTCAGCCCAATCCCTGCTGCCTCTGGCAAAAGCATGGGCTCAGATTCATCTCAATCCATCATGAAATGTGGAGGCCTCTGAATCTCCTTTAAAGTACTTGGGTCCATTCACCTGGGCTACCACCACTGGAGAACGAGGAACAGATTTACACGGACATCTCTGCAGGTCTCTTCGACAGGAAATAGATGAAAACTCATTTTCTCAGTGATAGATTTATGCAGCACTTCTCTTTTATGTTGCCCAGAGGACATGACCTATCCGAAAGGCTGGGCGTTGAATGACTTGTGCAGAATTTGCCCACACCAACAGCTGTCCTTTTCCCCAGGCTGGTCAAGGAGGCTTCCCTGATCTTATTTAAAAGCTTCTTCATGGATCCTGTTTCCAAGACCTGGCAGGAAGACGGAGTAGCAAAGAGCAACACCTCCTGCTTTGTTGATGGTGATCCCCAGTCACAGGGATCAGCCTCGTCCTAAATCTCCATATCTACAATGCCATTTTAGATGCTGATGCCTTAATCATAACTAAATCCAGGAGTTTTGAGCTGATTACTGTCCCACGTGCCTAAATCAGACTGAGTTCTTCTTGTATTGAGATGCCCACCTTAGCCAAGGCACAATGTCATTTGTGATGGAGATGTAATAACCAGATAATTATTCTGCTTGTGTGATTATATGATATGATTAATTCCTCATCCCACTATTATCAGCACACTGGAATTCATACAGCTAATCAATTACCAATCATTTTATAACCTAAATATTGCATGCCACTGTGTGTGTGCTGCATGGAGATGTCAGGGTAGCCTTAGTTTCCACACCTGCTTTTGTTCTTCATGGAACACCTCCTTTTCCTTTTAATTTTACTTTTAATACATACGTTTCCTTGCTTTCTGAGACAAAAATAACCTGATAGGAAGAGTAGATATACCATATTGGCCTAGGTACTGCCTCTGTTAAGAAAGGAAGGGTAAAGATGGTGTGAGCTTTTCCCTAGGAAGATGTTGCTCACATGGCATTGTTTACAGGAAACAAAAACTCTTTTTCCCATCCAAATGGGTCTTTTTGTTCCAACTAGAGGCTAGAACAACCTTCTTTTAGAATTCATAAAGAGAGCACAGGTGGCTTTTCAATAGTGACTCCTGATCCTGGCTTAGATGTCTCATGAGGAGGTAGCAAAGACATGTTAATAGCCTCAAATTACTTCCTGTCTCATTCCCATGCTTAAGGCTTTTATATTTTCGCTATTTAGTTGCCTTTGACAGAAAAATGGAAAACTAGACAATCTTTGGGGTCCCTTTCAACCCAAGCCATGCCATTAACAGAGAAGCCATTTCCAGACATCAACTTAGCAAACTGAAAATGCAAATATCTATCTGTTATCTCAGCCTTCTGCCACTGTGTCTAACCTTCTGCAGGGTTATGGTCTGACCCTACAGAGGGCAATGGCAAAACCCTTGCTGATTTCAGAGCTTCAGGCCAGAGACCCAATTTGCAAAAAAACTGCATGATATCAATTGGAATCTTTGAAAGAAATAAAACAGCTTCTTACTGGGCGATTCTGTTTCTCTGAAAGTGAGCCCTTAGGTCAAGCCAATTTGCTGAGCAGCAAAAAAAATTAAAGGGAAAGACAAAATGTTAACTTACCCTGGGCACACTCAGCGTTTTGTGTAAGGAGGGGGAAAAAAAAAAAACAAATTGGAAACAAAACCAAACAAGACAGGCTGGAGCAAAACCACTGCTTTATCTCTTCCTTCTCTTTAATTGCAGTTGTAGGCCTAGATTCAAAGAGGCTGCTTGGGTAACTTCCACTCCTCCTTCCCTATCAGGGAGTCTGAAAAGCAAGTCATTTTAAATACTAAATTGCTACAGTAGTGATTAGTTCTGCAAGCTTTCCTGGGAGATGCATGGGTATTTTGGATGCTGAGTCCTATCTGGCAGTATGTTTGCCAAAAGAAATTTGACCAGAGAAATTCTTAAGAAGGCATCTTGATAGGAACAATGTGGATCCTGATTGGAACATACAACAGTTTGTGAGGGCCTAAATTGTCAAATTCAAAGCAATTCTTCATCAATCAGGAATTAAAACAATGAAAAAAAAGTATTTAAAAACCCTCAGGGGAATAATAATTTTACATCTTGATGATGGACCCTTCAGCTCCAGCTGCCCTAGAGGCTTCAATACTACATCAACTCTATAAAATGCATGGCAGGTGGATGGACATAACTGAATTCAGAGAGGGCTCATGATCACCATCTGTCTCAGGCACAAGAATAAGATGCCTCAAGGAATAAGATGCCTCAAACACAGATTTTCCCTGTTAACATGCTGCTTTGCATCAATGATGCCCCAGAAACATGTAAGAGTGCTCTTAAGCCATAGCAAAAGCAAATTAATTCAATTTACCTTAACCTTCTTTCTGCTAGGTCACAATGCATTACATTTTCATATGTCCATCATTGCCTAACAGCACACACTGGACTACTTACCCCGTGTCATCTGTCGCAAGCCAATTTATTAAGCCATTATAACAGGATTTGTGTCCAGGCTTGTTGATTTGTCACCACTTTCATACAGTAGAAATGTTATTTCTAGACTGATGAGCTGAGCTGCAAAACTATACACATGCACATACACACTATTTCATCAAGCTACATCTTGCCTGCTTCCAGTGTGACGTGGAAAGATGGGCAGAGCAGAAAGACACCACTTAGTTCAATTTCACTGTCCCTTTCCTCTGCTACCATATCCACATGCATCGAGGCTGGGATGCTATTCAACCTGTATGGAGTGTAGAATAGCATTGGTCTAGCAGTAGCCAAACCAATATGGCCCCCAAAGTCCACAAAGGTAACATTGGTTTCCCTTTGTGCTTTCACTTCCTCAGTGCCAGCTGAAAGCCAGCTGAAAGCAGTAAGACATTTCAAAGTTCATCTCTGCTAATACATAAGTTACATGATGCAAACTCTAATTTCTGTGCTTCCGACCCAAAGCAAAGCACAGCAGGGTCAGATCCTCAGCTAGCAGAAACCTTGTGGACTTCATTAAAATAAATGGAACCACACCAGTTTACTCCAACAAAAATGCAGTCCACGTGACTGCACTTTATGCCTAGTCCATCTACTACCCAGGCCTCCCCAAATACAACACTGCAGGAAGCTCTCATGTCTGCTTTAGCTCACTTAAGAAGCAAGTTTAAGCCCCGTGACTGTGATACTCAAGGCTATTTAAGCATTTATCTTCTGCTGAGTTTAACAGAGGTTATGTAACTGACAGGCTTTGAGGGCCTGGACCTTTCTATTTTGTCTCTAAGAAATATTAGTTTGATTTTTTGGTAGAAGGGGGGGCATCTTGTGAGTACTTGTAAGATGGTGATTAGCTCTAGATGGTCTAACCTCTGCGTCAGATGACTCACAGTTGAGTTCAGATGTAAAAATAGCTTTATCTTGGTAAATGGGGTAACTGTCCCTATTTCATGCTCATCAACTTGAGAACGATAACAGCATTTCTGAACATGTCTTCAGTGATAAGGAAAGACGAGCACAAGTTACCAGCTGAAGGGAGAAGGTGATCAAAGTTTTAAAAATACCCTTATTGGCAATGCTGCATTGCTGTGAGGTGCTAGAAATTGACTGAGGCATAGCTGATAAGGTTGCTTTTTCAAAGGCAGTTCCTGCTTCAGAGCTCTTCTATAATCTAAATTTTCTGTTATTTCCAAGAGGAAAAGAGAAATCCAGGGGATAAATAATCCAAGCAGAACCACATAAAACCATGTTAGAGCCTGATCTCTGAGATGTGGACCCTCTCAAGGGTTGCAAGATATCAGCAGACCAAAGAGCAGAAGAGGCATGACCCAGAGTCTGGTACTTTCAACCTCAAGAAGTGGATCCCCAAATCCATGAATATTTCTCACCTACCCAGCCTGGGAAACCTCCAGCCCCTGTGGCCACCCATTGTCTTCCCTCCCCAAAATGATGATGCCTGACCTTCAGTTTCTCTGACACTCAAGGTTTTCTTCATTCTTCACTGCCTCACATCTCCTTCTTCCCAAACTCACACCTCAAGCTCATGCTCCATTCTTACACATCCTTTGGCAGTGGATCAGCAATGAAAGCTGCAAGAGTGCCAGGCACAAACTGCTGTCTCACCAATCCAGAAGGAAGTTACTGTTTGCCAGCAGCTCCATGGATTAGATGGCTTACGTTCCTTTCATAGCCATCACTGGTGACTTGTACAGGTACAGACCTCTGCTGTTCTAGAAGAGATGATGAAACTACATTCCTGGGTGGGGTGTTTCTGGCTAGCTCCAAAATCTAAACAAGAATGTGAATAAGTCTAAGGGGACAGTTAGCCACTTCCCATGCTCACAGCTACTACTGCCCCATGGGCAGTAAGCTTCCCAAACTTCTTTATAGCCACTCATTGCGTTACAAAGTCTTCATTTATTGCATTTGCCAATAAATCCTCAAATCAACCCTAGCACTGATTTTCTAAAAGCACACAAATGCTTTATTTTTATGCTTTTTTTTTTTTTTTTTTAATGCTTATGTTTTGTTTTTAGTTCTACTTACTTTGAGCAACCTGGTCTGGTGGGAGATGTCTCTGCTCATAGAAGAGTGGGTTGGAACTAAGTGATCTTAACGGTCCCTTCCAACCCAAACCAGTCTATGATTGTACTTTTGGCTACTGTATTTACTATTAGGTCCTGGCTAATTGAAGAGTGTAGCTTCAACCTCTTTCTTCTTCTCCTCTGTCTCTTTAACCTCTTTGTTTCTTCCTCTCCTCCAATCTCCTTTCCATTTTCTGGTCCTTTTTAGGACTGCCTCAATACCTTTGGTGAAGTGAACCTTAAAATGCTGGTGTGAGATCTGAAGGAGAATTGGCAAACACACAATGACCCCATTCCTTCTCTCTGCTTTCTGGTTGTTTGTGTTTGTTTGTTTTTAAATTCTTCATATCATTTACAGGAGCGTTCTCTGGTTATTTTTCTTCCCCCGTGATCAGCAGTTATGCAGCAGATATGGAGATACAAGATAGTTTTAAGGATAATGTTTCATTACCAGGTAGATGGAAATCTCTTCCTCTCACCTAATGGTAAAAATGTAGACCAAGGAAATTGGAATGTTGGATTTGTGTTGTGGCAGCAACATCATCAGAACCTTAAGCAGAAACCAAACGCTGTCAAAAAGCTCAGAAAGAAGAAATGAAGCCATTCTATTTCAGTGCCCATCCACTGAAGCCATTAAGGTGGTTCAGGTCAGACACGAGTGGAAGAACATAGAGAGAAACAATCCACGTGAGCAGTGGTTGTTCCTTTGCTCCCTGCGCTGATCCTTGGAGTGAAACCCAACTGTAACTGCTACCTATTAGGTGGGAAGCAAGAGAGTTTCCTTCACCCTAAATAGTTCAGCAAAATGGAGCAAAAAAGGGGGCTTCACATTTGGCCTTATTTGTACAGCAGGACAGACTTTAAGGCCTTTCCTTATCTCAAACAGCACCCTTGTGCTTGGCTGGTCTGAGAAATCAATAGATGCTTTAGAGTTGTGCAGGAATGGGCTGAGCTTCTGAAACAGTGCTAGTTGATTCTTTCACACATTTTGGGGCCTGACCCAACTCCAATTAAAGTCAAGGGGAAAATTCTCATTGTGTACAGACAGGATTGTGCCAGGTTCTTCATCCAAGCCAGTCAGCCAAAGTTCATCGAATGCCAGTCCACGATGATGGAGAGAGGGAGTAGACATCCTTTCATCAGTTTGGCCTGAGGGAACTCGTGTTGAAAAATGAATTTTCCACTCTGAAAGTATTAGACATGTACAAACGCTCACTACTGATAAGAGTCCTGCCCTCCTTTGCCAATGGTTTCTCTTTGGATTTGATTGTCTTACTGGTATGCAGAAGGACAAAGAGAAATGACTGCTCCTTTGGCTAAATCCTCAGCAAAGGCAAATTTGCAGAGCTCAAGAAAAGTCAGTCTGAATTCAATCTGCAGAACTGGATCTTTGTTTATATCAAACTATATGTTTGGCTTCTTTGTATTTAGCTAAACTGCAAACACAAGTTTTACAATCCATACATTTCATACAATCATGAAACTAAACCAAATCTTACCTATAAAAGCACAGGCATAGATCAAATGGACAGACAAGCAAAGTATTCAAGTCAATCCTGCCATGTTTGCAACTTTGGCTTCTGAGCTTCATATAGCATTTTCCAGAGAGAAGTAAAGAGAAAGATGCTAAAATGGAACATCAGCAGGTCTAAAGAAAGTTAATGTGAAAAGCTAGAGTTTGTTAGGAGGCCTTTTTAGTCTGGAAGTGAAAAAGAGAATCCAGAAGAATGCAAGCAAATACAGACTGGAAAGTGAGGCAATTTTTCACACAGTCTGAGTAACCACTGGATGCAGTGAAGCTTTTCCATCAGAAATGATTGACTACTGAGACAGAAAGCATTCTGAAAGAACTGGAACAGTTATTGGAGGAGTCAGGATGGGTGGCACCACAGAATCTCCTAACATGATGATATCTACATCTGGATGCTTAAAGCCTGTATCTGCTAATACACTTGAGCATATGCCAATCTGTAAGAAATTTAAGTCACCGTGATGTTTCAGGTTCACATAATCACAGACATACCTTCTAACTTAGGGGGATGACAGAGAAACTACTGACTGCTGGTTCCTTGGGCAAGTAACTGCATATCTACGTGGCCATGAGATTTCTCTACTGTTTCTCCCTCTAAAATACTCAGCGTCCTCAGTAGTGCTTTGTTTCCCCCTGGAAAACGCCACAGTGCTTTAGTAAGGCTGTTTTCTAAAGGTCAGTCTATGTGCTGTCACACGAGAGGAAGGATCCCCTTTGTGCCTAAGAGTGGGCCTAATTGATTTGGGCCTTTCCTTGTAGCAGCACAAAGGTCTAGGGCCACTTTGCATTGGTTATGGGATCAGCTGTAGGATCATTACATCATAGAACCACCAAGGCTGGAAAAGACCTCCAGTCCAATCTTCCAGCCACCACCACACACCTCAACAATCAGCATCCAGTGCAGGTTGCATGTTGTGATTGGTCAGTGATTGCATTGGTCCTGATTACCTGAAATGCTTACTGCCACATTCTCAGACTTTGTGGCCCATAGACAAACCTAATTTTTCGGGGCATCTGTGCTGTACTCAATGGTAATGGTTGGATATAACAATCTTGAAGGTCTTTTCTAACTCAAATGATGCCATACAGGTCACAGAGAAAGTAATGCCTCCTATTTATTTCCATGGAAACTACCTGCATGATTCTCTGAATCTATGATTGTATAATCTCAAAATATTTGACTTTAAAATGCTTCCGAATTCACACTGTAACTGAAATTTCCCATACTATACAAAATGAAGTAGAATTGAAATGCTACCATACAAAGCCAACGAAGGTAGGCGCTTTTGTCCTTTTTTCCTCAAAGGAACTAAGTGCAGCACTTTCTTCTCCAATAAAAGATGGTTATTGCTTTGGTTTTCCCTTCTTCTAAAACAGTACAGTGGTGACAGCATTCAGCAAAGTGAACTGCTTGTTCAAATCTCACCTCAGACTGAATGAGCTCAAGGCCAATATCTTGCATTATCAGTAGAAACAGGAAACCTTCCATAGATCCTTTATCAGACCCTAGGTATATGAACTAGTTAGCACCCATACCCCCCAAGGCAAAACTTTATCTTGCAAGTTCAAAGCACAAACAACACAATTATTTCACCTAGCTCAAGCCAACCAAACACTGCCAAACTCAACATAAACACAATGGATTTTATGTCTCCAAGCAAATGAATGGTAGGAGAAGCACTGCAACTGCATTTCATGTAGGTATGTTTTCCCTACAACCTAAAATGTTTACCAGATTGTTGGGTCAAGTTGTGTGCAGATTCTGCAAGGGGTAAGTAAGTTCAGCCCTGTGTAGTAGAGACAGATTGTCCCGCATGCTTTTGTAGCCCTTCTGGAAGACGCAGCCATTAACCCTGAACTGGCATTTACCACAAAAAATCCTCTGCTTGGGAGGAAACACACACAGTGTTGGTAGCCACAATCTGCCTGAAAGCACCCTGACTTCCAGGAACTGCAGATTCTGCAGGACAACGTCCAGTGTTTATGCACAGAAGTGTTTCAGCAGACACTTCTCACACCATTTTCTGCAATCATGCCTCGGTCATGACCCGCTACAAACTGCCACAGGGGTGAGAGGTTACGTCAAACTCCACAGCTCATTGGGTTCCTGGCTCCTCTGCCAATTAGCACTGGCAGTTATGTGTGGCACCAGACACCAGCCAATTGTTCATCCCAATTTCTATGTCACAGCAATCATTCAGGGCTTTCACAATGAAGCCTCACTGCTGGAGGATACAGATTCCAGTGAATCACAGAGGGAAAATAAAAATGGAGAGTGGTATTGGTCACTGCAATGGGAACGTGCTGTGCTGTGGATGGATCTCAGGGAAACTCTGGGAGTGGGACACGCTTTGATATGGATTGAGGAGTGCTCATGCAGAAAGGCCACTATACCAGCAGGGATGGCACTTGGAGTACCGATACAGAGAGGTCAAAAGGCAAGGAAAAAACTGGGTGGATAGCAAAGACAGTCTTTTCTGTTGCTTTATGATGCAAACATAAGTCCAAGAGATCCTGCTCGACTGCTGTGCCCAGTCACCTGCTACTACCAGCAAGTAGATCATCTATTACGATGAATTTATTATGGAGTACTTAATTTAATTTAATTTTTGGACGACTTTTGATCAACCTGAGGGCTGGAACTTGATGACTTTTAAAGATTCTTTTCAACCCCAGTCATTCTACGATGCTGTAATCACACCTCCCTACTTAGGAGATTAATTCATGACTAGTGTTCTCTTGCATCAAAACAGCTCTTAGATAAAGAGCTCTTCTCCCACCTCAGTGTTAACTCCAGCTGATTACACTGAGCTTAAAAGCAGGGAAAACATACCAACTCCTTTATTCCCTTCCTTTATCATCCCAGTGGGGAAATCTCACTGTTATACAGTTAGCATGGAACAGAGATCCAGATGAAAAACAGACAGTTACGTCCCTATATAGATTTCCTGCCTAAACTCCTGCAGGGACCTGGTCAGTGCAATCAGAGGAGCCCAAAGAGCCTTCCAGCTCACAGAGGGGCCTTCTTCAAAGTGAGGCAGACAGCTCACAGCTCCAGCAAACCTATTAATTAGATCTCAGCTGACTATGATTGCATTTAACAAACGTAGATCATGTATAGGTACTGCCCTGCAGATATCTCAGAAGAGTTATCTGACTCTGGATCTCTTACCATCACTGAGGGGAAAGGCTTTATTAAATCCTTAAGCAGAAGACTGAAAGTCTTCTTTGACTGGGACATCCAACAGATTAATCCGAAACCCTGCTCACTTACTTCGTGCCCTTTAAATTAAACTTCATCAATCAGGCTTTTGTTTCTCTTCAAATAAGAACAAAAAAACAAAGTCTTCCCAAGACAATGTTTCCTATCCATTTGCAAGGCAGTTTTTGGTGCACTGTTTTAGAAGCACAACAGAACAAAGTGGAAAATTCAATATACACAGCTACTTACTGAGCTCACAAAGCAATGTTCAGGTTCTCCACTTTCAAACAGGATGACATCTTTTATGAAGACTGCAATGGCTCTCATTATAAAGGACATGAAGAGGTGCATATGGATATAATTTCGAGTACAGTGCAGTTTTCTGTTGGGAAGAGACAACATTTCTGAATAGCATGACTTCTCTAAAACGTTATTTATCTATTTACATGTTTCTTCTGCTGAGATACGGGCTTACAATTAAACATCAGAAACCCTGAGACAGACAATGTTTTGATGTAAAACACAGCAAATCCACTTAAGCCCTTTAAAAGCCACAAAAGACGTGACATTCCATATATCTGTGGCAGCACTGCTGCTTTTCCAATTCTGAGAAAAAAGGTCAAAACACAGAATGACAGAAAAAAGGTCCATTGTACCTCTTTACATTGGAAAAGTAAGTTTTTTGATTCAATAAAGTGTGTTCATGAGAAAAGTCAATTTTCTACAGCATGCTTGTACCGTAATAATTCTTCTCAAAGCAAAATGTTTCTTCAGGAGGAGAGATAAATTCTTAGCAGCTGCTGCCCAAATTAACTCATACTGCAGGCACTCTGTAGCAATGCGGGTAATATTTTCACTTAAAAATTACCAGTTATTCATTATTTTGCTGTTTTTGCCATATATTTGAACAACACTATAACAGGAGGTTGCCTCGTGCATAGACTTGTTTGACGGAGGAACCCAAATACAGATGTCTGAATCCAGGATCAACAACAGGGACTGAGGATGAATTCAGTTGCCAACACTTAACCACCCAACGCCATTTAATTTGCTGCACTGCATCTCCATCAAGGCCTGGGTCTCGTGATGGAGCTCATGCTCTTACCTGAAGAGACATAAAATGATCATAGCAGCTGTGAGAGCAATGAGTGATAAGGTATGTCCAATGGTGTAGCCGGTCTTGACTGTGCCATAGAACGCCGTTTGCTAAGGGGAAGGAAAGAAATAAAAACAGACTTTCAAAGAGCTGCCAAAATCCACCTAAATATACCATTGCTGAGCTTGTTCTGACCTCCTTGCTGAAGTGAGTCGCACTCCATTCTCTTAAAAAATTCTCTGTAAAATCATATCTGGTAGAGAACATAGAATCATAGAATTGCCTGGATCGAAAAGGACCACAATGCTCATCTAGTTTCAGCCCCCCTGCCATATGCAGGGTCACCAACCACCAGACCAGGCTGCCCAGAGCAGAACATGATTCAAATACAGCTGGTGTGAATAAGAAGAACGTGTCTGGATCACAGCAAGACCATTTCACAGCTACACAAGAGGAAACTGCAGAGGATGGAGTCTGAATTTGACACTTGCAGAGACAGCTACATGGTTACAACCTTGTGAAACAAGAACAGCTAATGTTCACTTAAACAGTGCACTGACATGTCAGCTCTGAGTACGATGAGCTTCCTTACATGAAGGGAATTTTAGGGACAGAACTGGTCTGGGTTTGCTTTTGTGGAAGCAAAACATTGTGTTTTACTAAGAAAAAAACAAACCAACTTAAGATGTTCTCACTGAATGCACAGATATGTTCATTCGGAAATATATTTTCATTTGCAAGTTGGTCCATAGCTTTTCTCTTTGTCTGCACACAGAGGGATTCTCTGAGCATGGAGCACCATGGGATTTAAATCCAACAGGGAATCCTGTTATAAATAAAACGAGGAGATACAACAGCAAGATTTCAGCTCTCCTAAGGCTTTCCAGCAACACCCTAAATAAGTATATTTCAATTTTCAGCTGAAAAAGAAAAGTTTGTTTTCAAACATTTGTTTTATCAGTGTTTTGTTTTCTTTTTCTTTTTTTACTAATTTGATATTTTTTAACAAGAGTCTAACTCAGTAAAGAGTGTTTTCCCAAATAAAATCTAATTTTCCTAGCCCTTGACTGACCCTTTCCTACCTTCCTTGCCACCACTTTCTGTTAAATAAAACAAACAAAGTCACAAAAAAACATACTGATGGATAATCTAAGCCCAACCTTATCTGGGAAAATACTCTTGACTAACAGTGAGGGCTGACATTTCTATAGGTTATTTTCATAGCCTTGACAAGCACTAGGTGCTTTTCAGGACCAGTGAAGCTGTGATGCAAGGTAATCCTCTAGCATTTACACAAGCAAGCTTGGAGGGGTGTTAACACAGAAATTTCAGAGTGCTGGGGTTAGACTGGCCATGTCTGCTTTGCTTCTTGGACCATGGATCTCAGAGATGGATAAAAGCAGAGTGTCTTCATAGGCTTGTTAAGTGAATTTACATCACTAAGAAATTCGGGTCATAATTCATAGTAAAGGCTTTGGGTCATTGGATCTACCTGATACAGTGATGGAGTCTGCCACCATGTATCCATGCCTTACCCACCTGCAGAGCATGAAGGGATGCTAAACTAAGCTTACATGAGAATTAGCTTCCTTCCCTTCTGGACAGTAGCCTCTATGTTTGACTCTTGGTAAACTGAATTAGGATGTGAAATATTCACCTTCATAAGTGCAAAAGAACACTGATATTAAGTCTTCCAGTAGCCCTGCAAGTAGGCTTGATTTGGGATAGCATCACACGTGCTGAAGTCATCTGAGTTCTTCCTCATAAATGCAGATTCTCTCTCTTTGGCGAGAAATGTGGGGTTAGTATGTTTTTATTGCCTTCACATAGAGCCTACAGGGATGTCTGGGTGGCATCCTCAGATGATGGGGAAGCTGTGTATCACGTCAGATAATGGGACAGGAAAGCAATCCTCCATTTCCTAATACACGGTTTTTCAGAGTCAGTCTGGAGAAGGAAGCATTAACACTGCAGAGATCATCAGCACAGTATTTTGGTGCCTATGTCTGCTTCCTAAGGACTGCTAGAATTCACAAATAAATTTTTAATACATGCTCTCTTTATTTGTTTCTCATAGTTTCTTGCAGTTTCTGATATAAGTGGTATAGGTTTTAAGCTTGTGAAGCATTTTAGGCATGGATGATGATCAATCTGTTCTGCACCTCATGTCCCATACAGCCTGCTGTTCTTTTCTTTTTCTATTCCTTTTACTTCCTCCTCCCGAGACCGACAGCCAATTCAACAACAACAATCCATTCTTCTTCACAGACTTGTACTGCATGTTCACCCCCCTCTGCCACCTTTCACACAAATTAGCTTTAAACAGCATGACAAAACCGTGGAAATCAAGAGAAAATAATTAAGAAAGAATTAGAAGAACACAATATATGCTCTTGTGGTAACACAGAGTTCTGGCAGTGCTGCAATCCATTGGGTCACCAAAGCACAAACCAGGAATTCCCAAATCCCTTTGCAGATGGAAAATAAACTAGAGCTCTTGCGGGAGGGCCTTCCCAAGCAGTAATGCTTTCCTCTGTAATGAAGGCTCTTAAAATGTGCAATCAGTGCCACTCAACTCAATGTTAGGAACAGGATACGTGGGATTTGTAGTGGTGGCTGACCTTGAAGGCTCTCTCTTTGGTACACCTCTTCCTTTTTGTTGTGTGTGTAACCTTCCATTTGGTATTCTCTGTATCATATTACTATTAAGGCTGGTTAAGTTCAGCTCAGATTTTCTGTTAACAATTTGTGTGCCTTTGTAATGGGTGACCCCCATTATACACAAAGGCTTCTCATCATAGACATTTACTTATTATTACCATGCAGTGCTCACCACACCATACAGCAGAAAAAGCAACAACAACAACCAAAAATAAAACCAGAAAAACAAACCAACCAAAAAGCCCCATCACAGGCATAGGTTTAACATCAATATATGATTGCAGTAAAAGAGCATGAGATTTTTTTTTTCTAGCATGAGTTTTTCTTGTTTAATATGAGAGAGCTATCATAGAATCATAGAATCCTTCCGGTTGGAAGGGATCTTTCAAGGCCATCAGGTTCCACTCACTGCGATGCACAGGGACACCCACAGCTCCATCAGTGCTCAGAGCCCCATTCCCTGACCTCGAGTGTGTCCAGAGATTGGGCACCACAGCCTTTCTGGACAACCTATGCCTCACCACCCTTTCATAAACAACATTTTCCTTATATCCAGCGGAAATCTCCTCTCTTTTGGTTTGAAATCACTTCCCCCTAATAGAGACATGGCTCTGATCTATTCAGGTGCTGAGATCCTGCCACTATGCAGGAATTTAAAGGGAAGATTGGCTCTCTGGCGAGGCACTTCCCAGGAAGATGCCTCCTTTTCAAGGAATTAAAGTAGGAATGAAAAAGTAGAGCATCAGAAGGTGGTGTGGCTCTGCTATCTATCCCAGGTAAATCATGACATCCACCCATCCATCTGGGTTTACAGACCTCTTCCCCTGGTGTGCTGTTGGAATCGTAGCCACAAGCGACAGCATACGGTGCAGGGTACACATCTGTCCAGCCCTGACTTGTGCAATTCCTGCTCACATTTCCTGGAAGAAAAAGAAACAGAAGATTAAAACAAGACTCTCTGGGCACGCTCTTAAACAAACGTTTGCCTTTTGTTAATTCAAATACCAGAGCACATTTCTTGTAACACGTGCAGCAAGTCTTGTAATTTTCCTCTGTTAAAAAGTACTCATCTTACACAATGCAAACAAGAAGGACCAACGGGGTCATAAATTCATTCTGCACAAAATAAGCAGGTTTTAAACTGAGATGTCCACAAAACACTCTTACAGTGGTAACATAACTCAGCTTGAACTTGGTTCCTCCGCTGTGGGCAATGCAAAGATGTTGTTTAAGAACATTACTGTCTCCATTCCTGGAATATTTTTTTTTCACCTAACCAGAGCAGCAAAGTGTTTAAATCTTTCACTTTGCTTGTGAGAAGCTAAGTGCTCACTTCCTTGCTGTGCAACCAAGTGGGAAGGCTGGGAACTGAAAGCACTCCTCAAAGCCCAGACCTTGCCCACAATACAAGCCCTGAGCTTTATTCAAATGTGATTCCCAGGAAATCTACCGTACTCTTGTTTGACAATGAAATGCTTCAACATTTGGCTACAAGGAAGAGCCAGTGACAAAGTGTGTTGCCTGTTTTAACACGTACACAAGGCAGATGTTCCTCAATAAAGAATCAATCCATCAAAAAGTAAATTTCACATTTCCCCAGCACCTTCTCTGACCACTAAACCATTCTTAGTCCATCTCTTGTGAATCACACCACTGTTCAGTCAACTTCCATAATCATACTTGTTGGCTGGTCGGCATTCCTTGGGTGTCATTTGTCACATAAAACTGCCTGCCATCCCTAACTGGAAAGCTGGTACAATAAACCAGAAGAAGTAAATGGTAAACAGTCAAAACTTTCTTACGACTTCTTAGATGAAGAATTACATCAGTGCAACTCAAAAGCTATGCAGACATCTCCAGAAATGGGGATCTTTGCACATGGGAGTGATAAAACTACTGCAAACAGGAGAAAATCAGTTCTGCGGCCACGAGTCATGAAAATATCCAAGCATCACCTCCAGAAATTTCTGCCTACTGAATCATCTGAACATCTTCCTTACTATAGACCTCTCTGACACTGACACTAGCAGCAGCCTATCCTCTGATTTCTTTCAGCTCTTGAATACTACACAGGTGGGTTTTGACCCTAAAACCTGTCCATGTAATTCATCCTTACAATCAGCCTGCACACCATGCAGGCTCTGCTATCTTTGTTTTCTATCAAAAGGAGAAAGTAGTTGAACTGCTCCAGAAGCAGCTACCTGCAGCACAGTTTGGAGGGCTGCTGTTCCTCTGGCTTTATGCATGGTCACTGTTTACATTCATTTTTTATTTACCTGGGTTCACATCAAGATCACGAGAAATCATGTTCAAACAAATCAAGGACACGACTGTTCAGTTTTTGTTGTTTATTTTCTAAGGTGTTATGTAATTTCTGTTATTTCTTCTTCTTTACAATGGATCCCATTATTTGACTTTTTTCTGCTGCTTATTTCCTGCTCATGACTCCCTCCTTCTGTTTGGGGATGCCTTTGGTTTCCATGGTGGTTTTTATCTTAGCTTCTCATTGTCAGCAAGCTAAGAGGGCCAGTTTCAGCTTAATTCATTTCCTCATATTTCTTGTACTTCTAAAGTGTACTTCCCCTTAACTGTTCTTCTCACTGCTCACAACAGTTTTCAAAGCTGTCTTAATGCTTCAACCGATGGTAGAGGAAAACTAAATGGTACATCCTCATGGCAACGAAAAACAAACCAACCAGCTAACCAATCAATCAACCAACTTCCTGACTTCAGGGAATTTCTCTGATAAGTCTTCTACCACTCTTTGCTGCTCGTATCACTATTTGATGCAAGATTCTAACATAACAAATCTGATAAAACAAATGTTCATAGTTCTCAGATTCTGTGCTAGATATCTGGGAGGTGCAGAAATGCAAGGCTAGAAGATACAGATTTTACCACACTAAAACTTTGGCTCAAATGACAGAGCAAGCATTTCTAATCACTATGTGAAATGAGGATGATCACTTCCTATACTGAAGATGAACATAAATGTTGGATATTAGGAATAATTTCTTCTCTGAAAGAGTGGTCTGTCGCTGGAATGGCTGCCCAGGGAGTGGTGAAGACACCATCCCTGAAGGAGTTCAAGAAAGGCAAAGATGTTGCACTAAGGGACATGGTTTAGTGGGGAAATGTGGACTAGATGATCTTGGAGGTCTTTTCTGACCTTGGTGATTCTATGATTCTAGGATAAAGCTTGGAAAAAGCTTAGCTCTTACTCTGAGATTTACCTAATGAACCAACAGCAAACTAATTGTAAAAATTCTATGCTACAAGCCCAAAATAACAGTGCAGAAACCTGAAAATAAATACACAAACAAACAAATCCTCAAGCAGGCAAATATGATGTAAAGAGATGATCCTTAATCTTGGATTTCACTTGCATCTTCCTGGCCTATAAGCCCTACCATTTCTTTGCATGTTGAATGACAACATACCCTATTTCCTTATTTAGACCTGATGATGGACATTTTCATTTTGTACCTCTTCTCCTCTACACCATGAAATGATCATTCCCCACCTACTTTCTCCACAACATCCTGACCTACACTTTTTGAGCCCATATTTCTCTAGTTTGAAGTGCTTACATCCAGCTGGTTTCCACCCACCCTTTAATCATGCACTGCTCCAATGATGGAATTCTCCTTCAGATCTAAGTCCACCCAGTATCACCAGCTTCACCTTCCATGAAATCTTCTGGCCTTTCTGCTGCTCCCTCTGATGCCCACAAAAGTAGAACAGTGGAACAACTGCAAGGCCTCCTCCTGTCTCCAGGATCCTCAGAGCCCTATACAGGTTGTCTAACCCAAGCTCTGCAGTGAATGTTCATCTTCACTGCCATTCCTCATGAAAAAGAGATGATCTTCTACAGCAAAACACTGAACACAATTCATTAATTGGGACAGACTTTCTTGGACAAGAACACAGGCAAGGAAAACTTTAATTCAATTTCTTGATGTGTAAATGTATTTGGGAGTGACATGAAGAGACATGAATCTGAACAACTTCTCAGATTGAGCGATACCCAGCAGTAAAGGCCTGGCAGAGGAACCACACAACATATTTGTGGCAGCAGGAGTCAGTGAAATTGAGATGGAAACAGAATATTTTCTTCCAACAAAGGCTGTTTGATCTGCATAGGAGTTACACACTGAACAGGTGAACCAAATAAATACAAAGAGGTAACTGTATTCCAAGCAATTTGTTGCACATATCCAACTCTCACAAAGTTTTTCTCTTAATTATTTTTATCTCCCATCTGTTTCAAATACACTCTTCAGTCTCAGAAATACATCTGAAAGCTTGTGACATAGGTGAGATTTTACCTCTTTGGCTTTAATGGCAGAGCACATCTTATTGGCTATTAATGGAAGCCTAAATCTATACAAAGATATCTGATGCCAGCCATTGCTAAGGGATGCTCTCCCCCTTGTTTCTCTTGCCCACAGCTGTAATAGCTTCTAAAAGAGAGGGGAAGGTCTGCCCCATGCAGCAATCTCTCCTGTTTCTCTGTTGTTGTATTCCATAGTCAGAAATCAATCTTTTCAAGCAGGAGCTATTAAAGCAATAGCAGCTCTTATTTACTATTCTTGAGATGCTGCTGAGCTCCCCCAAACATACGTAGTTCCATTTTTATTATTGATCTGCCCTACCATTACTGGGAAACACCTGAGACCTCCAGACAGAGCTACACTTGTTCTTAATTGGATACAGATGTGGCTGGATCTGGAAGAAGCTGAAGTGATAAAGCACAGTTAAGATATTTCCCAAACTTGCTTTATCTGCCCCAGTCCTAACCTTTCAGATCATTCTTTCAGTACGATTTCTGCCAGCACAGCATACAAACAAATTGTGGCATGGTATCAACACATCGTATGACAGTTGCTGCCTTCAGTTTTCTCTTTCTCTCCTTTTGCTCTTATTCACATCATTTGGTCTGTGGTTCTTACTTCCACACTGCTTTGCCCTACATCCTTGATTCTGGGAGATCTCCCATTTTCCTTTTTATTCCTTTCCCTTTCCTGTACATTACATTTCTCACCACAAAGATCTTGATCCTTAATAAGTACAGGTAATTCCTCCCTTCTTAACCCCACATATTCCCCTTTATTAGGCATTTTTTGCAAACCTTGTTTTCTCAAAATGAAAGCAGAGCTGTCAATCTCTAGGACAAATTTTTCATTGGATCTTCATACATTGCAACTATTACTATAGCAGGTAATATTTACAAGAATAAAATGCACAGTTTTGCATAAGTGGTGGCATTAACCCCACGAGGCATCAGCTGACAGCAGGCTTTCAGTGTGAGGACCTCACAACACAATATCACTGGGTGTACACAACCTTCTGAGCACCAGACCTTCAAAGGAGCAGTGCAAATGTGTCATGACACCCCAGCTGCAAACAAACCTCAGAGGGCTGGGGCAAGATCAAGCCATAAATAAGCCATACATCCAGATAGCCACCTGTTTCTTCAGTCAATTACACCAGTGCACGTTGCTGGAGCTTGCTAACACAGAGCGGTGCATTCTTTAATGCAGAGAAAAAGATCACCACTAATCTATGGAAACTGAGCAATCCAGCATTGATTTCTGAGTTGGGACTTCTGCTCTTCTGACAAATGAGCAAAATGGATGTTAAAGAGTGCTTGGAGGCTGCCATGATCAATATAAGGAGCAAGAGTGTTGGCTGTCTTGTCCCCCGCCTCATGACTTCCAAGGTGGACTGTGCAAATATCTGGCCAGTTCCATGTAAATGAGAAGGTTTCCTGGCAATTTTGTCTTTGTGATAGGAAGGCAGGCTGAAACAGGCAGCCCAGGGGTGTGGTAGAGTCACTGTTTCTGGCGGTGCTCAAGAAACATGGAGATGGGGCAGTGTGGGACATGGTTTAGTGTTATGGAGGTGATGGGCTGATGGTTGGACTAGATGATATCAGCTATCTTTCCAACCTTAATGATTCTATGATTCTAAGACACATTTGAACTGAGCATGCTAGGTATCTGAAAAGGCTCAGTGAAACAAACCTGCATAACATATACACTCAATGGCTCGTTTCCCTGTAAACGAAAGCTGTAGTAAATAAGCAGTTTTTCAGATTGACTTTTGGGTTCTTTATAACAGTGGTAATGTCTTCCGCTCATCTATCATCCCTCCATTTTGTTCTGTTTCAAAAGCAAGGTAGAGAAAAGGAGGAAAGAAACTGAGGAAAAGAATGCTGGTTCAAGAGAGGGAAATCAAAACGGTTTTCAACTGAATGAAAATCATTTTTAGAGGCCGGGGAAATGAGCACAATTCTGTATTTTTGTTTGTTTTCACCTACTCATTATAGAGTTACTTTGCATGAGCAAAAGATTGGCGTTCATCTCACTTAGCTTTTGCCATGGAAACATAGGGACTCTAGTCTATACCAGACACTATAAGTTCCCAAGAGGCCATGTCACACCTCCAAAGGTCATGCCTTTTTAAGGCATGTTACAGGACAACCCATGCCCTGCAAATACCTCTCTTTCTCATTGGCTTGAGGGAGAAATTAGAAAGGAGTTTAGCTTGCATGCTTAACCATAAAGTGCCTACTGTTAGGTGGACTCTCAACTCCATACTTATGACAAATCCCTTGGTGTGTATTCATGTCCTACCTACAAATTTCCATTGACTATCCCTGGACATTGCTATGCTCTGCTCCAAGACTCACTCTGAGACAACAGGGATTCAGGTGCTTTGAAGGACTCCTTTCAGGGCAAGCTTGCAGATGACATCAATGAAGCCACCTGCAGTAGTGTGTTTAACCACTTGCTTCAATATCTGCAGGTGGCTCATTCTTATGTTATTTCATGGGGAGCTCTTCTCTTTTCTCTGTGCAGTTGCATAGGATTGCCAGAACCGTCCTCTGATAGTTGGATACTGCACCATTAAGACCTGCACCTTAACAGGAGATGACAGACATCCAATGGATTTGACTTCATTGCCTCTGCCTCTGCTCTAATGAACTGAAATAATGCTACAAGGGATCAGTCAATGTCTTTCAAAGCAGAGGTATGGAGAAAGGGTGCCGTTTCCAAAGCTCTCTGCAAGTGAATGAAAAATACTGCTGCCCATCATACTAAATTTATTAATGGGACATCAGTCAGAGGCCAGGAATGATATGAACCATGTCTTGTTTAATGCATGCAAGAGGTACCTAGGGTCAAACAGCAGTAAAAATAACTTTGGGCACGATATAAAAAAAGAGAATGACAAAAGATAACACAAAAGTTCTTGATTGATATTTGCTGAATTGAAATATGCCACAGAGAGAATGATGTCTTTTAAATTCAGAAGAAAAAATGATCTGACAGAAGATTACGAATGTGTAAATTTAAAATGATAGAGTGAAGGTCTAAAACTAAATGAAGACTTAATCTTCATGATGGATGTTACATCCACTGTAACATAATAAGATCCATAATTCTTCAGACAAGTCTTGGGGCTCCACTTATGCAGAAAAGGGATTTGGGGTCAGATTCTGAATTATAATGCTGTTATAAACTTAAGTTAATCAAAGATTAAAAGATTTTAAACCCAAAGAATTTCATAAAATAGAATCATAGAATTATAGAATCATTACAGTTGGAAAAGACCTCTAAGATCACCTAGTCCAACTGTCCACTTAACACCAATGTTGCCCACTAAACCATGTTCCTTAGTGCCACATCTTCATGTTCCTTGAACACCTCCAGGGATTCCACCACCTGGGCACCCCATTCACTCCTTTAGTGAAGAAGTTATTCCTACCATCCAACCTGCACCTCTTCTGATGCAACTTGAGGCCATTCCTTCTTGTCCTTTTGCTGTTATGTAGGAGCAGAGGCCGACCACCACCTCACCACAATCTCCTTTCAGGCAGCTGTAGAGAATGAAGTCTCCCCTGAGACTCCTCCAGACTGAACAATTCCAGTCGTACAGTTCTTTAAAGATAAGTCAATATTGGCATAAATCTTGCAATGATATTAACCACACAAATCATTCAGATAAATCTGAGAACCTTACTTAATGTCTGTGGATGGGCAGATTTGGCCCACCTATAGCTGACATCCTAAGTGTCAACTCTCAACTACTTCATAGAGCAGTGGAAAAATTAAAGGAAAGAAGAGTGGAAGGAATTTTCGAGCGCTGGAGGAGATGAGGTTCTCACTTTCATTGAGTGGGTCTTGGTTATTCCCATAACATATCATGGCTGAAGCCTAAAAAAAACCATCAGTGCCAGTTTTTTTTACTGCTAACTGCAGCATGGACAGTTTGCTTTTGCAGGGCACAAATCCCTCTTACAAATGTCACCTTCTATGTATTGAAAAGAAGCTAGAATATGCTGGTAAAGAGACAGCAAACAGTGCACTTTAATAGTGAAAGGAGCCAAAAATATTTTCATGCATCTCCTTCACATGGTACTGACGAATGTCATAAAATAATGAAAATCTTCTGGATTTGTGAGTAGCATAAAAATTTAATGTCAAATGACATCAGAACTATGATAGGCATTTTAAGGTTTCTAAATGCCGTCAGATATTTTATCCTTTATTTACCATGAGATATATTAGTCATTTGAAGAGCATATTTTCCACTGAGCAAGAAAATCACATTAACTCGTTGTTTCCCAAACTCACTCTTTTTTCTAGCTCTGAATTCAGAGATCTGTAACTGCTCACAACTTTGGTCTAAGCTTTCATGCTACTGCAAAGGGATCAAAAAGTAAGACATAAACATTTACTAGATGATTGATTTCCTTGGAAGTTATTCAGTGATATTCACTACTACAAAGGAAGAACTGCTCCACAAAATTTAATAACATTATTTTGCAAGAAATTCTGCAGAACAAGATGCAAACTTCCCTTCGCTTTAATTATGCTCATATCTGCTTTCCATCATTTGCATATGATTGTACAAAGTGCATAGCTCAGAGAAAAACAAATCATAGATTCATAGACTCACCAAGGTTGGAAAAGACCTCCAAGATCATCCAGTCCAACTGTCCACCTACCACCAATAGTTCTCACTAAACCATATCCCTCAACACAATTTCTATATGTTACTTGGAACCCCTCCAGGGTTGATGACTCCACCACTTCCCACAATATGAGGGTTCCTCTGTCCCTTGTCCACTATTAAGCTGTTGTTTTTGCTTTCAAAACAGCATCAGTTTCTTTGTGCACAGAGAGAGATGCTTACATATATTGTCTGCAAAGGCAGGATTCATTTGTGCTGCCACTACCACTCCACAGTCATTCAATTGCAAATGGAAAGAGGCTTTTTTAAGACGTTATTCAATTCATCTTAGTGTCTAAAGGTCACCTGAACAGGGCCTACTCCTCACCACTGTAAAACATGCTCAGTTGACTATGGAGGACCCTAAAATCAATATGAACGCTATTCCATGTTAGAAACAAGCTTCTTAAATACCAGTATCTTAGTGTCAGTTAAGCAACCTCACGGATTTCTTGGATCCCCTAAGGGTATCTGAAATGGCACTGGATGCCAGTTTAGGAAACTGAATGGCTTCCCTCAGCATCTATAAAGTAGGTGCCTATCTGTGAGTTTAGAGTCCAAAGAGCTGTTCACGCTTCTAAATACATGTCTGTTGGTGGCAATGACTAAAGTGCTGTTCAGAGGAAGTTCAGGTTGGATGTCAGGAAGAGATCCTGCCCCAGAGGATATTGGGCATGGCACAGCCCCCCAGGGCACTGGGCACAGCCTTGTGCTGTCAGGGCTTGTTGAGCATTGGGATGCTGCTTGCAGACGTACAGTTGGATTTTTGATAGGTCCTATATGGTGTCAGGGGTTGGACTCGATGACCCTTATGGGTCCCTTGCAACTTGGGACATTCTATGATTCTGTGATATGAATGGAATCCTATCTCATATAGAAACCTGCATTAGAAACAGCAGATATAAAGAACGCAGAATCTCCTTTCTCCAGTGAAGCAAGTCTCCATGTTTCACCTTACAAAATGAGGAGAAACAAGTATATTTTCATGATAGTGTTCATCTGGTCTCTTTAAGCAGCTGATTTATAATGAGTTTAATCATGTCTCAGCCATCGCTGACCAAACCAGTTAACTCTCCAGTGACTGGAAGATTTGGATGCCATACACACATGTATCTATATACGTATGCATGTATACGTGCATCATGCTTTCCTCATTGATCTGCTCTGGTGGAATGAAGTATGAGATAA
The DNA here is from genome assembly GCF_026119805.1 of Tympanuchus pallidicinctus. Lineage (NCBI taxonomy): Eukaryota > Metazoa > Chordata > Aves > Galliformes > Phasianidae > Tympanuchus > Tympanuchus pallidicinctus. Next base: position 60,745,224 of record NW_026294747.1, on the reverse strand, counting down.
ACTTCTCAGGGAGGTCACAGCACTAGGATAAAAATCCAGGACTTTTGGTTTTCCCCACTGACTCTGCCCAGGATTTTGGTGTGGCTTTGGGCAAGTCACGTAATCTACGTGCCCTGGTTCAGTGTCATGTCCTGCTCTGTTAAACAGAGAAATTATTGTATCCTTACTCCTATTCATAGCCCATCACGTGTGTTTGCATTGTAACCCTGTGGAAGATTGGTGCATACTGTCCAGTGCCAAAATTCTTCTTTCTCTGTGGAGGATTGCAGAACTACTATAATAGAAATGGTAAATAATGACTACGAAGAGACAGAGAGTCCTGTTGCTGCACTGCCCCTGAGATCTGAGTTTTAAATTAAAGCTTCCCAGAATATGCTAACTTGTGCGTTAAGCTGATTTCTCCATTAACCTCTCCTGCTCATTGTTTGTCAGGTTAATTTCTTGGCTACTGATCAAGTTAGTCATTTCAGTGGAAAAAAACTTGATTACATAGTTTCAGCTTGCTTATTTTATGTCAGAGACCTAATTAATGACAACGCTAAGCTGTCCATTTTGAACAACAAACATACTATTACAGAAGTTGATTAAGCTTTTGCTGCACAATCTCTCAATTAGTGGATTTCACAGGAGCTGCTTTTGCACCCCTATGACACAGTGCACTGTGCTGGAAGAAGATGGGGAGGATGATCTAATGGTTTGGGTATCCATATACGGCTTGGAAACCTTTTTACTTCATGTAAATCCTTAGACCTACTGAGTCTGTTCTTCCCAGGAAGTTACCTCTTCTCCCAGATAAACAGCGATAGGTCAAGAGGGAATGGCTTTAAGTTGCACCAGGGGAAGTTCAGGTTGGATATAAGGAAGAATTTATTCTCTGAAAGAGTGGTAATGCTTTGGCACAGTCTGCTCAGGGAGGTGGTGGGGTCACCCTGGAGGTGTTGCAGAACGATGGAGATGTGGCTCTGGGGGATGTGCTTGGTGGCCATGGAAGGGCTGGGCCAAGGTTGGACTTGGCGACCTCAGAGGTCTTTTCGAAGCTTAACGATCTATGATTCTTAATGTGATTATACCCTTGATACAATGTGAAATCCTAGAGGCAATGAAGCCATAAAAACATTTCACCCAGACGAGCTTTCTTACCAAGAAAAGTGGTGAGGAACCTGAAGTACTTTGGGCATGGCTTCACCACAACCGCTCCCACCTGCGCTTCAGGCCAGCACGTGATGTTGTCCCACTGCCTTCTGCAACCTGGGGGAAGAGAAAAGCTGATGGTAGAACAAGCATGAATGAGTGACTCCCTGGTATCTGCTGTAAGGAGCATAGGAGAGCAACTCTGCACTGAGTCTCAGCAGAAGCATCTTTTAGTAGGGAGAGGAAGATGACATGAAGCCCCATCTGAGCTAGGAATGCAGGCGTAGCAAACAGAGCTAACTTTAGGGAAGAGCCTGATAATTTTATTGCAATTCAACATGATTTTTTGAATAGAATGAATACTTTCTGGGTAAAAATACAGCCAGGCATGCTCTTTCTGCACAGCTGCAATACACTGTTCTCATTTTGTCCTTTCATTTCTGCTTTCTCAAAATACATTAATGATATCACACATGTACCACAGGATTGAGTAATGCAGTATTAGTGCTGAAGACAACACACGTTTGCAGATAGGAATTAACAATGTCAGATGAGTTTCTGCCTCAATGTATTAAGAATTTTAAAGTTCATATCAGAATCTTGAAAACCTTATTTTTAATTTTTTTTTCCCCTCAATTTTCCACAGACAGACACTTTGATTACTGGTTGATAGATGGGTTGTCAACATACCTCCCTAAAAGTCACTTCTTTCTAGCACCTCTACTCCATGGTTGTCACATCCCATTACGTCGCAACGCTCCCCCAAATGTGACTGCAGTATTGCTGTTAAGGTCAACAGCCTAACAAGAGAAACTGGAATATGAAGAAGAAAGCCTGAAGAAAGTACTTTCCACATGCAAGTAAAGGGAACTATGAAAACCACTGCCAAGCTACACTTCTTAGTAATTATAGCCTGATCTGCAATTCCTCCTTTAAGTCATCTTTTAGCCCTTCTGCTGAGAAAAAGGCTGGTGTCATCATCAAGTCTGCTCAGAGCGAGGCAGCTTGCTGTCTCAGATCAATAAAGGGAGCACATAAAAATGCTTTGAAGCTGAAAAAAGAACTCTCAGCTCTCTTTCAAAGTTATTTCACAAGCTTTTCCTTCATTCTTTCATGAGCAAACCGAACTTTTCAGACAGAGTCCTAGGGTGAGTTTATCAGAGCCTAAAACACAGAATAACCAACGGTATCTTCTACATGCACGCTCTTCTGCAGCAGTCATTAAAATTCAATTTTCTGATTTGTAGTATCAGTTGCAATGCTCAGTTTTTCCATCATCATAGTTATCTGCTACCAAACAGCCAGCAGCTCCAATAACATTAAGACAGTAAGTATTCTGCCCTTGGAAAATAAATGATTTCTTGACAGGACCGTTCATGGTCTACAATCTTCACCTCCATCACCATCAATAAATTAACATGCACCCATTACCCCAGGACAGGTTATAATGCAAAATAATAATGAAATGCAAGGTGTTAGCATCAGACAGCTTTCTAAATGTTCTGAATTACGCGCTTTCAGAATTTTTCTGACCCCTGTCTTTTTTCTGTGATAGCATTCATCACTGCCACTTGTAACGCATGAAGAAATCTCACACGTGTTTTCATAACAGAAGCTCCCTGTGATTAAAATAAGGTGAAGACACACAGAATGGACCTTTAATAATTACTGCCTCTGAAATGATCTCCCTTACCCACCTATTAGCCCTATTAGCTCTTTTAGCATAATGTTTCTTACTGCATGATGCTATTAGCGTGGCTGCCTGGAAGGTCCAGGTTTCAAAGGTGGAGTTCATATCCCTATTTTCATGTCTGTAGTAGTTAGTTGTGCAAAGATGTCACCGTAGGATGGTTATCTGAAGAGCCAACAAATCATTCTTTGGAAGTGTCCTCTCCAATGAAGAGGGCTTGAATGAACAAACTGAGTTTAAATATCTCATTTTGAGGCACCTGAAGATCGGTGAGATACAATTCACTCATCATAGGTCTAAGGCAGAACAAAGCCTAAGTGATTTGAATAATTTATGATGATTTTATTTGAAATGCACACCAGAAAGAATAGACATTCACCTTTTAAATGAATTGTAACAATCTAAAGATCTGAGAATTGCAAGCTGCTTAGCACTGAGAAACACAAGCAATTACTGCATGCCCTGCAGTCAGTCCCTTACAGCATCAGGGAAAAGTCTGTGCCTGTCCAGGACACCAAAGCCTTAATGAAATAGCGTTAGAGAAAGTTGTCTTCTTTCTCTAAAACTTAGAGATCAGTATCTAAATGGGGGCTGTAAGAAGGAAGGGGACACTCTTAACCATGGTCTGCTATGATAGGACAAGGGAAAACAATTTCAAAGTAAAAAGGGGGAGATTAAGACTGGATATAGGGAAGAAGTTTTTTTTTACAATAAGAGTAAGCACTGACACAGGTTGTCCAGAGAGGTGATGGATGCTCGTCCCTGGACACAGTCAAGATCAGGGAATTGGGCTCTGAGCACCTGATTGAGCTGTGGGTGTCTCTGTTCATTGCAATGAACCTGATGGGCATTAAGGGTCCCTTCCATCTCAGACTGATTCTATGATTCAGTCATATCACTGACAGATCAGTATCTCAGAAAACTACTTCTGGATAGAATCAGCTGTAGTAGGACTTGGAGAAGGGAAATCCCTGTCTTCCCTGTGGCATCGCTTGGCTTTAATAGATGGAAGGAAGATGATAGTATGTTTTGCAGGACCAAATCATGTTTGGTGACATGTTTGGCTAAATGCTTCTCCATTAATTAATTATAAATATTGTTCTCTCAGTTGCATTGGATATCTACAGGAAGGATGAAAACTTATTTATCAGTCCTCTTCCATGGTAGCAATGACCCACGGATGCACCCTGTGGATGAGACCCATCCACTGTTAGGAGCTGTACAACATCATGATGAGCTATAGGGGCATCATGAGGAGCTATAGGGCAACAAGGACCTGTAGGGCCACCATGCTCAGTGCTCAGCAAACCCAGGGTCCTCAGCTGCTTCACACTATTTTGAGCACAGTCCTATCACCCAGGACAGAGATTTTGTCACAATTCATCATTAAAGCAGCAGTTTGGTTTGTATCTACGTGGGAGACCTCTGCAGAAGCCTTTACATTAGCAGGACAAGAGGCATATATTTGTGCCTTAGCACTTACTGCTGCCTTGGCAAACTGCACGCTTCTCCTGAGCTATGACTGAGTCCAAACTGGAAGTCTTTGAAGCACAATATTTTTCCAGAAGAAAAAAAGACAAAGAGATTTGGTTTCAGCCCAGATACTTCAAAATCATACTCCAACTTCAATGCAAGATGGCACTCTTCTTCCAAGGTCGCAGTCACCTGTATCCATGGGAGGGAAAAGGCATCAGTGCTTTAAAATCTCATGAAGTGCTCTCTGGAGCCAAAGATCTTTTTCTGGAGTGCTCCTTTACAACCCTAATGAAGCTGCCTTTTAAGCCTCCTTCAGATAAGCACCTCTAACTGCTCACCCTCCTCTATAAGCCATGCAATTAGCGTAATTGCTAGCAGCCAACTCTCTCCACCTTGAAGCAGGCTCCTAAAGCATTGCTGAAGGAGTACGGTCAAGGAACAAGCTGGAGGCTGTCAGCAATGTGCTGGAACTTGGATTTTCACATCCAACACTTTTGACTTCCCTCTTTGCAAGCCAAGTGTCTTGACTGTACCAGCCACAGCCCTCTGAGCTTTGGGGGGTAATAGAAGCTGATGTTGAGGTGGTGTCCACCATACAGTTCTTCTTGCTCTTGGCAGGCCAGGCCTGACTGCCACAACTATGGCCAGAGATGCTGACAGAGTCCATGCTGCAGCAGTGTAGGACAACCCAGCACAGCTACAGGTGGTGATAATCTTTCCCACTGTCACTCATAAATGTGGATCAAAGCTCAGGCCCTCATTTCCTCTGCCTTTAAAAGGTTAATAATCACAAAACATGGCAATTCATATCAGGCACAGATATATGGCAGTTTGCAGATCTGGCAGATTAGAGCTCAAAGAACATTTATTTGAGCTATATCTATGCTTACAGAAATTATACCTTCAAAGCTTATCTAGGAAGCAGTAGAGTATAACTTCCCCTTGTGAATAAAGATGAACCTCCAGAGCTCTGTCTTAGCTTTGAGATATGACTGGGTTTGGCTGAGGAATGAAATTAATGGCAGTAGGCTGCTTTCAGGGCATGGCCTTAACTCAGGTGAACTCACAAGTCAGAGAAAAAGCCCACAGCACATCTGGCATTCAGCACATCTGTCATTCACACTGAACATCTCCTAACAAATGCAATCACTTGTGGCCTCTTCTGCCCAAAAGTCCTCCGGAGTTTTGCTCTCCAACTCCACATTCAGATGTGAAGATACCCGTTTGTTGCCTGATAAACCTCGGGGAGCTCTTTTTCCTCTCACTACCTACATACGGATAACAGCAAGCCAAAGGCTAGGCTAAGCCAAGGTATCACCCAGTCCCATCACAGTGGTAACCTGGTGTGCTTTGAATAGAAACTCTTTTCACTCCACTTTGGTACCACCAGGAACTTTCCATCTTCCCAGAAGTTAGGGCTGTAAGTTAGCTGTCAGGTGACATTTACTCTCCCACTGACAGCCTGAGCAAGAAGTTACACCTACACTTTCTCTCCTGGTTTGTCCAGTTTGGTCTCAATATAACCAATCACCTTTGCACTGACTTTCTTGTCCCAGATGGGCATTAACTTTCTGCATGACTAAAGAAAACAAATCCCAAATGGTGGTCCCTGCAATAATCTGCTAAATACATGTCACTTCTCGATGGGAAACATGAATTCAGTCATGCAAGAGAACTGGAAAGCCCATCACAAGCTTCGAACTACTGCTACTATTGCCCCAGCCTCCAAAGAGCCCAGTCTTACTGAATCAGGGATGACTTTCAGTTTAAATTTTAGAAGTGGTACATAACAATAATACGAATCTAGAAAGATTCTTTTTCTTCCGTAGATCTTTTAAATTAATCGCAATTTGATTTTGCTTTTAAGCCTATGGAAATTTTTCACGTTCACAACCTCCTGGGCTAAGGAATTGCACAGCAGAAGAGTCTGCTAAAAGAACATCCTTTTCTGAATTTGCTTTGAATGTGCTCATTGCTGGTTTCATAAGGAATTGCTTAGTTCTTTTATGAATACAGAAATACTTATAACCTAGTCACAATCTCCCTTTCCCTCGAGAGGAAAACCATAAAATCCTCTTTTATATTCCTCCTCAAGCATCTCTTTTTCAAGCTGAAGTGTCCTAGCCTATTTAATTACTTCTTGCATGGAAGCAGTTTCCTATCATGTCTCCCTTGCACCTTTTTTGTTTAGAACCACAGAATCACCAAGTTTGGAGAGGACCTCCAAGGCCATCCAGTCCAATCATCCACCCACCACCAATATTTCCGCACTAAACGACATCCCTTAGTACAACATCTAAATGTTCCTTCAACACCTCCAGAGACAGTGACACAACAGGACAGCCCATTCCAGTGCCTGACCACTCTTTTGGAGAAGAATATTGCCTTAATTGGTCTTGTAGTGAGGAACCCAACACTGCACGTGGTACTCAAGGTGCAACCTCACTAGAGGCTTCTAAGTTTCACTGTGATCCCTCTCGCATCTCCCTGCAAAATTCAACCTCTTGCATCTTACATAAATATTATTAGGGCATCCTTTGGGCATCTCTCCTCCTCCACCTCCACCTCATTGCGTTTTTATTTTTATCAACACTAACAGTCTGTTCTGGAGTTAACCTGTCCCTTTGGAGTTTCCCTCCCAGCTTTCTGTGGCTTTGCATTCAATTTGGATATTTTTTGCCTGCTGCCCACTGCCACTCCAGAGATATGGGCAGGATGTGACAGAGAAACCACAAAGCTGAAGGAAAACCACAGCCCTGACAGAACGTGAAAAACCCCAGCACTGTAGCATTTCTCACTACTGCTTTGCTTTCTGTAGTACACTCGTGCTCCTTCAACCTTAACTCAGTGAGGGATCTGCAATCCCAGTTAGGCAGAAGATTGATTTGGTCAACTGCAGAAGACAAAAAGGATCCTCGTACTAAGGATTAAGTGAAAAATTTTATCTTGAATTATAATTCCATACGTGTGGAAAGATAGAGAGATCAATTTGATTTTTCCAAACTTGGTGTAGAAGCTGGAGTCAGTGAGAACACTGTAACATGCTGTAAGAACTGATCTGCACTTCCGCAGTGGTTTTCAATAGAAACTGTCCAGGAACTCAACAGGAAATGTTAAAAAGTGTCTTTCCTCCTAAACGTTTGCAGAAATTTGACTCAAAGACACGTGAAGGAAACCTCACCTTAAGCCCCCAGACTGAGTCATTCTTAGCAGCATGACAGAAATAACTACAGAGCATTTCTGAAGGATTATTTTTAAGCATGAAAATCTCGAGTTTTTCCATCAACAACATCCACTAAGAAACAAGAAAAAAAATATCAAATCTTTCAGCCCTTCTTTAACCAACAAACTAAACAAACACTTGACTCCATCTCTCCACATCATTCTTTTCTTTAATGTTTGTAAGCTGAGCCCTTCTTTCTAATAGGAAAACGAGTGTACTGAAACAAAAGATGCCAAGACACAAAACAAGGATTTATAAAGCCTACAATGTAACTTTACTCCTCTTCAGCTTCTAAGAGATAGTTCTTTAGTGCTTGGACATAAAGGATGCTTAAAAGATTATTCCAGCATTCCCTTATTCCTTGTCCAAATCTGTCTGTGCTCACAGAAATTAAACCTGGGAGCTGGAATAGATGAACTTTTAGGGTCCCTTTCTAACTCTGTGATAATTCTATGACTTGGTCACTCAAGTGATGACCAAATGACCAGCTCAGCTTGACTTCCTCACTGAAGAGAAGCAAGCACAATTAAGCATGAGTGGAAGCAGAATTTTAAATATCATATTCTGTTATTTTATAGATTTATTCTCTTCCTCCAAGACCAAAGAATGTGCTTTGCAATGGAGGAAATTTTCAGCCAAGCCTTGCTCTTGAAGTAAATACTGTTAAATATGGCACATGCAGCTACATACTGCTAAATATGACACCCCACAGAAAAAGGAAGCTGAAAGGGGAACTTTCCTCAACAAATCCTAAGCCATAGATTCCCTGATCTACTATTTGAAAGATACTGCATTCAGCACGCAAAGCTGGAGAGCAAAACCTTCATTATTTGGTTCCTTCCTATTGAATGGGCAGGACTTTATGCTGGAAGTCTGCTTCTTGCCCACAACACTGATGGTTGGAAGGCAAGAACAAAGTTTGTGAGTAATGTAAAAGGTTTTCCTAATAGAAGCCCTACTTACACCCAGTGTGGCACCTCAGACCTCAGCTTCTCCTTTTCTCCACAATTTCACTGTGCTATGTTAAATATTCTGGCTACCAAGTAGTAAAGACATCTAGGTTACAGAAAGTCCAGTGCAAGGTAAAATCCCCAGTATCTGCAACACGTTTTGGATCTTAGCAATATACAGTAACAGAAGCTCCACATAACTGATGCCATATGCAACATTTTCCCAATGTACTTGTTGCTCATGAGATGGATGGATACCATCATGAAAATGCTTTGGCACAATCAGAAAGAAAATAATAAAAAACATTAGGAAGGAGAGATTTCTTAACCAGAAACCTGATGCGATGTGAAGTAGACAATTACAAAGTGCTGTCAAAAAAAAATATTAAAAGCTCTCCATAAATAGATCTCATATAAGCAATTACCCAGAGCTTTGAAAACATTTTGGATTTGCTTTCCATCCATTTTTGGTCTACGGCGATGGCATTTAGTTCTGTAACCTTTGCAAAACTAATGCTGTGTGCATTTCTATTTTATAGCGTACAAAAATAAAAATAACCAACAAGTCTGATGGCATTTCCAAATGTGACACATTCTCCAAAATAAAATGCCTTTGCCAGTACAAGACTTATGTCCAATAAATGGCTGTTAATCCCCAAAAGCTACAGGACAGCTGTTCCCGAGTCAAATAAACACTGTTGTTTGAAAACTTGGAGCCAGGACATGTCAGCAACAGGCAAAACAAAAGCAAAGTCTCCACCCTTCAGCATATGAAGGGAGAAAACAGATGTGGTATCTGTTTTCTGTATCTTATCTCATGGCTGGGTCTGTAGAAAGATGAAGTTGAGGCAAAAAACAGCTCTTACCTCTACAAGGTAGGGTGATTAGATTTGTAGGGAGAACCCCTTCAGGGGGAGAACATATTCGTTCCTGAACATTGTCCAGGAACAGTGAGGACCACTGTACCACCCAGATGCTTGGACCATTAATACTGCTGGTCATAGCAAGACTGAAATCAAGAAACCCTCTATATTGCCTGGACCAGAGTTAGAGAGTATAGTAACTCAGAAGACAAGGGAAGATCAGGAAAGAACAGAGAAAGATGTCTTGTAGGTCCTTCCGTCATTAAAGAGATCGTTAAGAACCAATTCGAGTGATTATTCAGTATTCAAAGGGAGGCTATAAGAAAGGAGACAGACTCTTTAGCAGAGTCTGTTGTGATAACACCTGAAGGAATGGTTTCAGACTAAAAGAGAAGAGATTTAGACTGGATAGAAATGTTTTTTACATTTACAATAAGGGTAGTGAAGCACTGGCACAGGTTGTCCACAGTGGACACCGTGTTCCTACAGACATTCAAGGTCTGAGCAGCTGATGAAGCTGCACATGCCCCTGTTCACTGCAGGGGAGTTGGACCAGATGGTCTTTAATGGTCCCTTCCAACTAATGATTCTATGACTGTTTTAGACTGAACTGGTATACCCTTCTACCCACCTACTGGTGGCCATACCAATTGTCCAAAAGCACCTAGAACAACTGTTTACATGGATGGATAGTAATAGGACAGAGGGGAATTATTTTAAACTGAGACAGGGGAGGTTTAGGTTGGATATGAGGAGGAAGTTTTTCAGCCAAAGGGTGGTGAGGCACTGGCACAGGTTGCCCAAGGAGGCTGTGGATGCCCCATCCCTGCAGGCATTCAAGGCGAGGCTGGATGTGGCTCTGGGCAGCCTGGGCTGCTGGTTGGCGACCTGCACACAGCAGGGGTTGGAACTGGATGAGCACTGTGCTCCTTTGCAATCCAGGCCATTCTATGATTGTATGAAGTCAGACCTTTGATCTCATGCTTTCATGAATCAACCCCTGTCCAAGGGACTGTTTTTTCTTAGCTGCTTTCTTTGAGTGCTTTAAACCACCCCTAGAAAACTGCTGCCCTTCAAACCTGCCAGCTCAGTGGCTTGTCTCAACAATCCCTACGCTACTGACTTTAAAACAGTGGCCAATAAACCAACTACCCTGATTCAAGTGAAGGTGTAAGGAGCACCCAGAGGAGCATTTGGCAGGTCTCAGAGATGCAGCCTGAAAACATCATACATTCCCAGCCCTGGGTGAGTGTCCATCCATCCCATCTCCTCCAGTGATGGAGCACCTGGATACCTGCTGACAACTGGGCTGCCATACAAACCCAACCTACATATCATCTGCCCCAGGAGGTCTTATGCAACTGGGAAGGTGAGAATTCACTTGAACTTTTGCTCGCAAGGAGCTATTAATTATTTTTTATCTTACTGCATTATAAACAGATGGTGATGAATAAACAGACTCCTCATTTAAACTTCATTAACGTTTTTCCAGCTTGACTTTTAATTTCCGTATGTTCACTGCTTCTTCTCTCGTCAAACACGCCTTGACGTCTTCAAGGGAGACTGTCAAAGAACCCGAAGCTCCAGATCTGGCTTTTCAAGCCAACCTCCACTGCAGAACTGCGGAATGAGAAAGACATTATGTGGAGGATAAGCAACATGGGCTGTTCTCCATCTGGATTCACTTGTACGAGACAATGTTGGTGATGAGATTACAGGAATCTGTTGCTCACAGCAAGTTGAGGCATAAACAACTTCATAAGCAAAGAGCAGGGAGAGTGACTGAGATTATTTTCATTCATATTTTCCACTTTTTGACTTTTGGGTTTTAAATCCTGCTAGAATGACAGACAGGTCTAGATTGCAAATACAAAATGCAGCACTGAAGTACTCAGGCTATCAGAAGCAGCTCAACTGTAGCAGCTCCTCAATGGCTACTGGCAATTCTCGGTGACACTTAGAAAATCACCTCAGCTATCTCCTCAGTACTGAGCAAACAGACAAAATGTTGATCTCTAAGATGCTGACAGCCGCCAGCTGTGAAGTGCTGAGCTTGTTTCACTTCCATTTAACTTCTGCAGGAAGTTGGAATCCAAATAGAGCAGAAGGCCTTCCTTTCTGGAAGAAAAAAGTCCTGAAAAACCATTTAAAAAGTGAAGTTCAACAAGGGGAAATGCAAAATCCTGTACCTGGGGAGCAGTAAAGCCATGCACTTTATGGACTTCGCACAGAAGGACCTGAGTTTGCAGGTGGGTGTCAAGCTGAAGGTGAGCCAGCAACATGACCTTGCCATTCGGGAGGCTAAAGGTGTCCTGGGTTGCAAAGGGCAAAGTAGCAGCAGGTCAAGGGATTTGATCCTTCCCCTCTGCTCAGCACCTGAAAGGCTGTGTCCAGTTCTGGATCTCCTCAGTACCACAGTGATGTGAACATACTGGAAAATGTCCAAAAAAGGGCCACGAAGATGACGACGAGCCTGGAGCAGCCGGGATTTGGGGGGGAAGAAACAGAGCCAGCATTTTCTCAGTGGTGCCCAAAGGAAATCCATTTAAACCAAAGTTGTTCTGGTTTTTTACTTATTTATTGTTATTTGCAGTTAACAAGCATAAACACTGGAGCAGGCTGTCTAGACAGGTTTCCTCCATCCATGGAGACATTCAAAACCCAACTGGACACGGCCCTGAGCACCCTGTGCTGATTGACTGCTTTAGGCTGAGGTTTGAACTAGGTGATCTCCAGAGGTCTTTGCCAGCCTCAGCAATTTCTGTTCATAGAATCATAGAATCATAGAATCATAGAATCGCCAAGGTTGGAAAAGACCTAAAAGATCATCCAGTCCAACCGTTCACCTATTCCCAATAGCTCCCACTAAACCATGTCCCTCAACACTTGTTACCAAGCCAAGGAACATACAAACACAGAAAATCCCCTCCCATCAACCTAGATCATCAGACTCAGCAGTCTTCTGTGGTTTAAATGTCAACTCTGTGTCCTCAAGCATTTTCTCTCATACCTAAACTTGCACGCTATTAATCTACAAATCTGAGCTAGCCTTTCCATGCCTGAGATCTGCCTAATATTGCCACTACTCTCCATGAAGGCCATTAACTGTGGGACAACACAGTTTCCTGCATAGAAGCATGGTCTCCACAGCTGCTCACCCCATCCAAATATGAGTCACACAGTACTTCATTCAACTGTCATCCCTAATTGACTCTGTCACTTCTGAAAGAATTTCTGATTGCACAGAGAATCAATTAGCAATAATGAGATAAGGAGATAATGAGCACAGTCAGCTCACCTAGACATGATTGCTTTTGTTGACAAGGCCAAAAAAAAGAAAAGAGTAAATAAAATGGGATTTGTTTTATTTGGATGCTTAGGATTAAGCTGAACTATCTGTAAACCGCAGCCACTGCAAGGGGAGCTTTCGTAAAATAACAAAACAAAACAAAGGCAAACAACAATGAAAAAACAACTGTTGGTGCTCAGGGATAAAAAAACAAAACAAAACAAAACAAAAAACAAGTGGAAGTCAGCAAGAAGCCATGCAGCGATGAAACCTGCCCTGCAGCAAGCCTTAGGGGCTCTGACACACTTCACATGGAGGGAGATTTGCCACCATCTGTGGGCCTGGAAAGCAGAACTTGCTACCTTCTCCTCCTACCCTTACTGCTGCTGTCTGTATTATCATCTGAGCAGTTACTGCATTGCACACACATGTCTTGGTTGAAAAAGAATCTGGATTAAAGCTTAGTTTTCAGTGGGGCTGGGATTGCATTCTTCGCTTCTGAAATATGCTCACATGCATTTTCAAAGTAACATAGAGGTCTAAGGAACTCTTATAAACTCCAACTAATAAATGCCTTGGAGAACACCAGGCTATAGAATTACCACCTTGATTTATATTGTAGGCTGGGAGATGCTACCAAAGGAGCAGCCCCATAAGCTGGAAAGCAAAGACAAATGGAAAGACAACAGCCCAAGCATGTACTGCATATCATCTTACTGCAGCAGCTACTGTTTGTGGGGCAACCCCTATTTGCAGAGTAACTCCCAAGACTTCTCACCATGCTCATCCAGTGGGGAAGCTTTGTTGAAGGCACTCAAATCCTGGGTCTGACTTGGCCTTGATGGCTGGTCTAGATGATCTTATAGGTCTTTTCCTTAATGATTCAGTGAACAGATCCTGCAGCTGCCCAGGCAGAACTCCCCCAGGAACTGGCTGATGAACTCCTAGGCTCTATGTCCCACCAATATCGAATGCCAGAGCACTGTCAGGAATTGAGCTCTTGCCTCTGCTTGCTTCACTTTGCACTGCTTGGCACTAGTGCACAGGGGAATGTGGTTTTGTGTATGTTGGATATAATTTGAGTTCCTTGGGGAACCTCTGTTGGCAGCTTCTAGGAAAATATCACCCACAAAATCTGCACCCACAGCCAATTCAGAGTGATGCATGATACTACATATAGATTCACTGGAAGAAGATAGAAAACCTGACTTATCTAACCTAAACTCCATGGGATTTCTCTTTGGAAGTGTTATTTCTCTGCAGATACATAATATTTTCCTGTGAATTTAAACTGTAGGTGCTGCCAAAATACTGCCTTTCATATTCTATCTATGCACAATTCTGTTAGAAGTCTAAACCATAAAAAAGTGCAACTGGACACATTTCAATGTACTTGTCCTTAACTTACCCCTTCTAGATACGAAAATAGCATTACTTTTAGTTTAAAGGAGGAAAACTGAAGCCAAGAATACTCAGGAACCACCATCACTTCAGCAATAGTGCTGTTAGGGCATCCTAATGGTTGGAAAAGACCACTAAGATTATCTCGTCCAACTGTCAACCCATCCCCACCATGCCTACTAAACCATGATGTTGCAATACTCTATGGATGTCAAATGAGGCAAAGTTTGCAGGGAGAACAACTATGAGACCAGCATGGAGAGAGAATGAGAACACATTTAGGGTGGGAAATTAAAGAATCTGGAGTAAAAAGAAAACCAACTCCCTTTTGCAGGGCGGTTGTAACTAGGTGATCTTTGAGGTCTCTTCCAATCGAAGCCATGCTGTGATTCATTCTAAATGATTCACACACGTGTGACACCTACGTGCAGCTATGATTTGTGCCATTCTCAGTATCTGAACTACTGCAAACCTGCCATGCTTGCCACGAGATCAGCATGTGGCCTGCAAAGAAAAGCCAGCCAATTCCCACGTGACAAAACTACAAAACGTCACCCAGCTCAACAGCCAGGCACATCTGTGATGCAGCTCATCAATACCTTCTCTGGGCTTTGTGAGAAAGGAAGGAATAACCAATGCCCAATTTCCATCATGTCAAACCCAGCAAAGGTCCCCTATATCACACTGTAGGATAAGTACAGACAACATTACTGGTTTTTAGGTCACTTAGGAACACGCTCTGCACCAAGACTGAGATGAGGCACTGTGTGCATCACCTCCTGCACTGGGCAGGCAAGACACCTGCCACGTGCACAGTAATAAGATCTACAGAAGACTTTTTCTTAGCAGTGCTATAAATTATACTGTAAACACTCTTTGGGGAATAAAAAAGGCTAGAAAGATCATATAACAAATGCCCTAGTGAAGGTTTTATTCCAATTCTGTATGTGAACACACAGATGCATGTCTTCTAATGGTGGAAGAAGGACTTCACTTACCCCAATCCCCTCCAAACAAGTGGACAACAGGATGGGACCCACCTGGGAGCTGGGGTTATTTCCAGCACAGGTGAGCTAAGCCTCCACAATACAGCAATCTGAACACGATTCACTGCATCCTAAAAGAGATGCCTACATTCAGCTAGAATACCTCAGAGATCCCTCACCAAAAGTTATTCCCAACCAGTAGCTATTTGCCCACGTGAAGCCAACAGATCTCAGTCTATCTGGTCTTCATTTCGATGATAAAGAATCCACCTCTGTACTGCATCACAATTGCCACTTTACAAGAGATACAAGATCATGCTGTCTGATCATTGAGGTGAAAGGATAACAGGGCAGAGGGCTGCCAGGGCAGTCCAGCTCATGAAACTCAATTCCATACTGCAAAGCACAACTGCGTCTTACACACCCTTTCATAAACTGGGCACACTCCACTGCGGAGCCAATAAAGCATTCCTTCCTGCAGCTCTGTGCCCTCTGATGGTTAGCAACTTCCTTAAAGCCCAAACGTCAATCTCACAGCCATTTTATTCTTTGCACGTGCTGCCAGCTTAAACCAATCTCCACTGCTGTTGCATCCCAGTTGCACCTTCTGCACTCAAAAAGACAACATCATCTTATCAGACACCGTTTCCTCAAAAATGGGCCTAAGAGAGAAAAGAGAGACTCCAGTCTCACCAGCGGTGGCTGGTGACCACCAGCCTGTGGTCCAGGACTGATTCTAGGAACAGCAATTGGCCCCCACCACGTGCACTGAAAACACAGACATTTAATTTGAAAAGAAAGCATTGATTTAACTCACGCACATGTACCCACTGTAATTAATGGCTGTTCAAACACAAAACAGCGTTAAGACAGATGTTATTGTTTATCAGTGGAAATCTACCTGCTTACCCTGAGCTAGTGATTAATCTCAGTATTACCATCAGGTGTTCTTTACAAATGACTAATCTATTTGACACAACAAATTACAGCTGTGATTAAGCCCCTCCAATCGATACAACTGATAATGGCTTCTAAACAAAGCTTTATTTCTAGACTGTATTGGAACTGCGCTTTTCCTTAATCCCACTCATTCAATTAGAAAGGATAATAAATTGGCTGTTAAATCTCAAGTGATTTTCTTCTTGCTAACAGGATGTTGAATGCACAGAAGGCAATACACCTACCTGGCCATAAATCACGGTACTACGTTACAACTGGCAGAGAGCTCCAATTGCTTTCCATTCTCCTCCTTTGTGAGACTGAGCCACGTTAAAGTTAACGCTTTTCTAGGGAATTGAGCTAGGAGGTTTTATGCAACATTTATTTTTAAATTGTTCAGTCTTAACGTTGCTGGAAATAAACTTCACCTCCGTGTGATCTCCTGTCATCACTTCCATGTCAGCTCTGCCAACCAAACTGCCCCCTCCTCCACCTCTCCAAAGATCAGAGCTGAATTTTGCAGCTGTGCTCAGCTATAATTACTGACTTGCACAGAAAAAAGAGCTTTTTCAGTCTACTTGAGCTCACACATCATGGGTTGGACATTCCAACAGGAAAACACATGCTGTTTAGACATTTAGAAGCTGTTGGTCCACGTCACTTCCAAAACAGACATCTCCAAAAGTTGATGCACTTATCTATTGGTCACCCACCTCAGTGCCAGAGCAATCACACATCAGAAGTTGAGGTTTCTTTCCACTGATTGCAAGGGCAGAGATGAGTTCTTTGCTGGAATTTGTATACTGAACTCTTAAATACCTACTGATGTGGAACACTATGTGTGTTCCACATTGATATCATCGGTGACCATTACAACAAACTCAGGAGTAGTAACCACCATCTCCGTGGAGGAGAACATCTTATAGTGCTCATATCTTGTGTAACAACTACAGTAGCAATGGGCAGAAATGCAGAATTCCTACAACCCAATATTTTAGCATTCCCTGATGAAAAACAAGTTCCAGAAGGTGTTTATACACTTGCTTATGCTTTAGGCATGGATGGCACACAGTAAGGCTGAGCGTGCTCTGACATCAGAACCAGCAAAAATACGCTCGTTTAATTCAGTGGAGAGAAAAAAAACAAAACAAAACAACAACACATAACACGTTTTGGACTAAACTTTTCAATGGGGAAGAACATTTTGAAAAAGGAGAAAAAAAATGATTAACACTCGAATATTTATTCTTTCATTTTGAATGTCATGCATTTAATTGAATTTCTCCAAGTGTGCATGAAAATGAAATGAAGCATTTAGTTGGCTTTCAGAGGATGTATTTAAGTACCCTGACTTCTCCTTTCTTTACTGTATTCCAGGGGAACATTTCTTCAAACAGCTCTATTTAACTGCATTGGGATGCTTGAAATCAAAGGAAAACATATCTTAATAGATAAAAGCAGGGGCCAAAAGCCTTCCTTGCATTCAGTAAAGCTCCCTGAGGGACCAGCTTGGCCCAAGGATGCTGTTCTATCATTAATAAGCATCATGCAGAACAGCCCTTTGGTCTGTAGCCTATTTTGAGCAGTGCCAAGTGAAAGAGGATGAGAAGACGTCTTTCACTTTTTCCTCTTTCAAGATGCAAATGTAAAGCAGGATATGCACCCTCCTACCTTTACCCCAACTGATGTGATCTCCCCTTTTTGGAACCCACCAGTCTCCCACTGCTCCCTACACCTCCTTTACACACAAACTCTGACCCTGCCTTGAGAGAGGCACTTGGAGGGAACAAGTCCACCCCAACATCCGATTCCTGGAGCTTTGACTTAACTGCTGTGAGATATGACAGGACAAGACCAGAATAAAACCTTTATTTTTCTGCCACTCAGATCTCTACTATTAAAGGTTGAGCACGAGTGGCTGTGCCAAAATACCCCAAGCTTCCTACAGGCTGCTTACCAAGGAACTTCAACAGCAAAAATGTATGAAATATCCCCCATTCTCAGTCATGTCCTGCAGCATCTCTCCTGTTCTGAAACACCACTTGCCCAATTCATGTTGTGTTATGCCTTCTCCTCAAAGGAGGCACAGCTCCACGGCTGCTGGGATGGGGAAACCTTGGGAGAATGGAGAGCAAAGCTGGCACTGTCAACTTGACTCTCTTCTTCTGATCATTGAAGAAGGGAGGTGAGTAAAGGTATCAGAGTTGGTTAAGACACTTCTATTTCAGAAAGAGGTGTGACTGACTCTGATTAAGCAGCCTGAGATGGCTGAGGTTCACCCCCCTGTGGGTGGTCATCATCAAGCTATTCAAATGCTTGGATGGAACTGGTGGAACTGTGCTTTAGAAGGATCAGCATCTCTCCCTCCTAACATAAGAGCTCAACATCAGCCAAAGCAAACCCAGGCAGCACTCTGCTGCTGCAAGAGGGACAAGAAATGGCACAGACAAGGCAGATGTGAATCCAGGGATGGGAGCCTGAGGGTCAGAGATGGAAGAAGTTGCTCCCATACCTGAGGTCTGATTATCCTCAGTGATCTCTGCCAGGCACTGGCTGCGTTCCTCTTCAATCTCCAGCATGATGCTGCACTCTGGGCGCGTGCTGGATGCCTGCAAGAAGGGCAAGAGGAAAGGAGAGAGTGAGCAAAACCCATGTGTACTCAGGATGCATTCCTGGGGATGCACAGCTAGCCAAGCTCTGCTGGGTCAATGCACCATGGGGATATGCATCCAGGCTCATTTTACATTTGACTGATAGAGGGGAGAATAATCCAGTACCTACTGAAAAAAAAAAAAAGACCCAACAAAAAACACCATTGTTCTCTGTGCCTATCATAAAAAGATAAAAACAAACTTTTTTTTTGCTGATGATCAAGAGCAATTCTGCTTCTTTATCCTCTGGGAACCCTGCCTGACTAGACTAACACTGACAGCTATCTAGGGCAGGAAGATGGCAGCTTTAAAATTCATGCCAGGAGCAGTGGGATCTGTGCTTACAACGTTTATTCCCTCCCTTCCCACATGGACTGTCTCCTGGCTCATGCTAATTCAGAGCAAAACAAAACCCAAACCAAATAAGAACAAAATCTCAGATGCAGATTAGGAGATCAAGGAGCTAAAAAGCAGGAAATTCCCAGTAAGAAGACTTTTTCTCTCCCCTAAGTGTTTTCTCCCCACTTAGACCTAATTATATTTGGCTTTTTTAAATACATCAGTGTCTAAAACACGCAGATAATTAATCATGGACTCTTACATCATGCATTCTCAGTCACAAAGTATGGACCATAACAATTGGCATCCAAAAAAGGAACCACGAGCCAGATGGGGTCACGTTAATGTCAGCCAGCACAGTCATGTTAATGCCACCAACCTGCTCCCACATGGAGGGAACACCCCATGAGGCACAGGCTGCCCACAGGGGTGATGGAGACACAGCCCCTGGGGGTTTTTATGAAGAGGGTAGATGTGGCACTGAGGACGTGGTCAGTGGGCATGGTAGGGATGGGCTGGGGTTGGACTTGGGGATCTCAGAAGGCTTTTTGCTCATGATTGCATGACTTTGTTGCTCATATCTTCATAGGCTTCCCATTATGGCAGGCGCTGCACAAAATCAAACAGAGAACCCAACCTCCTTCAAAGAGATGGCAAACCACGTTGAGTTGGGAGATAACCTGTTCAGAAACTCAACTGCAAAGAGACGGTGAGAAGGAAACAATGTGGAGAGAGCAGCAGTGTTGGCTTGGGTCTGCTCAGACAACGTGAAATGCAATGCAGGAGTAACCCTGAGTGAGGTGAGCTTCAGGGACAGATGTGAGGCAGAGTTACAGCTTTTCTCCATTAAAATTCATTGATTCTGCCTTCACAGTTGGTGAATTTGGGGGAGGTGGAAGTATTTTGGTCTGAAGAAAGCAGAGAAAGAAAGAAAAAAAAAGAACTCTTCATGTCTCTTTTCAAAATGAGAGCTACTTTTCTACTCATTCATCAGCCGATGCAGTAAAACAGAAGACCCAGAAACCCTCCAAAGGAACAAAGCTTTGATGCAATTTACGCTTAGAATAAAAATTAATATGCTAAATTATGTTATAATTTTAATCCAGTCTCTTACTAAACCAACCTAATCTTTTCCTTCTTCTAGTCCATGCCTTGCTCAGGCTAATTTCCCTTAGGCTGAGAATGGGCTTCAATTAGCAGTATATAGACAATTATTACTGCAGTGTGACTTTCCAGCCAAATTAAAAGAAAAGCCAAAACAACAGCACATTGAAGGAGACTGAGTTGCTGCTGTCCTGGTACTCAAATGTTTCTATTTTTTATTTTATTTTTTTCCAAAAGGGGAATTTATTTTAACTGATATATATGTATGTGTGTGTGTGTGTATGCGTGTAAAAGAACGTGGAGCTTACTTTAAAAATAAAGATTGAAATGTTCTGCTTTCAAAACATTCCTTTTATCAAAGGAAAGTCAAAACTCTCTGGACTGAGCCTATTACCTGACCCCTCTCACATTTATAAACAATTTGAGTGTTGACTTTATAAATTAATTCATACAACTCTAACTTTGATCAGGGTTGGCAAAGCGCTAGAACCCATGGTTAGGATTCTTTTAGGCTGCAAATGTTCTGCTGAGCCCATTAGCAAGTACTTCACCACATCTCCTAGTCACAAACAAATGCAAGCCTAAATTGTTTGATTGCATATATTGCCTAGGTCTCTCCAAAAGTAATGCCTCCTTTTTATTTTCATGGAAATGACAACCAACACAAAGAGTGCAATAGCGCTATGAGCTAGAGCAAATTCCCAGCTGCAAAACTCTTTTTCAATCTAGTCACACCGTTTGCTGTGCCTTTTTACCAGCAATGATCAAAAGCCTTCATTCTGGGCTTGCCCAAATCTGCATCAGCAGAGGTGACCCACTGACGCTGCTGCTGAAATGCACCACCCACTCCTCACTGTGCTCATCAGTGAACGTCAGCAGGTGCCACTTTTAGTTCATGGAGGAATTCAGTGACACTCCTTTGCTCTATACACACTTCCATGTCAGACACCATTCTGTCATATTGCTCCTCTGCTGCCATCACTCACAAGGAAAGAAAATGCAATGGAATATTGGTGGGAAGGTTCGACCCCTACTGCCATCCTACCAACATCAGCTTCTGACATCGTGGGCCAACATCATAAGACAGGAGGCTACATAAATGCACTAAGTTCTCTAAAAACAGCATGAGGTAACTCTTTTTTTAAAGACTATTTTATCATTACTCTCAGTGGGACTTATCTTCCCTCGTTTTAGTTGGGTAAACGCTGTGCATTCAGTATCAATTGATTTTTGCCACTCCTTCTAGTCCACAGAGAGCTTGTGAGCATCAGTCTTGAAGGTTTTTTCATGCCCCTTGGCTGATTGAAGTTCAGACTGAAACATCCAATATTTAGGCGGGGAAGGTCACCGATGTGTGAATTTAGAGTGTAAAAGATCTTAAACTGAATCATCAAGGTCAAACAGACTCACATTTGAAGCCTTCTGGTTTATGGCTTATTCCCCACGCTCACTAAATAAGGAAATGAACAAGCTAAACAAATAGAATTATAAAGGTTGGAAAAGACCTCTAAAATCCTAGAGTCCAACTCCAAGTCACCCCACCATGTCCTCTAACCATGTACCTCAGTGCTGTAAGTCTTGTCTTGCAAAACAAGACTCCTTCGATCCCTTTCTTGGGATCAGAGGCTGAATAACAATCCTTCCTTGGTGGGTTCCTCCCAGAAGAGAATGAAAGAGACTTTACAGATAGCTTGGTATGAACTCACTTCACTGCTTCCCCACTTTGGTTTTTTTATCTTCCCTCTGGAAAAGGCAAGGATCATAGAATCATAGAATCATAGAATGGCCTGGGTTGCAAACGACCACAGTGCTCATCCAGCTCCAACCCCCTGCTGTGTGCAGGGTCGCCAACCAGCAGCCCAGGCTGCCCAGAGCCACATCCAGCCTGGCCCTGAATGCCTGCAGGGATGGGGCATCCACAAGGACTGTGGAGTTTGACATCTTTCACATCAGTGGCAAATGGCCACACAGACACAGAGCTAAGGACCACAGTGATCCACATTTCCCACCCAAAAAGTGCAGATAAACGGAAAGCCTGACCACAACACTTGGTAGGTCACGCAAACACTAGCTAGCAAACAATAGATGTGCAGTTAGCTCAAACTCATTAAACACCCATTCACTAAAAGCCCTTCTGGAACGCATGGGTTACCACGTAAAAGTTGTGGTGGATTTGCCAGGGGCCATTTTTCCAGCACACACTGAGCACAATGACGAACAAGTTTTTCACTGGGCATGATTTCCTGCAGCTCTGAATTCTGCAGCAACTCTCCTGTGGAGTTATCCCCCAAAGTCTTTATTAATGAGAGTTTTCCTTCTCTCAGGGTCCCAGCAATTGTTAGAGGATTACTGCTAGTGCTAAGAAAGCCACTGTGTACGCTCTTTAATTAAATACAAGTTGAAGGTTTGTCATAGACTGGAGGAGATACAGAAATGTTTGGTTTCATCTATGCTGTCATTGGCAGAAATGGATTAACGAGGGGAAATTTCTCAAAGGCAGACAGGATTCACAGCAAACAAAACCCCACAACAGGAATACGGGCTCACAAGAAGTGAAAAAAACATCAGCACCTCCCTTTCTACTGATCCCAGAGTGTTCCTCTGCCTATCTAGAGGACCCAGCAGAGATGGAGAATAGAATGACCACAGTGACAACACCATTTCAAGTCCAACAAAGGAGGAGTAGAACTGAGAAATCTACAGAAAATGAAACTACGTCCCTTGTCCATTTCTGTGCAGCTCCCAGAGCCTATAAAACAGTGACAGACAGACGCATTTCTCTTTGTTGTCCAAACAAAGCCAGAGGGAGGCAGTAACTATATTAGACAAGAGCATCAGCTGCTGTGGTTTCTATAACACAAAATCACCGCTGTAGGCAGTGCTGGGGATTCTCAACCTTTTTTTCTTTTTTAGGTAGGCAAAGGAAACAAAAGATTTTGGCAGGTAGGTCTTATTCCTTAGTCGCCTTAGTAGCATAGCCCTGGAGGGGCTGCTCTAGCTAAGCCCAAGGAAGAGCTCACTATTAGCATCATCATATGCTTTCATTTGTTCTTATTTATGAGAACATAGGACTGAAGACTTTCGTTATGTGATAGCCTCTGCTTTGGTTTCTTCCTTAACTTCATTCAGCTCTGCTTTAAAACTAGGTTCTCAGTTTCTTCCTTTTGAACATCTTCCTAAAATTAGAGCATTGTTATTCATAACAAGCCTTCGAGGGAGTCAAAAATACACAGTGGTTCAAGTGCAAGAATGGGTAAAGAGTGGACCCATAGAAATACCAACAGAAAATTTCTTTCTGTGGGGATGGATAACACAGTTATGAACATTAACAAACCTAAGAGCTTCATAAGATCTGCTTATCTGTAAAGGAAAAAAAAAGATTGTAAATTATTTACGGAGCATTATAATTATTTGCTCTTTCAAATGATCTTTGTCTATGAATTGGAAAGCACAAACATCATGACAACATGGGGAAATAAGTGGTAGATACCAGTAATATAGACCAACTGGGAGATAAGAACAAGATCAAAACACACAAAACGTTCTTTGTGACCTTCATTGGGTCAATAAGGAAAGTGTAGTTTCAGGGGAACAATTCAGTGTTTGCAAGCAGAGCCAAGCTATACTTTGCTATGTCCTCAGCTCTTGCGCTGCTCTACCATCAGCCAAGGGACTCTCAGAGCAAGGTGGTGGCACACATCCCTAGGAGACCTTCCAAACAAAAGAGGTCCAGGCAAATACCCAGGAGTCCTAACTCTCAGTTTGCTGTTCAAACCACTTCATTTCATGCTCCTGCCAGACACAATAATGCCAGGAACAGAGCTATCATTTGACAAGGAATGCAGATGGGTTTTTCTTCCAGCTGAACTAAGCAGGCCCCATAGAACAAAGGCGACTTGGCCAAACCAATCCAGCAGCTTGGAGACACAGGGACCTCATTTAGTCTTACTGTCTCCTCTCTATGTGAGGGGTTGGAAGATCAAAGAAATATGTGCTTTGTTATGCAAAGAGCTGGAGAACCAGAAGGGAAGAAGCTGAGCAGCTCTTTTAACTCTTTAGTGCTCAGCTTGTATGTTCCTCTCCTGGAGAGCAGAGCTGAGTTGGAAAAAGTGATCTTTATGACACAGCAATTAAATGAGAGGCAGCACTTGAGTAAGTTTCCACTGCTGAGTAGGAGGCAGCTCTGGTGACTGGGTAAAAAATATTTTGCTCCTTACTTAAAATTATCATCTGGAGTGGCTAAGTATGCATTTCCATTCCAGCAAGCTCAAAGGAAGGATTTCAATTCAGGCCGCTGCAGAAATAGAAGCTTCAATACTGAGATCAGTGGTGTTTGGATCTACCATCTGGGTACAACGAAGAGCAGAGTTGTAACATCTCTGCCATGGTTGTGAAAAGAAAAAAAGAAAAAGCAAGAGATGATTGGTTATTCTTCCCTGCCTGCAGAGACAAGAAGGCAGTTTTAGAGCATGAGTCACTTCAAAATAAAGGAACTGTGTAAAATACTTTAGAGGAAACTTAACCTACACTGCTTTGTTCCAGGAGCTGAAGGCAACTGTAGATGTCTATACCCCAAATACCCAAAGATAAATGAGAAAACCCACAGACTCACCCCTAACCTGAATAATTACCTTCCAGACAGCCCCATCTTTTCACACTGCAGTCTAAGAGTAGAAGAGAGATTATATCCATCAGGAGAATTTGGGTGAAAGATTAGGTAAGTGTTTCAGTATGTTTGTGGCTTGTGTTATTTTCAAGATACACTGAATTTGAAATGCTGTTGTTCAGAACTAGGTACTTGCCTTCGTAAGAATGTGCAGCTACCTATTAATCCTCTCCCAAATTGCCACCCACCCAGCACTGAGTCATCTCCCCAGTAGCCACCTCTTGGCTGCTGTGCACAGTAGAAACGGTCCTCAACTCAACTGCAAGTTCAGTAGAGACTGGAAAACCCTGAGGGTAAAACCCTGAGGGTGTGCCTCATCAGTGCCTGGTCCTGTGTTCTCCAACCTGTGCCAGCTCCTCACTCCTGACAAAACCTCCATCTATCCAGACCCAATTGTTGCCCTGGCCAAGCATGGAGACCCCCTCATCCTGTCCTGCCTGTTCCTCACCACATCTCTTACTGCTTCATTTCACCCCAGCTGCGGCACCAGAATCTTGTTTCCTTCCCCGCTCTGACCCAGGTGTTACCTCCCACCAAGGGCACCTGCCATAATATCAAAGAATAGTTGGATTATACTCACATCTGCTTAGATGGCCCCCCAGCATCTCAAGAATTTGGGTGGGAGTGGAGAGCAGTAGGGATTCCCAGATCTAGAGCAATGAAGACTGGTAGTTTGAGCAACACTTTGGGGAGTTCATGGGCAGCTCACTATGAAGACTGTGACAAAAGAGCTTGATCAAAAGCACAGTAAAGCTCCTCTGATTTCTTCCCTGCATTTCAAGCTCTCTATCAGTCTCTGGACTGCTCACACTGCCCAGGATTTGTGTACAACTGTTGGCAACCAGGACCCCTGCAAGGTTGGCTATGGGACGTTATTTATAACCAAGGAGCTGGATGAAGAAATCTGGATGTTCTCTAGTCTGCAGGAATACTGTGATGATCTGGGGTTTGAGGAACCACAGTTCAGTTAGAAATGGTGCAATGCCCTTTAACTTTTAGGAGAACTGAAAGATTTAAGAATGTATAGAAATGCGACATGAATCCAGAGCTACAGCACCACCAGTAAAGCATAGGATGGTTTGATTAACGATATGTATGCCCACAGTTCATGCTGGAAACCCTCATCACTACAATAAGCAGCTGCTTCACCTGGAAATCTAGGACTGTCTGGGGAGGGCATAATTCCCACATACAGCTTCCCTTTGCAAGTCCATTTGTGGAAGGACCGTTAACATCTCAGGCATGGTCTTTGCTAAGCAGAATAGGCACTTCTGAAGCTCAGTGGCATCCAGTAGGGTGGATGAAAGAGGCTTTACGGCATTTATTGGGGCGTACATAGCCTCAGCATCTCCTGCTGAACAGCTGAAACAGGACATACAGCATTTCAGGTACTCCGTTACAATTTTTCCGAGCTCACTTGACAGTCAGGACATGGATCTTCCAAACATGTGATCTAGCAACCATAAGAAACAGCCTGTTTCTTCTGACTGAGCACAGGTTTGCCAAGGTCAGTATCACTTTCCAAAGAGCAGCCAGGCAGAAATGATGAAACAAGAAACACAGAATGCATAAGAAATGAGACATGAGTATAATAATCCATCTTACAGTATATGTCATCCTTCCAGAAGCCATCAGTGTCCTTCTACAATTTGGTTGGTAATAAGGTTTTACTCTTCTTGTTCGTCAATATCTTCAACGTTTTTTATTAAACCAACATTGGGACCAAAGCCAATGGAGTTGACCATTCTTACACCACTTCCCATCCTGAAAAAGCACCTCTAAGAGGGTTTGTTTGAGCTATCACTCAAAACTTTGTACTGAACTCCAGGTACCTATGGAACAATATATATATATATATATTGTTATATATTGTTATATATATATATATATAGAGAGAGAGAGAGAGAGAGAGAGAGAGTATATAGAAGAGTTCATTTCAAAAGACTGGTTACCTCCAAGAGTTAAAAAGAAACAAGAAAAATAATGAAACTTTGGCAAAAAACATACTTGGCTCATTCTGAGATGAGGATAGAAGGAATTTTCCTCCTTTGAAATCAAGCATAAAGGATTTAATTAGCAAGACTGGGTGAGGACGTTACTTCTGGATTCATAAAATATTCTTTATAAAGCATTAGAGCTCTCTATAAAAAGGTTCTTAACAGGCAGCCCAAAGCATCCCAGAACATCTTCCAAGAAGATAAGCATACCAGGACAAGTTCCCAGTTGAGGGTGTGTTTCAGAACAAAGCATTGAGTCACTGCTCCTAATAACAGAGAACTGAAGAGCACCCCAGTGATTTGGATCCAGTTCTGGAGAAGGAGGCACTCCTCTATTCTTTAGCTGAGGATAGAATAACACAGATCACCTTGATGGAGTGCAAGGGTAGGATGAGTGAAGAACAGAACGGAGAAAACCGCTCAGAGAGCAACAGAAGAGATCCTTACCCAAGACAGTACACTGACAGACACTCTGAGATGAGGTTAACTTAACTTAATTGCTGTCTGTTTCCCAGAGCTGTCCTAAAGAAAAGCTGCTATGATTCTGTTCACATTTAGGAGCTTTGGATTCAGATATTTTTGATACCCTTCACTCAAAAAAAAAATACAACCCAAAAAACAAACAAAAAAAACCCCCAAAAAACAGTTTTGCTCTTCTAAAAAAACCTGAATTTAAAACTACAGGTTAAGCAGGTTGTAACATGAGTCTAAGAGGCTCAGACACACGAGAAAATTTAACAAATATAAGATGACATACACTCACACATGCTGTCTAAGTGAGGAATGCATTCAACATTTCCACTTGAAGAGAGCACAGATATCTTCCCATGTGCCTGAGGGCCACACCTAATATCTCTGCCAGGCCCAACCACCTTCCAGTTAATCACTCTCAGAAAAGATTCAAGATCCTAAGGTGAAAGGCTGCTATGACAAGTCTGCATCTCAATTATTTCACGTCTGCTGAGGATGCAGTCGAGTGTCAAACGATGAGCAGAGCAAAGTGCCAGGTGCTAGAAATATCTGCATCACAAACTAAAGCAAACCACACTGTCGTCTGTCACAATTTAGAATCACAGAATCAACAAAGTTGGAGAAGACCTCCAAGATCATCCAGTCCAACTGTCCACCTACCACCAATATTTGCAAATAGCTAGGCTCGATCATAAGAAGGTTTATCAAAGGAAACGAGGATCTCAGCCTCCTTCTTCCATGACTCACTCTACCAGCATGGTTATTAGCTATATATTCTCACTGGTCCCTGATGCAAAATCAATGTGAAGTTGTTTTCCACCATGCAACCATATCATTATCAGCTGGCTATTCAGGTAGATAACAAACTCTACTTTGCTGCATGGGACATTTCCTTTTGTCACTCCTTATCAGATAACAACACAGCTGGGGAAAAATGCTCAAAAGGAACATGCTTCTGCTTTGTTTATGTAAAAGGGAAAGCATATGAGGCACAGAAAGAGATGTAAGTGCTCAGATGGCACAGCTGAATCTTAGCAGGACAGTATCACCAGACCTCTCACAGGAGATGCCAGCAGCTGTAGATCTCCAAATGTTTTTACAGAAGTAGTAGCTTCTTTTGGCAGATGGGGAAACTGAGGCAGAAAGCCCAGCACTATCCAGCAATCAACAGATAAAACAAACAAAAAGATCCACCAACAAACAAAAGATGACTCGATTTAAGTATCAGATGACTCAATTTAGATCAGGTTTGCCATATACCAATATATGCTATATCCACCTCAGTCTGAGGAGAGGTCCCTCTTTGTATGAACTACCTGAATGTTCTCTTCAACATATTCTGGTCAGCCAGCAAAGAGCTAGCAAAAGAAAAGAGAATTTGGGCAGAAAAATAAAAGATTGGGAAATGGGTCAGTCCATGTTCCATGACCAAGAGAAAGACTTCAAATATCATGCTAGGAATGTTGGGTTCGTGTAAAATAACAGATTAGGTAATTAGGAAGATAAAGGCTGAGATAGATATGAGGTGTGATCAGGATATCTGGGGAGAGGGGCTGATAGCTCTGAAAAGAAAGCTCTGCTTAGAGAAATATGGAAAGAAGGAAAAAAGACATCTGAACACTTTCAGTTGCTGTTGTCAGAACCAACTCAGTTAAGCACAAAATGTCTTTCAGTGGTATGAAAACAACAACGAGGGGGGAAGGGGAAGGAGATTACTATGGAAAGAGTCGAAATTAAAGACAAAACTAAATATAGAGCTCAAAAATGAAGTCGCATGCAATTCATCCTCTTCCCCCTGGGCCTTCTGTTTGCTGGCTTCCTCCAACGACTCTGAAGTAAAAAAATATCATGTTGCTAATAGAAGGCAGAATGGTTGCATGTGGGGAAAATAATGTGAATAACTGAAGAACAGGGCTGACTGTGAAGGCAAATAAGGGTACATAAGCATTATACATGAGGTGAAAGCCCTCAAAACAACATGCTCAGATTGGGTTGTAAGAGTGGTACCATCTGGATGAATGTCAGCTGAGGTAATGCTCTTTTATATGTAAGTAGGAGATGAAAAAAAGATCCAGACACCTATCAACAAAAGTACACAAGATGTTTGAGCACTTCTTGAAGGAAACAGCAACTGAAAGTGTGGTAGCAAACAGAGATTTGGATAAAATGCAACGTTGGTTATCAAAAGTAAATGAAGGCAATGTAACTGATAGCTTTTTTTTGATAAGAGATTTTTAGCATCCCTGGATGTTTTCAGAAGCAGGAAAATCGGTGGGCCTAATCTTTCCTAACTTCAGTAGTCTAATGGCATGCTAAAGGGAAATGACTGCCTTAACTATAAATACAGGGATTAATACAACTGTAAGGCATTTTCTGAGCATCCTCCTTGGTTGCCTCCATGAGAGAAGGGAGGTGCAGAATAATACAATCCACACATGCACAAACTTGGAAATGGCCAACGAAGATTTGGCTACAACTGGAGGAGGAGGCAAGGACTCTGAGAAAGGCACAGGGAAGGATGATTTACAGGATGGCTCCAGTGAACACTCGGCCAAACTGGGAACTCCTCCCCACACAGTCAATGCCATCAACTCAGCTACAGTAACGTGGTTCAAAAACCAAGGTGGAGCATGAACACAGTAAAGGAAATCATAAACGAAAAAAATAAACAGACAGCCTTGTAATACACACTCAAGATAGTGATGGTGAGAGAGACAGGAATAATTCACTCAACCACAGCTAGAAAGCCAATAAACCTGGATTTTCTTTTCTCCTCCATGCTCTGGCAATGCCTGTCTGCTATGCAACTTTTTATCCAGAACCTGATCATTCCTGGCTCCTTTCCAGCATCTCTTGATGCTGAGATCTTGGTCACATCAGATCAAAAGATAGTGATGATACAAGATGTGTGCCCCAGAAACTGCAGTTCTGCAGATTAGTTGCATTCATTCTGGATAGCTGGGGCAGGGGGAGAAAAAAAAGAGAATGAAACAGCAACTAAAACCCATTTTCATATTGAGAAAGAATGTATGAAACTAAGGCAAAAAAATATATACATTTATATATCTATGTATATACATATCTGTTGTTATCCAACAGCATCATCAAGCACTGAAAGTAATGTAGATGAGAGAGAAGCCAGAAAAAGTACTAACTCTACTCTTGGTCAGCCACCAATTTCTCCAGCAAAGTATTGAAAATCACAGTCTTTCTAGGTGACCCATTTCACTGCTGCACAATCCTCACAGCGTAGAAATCCATCCTCTTTGTGAAAGTTCTTTGGGTATCTTTTGGGTACCACCCCAAGGACAACTTGAACACAAAGAGGAGCTGTACCACCAAATCTTACGTAGCAAAATGTCATCTGTAAAAACAATAACCAGGAACCTGCCTTGGGAGTGTGTGTTTTAAGACACGAACTTCAGCTAAAGAGATTTCTACTGGCTTAAAAACAGTCAGAATTTCACCTCCAGTTTCCAGGTTGCTGGCATAGCACTGCAAACATAGAGGACATTTTCATAAGAAAGATCCAAGGTCTGGAAAAACTTTAATTCAAATATTAGCTTCAAGTTATGTCAGTGCTCAAGTTTAAATGAAAGGGATGAGCAATTTTGGGAAACCTCTATCTGCATTCATCTACATGGCAACTCCCACATGTTTATCTCAGGTTTGTCACCTTTATGCAGGCAGTTCTGTGCTTTGCTCCAAAAGGCACATTTCTAAGTCAAATCCCTGCTCCCAAACCAAGTATCTGTGAATTTCAATTTGGAGACTGTCGTTACAAAATGATCCCAAGCTGGCAAAGAGGAAACAGAACCAGTACAATTCTTGGGGCTCTTCTTTTAACAGTTTAGCCATCACATTCACAGATCTAAGGCAAAAAACAATGTAAGGATAGCCCATATTGGATGAACTACTCTATCCTCATGTGAAATGTAAAGAGACCCAGGAGTGGTTTCTGAAAAACTTTTGTCCCATCTTCCCCAATGAAAGAGATTTCACAGAGTTGTTATTGTCCTGATTCCTGGGCTTTTTTAAGCTGCACATCATGCAGCTTGGTGGCTGCAAATTAAGGAGCAAATTTCTGGTTCTATCTAGACTGGTTACAGGCAGTAGATATTACGTTTTTCTTATTCTGTGCATCAGAGATCAGCACCTGCCTCATTGCAGGCCATCATGAGGGAACTGCAGGTTGCCATGAGGCTTCCCCTCAGCCTCTTCTCTGTGCTGAACAAACCAAGTATGCATCTGTATGTTAGTATGCATCTGTATCTTGTTGCTGGATCATTTATAAAGACACTGAAGAGAATGAGACAAAATGGAGGTCTGGGGAATCCAACCAGTGGTGTAACCTCATTTGTTGTAAGCCTTGGTGTCCAACCCTTTGGCCAATTGCTCACCCATCATTATGCATTTGTCTAGCTGTATGCTAAGCAATTTGTCCAGACTGGAAGGATGGACAGTATCATGGAACAGTATCAAAAGCTTTGTTGAAATCCAAAAAGATTACTTTAACTGGCTTCCCTTGGTCAACTCAGCTGAGTAACCTTGCCATAAATGGAAATAAAGTTATTAAACAGGACTTTCCTCTTGTGAACTTATGCATAAAGATAAGTTGGGATTTTTCCCCTCATTTTTTTTTTGTTTTCCAGAACAAACACTCCTCATTCTTTCACTTTTTTCCTCCTCAAGTGTTTTTTTGACCTTACATCATTCTTCTGGCCCTGTCTGGATTCTCTCCAGTGTGGTCCTGGGCTTTTTCCCAAAAATGGATGCATCTGTTTCGGTTAAAAGACTGTGAGGGATGACTTGCCTCTTCTTTTAACCATAACAAAAGTTTGTTTCCAGCTTGTTATTATTTATGTTACTTACAGCCTAATATAATCAGGAGCCCAATAAAAGTGGGGCAACCTACATGTTCAGCTCCCACTCTGAATGTTATCTGTTGAAAATAAAGGAACACCTGCTACAAAGATGGAGAGTTCTGGATTTTGCAGGTGTATACGAGAACTTCACAAAGCTGAAAAAGACAAGATGCTTCATTAGGAGCAGGAACCAAATGCAGCTCCTTCAGATCCCTCATCAAAGTTTTTGATTCTGGTAACTTCATTGTGAGAGGTAAATGCGACATACCAATGAACTTTAAGTTGCACAGGGTCATTTGCACCTGAAAAGGAAAAACAATCTTGCCAGCAATAACACCATCACAGAGGTGCAGCAGAAAAGCTACCAGAACAGGGCAACCCCTTTGGCACTGTTACGCTCCCTAAAGTTCAATGACATGTTACAGTATTTCCTGTACAGATATGTTCATTTTGAAAGAGAAAGGTACAGACTTATTCTACAAAAGCAACAGTTGTTGGTGGAAACAACTTCCTACCTGGAAAGCTAACATTTCCACACATTAGTTTATCTCAATTTATAAAGCACATGCATTAACCTCACTCAGGCAGGCAGGTTTCATGGCATACCTAAGATTTTCCTTATTATAAATAAGGATTGAATTGCCTTCAAGTTTAAATTAACATTGAAAGAACTGAGGCAACGAGGGGAATGATTCTGCAGAAGACACACCTCTATCTGCTGTGACTTTACCTTTCTTACAAGGTTTTAAAGATGACCAGGAGCACACAGCCTACAGATCTTTACATCACCATCAACATCTGAACCTCTCTGTTGGGATAAACAGCATCTGGATAAGGAGGACACTTAAGCACATTAGTGATCTCAAAAACATTCATTTCCATCCTGGCTCTGGTCTGCGATTTCAGCATCTCTAAGTGAGCAGTGCAGGTCTCCAGGGAACCATGCACAAAGCTGCCCAAGACCTCCTTGGAGCAGCCAAAGCACACCTACAGCCCCAAGGTTCTTTGTTCAAACACACATGATCATTGGTTTGGTGATAGCTCCTGTGGACACTCATGGAGAAGCAATCCTTTTTCCTCCTCTCAGACTGCTGTCAGCTCCTCCAAGCATCTGAGCCCACTTGAGACAGCCATACCTCCTTGCTCAGCATCCCTGATAAAACACAACCGTCTGCCGAGGCCCTTTTAGATCCTTTGTGACCCATGACATTCCTTCACCTTTTTTGCCCATGACAACTTCACATTTGCAACGTCTTGCCGAGTAACTTCACAGCAATCAAGGGAAGACCTATGCTTGCAATCCTCAGCCAACACCAATATCTTGTTAGGGTGTTAATTCAAGATGCTGCTGTAAAGATGTCATCCGCTAAGCCATCCATATCCAGTTTCTGTTTCTCTAACAAGTCCAGCCAAGTGTATCCATAAATCTTACGGCTTCAGGAAGCTCTGGATGTAGGCAAAGATGAAACTGTATAAGCAGGTTTAAAAGAGCCCCGTTGAAAAATCCCTCTGCAATAGCTTGAGCTGCCGTCAACATTTTCCAAATACAAAATACCTTGTGGGAAATAAACACAAAAGCCAAGCCATCCTAAAACAATTAAGGTATAGCAGTAAAAAAAAAAAAAAAAGAAAGAAAACAAATCTAGTCCCATCTTGGCCACAATATAAACTCTGCAAGTCACAGGCTTCCTGCAGATCACCACAGAAACAATTCAAGCATGGGCACACAACAAATGTATTCCAAGAATTCTCTGAAAACATTAACTCACAAAACCCAGCCAAGTTGTTAAGCTTGCCATCCAAGTCATAGAAACAGGAGTATGCTCTATAAACACAGATGTATCTCCAGAAACAATGACACATAGCAGGAGTTCCCTGTTTGTATGTTTGGTTTTTTTGTTGTTGTTATCTACTGAAAGCTGATTTTAAATTAAAGCATGCTTCTTTTTCTTCTCTAGTGTTATTAATTGCACGAGCCATAAAATTGTTAATGAAACAGCACTTAAATTGTTCATAACATTGTCAAATCTATCTCCTCATGGAATGAATAAAGTTTCCCTCTGATCCTTTCTATGAACTCTGGGAAATTTCACTGTGCAGATTACAATCACAGAATTACAGGGGTTGGATGGGACCTCAAGAGATCACCGAGTCCAACTCCCTGCTAAAGCAGCACCCTACAGTAGGTCACACAGGTTGGCATCCAGATGGGTCTTGAGTATCTCCATAGAAGAAGACACCACCACCTCTCTGGGCAGCCTGTACCAGTGCTCTGTCGCCCCTACCATAAAGCAATTCTTTTGCATGTTAGTACTGAACTTCCTATGCACAAGTTCTAGGCCATTAGTCCTTGTCCTATTGCTACACACCACTGAGAAGAGCCTGGTCTCATCCATTTACCTCCCACCTCCCTTTAGATATTTATAAACATCTATCAGACCCCCAACACTGTTTATCCAAAGCTGAGTTTTGAGTGAACAGTTGACAGTTGTGGTGGTAAATGGATCAGTTGCATTTATACGTTCTTCCCTGACAGTTCCTTGGACCTCCTCTGGGGACCTGTGTCACACTTTCAGAAGGATCCCAATTAAGATGCTGTTATCTTTTTCCCACTTCCAACTGCAGATCTGTTTTTACCAGAAAGCAACTCAAGCACATAGTAGTATCCCATTAAAACACCCCCATCTTCTCCTAGAGTATGCTTCTGTAATCACTGCCATCGCTCCTTTTGTGACCTATGTCCCCCAGCTGCCATGTAGCCTTTTTCCTCCTGGTGGCCAAGCCCCAGCCTGATCATGGGGTACCTCCTTCACCACGTGCCTGCTGCCTGCCCCACTGGCACACTGTGCTGCAAAGCAGGTCACAGTTCTGGAGAGATGGACTGGGCAGCCAGAAAGGTAAGGAGCCAAGCCAAGCAAATTTTCCAGTCCAAATCATTAACTTTTACTCAAAGTTTCTCTCACAGTTGAACTGAGATTAAAAGGACAACCAGAAGAGAAAAGTAATTAACAAACAGCTCGAATCCATCAACATTTACTAAATGGAAGGAAAATAAAGATGAATAAATACAAACAATGTGTCATGAAGCTTAGAAGGACTTTGAGACACCAAGAGAAATCTACTGCTGGTATCAATAAGAATTTAACGAGAATGTTATAATTTCCAGGCTTCCCCCTCCTTCTAAATGCATTACAGCAAACAACATCTTACAGATGGCACAGTCCAGTAGAGGAAAGTTCAGAGTGTGATTTTGATCTGTATTTGGAAAGCAGCAGGGCAACGTGCATGTATCTGATTATGATGAAGAAGCTTTTTCCAGTCCATTAGTAACACAGGTGGATATTAAACAACATCTAAGAGGCATAAACATTTGAAATCAGTGGGCCTGGATAACTTGCATGTAAGAGCACTTTGGACTCTTGAATACAGCCAAAGGTCTATTTGAATAAAGCCAAATGCAAAAGCTGAGCTCAAGAAAAAGCAAATTCAGCACAGACATCCTGTATGGCAGTCTGAATTCTAAAGTAGTAATGTGGCAGAAGATTTGGGAGTTAGAAAGCATAAATAATTCAGTGTGATCTCATGATATGTGCAATCAGGAAGAGGCTAACAACTGCTCAGTGTATAAGCAAGGAAGAATAGGATGATAACACTCCTTTTCCACACACTGTTGGAAGATCTGTACTGCAATGCCAACTTCAGGCATTGTGAAAGGGAAATGAAGATCAAGGCAAAGGTGTAAAAAGGGGCCACCAAAGCAATTACAGGAGCTTTAATCCCTTCTGGAGCAACACCTGGATGCTCTCACTATAAGGTCATCTACAAGGCATTTTGCCACAAGGGGATAAAATCTAGCAGAGAAAAGACACAATGAAGTGCAAAGTGGAAACTTCTGCAAATTGAGAACTCTCTCCAGGGTATCTAGATTAATAGCTAGGGCAAAGGGCAATGATTTGTCAGGAGCAGCTCCTGAGTGCAAAGTGCAAGTTATGCTTTTATCGGAAACAGGTGATTAGACTCAATTTACTCATGGTAAATTATGAAAACTGGCTGCTTTTAATAACTAGCCAAATAAAGTAATCTATCCTCTCCATCAGGAATCACTCTAATCTTAATACAGTTGAAATTACATAGACTTCTTGGACGCCTGATGTCTGATCTTGGCCTGTGCACTGAGATATTATATTCCAGTTAGATTTCCCCAAATAGCTGCTGGCCTCTAATCATGGGAGTCCTCTTGCTGCTGAATGGTTGGGACCAAATGTATTCAAATAATGCAACTTCTATCTCAGTCAGGTTCTGAACTTCAAGAAGAGGAAACACCGCACAGAAGTCCCCAACTTTATGGCCACACTGTTTTGAATAATTGTTAGAAAAGAGACTGTGATTTAAATATACAGATCAAGGGAAAAAAGAGACAAAGCAAAGCCAAGCTGATGCTGCTGTAGTCACAGAGTCATTAAAGCTGGAAATACTTCTAAGTTCACATAGTCCAGCCCCATCTTGTCCCTGTCATGCCCACTGAACCATGTCCTTCAGTGCCACATCTCCATGGTTCTTGAACTTCTACAGGGATGAGGACTTCACCACCTCCATGTGCATTCTGTGCCTGTGCCCAATCACTGAAATTCTTCTAATACCCATCCCAAACCAATGGGTGCTGCCAAGCCCCAGTGTTTCACTTGAAGTCTTGCAATATTTGTCCTACAGTGCATCCCAGGCTACTCATAAGCAGCAGCCTTCTAAACATCCTGAGAGCACTGAAAATCACAGAATCACCAAGGTGGGAAAAGACATCCAAGGTCATCCAGTCCAGTTCATCTACCACCAATATTTCCTCACTAAACCATGTCCTCATCTAAAGGAAAGATATTGACAGTTTGATGCCCATTACAGCACAGCTGCAAAGGCATGTGGGCTAGCCAGTAAGAAGAAGTGCATATGTAAGAAACCTATGCCTTCCACATGGGTACCTGGGAGTCCCAGGCTTCCTCAACTGGCTAAAGACCCTATCAGGAGCAGTTACATCAAGCTCCAGTGAGCATTATGACAGAACTGGACATGTAAAATACGTCTGTAAAATAATCCCACCTTGAGGACATTTTTAAAGATGTGCATCCAGATCTTACTAAAGGATGAAGGATACCGGATGTCTTGCTGACACTACTTCTCAAATAGCCTTTTCCTCTTTCCTGCTTACAGAAGAAATAAATCCATCCCAATAGGAAAGAAGAGATGCTGTGTTCACTTTTCTTTACTATCTGTTTGTCTTCCAATTAGTGAAGTGACTTCCATGTCACCAGTTCTGGGTTTGCAGAACCCCACAGCCCAGGCCTGGAGTACTTGGCTGAGGACACAATGAACTCTGACTGCATCTGCCAATTACAAAGTACTTGGATGGACTTCACCTAATGAAAACAAATGGATTTTGCAATTGCTGGGACTGCAGATATGCTATGGGACAGTGTTTCAACCCACTTGCTATCACAGATTCCCAGTCCGTTTAGAGGACGGCTGCAATGTACATTGCTTATCAGACTCAACTGGCTGCTAATCTGAGAACACAGACCTTAGCAGTGCTGGGATTTCACAACTCAATTGCTTTTTGCTTCCTGTGAAGAATGTAACTTTTTCCCCAAGGCTTAGCTGTTGTCAGAGCCAAAAACCCATCTTGGTGATATAGAGTCATTGCAGCCATGGCAGAAGTTGATCCACTGAGGGAAGCACTTCCAGACAACCTAGCAAAGGTTGCTGGCAACATGTGCTATGGCTGAGAAGGACACAAGACCTTTAGAATCCCAGCCAACAAACCAGCTATTTACAAAGAAGGATATTCTGCTCAGCAGTCCTGCCTGCATATAGCAATGAAAAATTGTATTAACCATCACTCAATTCTTGCCATTAACTTCTCTTAACTGGGTTTTTCCTGCCCAGAACACCTCAGCCCTGCAGACATTACAAAGAACTGCTCTTTGAAGATGATAATTTATGGCATTTTGACATAGAATAAAGCTAGAGTGCTTTTAAATCACAGCAAAACCAACACCATCCCTCACAGGTTTACCAAACTATGAGATTTCTAAGAGGAACTGGCTTCTTCAAGGGTGGAAATGCAACTTTATGTCTCCATTCGATTTCTATGTTGCCAGGCTGAGAATCAAGAGATTCACACTGAAGGCACAGCAGTGGGAGGGGGCGACACAAGATGAGAAAACACAACAAAACCTAAAATCAACTGTTAGTACCTTATTGCCAGGCATGTATTTTAACTGTAAGCCTTTTATTCCAATATCAAAGCCATATTTACTGTCACTTGTAACTGATGTGCTTTATAGACTCATTAAGACTGCACATGAAGAGGGAGCTCTCTTCTTCCGCAGATTCCCAAGCTGGGCAAGGAGCCACCCATTGCTGCACGCTCCCAGCCAGCTGAACATCCAAAACTGAATCTTGCAAAGAGTTTAGGAAAATGAAACTAAGCAATCCTGCCCCATTTATTTACAGCGACACTTCAGGCTACAATTGTGATTATACGAACTGAAAATATTGTTGTTGCAGATGATTAAATCAAATAAGAAACCTGAAAAAACAAAAATCAGAGAGAACCATGGGGGGAGTTCTGGATTGTGCTTCTATCTGATACGTTGCTGCATTTCTGATCCAGCTCCTTTTTTTCCCTTGATAGATATGAAGGTACATCAGCTTTTGATTAAAATGTCATTCATATCCTCAATAATACAATTTGCTATTTGACAGCAGCATCTCATGCAGCAGCTTAACAGCATAACCAAGGAAGACTGAATGGTGCAATGGAATAGAATAACATCTTTGTTCTCTCGTAAGTCATCTTCTACAAAACATGGTTAAAGGGCAACAAAAAAATCTTCCATAGATACAAAGGTGATGAAAAGAATACCAGGAAAAACGTGGGCCCTCTCCAGTAGGAAACAGCAGAGGTAATTACCCAGGATATGGAGAAAGCTGTGGTCTCAGTGACCTTTTTGTCTCAGAATTCACTAGCAAGTGCTCTAGCCAACCTGCTCCAGTCACAGAAGACAAAGACAGGAACTGGGAACATGAAGAACTGTCCTGTGCAGAAGATCACATCCAAGACCATCCAAAGAACCTAAAGGTGTACAAGTCCACCCGATCTGATGGGATGCAACCACAGCTGTGGCAGTTCAGCGAAGTTCTCACAGACTGGAAAAGAGTAAATATGACTCCCTGATGGAGGGATCTCTTGATGAGGAAGGAATTGGATGGATGGCCACATTTCATAGAATCACCAAGGTTGGAAAAGACCTCCAAGATCATCCAGTCCAACCCTCCACCTATCACCAGTATCTCCCCACTAAACCATGTCCCTTAACACAACATCTGAATGTTTCTTAAACACTTCCAGGGACAGTGACTCAACCACATCCCTGAGCAGCCTGTTCCAGCACCTAAAAATTATTTTGGAGAAGAAATGTTTCCTAACATCCAATCTGAATCTCCCTGGGTGTAACTTGAGGCCATTCCCTCTAGTTCTATCACCAGTTATGCAGGAGAAGAGGCTGACTCCCATCTGTGGTGAATAGCTCAACATCCAAGTGAATAGCAGGGAAGAGTGGTGTTTCTCAGGGGTTAGTATTGGGAACAGCACTATTTAACATCTTTGTTGTGACATGGATGTTGAGTGCTCAGCAGGTTTTTGGGTGATACCAAACTGAGTGGTGTGGTCACCATGCTGGAGGGAAGCAATGCCTTCCAGATGAACCTGTCTGAGAGGTGGGCTCATGTGAACCTCATGGAGATCAACAAGGCCAAGAGCAAGGTGATGCATCTGGATCAAGGCAACTCCAAGCACAAATACAGGCTGGGTGATGAGTGGATTGAGAGCAGCCCAGAGGAGGAGGACTTAGGATTGTTGCTTGATGATGCTTATGAGCCAGATGTGTTTGCTTGCAGCCCAGAATGCCAACTGTATCCTGGGCTACATCAAAGGAAGCATGGCTAGCAGGGCAAGGGAAATGATTCTCCCTTTCTACTCTGAAGCCACTGTGGATTAAAACTCTTTCAATGAGAAGACAATCATTTTTTTTCTCTTTTTATCCACAGTAATTTGCCTCTTCAATGGCATACAAATTAAATCCAACTGGAATGGCTTTTTAATTAAAATCACACTTTGCTTATCAGAGTGAGAATGTAGAACATTACAGAGGAAACACATGAACCTCTGTCATCCCATTTCCCAGCTCCAGCCAGACTGTGCAGCAAACTCACTCTGCTAAGCCACATGTGCCAAACGAGCTCTTCTTATCCTATTTAAGGATCAGAAAAAGTCATATAGAAGATAGAGTCTGTACAAGAAGTAATATACAGAAAAGTTCCCTGCCTCTGTCTGAACCTAGCAGATCAGCATTTGCTGAGTCCTGGGAATGCTCTATGGAAGCATCTCTAAACATTTCATTTCAACTCCTTGGCTGCACTGCTATTCAACTTTGTAGGCAACGGAAAGGTTTCCCACTCTAAAGTACCTTCAGGCCATAGTTTGAAGCAGTACATCTGACCCACTACAACTAGATATGCCACAGCATCCCACTCCATTAGTTAAAGGCCTTTTTTTTTCTCCTTTTCGCTCAAGGACTTTCAGCCAGGCTCACAGCCAGAGTCAATCTGTTTTGCCAGAGGTCTCCCTACGTGGTGACAGCAAAATACACAAGTTACCATATGGCCAAGGCAGTGCCACACAAGCGATGCCATCCACCCACCCCGGGGCATTCTCTAGAGGAACATCTCAGGTGTCACAGCCTCTGGGGAAAACAGAGCACTGCAGTTGCATTTTTTATGCTTGGACATCCACGTTTCAGACTCTCTTAACAATTTTCATGAGCATTAAACTTCTGGTCAGATGCTCCGACAACATGGCACAGTAATGTTAACATCAGCAAAGCTAAGCTGATTTGTTCTGGCTGAGGATGGTAACTGCAGGGCAGGATATTCCCAAGCACAACCATTAGTTAAACTCCTCGGGCTGACCCAATAAAGGACCGAGTGCCCACATGCTGCTATCTTTCTGTTCTCGGTGCAAGCTCCTGCTAGGAAAAGGAATGTGGAGGCAGGATGTTAAAAATAAGGTCTTGAACCCATTCTGTTTAATCGATCTATGGGATTTTCTATCAGCTAAGCACTGTCAGGAATTCAGCAGCATTTCCCTGATGCCAGAAGGTTGCGCGTTACTTCATTTGGGGAAGGTTTTTTTGTTGTTCCAGTCAGACCATGGCAGCCACCAGAGGCTGAAATAACCCTCTCCCAGACAAACCTGAGGACACACTGATCTCCAAACATCTCCCATATATACATATAACATCTGCCTGCAGGCATTCAAGGCCAGGCTGGATGTGGCTCTGGGCAGCCTGGGCTGCTGGTTGGTGACCTGCACACAGCAGGGGGTTGGAACTGGATGAGCATCGTGCTCCTTTGCAACCCAGGCCATTCTATGATTCTATGATATGATATTTAATGCAGAATACAGAGTTTGACTCCTGTAAGTCCTCCTGCTCTTCTCCCTTAGATGTGCCACTTCCAGTCACACCAATTTAATGCCACCTTTTTGCACGGAAAACATAAGGTGGATACCCACTAACATTTCCACTTTCACAGGAAACACCAGAAGCCTGTTCTTGTGGGACAGGACTTTGTTATGTGCTTAAACACCTTCAGAACCAAGACTTATTCCACTATTTTGAAGCTTGGACATTTTTTTACCCAATTAATTGTACTTCTGTTGAAGCGAGGTAAAAATCCTCAGATGAACAATGAATAGTTTCCAAATAAGAGTTGCAATTGAATGACTTCCAATGCTGAAACTCTTCCACTAACAGCAACCGGTCTACAATCTAAAACCCAGGTCATTATCCCTTCTCTGCATGTGTCAGGCCTCCAGCCTGCAAATCAGTAGTGACATTTCCCTCCTTCCCATTGCAGTACAATCTGTAAAAGCGTGACTGGATTTAGCACAGGCTGGTCACTTTTCTGGCCTGAAAAACGTAGTTAAAGAACAATCTATAAAAAGCAAGTTGTGTCTTTTTATTTGCTCTTCCACCAAGAAAAATACTTCAGGAATCATGAAGTTCTGCAGTTATGTAACAAGAAGAAAAAAGGTTAAATGCACTCCGTTTCTTTTTCTTTAACAACCTAAAAATTTAAATGCCCACTGTTAAACATCCCCCTCGTCCCAAAAACTTTACGAGCAAAAAAATACACATTTCTGAAAACCTTAAGAAAAGTTTTCTGGTTTTTTTGTAGGTTTTTTTTTTTTTTTCATTTGTTTTAAGAGAAACACATTAGGAAGATAAATGCCCAGCAAAGTCTAATGTGAAGCAATCAGTCGAGTTTTCTTTAGATCTCGGCATTAAATCTCATTCCACAGTCTCACAACCCATGCTCACAGGTCTGCTGCAGCCACCGATTGGGTGAGCTGTGCAGAAATACAGTGGTTTCCCCACTGACAGACCTCAGTATCTGAGCACAATATGAATTTTAAGCTTCTCTCCCTCTCACCCAGCTGCCCACCCCTCAGAAGCAGCTCACATCCCTCTGCACATGCACATGGAGACAGCAGATCATATCATTTCTGGAGAAAAGGACCATTTCTAAATTTGCTACTTTGGTACAGCGTGGAGGACCTGAGTAAGAATTCCTACGGCTCATATAAGAGCAATAAGAAATACTAATTCCCCTCTTCCATGCAAATGATTGTTTATATATATATAGATATTGATAAGAAAAGGGGGAATGGTTTTAAACTGAGACAGGGGAGGCTGAGGTTGGATGAGGAGGAAGTTTTCCACCCAGAGGGTGGTGAGGCACTGGAACAGGTTGCCCAAGGAGGCTGTGGATGCCCCATCCCTGCAGGCATTCAAGGCCAGGCTGGATGTGGCTCTGGGCAGCCTGGGCTGCTGGTTGGTGACCTGCACACAGCAGGGGGTTGGAGCTGGATGAGCACTGTGCTCCTTTGCAAACCAGGCCATTGTATGATTCCTCTGCCATGAAACAGAAGATTTATGAGAAACAGACCTCATCTGCACTGTGAGACAGTGCTGGGCCTGTCACCCTCTGGCTGAATGCTAAGCACATGGCCAGGGTCATTGTTCTGATGAAATAAATCTTCCCTGCCTCTGTTCCCTAACCAAACACTTTTCCCTTCATGGCAATGACTCCCATGACAGCCCGAATGATGACACTGTTGGCTGGCACAGGAAGGTCTGAGTCAATAGCGGATGGATTCCTCCAAACAAATGGGAACAGGGGGCAGAGAGCAACGACCCCAGTCACTTGCAGAGCAAAGCCTTCCAGTTTGAGTTTCTTGT
Source organism: Tympanuchus pallidicinctus (assembly GCF_026119805.1). Taxonomy (NCBI): domain Eukaryota; kingdom Metazoa; phylum Chordata; class Aves; order Galliformes; family Phasianidae; genus Tympanuchus; species Tympanuchus pallidicinctus. The sequence goes on along the minus strand of NW_026294747.1, from coordinate 60,701,829 downwards.
GTCAGGGATGTGTCCTGCAGCAGAAACCAACTAGAAACACCTTATCAGTACGAGCTTCCCATTGGAGAACTGGCAAAGTTGCAACACTGGGAGGGACTATAGAAAGATCCTGCACATTTCTCAATAAACCAGTAGTTTTCCAAGACCACATCTGTATCATCTCCAGCTCTCAGCTATGTCAAATCCAAACCCAGATGCACTTGCAAACCCAGTCATCCTCCCATCCCCTCAATGATAGGTTCCTCAGCAGTAGGTCCCTACTGCAGCCATGTCTTGCTCCTGGCTTTGCTTTGCAGAGCTTTTGCTTGAGCAGGAGGGCTGGCCCTGCATCACGAATGGTATTACACTGATTACTTTCACTATGCAGCAGCTGAATAACATGCACCTCATAGAGGAATACTGCAAGGCAGATCCTGGGATAGATCCCACATCCTTTCCAGAAACGGACCCACCTCCCACACAAGAATTTAACTGCCTGGCTTTCAGTGCCGCGCTTGGCAGGCTGCTCTCACATCATGCTCCTCTCATGGCTAGAAAATTTCCTGTACCCAGCCAAATTCAATCCCACCAAATGTACAGACACTCCTGTGCCTGCACTAGCCTCAGACTTCAGGAGATGCTTCCACTCCCTGACATTATCACGAGTTCACAAGTAGAGGACAATAGCATCATCCCCACGGTCAATATGGTTTGCTAGGCTAACCTAACCAAATACAAAGTGCTTTGTCTTTATGATCTAGGCAGACAAAATAAAGAAATAAGCAAATGCTATGTAAAGAAAGCATATTTTTCTTATTTGCAGGTTGGGTTTCAGGCACACCCTTAGTCCATTGACTGGAGCTGAACTAAGGAATTTTCAACCTCACCCTGTGCCTGAATCATTGCTCATCGCCAGCAGCAGCCCAATTTATCAGCTCATCTCCTTCAGCTCAGAGTCACCCCAACGGATGCTGCTACTCTTCTCTCCAGGCTACTCTGCAAAGGGAGCAAGCATTTATTTTTAGGTGTGTTGTACTCTGACCACTTAGGCTTCCATCCTGGGGCTGCAATATATAATTAATATTTGTTTCCAGAGCTGACAGCCTGGGAAGCTTGAGTGGTGAACTGGCAGAGAAGAAATAATTACAAAGTAGAGGAGCACCAACTTGCCCTACATTGTAACACTCCTGGAGAGGAGATGTGACTTTTCAGCAGTCATACAGTGGAGAAGAAAGCCAGTCCAAATCAAAGGCACAGATGCCATTTTATTGGGATGATGAATTCAATTGCAGAGTAACAAAACCTGTCAGATCTCCAGGAGAGAGGGACAACAGGAGAAAAACATTAGAGCAATACATAGAGGGAAAAAACACAACCAAACAGGCTGGAAAAAGGCAGAGTGAGAAAGACAAGAGCCCCCAGGCTGCTTTGTGACCATAGAATCACAGAATGGCTTGGATTGGAAGGGACCTCAAGAATCATAAAGCTCCAACCCCTCACTGCATGCAGGGCCACCAACCTCGACATTTCATGGCAGCCCAGGCTGCCCAGGGCCCCATCAGACCTGGCCTTGAACACCTCCAGGGATAGACGGGGCATCACAGCCTTTCTGGGCAGCTGTTCCAGCCCCTCACCACTCTCATAGCAAAGAATTTCCCCCTGATATCCAACCCAAATCTTCCCTCTTTCAACTTCAAACCATTTCCCTCGTCCTGCTGCCATCTCCCCTTTCCAAGAGCTGACTCCCCTCCCGTCTGTAGGCTCCCTTTAGGTACTGCAGGCTGCACTGAGGTCACCCTGCAGCTTCTCTTCTCCATGCTGAACAAGCCCAGCTCCCTCAGCCTGTCTTTGTAGGGAGGTGCTGCAGCCTCTGAGCATCTTTGTGGCTCCTCTGGACCCTCCCCAACAGCTCTCTGTCTTTCTTGTACTGAGGGCCCCAGACCTGGACACGGTACTGCAGATGGAGCCTCACAAAAGGGCAGAATAGTGATGCCAGCATGGGCTATCCCAAGGAATGCTGCTGCTCTGGATGGTCCCAGACAGCACCAACCCAAGTGAGATCAGAGATCTGATCAACCTGCACAAGAGATACATCCCTTCCCTTCCACATCGTTTTTCCCAAAGAGTAAATGCAGTTCTGTCACACTCTGTCACAGCCATTCCTCTAGCAAAAACCTGCAGCCCATCAGCTCTTTGCTTTGCTGTTCTTCCACAAATGAATTTGGCATTTTTAGAAGGTGCCCCTTCAATAAATCCTGGTTTTGTTTCATCTGTATTTAACAAGAGCATAGTAGTAAAACAGCTGAACAAACAACCAAAGCTTCAACTTTATAGCTAGGTTTAAAAATATTTCTAGATGCTTAAGACATTTCTGAGGCTCAGGTCAAGTAGACCCAAGGCAGCAAGCTCTGATTTTTCATTTCCTTTCCTTCTACGAAAGTATCAGAGCTTGACCAAAGCACTTAAACCACCAGTGCTGTCTGGCTCTGGGAAGATCTTCCCAGTCAAAGGAACTTCAGTAACTTAAATAACCATATGGATCCAACAGAAGACCTGTGTTGGCAGAGGTCTCAAGGAGACCGAAAAATTCTTCCTGTTTTATGCCCCCCAAACTTGTAAGATACAAAGAAGAATTAAGAGGAAGATGTAAATACACCTGCCAGCATCATGAGCCTCATATTCAGACGACTTCAATTTAATTACAGACTAGATCACACCCTTCCAGCACACCTTCACCCACCGGTAGACATCCAACTCCAAGAAAATAGGTACCGTGATAAGTAGATCCCTAAATTAACCTCTTGCACCACAGTTTTAAGTACTGCAATGGCCATGAAGTGTGTGGAACATCAGATTTTTTCTTAGGCTAATGGAGATTTTCCAACTTTGGTGATTCTACAATTCTATATTAAGGGCCATGGTTTCATGGGGAAATACTGGGGGTAGGTGGGCAGTTGGACTGGATGATCTTGGAGGTCTTTTCCAACCTCAGCGATTCTATGATTCTGTACTAAGAAAGAGAAACAAAACTCAAACACAGGAAACTTCAAGCTATACGTAGGCTTGAATTAACTGCTCTGAGTTTAGTCATGTTAGTTAATTACAGAGAAAAGAGTAATTGGCATCTGTAGAACAGATGAACTACACAGACAGGGAGGAGCTGCTAGGAACATCAGCCCCATCACTCTGTGACTGCAAGAAACCAGTAGGCTGTGAGATGTAGGGATGGCAAAACCTCATAAAAACCAACATGTTCATTGAGCCCATGTTTTTTAAAGTCCAGCAGAACCATGAATGGCAATGCATGGGCCTGGCTTTTGAAGCTCTGTAATGCAGAAGGACGGCAGCAGCGGCTTTGCAAAGTGCCTCTATCTCCAGGCACTTTGCCTGGATTGCTTTCTCTTCCAGATTATCCAGCTGACAAACACAGAATCACAGAATAGCTGAGGTTGGAAAAGACCTCAAAGATCTCAAAAATCTACCTAGTTCCAACCCCCTGCCATGGGTTGGTTGCCCAGGACCCCCATCCACAGCCTTGAGCACCTCCATGGATTGGGCACCCACAGCTCTGGGCAGCAGTGTCAGGGCCTCACCACCCACTGAGCAAAGAATTTCCACCAAACATCTAACCTAAATCTCCTGTCTTTTAGTTTAAAACCATTCCACCTTGTCATATCACCATGAGCCTGCCCACTGCCACCCCTCTCTTGATGTACTCCAGAATGCAGTTGGCTTTCTGGGCTGCAAGAGAACACTGCTGGTCATTGTCCAGCTCTTTTTAATGCTAGTCTGCAGGCTAAAGCCAGAGCAATGGCCACTTGGCTTCAGTTCTCTTTCAGAACTCAGGGTGCAATGCCACGTATGCAAGTACATTTAGATTTTATTTTATATTTAAATATAATCTATTTCAGTTGTTTCAGTGTAAGCCCTCGCTTCTCTCGACAAACCTTGCCTCATCCACACTGCATAGAAACGGCCTGAAGTTAAACCCTTAACACACTGTTGAAACATGTTTAACTTCTCAGGGGAAGGAAAAGAGAGTGGGGAAGGAAGAACCAGGTTAATTTCCACAGCATCACGGAATGGCTTGGGTTGGAAGAGACTTTAAAGATCATCCAGTTTCAACTCCAATTATTATTTGGTTCCAATTATTATCCAGTTCCAATTATTAGTTTTGTTGAAATCAGTGCTTCAAAAGAAAGGGATGATCTAGCAAGAATTCCCATACCCAAAAACACAGCTTATGCCCCAACTGCAAATCTGAAGGCAAAGAGAGAAAATATGCAACTGCACAACACCAATAAGCAGAGAAAACAGAAGAGGGGGAATGATTTGAGAGGAATTGTTACAGGATAGGAACTAAGTGCATGGCACAGCCAAGATCTACACTGCTTAATGTCAGTCTCCCAAAAAATGCAAGCAACGAGCAGTTGACACTCAAGTATGTCAGCAATTCTTCAGGCACTGGTTGGCCTCATTTCGGGGCCCATTTGTCTTCCTTTGAGCATGCTGAGCAGCAAGAAAACTTAATATACACTAAAAAAAAAGAAAAAGCAGTGGAGGGAAGAAGCCTGATTATAGTTAAAAGGAAAGGTATAAATGGGAGGGAACCACATGGGTGCAGGTATTCCAGGAAACTAGAAGCATCAGGCACAGCTCTGGATGGAGCCCTGCTGCTGATGGTGAGGACTAAGTGGCTTTAGCCATAGGATTGCCCTGCTGCAGCTCTGTGGTGTGTGTGATACCACTTCTCCTCTCAGCTAGAGCTGAATGCTTCCAGGGAGGATTTTATTCACTCCCTCCCTCAGTATGAAAACACATCCTGAGGACTCAAAAGGTGACTTAAAGAAAAAGCCAGGACTTATATCTCACATGGCCACAAACGGGATAAACTCCTTCTCTGGTAGATAGCACAGGGCCTGTAATGGGAAAGACTGCATAATAAATCACTGCACTCACTTAAATTAGGAGGTGAATTTGGCTGCAGCTAAATAAAGGTGGAAGAGGGAGAATCTCCAGCAAGTTTTGGATTCTGGCTGCTTCCAAGCATAAGGATGCGCAGACTCCGGTTTGAAGCAGCTTCACAACTGCACAGAGTGATTAAGGGTTTTATTAAGTATATTTCTTTTTCCTTTTTGCCTCGCAGATATTTCTTAAAGTTTGAACTTCAGCCACCTGGCCACTTAAGGAATATGAGATAAAAGCTGCTTCTGAGCTGTGAATAAAGAAGACTGCAGGGATACAACACGTGGATAACCTGGGGAGGGATCCAGCTGGCGGCTCCAGACCTCTAACTGCAGGAGGCTGCAGGGGTTGAAGCAAACTGCTGCTGTAGCCTGCCTGAAAATGAGGCCTGAAAAGGTGCACTGTTATCTTCTGTGCTCATGGCACGTGCATGGGACTGGCAGATAACACAGGATCTGTGTGGGTTTGGCTGTTGGGAAAGGGAGATCGCGGGTATTTTCATGCATCTCCGCTGACCCAAAGTGAACCTGACCCAGTGGGATCTCCGTTGCTCCAGGTCACACCTGTGCAGCACGGGCATCCTGTTCTGCAAGGTGATCTCCAGCCCGAGGTCACCCTGATTAACTGCAAGAGACTGTGACATTGATAAGGGCCCTGGAGACACTCGCTGCTCAGGTGCTGTGATGCTACAGGTCACCAGGTATTAATTGAAACATCTGTTCAACGCAAAAATCAAGGTTGGAGCCACAAATAAACATCCTTTTTCAAAGACACACTATAGATTTCAGATTTACAAAGGAGACATGAGGTATTGATTATTTTCCCTCCTGAGAAGAACCGGATTTAAATAGATATTATTTTTTCCCCCCCTCTTGATGAGGTGAAATTTCACAGGGATGCAGATTAAACTATACCAACAGGGAGCTCACGCTCAGCATCAAGACTTCAGTAGGATCATCCCTGAGCCTGCTGTACAAGCAAAAGGTGGATCAGGAGGACAGCAGCTCAGCAAACAAGTTGGGGTTTAGCTCAGTAAACATATGTGGCCCCAAAAAGATTTGGGGCCTTGGTGTTCAGTTCTCTTGACTTTTGGTGCAAATCAACAACGCCGAATTCTGAAGTTCTGAAGAAATTACCAAAGCAGCATCACAGAGCCTTGTGTTTGGCCCACCGGTGAAATGGATCTGAAAATAATCCCAGTTCAGATCTGAATCAGAAAATAATCTCGAGGCATTTCTAGCACCTGAATTTAAATAGAAAACCAGAAGTGTAAATCTCCATCTCCCGGATGTTCAAACACTGAATGGAATGCCCTGGGGGTAAGGAACCTACTTAATGTGACTCACAGAGGAGTTTAGGGCTATTAACATCTGCTGTTTCAGTTGACTGGAAAAGGGACTTCATTTATGAAAAACACACCAGGGTCTCCAACACTCACGTGTTTAGGCTTTAGCTCAGAAGCTAGAGTCTTTAAGTCCTGGAAGTATGATGTACATGTATAAATTGGGGCTGTAGATAAAACCTGGAACACTGAGACACCAGTAAAACAGCAAAAATGAGTGCTTTCCAGCCATAAGCAATCCACAAAGCACACTCTGGTGCACAACATATCCCTAAACTCACTTTATAAACCAGCCTACAATCACGGAATCATAGTATTGATCAGGTTGGAAAAGGCCTTAAAGACCATCAAGTCCAACCACAACCAGACCATACTGCCTAACTCTGACAGCCCTCTGCTAAATCATGTCCCTGAGCACCACATCCAAATGGTTTTTCAACACATCCAGGGATGGTGACTCAACCACCTCCCTTGCAGCCTATTCCAGTGCTTAACAACCCTTCTGTAAAGAGGATTTTCCTGATATCCAATCTAAATCTCCCCTGGTGCAACTTGAGGCCATTTCCTCTCCTCCTGTGAGAGTGAGAAGAGACCAGCCCCGCTCTGCTGCAATCACCTTTCAGGTGTTGGAAGAGAGCAGTAAGGTCTCTCCTCAGCCTCCTCTTCCCCAGACCAAATAGCCCCAGTTCCTTCAGTCTCTCCTTATAAGCCACGTTCTCCAAGCCCTTCACAAGCCTTGCTGCCCTTCTTTGGACCTGCTCCAGCACCTCCATGTCCTTTCTGTATTGAGATGCCCAAATGTGCTGGGCTGATTGCTGATGTCACCAACACTAACTCGGTACCAGGGCTATGGCAACTCCAGGGCACCACATTTGCAAGCCAACCAACGAGCACAGGATGAATGCTGGAGGCAAGGACCATAAGTAAAGAAATGTCACACCTGCTTCCGCCTCTTAACCCTACCAGCCAGGTCAGGCTGTGCTCACACAGGTTAAATTTACTTGTGCAGACTGGCAATCATTTAACATAATTGCTCTTGCTATTGTATCTGCTCCCTCCTTAGGGTTTGTGCGTGAGGCTAAGCAGTTTTAAAGTGATTTGTAGTAAAGCTAATAACCAGCAGATGCTTCCAGTCAAACTGAAGTTTGAGGACAAACTCTGGGCGCTGCTAACACCATCCTTATCAGAAGGAAGCTTTGCATTTCCACCTGTCTCTCCAGAAGATTTCAAGTACTTTATAAACACAGTGCTGAAGAAGCCTACTATTGCCCTGTTCAACAAGTAAAGAATTGAAGGATAAGAATTTAAGGAGCACCCAGCTGGCTTCTGGTAGCCCATCTGCATCACATCCCTTCCCCAGGGCACTTTCTGAATGCTAATGAATGAGCTCTCCCTGCATTATGGGTCTTGCAATGTGAAAGGTAAAGCTGGTGCCTGGAGAGATGAATCATCCCAGAGAGATCCCTGGTGGGCAGGCAGGAGGCCAAGCAAGCCGCAGGGTGCTCTGAAAGGGAGCTGTGATGAGAAGGCTGCTCGTGTCCAACCTCCCTGACACATTGTTAGCCGTGTTAGCTCTGGATGGAGGCCAATCTGATAGCCAGCATCGCTTCCCTTCCTCTCTCATAGAGAAAAACATAGGGTTTGATCTTCGTTCCACCACCACAGTCCTCTGGGATCTCATTTCCAGACATCCCTGTGTTGGCTTCGTTCCCACCCAAACGTAGCTCGTAACTTCTGGAGAACATCTGTGAGCAGTAAAGCATCAAATGCTCAGCACTCAGCAAGGGAAACTCAGAGTAATCAGTGCCAGGGCACAGGCAGGCCCAGCAAGTCTCATGGAAGGAGCTGGAGCTCCTGTCCGTCTGTCTATCCATCCAACCCCTTTGCTGGCCACTTCTCCTGCCCTGAGGCATCACAGCATCTCTTACTCAGGTTGCCTACATATTTGGACCATAAATGTGTTTTTCTTATTTTTTTTTTTTCCTCCTGGCTGCATTTCTTAGATTCTGGACCTCACAAAGGTCTTTCCTTGTTTTTCTAACACAGAATAAAGTTGATGAGATCAGAGAACAGGGTTGTAATAACTACATCCCCTTTTCCAGGCACTGGAACTTCCCTCTTTCCGTAAACCAACACAATGCTGCAAAGATCCCATTCCCAGCACAGAAATTACACTGCCTCTGCACTGGCTTGGCCTGAGAACATGATGCAACCCACCACGTTCATAAAACCAAGCCAAGTTCTTCTCCTCATCAAAACCTGAGTAACAACTTTCCCTTCACACAGATCAGCAGACTACTCTCCTGAATCTGAGCCACTGATTTCACACAGAATGTGACAAACCACCAAGTGCACTCAGATCTAATTAAAAAATAATCCCTTTTGTCTTGGATCTCCTTGATCTATATAATGTCTGGAGTCTTTTTCAGGCTAACAATGGGACAACTGATGCTGAACAGGGAGATATTCCTCCTGTCCCACTTCTCCATCTACAACAAGAATCTGTGTCTATGAAGTAGTCCAAATGCTGTTGACTTCCCAGTCCTACAGACTCAGTCACCATAGGATATGGCAAGACTGATTTTCATGAGATCCCAGCCTTTCCAGTTGCTTCTGCCAGAGACCATTTAGTAAAGAGAAAACACTATTTATGTCTTTCATCTCCTGAGAACTGCACAAACCATCACTTAAGAAGACAAGGTACAGTACAGCCCACACAGAGACACAGCAAGGACATGGCTGAGTCATGGGCTGAGCACCCGAAGGGCTTTCAGGCAGCTACAGCACAGAGCAACACTGCCTGGCTCAGGCTGCTTCCAATCCTATTTTTTTTTCCCCAGTTCTCATCCTCTTCTTCTTTCTAGGTCTCACAATCAGTGCCTTCGTGACCAGACCCATAATGTGCTCACGGAATCATGGAACCATCAACTATCCCAAGTCAGAAGGGACTCACAAGGATCACTGAGTCCAACCTTACTCCACACCGTGCCCCTAAAACCCAAACCCTACATCTGAGAGCCATGTCCAAACATTTCTTGAACTCACACCTCAGTTGTCCAGCTGCAAAACTGGCTTTGCATCCAACAATGAACTCGACCTCCGTGTTTAGACAGTTGCGTGATCAGAGCCAGAGCAGTTGTCCAACTGCAGAAGAGGTTTTGCATCCAACAGGGACCTCAACCTCCATGCTTGGGTGAGTAGAGCACCCAGAAAAGCTGCACTGCTGTGTCATGATGAGAACAAGAACAAAAAGTAGCAGCACCATCACAAGTCCACACCAGCCAGGTTTCACCTGAGACAGAGCATAACTCAGCTGGCATTGGCATTCAGCTCAGCCCTCTGGCTGTCACACCACTGCTGATACTACAACGGTGAAGGAACTTGAAGCAGATTATTTTTAGAGCACTGTAAAAAGGGAAAAAGGAAGCATCATGTACATCCAAACCCAAATTAACAAGCTAGGCAGCTTTCTCTGTCCATGGTCACATCTGCTTTCTGATGCTGAATATTTGGCAACTATCCCTTCTCTTTAAAAACCCTGAGTAGGATTCAGCCCTTTTTATGACACATCATGATCCCAATCCCGCCTGGTTCTTCCAAGCTTTCCTGCAGATCTCTCAGCTCAGGAAGGAGGGAGAGTTATGATGTGAATCCCCTTGCTGACGCGTTGGAGGAAACTGCCTTCAATACTCCACACAGTATAGTTTTGCCTACTTTGCTCTTTTCTCTTGTTATGCCTGAAATCAGAGCTTCATAGAAATATGCATGGCTGAAAATACATGCTCTAAGAACTTATTTCAGTTTTATACAGAGCCAATGAGAGTTCTGGAGTTACCAAGAGGTAATGTGTTTTTAGATGGCCCTAAAATGAATGAATGAATAAAACCAGCCATGCATTTACACATGGATAAATGTTTATCAATCACAAACCCAGCAACAGGTTTCGGTTTTGTAACATCGCCTCCTTTAAACATGAAACGGATTATTTTGGTTTAAATGTGTGTTTCTCAATGCTCAGATTCACAGTCGATGGTCAGATGAAAGAGATGGAGTTATGGCCAAAGTAGCTGTTCAACAAGCCTAAATTTAACTGTTTTCTTTTTAGAATCGTCCATCTCCAGCACTTACATTTAGGGTGCTAAAAGATCAGATCTGAGTGATTTTACTCCCTTCCTTCATCGCAGAAGCAGAACAAACCTCTGAAGAAAAGCACAGATTACACCAATGGAAAAGGTCTGGCCAAATCCATGAGCTCTGAAAGCACACAGAGCCCACCAAGGGCTCTGAATTAACCACATCCCCATTTGCTGGACACGCACTGTGCAATTTGTTGATCTGGGCTGGATCAACTCAATCACAGCCCCGAAATGGCAAATCAACCCAACAGAACTCAGCAGGGATCACTGCAGATTTGCATTGCATATCCTCCCTCCCAAACTTCACTCTTTGGGTCAGTGTTAAGCTTGACCACTGCTAGAGGCAGCTCTGCTGAACCACAGCAAATAACATTTACCCAGTTTCTTCTTTCCACATCAGTAGAACACGAGAGGGCAAGGTGAAACTTTACAGGGGCAATTAGAAGCCACGGGGCCACAACAGCTTTACAGCACTGAACTTCTCAATCAGCCTATTGCTCTCGTTCAAAGTTTTTTTCCAATGGCAGACCAATAAAAGTTATCACAACAAACTTTGCAAAAAACCTTTGCAATCTCAGGTCCCAGAGCCGGACTGTCACCACCACACAGCTATCTTTTGCTTTAAAAACAAATCCTGATTCCTGGGCTCAAACAGCGAAACAGAAACAACAGGGATTTGCTCTGGCACTGAGACACTTTAGTATTAGTCACCTTGTGTAGATCAGCAGAGATAAGGAGATTGTAAATCTCTCTAACCCACCAGCACAAACCAGGTGCAGGAAAAGCAACACAACAAAAGAACAGCAAAGCAACCGATGGCTCCATTAAACCAAGGCAAGGAAGCAAGATAAAGCATGGAACGAGAAAACACTACAAGGGTTGAAAAAGGACTGGGGATTGACCCTTGGAACACAATGAGGCTGCAGGTTGCCACTGTTGCAGAGCTTCAGGGTGTGCACTCACCAACAGGACCAAGCGACACAAACGCATGCCAAACTACAACATGCGGTGCAAACAACTCTGCAGGATTCTGACCCAGAGGACCCCTTCGTGCCAACAGCATTTAATGAACTGGGATTTTTTTTTTTGCCACGAGCTTCAGCAGGAGCAAAGGCTGGAGCAGCTCCAGCAGCTGAGGAGCACTGCTCCTGTCTTAACCCCCCCTCAACTCCAGCCCTGGCCATGAGCTGTTTTGGATCTTCACTATGGCAAAGTCTGTAGGATTCCTGGAATGAAATACCTGGCCATTTTTTATTCACATATACATATATTCCAATCCATTTTCCCACCTGTTCTTCCTCAAAGAAAGTTTTGGTGATGAAGTTGCTTGGGTGGCTCACACTGACAGCAGAAAAGAAAGCAACACTGAAACAACTGCTTTGTGAGAAGGGGAGAAGTAAGGAGACACAAGTGAAGCAGTCTCAAAACTGAGTTACTTGTCATTCTCTGAGGTTCAGCCTGGTTGGCTCTGCCCTGTGGGGAGTGGAGTGGTTCAAAGCTGTCACTCGCTGAGCAGAGCCAAAGTGGCTGGAACTGGATAGTCCTTAAGGTTCCTTGCAACCCAACCCACTCTGTGATCATACAGGGAGACCTGTGGCCACGTGCCAATGGGCAACCAGTTCCCATGGGCAACATCAGCCAACTCTACGGGAAGGAAACTCAGCCACAGCCAGCTCCCCATACAGCTCACTAAATAATAATAAAAAAAAGAAGTGTGGAACGAGCTAGAAATTGCAAACTGCAAGGAAACAAGAGCTTCAGTAAAATATTCAGTACCCAGCCCCACACCTGCACTGTTTGCACAGCAAATCAGCTATTGCATGCACCAGCAGAATCAATCCCATTTGCTAACCCCTACAGCATGCTACCAACTGTCAGCAGTGGGAAAGAAGCAGCGCTGCCCGTGGTCAGGGACTGGCTAGCATGGAAATTACAAGCAGAAGGGACAGAGCGGGAAGAAAACACATCCTTTGCTGCCAAAGGATGAACGATGAGGTTGAAGTGCAGGAGAATGGTACTTTGCTGAACTTCTCATGGGTGGGGATGGTACCATCTGGAGCCTCTGTCCTGGGGTATCGCATCCCGTTATTCCTAGTTTTGGCAGGGTGCTGCACGAACACCACTGCGCTCCTGAGCAGGAGCGGCAGACGGCAAAGCTGAATGCCAGCGGGAGTCGCGAGAAAGCACTGAAAACACAAAGTGAATTCCTCGAGCTCCTGCGATACCGTTACTCTTGAAGAGGGAGAGCTCAGAGAAAGAAAAATAAATAAACAAATAAAGGAGGAAAAAAAAGGAGAAAAAAAATAACTAAGAGATTCCCGCTTATACACAGAAAGGGAAACCCAGCAAACGCACACCTGCCTTTCACCGACCGCGTTTCCAAAGTTGCCCAAACTTTGCTTTAGGCGAAACGCCTCTTCTGAACCCATCCAACAAAAACAGAGCTCCTACCGACCGGGGCAGAACCCCACGCAACCCCGTACCGGCAGCACTCACCGCGGATAGGAGGCAGCCCAGCAGAGGCAGGAGGACGCGCAGCCGCGCGGATTGCATTGCCGAGGACACCGCGCTCCGCCGAGCTCCGAGCGCTCCGTTCCTCGCCTCAGCGCTGCGCTGCGCTCCAGGACTTGCGCTCCCGTTGCGCGCATTCACGGTGAGAGAACAGAGAGACGGAGAGAGAGACAGAGGGACGGTAACGGCTCCGCACTGCTCCGCACCGCTCCGCCGCCCCCAGCCGCCTTCTACACGGGGCGGGACCGCTCCGCCTCCATCCCGCCCCAGGTGCCGGAGCTGCACGGGGGGAGGGAGGGGGTCCCCTCCTCCCCTTATCCATTCTTTTTTTTTTTAATCTCTTTTTTCTCTTCCCGTTTTTCTCCCTTTCCCCGTCCGTTCCCCATTTCCTTCCTCCTCCTTTTTTTCCCTCCCTTAGTTTTTACATTCTTTCTTTCACTCCCCCCCCCTTCCCTTTTTCATTTTTCTTCGTTTTCCTCCTTCTCCCTTTCTTCCACATTCCATTCCTTTCCCCCGTTTTCCGCTTTTCACTGCTTCCCCCTTTCTTCCTTCGCCCCCTTTCTCCCTTCGCCCCCTTTCTCCCTTCCCCCCCTCTTTCTCCCTTCTCCCCTTTTTCTTCTTCCACCCTTCCCCTTTTCTCCCCTTTCCCCTCATATCTTTATTTTCCCCCAGTTCCCATATTTTTTTTCTCTTTTCCACCTTATCTTTTTTGCCTCCTTTCTCCCCTTTTTCCCTCCTCCCTCCCTTTCCTCCGTTTTTCTCTTTTACAGACTTTCTCCACTTCTAAAACCTTCTTCCCCCTGTCTTTTCCTCTTTTCCCTTTCCTCTTTTCCCTTTCCTCTTTTCCCTTTTCTCTTTTCCTTTTTCTCTTTTTCTTTTTTAACCATTTGCTCAGTGGTTAAACTGAATGGGATGGAGGGAAACCAAGAGGAGATCAGCAAAGCTTGATTTTCACTTTTTACCCCCCAGTTGGTGCAGTCACCATGGGATTCCTACAGCCCAGATGGGAGAAGCTTTCAGAGCTGTGCTTCACTGTGCAGAAGCATCATCCCCAATCTTCCCAGAGGCAAAGGACGGTTTAAATTAGGAAAAAATTCTTCTCAGAAGGATTAGTGATACATTGGAGGTGTTTGGGAAATCTGGAGATGTGGCACTGAGGGATGTGGTTCAGTGGGCATGGTGGGGTGGGGTTGGTTTGGTGATCTTAGATCTCATTCCTGAATGATTCTGTGATTCTAATGCCAAATCTGCCTGTGTTTGGGATGTAAATGTGGAAATCCCTCCTCTTTCACACACAGTGTGGAAAGTTTCATTTCTTATTCTCTATGGAGTGGTCTGTGCTTTTTATGGATACTCGCAGGACTTTTTTTTTTCCTTGTTTGATATGAAAAACCCTAGTCCCATAGTTTGTAGGTTTGATACTACCTTATGATTACCAGTGTAAAAAGAGGGATGGGATGCTAATTGCATCAATTAGTTGTACGATGACTTGAGCACACAACAGAGCTATCTAAAAGTTCGTTTGGATCGTAAAGTGGCAGGGGAACGGCTGATTAGCTGGTCACTGCCTCTCACAGCTAATAATAGCTTTATTACGACAGCATTTCATGCGTGCTTCCTTCAGTTATTCACGTGGCCTGAATGCGTCCAAGGAGCCCATTGGATTCAGGTTTCTTTGTGGGAATACTTTTGAAATTGTTCATTTCCAGCTTCTTTTCAGACTGAGAGAATCCCAACATTTTGTGTCTTGTGACAGTGAATGTACAGGCAAAGTCTTGACTAATTTTGAGCATCCCGTTTGAACAACACCCAGAGAAGTGGGGGAGTCACTGTCCCTGGAGGTAAATCATGGAGATGTGGCACTAAGGGCATGGTGGGGATGGGTTGAGGCTGGATGTGATGCTCTTGGAGGTCTTTTCCAGCCTTAATGATTCTATGAAACCTTGGCTTTGCAGCTTTGCTACACCTCCTCTTTGGCCTCTCATCACCACATACATCATTTGGGATGTGAAGGGGAGCCAGGATGATTCAAAACTGTAGTTTTATGCAATGTCACAGGGATGGTCAAGGTTTAAACCTTTATCTTTTCTCCTGAGTGGGCACAGGAGCATTTCTAAGTGTTAAACTGATGTTTTTACCAACAATACCGAGCTGTATTCCCCCACAAGATCATTTTGTCCTGAGCTCATTTCTGTGAAAACTGGAGTAGATATAGTGTGGGAGATTTTGCCCATTTACTTCACTTTCCATTAAACTATGCTGATGTCCAGCTCCCACTTTGCTGCAGCTGGTGGGAGGTTGGTACTTGCTTCCCATGTTTCTTTTTGACATATTTCTGGAAAAAAAAAACATAAAAAACGAGGCTTCAGGGATGTGGTGTGAGGGTAGGGAGGCTGGAGCTGCTTGGTGTTGAATGGGGCTTTGCAAAAAGTTTGGTTGCTCAGGGAAGCTCTGGCTGCCTCATCTCTGGAGGTGTTCAAGGCTGGGTTAGATGGGACTCTGGGCAGCCTGAGCTGGTGCCTGGTTTAGTGGTTAGCAACCCTTCCAACCAAGGGGATTGGAACTAAGTGATCTTAGAGGTCCCTTCCAACCCGCACTGTTCCATGATTATGTGATTGTTTATCATTTTGTGTGCAGCCTAGAAAGCATTTTTCTCATCTCAGTTATGAACAACTTAGGAAAGTTTTGATTCTTCCTCACACCAGTAGTAACACAGTGATTCAGTGGTCACTAGCTAGTGGAGCTTATCTCTGTTATTTAGCTCTCCTCCTGACATGAAATTAACATCTGAGCTGAACATCTCTCATAAAGTGCCCTATTTTTCTGTATCTTTGGGAAAATGTCATACAAATGTACCATGGACTAGTTGATCTTGGAGGTCTTATCCAGCCTTGGTGATTCTATGATACAAGGTGTTGTTGGAGGCCATAATAGAGAGAAATAAATGCACCTGGGGGTTTCCTGTCTGTGCTTTTTGCCCCGGGCAATCAGCAATACAAAGACTGTTAATAAAATGTCTGAAAGAACATTATTTGAGAGCTGATTCATGCAGCAGTTTGCTGAAGGCTGGATTTGCTGCTCTGTGCCCTTGGGGTTATGTTCCCTATTTAGCTTTCTTTTCAAACCCAGTGCAGTGCATCTGTTCTGCCTTCCACTTCGTGAGTTTTGTTTAAATAAAGTAATGGCATCAGATTCCATAAACAAACTGTGAAGTCTATTCCTATGTATTATTTGCATTGGGATTAGAAACAGGAAAACAATCACTGTGTTGTTATTCAAACACAACGATATCCACCTCCAGGATGTCAGTATTTGCAAAATGAACCATTAATTACTGGTGGCTTCCTGTGTTTTGAGTCTCCTCATTTGTCAATCAATAGCAGAAAGTTTGGTGGATCTGAAGAGGTATTTTTAATCGGGTTTGTTGTTGCTGTTTCCATTTGTAGGTCTTCCCTGATTTGTTATCAATGCATCAGACCAGGCCTTTAGCTGGTGTAACCAGCACCACTCTATTGCTATGCAGAGAGAAAGGGTTGACTGAATCAATAAAAGTTTGTTGAAAGCAACAGAACTGGAAAGAGGAATGAGACCTACCAACCATATCCCAAAGCAACAGAAGTGATTAATGACTGCAGCAAACTCTGCTCTTGGTCTCCATTTCTGCATGATGACTGGATGCCTTTGGGGAAGATGACCTTGAAACAGGGCAGCTGAAGGAAGTGTGATGACCTGAGGATGACAGGAAGATGGGTGTTATCAGTTCCTTCTAAGCAAAGCTGAGGGATTCAGTTCACATAACTGTGGACTTTTAGAATTGAAATATTGCCACCTGAGCACATTTTAGCTGATCTATTCTGTACGGGTTGGGACGATAAGTCTTGAGCTCTGGGCTCTGTGGACTACATTGACTAGACCTTTACCAACTCTAAAGGGATTTCATGTGACAAGTAGGAAGTGAAAGTGTTTGTGAATACACATCTACTCACTGTCTGAAGCCACCTTGTATCCCTAAAACCTCCTTGTTGAATGTTTTGGAAGATGTTAATGGGTGTTGAGTTATACGTCAGTGTGGTTGGGACTTCCAACATCTACTCTAACTGGAATTCTTCTTGTCAACCCCATTCACAAGCCAGACTTCTCTGTACCAAAACCAGCAAGGAAGATTCAGAATCAAGGTCATAGCACTTCAGTAGAAAATATTTCATGTGTGTATGGGGAGTTACTACATTATGGTGAAAGAGTTTTCAAAAGTGAAGGAAGATAAACAGGGTGCTAAAATGAACTGAGTCTAATGTTTTTTTTTTATACAGCTGTCAGCTTTATGAACAATCCATAAACATATTGTGAACCCCTTTTATGGCTTACATAGGGCTATCAAACCAACAACTGGAACACGAATCCATTGTTTATGTGAACGAGCGATGCAACTGAATACAGGAAACCACAACTGGTTGGATGGTCTCCAAGTGCAATTGCACAAACCAAAAATGAAGAGAAGTGGCAGATTTTCTGCTGGTGTAGATCAGTCATATCATCATCTCATATCATATGCACTGAATTGTAATCTCTTTTCCTTTTATTTTATTTTATTTTATTTTATTTTACTAGGAGGTCTCGTCCTCAGAATAAAGATCGTTCTTACCTTTTACTCAAGCAACATTTTCTAATTAGATTATTAATAATTAATATTATTCCCTATATCTGTTTTGGTTTGCTTGTTTGTTTTCAGTGCCTGCAGCCTGCAGCTGTGGGTCAGGATCACACGGTGCTGTACAAGCACTGAAGAAAATCAAGATCATGGCATTAGTAAAAGACAAGGTACAGTAGGTAGGATGCTTACTGAAATCTTCAGTATGTCACTGCAGTATGTCAGCAAATAAGATCATTAAATAAAGGTAGAAGAGGAAAATTGCAAGCTTTGATTAGCAGAGAGGAACCCAATCACACATTGCATTAATTTTATTTATTTAGTTTATGCATAAATTTAGCAAACAAAGGGTTGGGGTTTTTTTGCCATACCAGTGTCCAACCATCAGGAAAAGCTTATTATTATTATTATTATTATTATTATTACTATTATTATTATTATTATTATTATTATTATTTGGTCAAGAATGTGCTCTCTCCGTTCTCTTAGTTGTGAACCTAATTCTATATGCCTTTTCTGTAAAGCATCTTTCCTTCACTTTCCATCTGCTTTCATTTCCCACTGACTATCTGAGTATCTGACCCACAAGGGTGCCTTAGAGGAGCCATGAAGACCACTGCCCTGGGAGCTGCAGTGTTCCTCCTGGCTGTCAGGCCAGGAGCACTGCTATGGTACTGCAAATGGTTCAGATAAGAACTGTGAGAGCAAAGGAGTACTGGATGGTGTTGAAGGATTTGATCTGCTCCATTGGCTTGGTTTAGAGGTGAATGGAACCTCAAGAAAGAGTCAACAAACCAGTGCAGGATGAACTGTATTGTTGTCCATGGAATGGACTGACCAGCTCTCCACTAACTTTTTCTATCCAAATCTTTCAAGGCCAGGTTGGATGGGGCTCTGGGCAACCTAATAGAGTGTCTGATTTAGTGGGTGACAATCCTGCTCACAATAGGGGGGTTGGAACTTGATGATCTTGGAGGTCATAGAATCATAGAATCACCAAGGTTGGAAAAGACCTAAAAGATCACCCAGTCCAACCGTTCACCCATTCCCAATAGCTCCCACTAAACCACGTCCCTCAACACAACATCCAGCCTTTCCTTGAACACCCCCAGGCTCGGTGACTCCACCACCTCCCTGGGCATCCATTCCAGTGCCTGACCACCCTTTCTGAACAGTAATACTTCCTCATGTCCAGCCTGAATCTCCCCTGCCGTAGCTTGAAGCCATTCCCCCTGCTCCTATCACTGATGACACGAGAGAAGAGGCCGACCCCCAGCTCACTACAACCTCCCTTCAGGAAGTTATAGAGAGCAATGAGGTCTCCCCTGAGCCTCTTCTTCTCCAGGCTGAACATTCCCAGCTCCTTCAGCCTCTCCTCATATGGCCTGTGTTCCAGACCCCTCAACCCCTTGGGTTGGTCCACTCCAACCCAAGCCGTTCTATGATTCTACAATTCTATCCAGTGGTTTAGTTCTTCTAGAAACTTCCACCAGTTCAATGACATAGCCCCATAAATCTATGGAAGCAGTAGAGATGCACATATCAGTGAAATATCTGAAGAGCATGAGTGCAATATTTCAATTAAAGGGATCTACTTGATACCAGCAGATCATGATCTTGTCCCTTGGTCTCTGGGGCAAGGGTGAATTATCCAGCTCCTGTTGCTCACCTCACTCTGTGAGCTAAAGATAGTAATAACTACCTTCCAAAGTCCTGAGAGATGTTAAGGATTAATTACTCCATAGTACTCAACATTTATTTTCACACAATCAATGCCACTGGGAGCAGAAAAAATAAGCTTTGCAATTACTACTACATACCCATGGGGGACCATTTACTCATGAAGTATTTCAATAAAACAGTTTTAAAAAGATCATTTAAAAAATATCTTGTTTAAGCAGAAAAAAAGAGAAACTCTTCAGGGCTCAGGAAGAAGAAGAACAACAACAAAAGCCATGCAAACAATTAAACAAGCAACTTTCTCTGAACTGAAGATGGCAGTCTGCTAGAAATAGAATGATTTAAGGTGGGTAGTATGCCATGCATTATTAAAACAGCACTATTTACGCTGGGAACATGGTAAAACTGCTCCAGGGTACATGACGTGCTGAAGGCACAGAGGAAACAAGGTGCCTGGCTCTCTCCTTTTCTCCTCAGACCTTGGCAGAGCAACGGAAGAGAGAGGAGGCAGAAAGAACTATGCTATGCATGCAGAAAACTGATAAGCAAATACCTGTCATCATTACAAGAGTATTTCTCAAGATAGGTTTGTCCTGGGAGTTTTTCTCCCAGGTTGGAGCCACCTGAAAGAAACATTTTGTTCTCAAAACAGAGAAATCTCTTGTGGAAGGAGAGCAACCTCCTGATTGACACCAGATGCTATGCGAGCAGAACGCTTGACTGAAAGCATTAGAGATAAAGGTTCTACCTTATCAACAGAGGATGTGACACAAGCTGAAGCCTTTGTGGGGAAGGCAGGAAATGGAACATTTTGCACAGCCCAGTCAAATGCATCACAGAGCTGCATTGTACTGAGTGCTCTTACTGTTGGTGCCCATAGGTAACACCTCAGGAATTTTCCAAATGGGTGATGAGAGTGATAGCAGATCATGTCATGAACTGTGTTTAGAGTCATAGAATCATTAAGGTTGGAAAAGATCTTTGAGAACATCTAGTCCAACTGTCAGCCCACCCCCACCGTGACCACTAAGCACGTCCCTCAGTGCCACTTCCCCACGTTTCTTCAACACTTCCAGGAACAGTGACACCATCACTTCTCTGGGCAGCCTGTGCCAATGCATTGCTGAAGATTTTAACAGCCCAAACAAGAAATTTTTGTTTCTGTGTTGTAGTTTAAGTCACTTTCCAGGACTTGCAACGTTACTGGGAAAGTCCAATGTGCTCTGAGTACTAGGTTACACCAGGACTCTTCCAAGCTGTCTGCCTCTTCTCCAGTGATTGTCTCCACTTGCCCACTGGTTCTCCAAGATCCCAGTTTTCATTTATTTCTAGCTCTCGCAGCTGTGAACAAAACCTTCAAAACACATGGGAATGGGACATGTTTTAGTGAACATGGTAATGATGGGTAGGTGGTTGATGGTTGGACCAGATGACATTAGCAATCTTTTCCAACCTATATGAATGGCTGTGCCTGAGTTTGCCAGAGCCTGGAATTACAGTTTTGAAAAGACTAAAGTGCCATGGTCATCTCACAAAGATTTAAGGCAGAAGTGACATTTCAGATATCAGGGATGCTCATTTGCCTTCATGCTGTTAGTTGGAGATCTTGGTCCATCCAAGTGGTTTGGGAACCACCAGTGCTAAAGCCCTGAGAGATCTGGGGGCAGTGGGCTCTGATCTATGGGTAGCAAGACCCCAGGAAGCAAGCAGAGGGCAGCTCAGAATGTTTTGGTCACAATGCAGAGTACTATCCCGTGCTTTTACACCTGCTGGGCTAAGTTTATTTTTCTCTTTTTTGAGTCAAATCCCAGTATGGGAAGATTGCAGGGTCTCACTGCAGCCTGAGGCTTGCACACAGCAAATGAGAATAAGGCAAAGAGAACAGAGCTTTCCACACAAAACTGAGGTTTTTGGCAGTTGATGAGCACTTTTTGTAAGACTATTGATTTTTCTTCCATTTGTTTATCTGGGATATCCCTTATTTCAGCCTCAAACCTGCTACATGAAATATTTCTCGCAGCAGGGAACTGAGAGCAGTGCTGCTTATTTCATGCCCCCTGGATATACTTTCATAGAATCACAGAACCATAGAATGGCCTGGGTTGCAAAGGAGCACGATGCTCATCCAGTTCCAACCCCCTGCTGTGTGCAGGTCGCCAACCAGCAGCCCAGGCTGCCCAGAGCCACATCCAGCCTGGCCTTGAATGCCTGCAGGGATGGGGCATCCACAACCTCCTTGGGCAACCTGTGCCAGTGCCTCACCACCCTCTGGGGGAAAAACATCCTCCTAATATTCAAACTAAACCTCCCCTGTCTCACTTTAAAACCAATCCCTCTTGTTCTATCACTATCCACTTTCTCAGAGAGGAAGGTTTCCACCTGGTGTCCCAGTTAGGATCTCTTCCTCCATCCCTTCTTAAGGAAATACTGTTTGCTGCAACTCAGATCTCTTGGTGTAGTTGTTGAATATCACAGTTAAGGGTTCACATAGCTTACTTGATTCCCTCATGTGACACATTTCTTACATTTCTGCTGCCTCCAGGTTATATCTGTGCAAGCAAATGAAGTATCCTTACTACATGTTAGCAAAACATTGCATCTGTTGATGGAGTGAAATGTTACGTTCTAAATCCCTCCAACACACACACACACACACAAAATGTAGTTTCTGGATGGAATAAGAGCTGACAGTTCATTCTCTTGAATGAATGCTGTCTGGGAGGAATTTGTCTGATATAAATGCTGTTTTCCAGATGATTGTTGTTTTTTTCAGACTTTCCTTGTAAGCATAAAATGGTTTCATGCACAAAACCTCTTAGACTGACTATAGAAAACGAGGAAGCCCTCCTTTAATCTGGAGATATTTGCGGGCTAAATCACGTTAGATTTAACTGGATTGACAGAAAAGGATTTTCCACTGTTCCCATCGTTTTTGACAGTGTAAATGCCAATGACATGATGGCATTCTAGAAGCAATTATTTCCCCTGTGAGGCTCTGGTTTCATTGCCTGCACCCAGAGAGGAATAACAGCAAGGACTGCAGGTGTATGACATTATTGTGCCACTTCTGTGCTGTCACCATCTCCAGGAGTTTTTGCAACAGTCTTTTCAAGGAAAGCTTTTTGTGGCTACTCCTGTAGCCTTCTGGAAAAATATCAGGCATATAAAGACATACTTCCCATAGAGAGCTGACCATTACTCAAGGAGATGACTTCATGCACATCAAGGAAAGCGAAGCATCGTGCTTCAGTTCTTCTGAGTTAAGATCATGGCATTTAATGGAGTAAACTCTCCTGATGCATTGGCTCTGTGCTGATGTCTCCTGCCATACCTGCTGACTCTGAGAAGGATTTCACAGAGAGGAGATGAGCACTTCTCAAGGGCTGAAGATCCTGCTGCTGTATTTTGCCTCGGAGATGTTATGTTGCCATGCCCTGGATTGGCTCCCCATATATCAGAGGGCTCAGTCTTCCTTGGCATAGCTCTAGTGAAGTTCACCAGCATTCAACAAGGTTTTATTTATTTGTTTCAAGAAGAAATACGACCCTTGGCGTTTATAACATCAATCTTCTCCCTAAACACTGTCTTATCTCTCTATTTGCACTCAGTTTCCCATGTTTTCCAGTGTCTTCCTTTCTGTGTCCACCTCTTGGATTGGAGCAGAACTGTTTTTCATGCTTGTGTTGTGTGCTGTGCCAGGCACAGGTCAGCAAACAAGAACTCTGGCTGGCAATAGCAAAGAGCAATCACTCAAGCTGCACGATTTCATGCAGAGTGGGAGTGGTATCTGTATACTGATTCATCTCAGGCTGCAGATAGCCTGAAAACTGGGCTGTACGTCGTTGGCGAAGGAACAAATATCCCAATGCAAACACAGAGGATAGAGTCGAGTATTTGTGGATAAGAGCATGGGAAACTTTGTTCTGAGGCACGCGAGTTTTTGATCACAGGTAACACACGGGACAGAACTTTTAAAGTGAATTCCTCTGCTGATCCCATTGAGATCCTGCCATCGCCAGACATTCATGCCAGGCTAGATTCCCAGGAGAAACTGGGGTTGATGGATGTGTTTTGCACATAAAACGACCTGCTGACAACAACAGCTGGGCTAGAAAACTTACAGTATCTTTTCCCTCTTTAATGCCACTAGTTCTCTGAGGGTGAATTCAAAGGCAGCTGTGCCGTATCTCGTACTGTTCAGGAGGTGAGTGGGTTGTACTCACTCTGCTGTGAGTCATCCTCATCTTGTTTAACTGCAGCTTACCAATTTTCATTTGTTTGTGTGTGTGTTCCAGGCATATCTGATTGATGATGCACGCAGCTCTGGAAGATTTCTGCATCAAGTCTGCACACTTTCCATTGAAGATTTTCAGCAGTATGCATGGAGACCACAAGACAGAATATAAGATGTGCAGATACAATCTGCAGAGATGAAAATGTTCTCATTTAACCATTTGTCCTCTCCCAAGACAAGATCAAGCCAAGATTCTCTCAGTGATCACGTAGGATGCACTTGCAGTCCAAAAGGCCGACAATACCCCAGGCTGCATCAGCAGGAATGTGGCAGCAAGCAAGGAAGGGATTGTCCCCTCACTGTGACCTCATTGTAGCCTTCCAGTACTTGAATGGAGCTTATAAGCAGGGGTGAACTGACTTTTTACATGGTACGGTAGTGATAGGACAAGGAGGAATGGATTTAAACTAAAAGAAGGAAAATTTAGATCAGATGTTAAGAAGAAATTCTTTACTCAGGAGGTGGTGAGGCATTGACACTGTGGTGCCCAGTATCTGGAGATGCCCAAGGCCAGGTTGGAAGGGGCCCTGGGCAGCCTGAGCTGGTGGAGGTCAACCAGCCCAAGGTAAATGGTTGGAACTAGGTCATCTTTAAGGTCTCTTCCAGCCCAAGCCATTTTATGATTCTATGATTCTATATAACATCAGCCCATAATCAAATACAAGGTGAAATCAAGTCATCCAATTAGCTTATAACCGAGGAAATCACAACTATAAACAATATAATGCTAACAAGGAATCTCTTAATTGCAGGTGATAGTCAGTGAAGACTTCATTTAAAGGTATTATCAACAGTTAGGGAAAGAAACATAGACCTGCTCTAAATTGCATTCACTTGAATCCTGTTTAAGCTGATGGAGTTCAAATTAAGTGCTTAATGCCAAAATGTTCCCTCTTTGGGGACTTACTCAAGCTATCCTGAGCTGGGTTCAAAGTGCCCCAGTTTAGATAAATAAGGCATTATTTCAGCATAACAAGAGCCAAAATCATGTATAGGGAACTAGATGCAATAGTAACTGTTTCCCATCTTCTCACTGGTGAGCCACAGGCTGCAAAACACATTCTGCAAAGCAAATGGTTGATTTTTAACCAGTGATGTGCGTGCTCCACACCACCTGTGCTTGTCATGCAGTGCAAAGCCTGGTTTGCTCCTGGGCAACAAGAGGGCTCTGTATGAGATGTCGGTATTTTTCTTTAACCACAGAAGCAGGTATGCAGCTTGTCATGGGCCAGACTGTAAATAGTGAAGTTTTATCACAGTGCACCACAGTTTGCATCTTTAGATAACCTTCTTCCTTTACAGGAGCTGCTGTGTCATATACTAAAAACAGCATCACGTCCATACACAGCATCTTTGTTGGGCTTTCTGAGTGGAATTTGCCTGTTTAAGCACAGGCAATGTCAATTAATGTGGTTCATCATAGCCATAGCCATGGTACAGGATCTATAGGATCTGCAATGCATCTCTGCTTTGCTGAGCGGGAGGATGAGGTGCAGGTATTGTGTTGGAACCACCATGTTGGAGGTGTCTGTGTGTCTCCCAAGGCTTGTAGCAATTACTGGGAGGCCAATGAGAGGAGAGGAGAGGAGAGGAGAGGAGAGGAGAGGAGAGGAGAGGAGAGGAGAGGAGAGGAGAGGAGAGGAGAGGAGAGGAGAGTTGTCTTTATAGTTTTACCATCTTTCCTGTTGGCCATGTTTTTTGCTTAGCTGACTTCCAGAGGCCTGATGTTTTGATTTTGGTACATAATTATACATGATAAACTATCAAAATCTGTGGCTGTATTGTTGTCACTCAATAACCCATTTGTTTCCAAAGCCTATTGAGACTTTTTCACTTCTCTGTTGGTTGGCAAGAAGGAAAAATAAGGACAGGTAGCTAAAAAATCCATAATTTTCACTAGAAGTATTTAAAAAAAATTCCCATTCTTATCTAGCCAGGGGTGAATTCATGTTCACCTCATGGAAGAAACCTAGAGACTATTTATAGAGGATGAGAAATAAAACCTTGATGGATTACGTATCTGTGGTCCTCCATCCTTTCTATCTTACAACAGTGACAGTATTTGCATAGATATGCCACGGACACTGTATGGAAACTTGTATTCTGAGGCATATGAGCCTTGCATGCACTGCAGTGAGCTCTTTGTGGCAAAATAATTTGACTATGCTGAGTGACTTGCAGGTCGTCACAAGGTGTGTCTGCTCAGGGCTGGATGCCTGGCTGCTGGCAGGGGATGCAGGGAGTGTCAGGGCTCTCTTCTTCTTTGGTGGCTGGGCAATCCCACCCAGATGGATTGCAGTGCTGCAGTCAAATTGTCACCCCTCCCTATTTGTGCAGATGTTGGTTTAAGGAAAGCATTATTTGGATGCTATGCTGTCCTTTAAGCATACCAAGCATTCAAATGCTGGTTCTGACCAGCATGTTATTTATGCCCTAAGGAAATTATGAATGAGTACACCGCATTGATAAGCTGGATCAACAGAAAAAAAATTGATTACCTTAGAGGTACGAAGGAAACCCAACACAAGCACAATAAGGAACGAACCCAGAGCAGAATCCAACTTGCAAATGTGGCCAGGCATCCTCTGAGCTTGATGCATTTTCCCACAGTCAGCTCATGGAGGATGATTCCATTTTGATTTGAGCACAGTACAACACGTTTTCCTTCAACTGAGAGATGCACATAAGGGGGACAATTCCTAGGAAGAGCAGCACACGCACTCCAAAGCCACTTCTCTGGGAAGCAGTGAAATAGATTAGATCTTTAGAGTGAAATGAGGAAAGCTGATGCTTCTGACAATTACTAATTGAATAAATGTAAGCGTAGAGTCTTGCATCTGGGGAGGAATAATTGCATGCACCAGTACAGGTTGGGGGATGAGCTGCTGGAGGGGAGCTCTGCAGAAAGGGACCTGGGTGTCCTGGTGGATGACAGGTGGGCCATGAGCCAGCAGTGTGCCCTTGTGGCCAAGAGGGCCAATGGCATCCTGGGGTGCATTAAAAAGAGCGTGGCCAGCAGGTCAAGGGAGGTGATCCTCCCCCTCTGCTCTGCCCTGGTGAGGCCTCATTTGGAGCACTGCGTCCAGTTCTGGGCTCCCCAGTACAAAACAGACAGGGATCTCTTGGGAAGAGTCCAGCGGAGGGCCACGAAGATGGTGAGGGGCCTGGAGCA
Source organism: Tympanuchus pallidicinctus (assembly GCF_026119805.1). Classification (NCBI taxonomy): domain Eukaryota; kingdom Metazoa; phylum Chordata; class Aves; order Galliformes; family Phasianidae; genus Tympanuchus; species Tympanuchus pallidicinctus. The sequence continues at coordinate 60,675,102 of NW_026294747.1, read as the reverse complement.
TCTCTGCTATGGAGAAGCTGAGTGAACTGGGTCTGTTCAGCCTTGAGAAAAGAAGACTGAGAGGGGACCTGATCCAGGTCTATAAATATCTAAGGTGTGGGGGGCAGAATGGCGAGGCCAGACTGTTTTCAGTGGTGAGTGGAGACCGGACAAGGGGAAACGGCTGGAAACTGCAGCATAGGAAGTTCTGCACCAATGTGCAAAGGAACTTCTGTACAGTGAGGTGACAGAGCACTGGAACAGGCTGCCCAGGGAGGTGGGGGAGTCTCCTTCTCTGGAGATGTTCAAGACCTGCCTGGATGCTGAGCTGTGCGACCTGCTGTAGGGAACCTGCTTTGGCAGGGGGGTTGGACTCGATGATCTCTGGAGATCCCTTCCAACCCCTACAATTCTGTGATTCTGTGAAATGTATTTGCTGATCAAGTTGGGCACATCACTAGAATGATGTAATTCGTTTACTTCTTCTACCTCTGCTAGCTTGCCTGCCAGCATTTTGGAGATGTCTGTTCAGGTTTGAGGTATGATTTGCTGACATTTCAAGGCAGTTAGAATAGCAATCTCACAGTGGTGAGGAGGCCATCTGAAGTGGGAAATTCAGCACCATAATAGTATGTCAGTAACAATTACCCTTTAATAATTATCTGTCATTCTGTGATGTCTTTAGTTGTAGATACATCCAAAGCAACAGGTCCTAACTAGGAAGAGCCATTTATCAAATGGGTATCTGGAGATTTATGAGGCACCACCAGTCATATTTAATTCACATCAATCTCCAGTGAAGTCATCAGAATCATAAGAGGGATGAATCTCACTCAGACATGATGCAAAAATGGAATAGCCAGTTTTTCAGCAAAAACCTCTATAAAATCAATCTTCTACTTCACAACGTAGCCCAAAGGCTTGAAAGTCACTGAAATCACTCAAATGCAAAAAGAATGTTTAATTACAAGCTCATTTGGAAAGGAGAAATGTAAGACAGTGTCCCCAGATTCATTTCAGGCTTATTTAATAGTTTTTGTATTCTGTGCTCTCCTTTGATGCTGAATGTTAAAATATTCAACATGAAAATCTGCTTTGTGAAGAAGGTTCCATTTCAACTGCAGCTATGAATTCATGGTCTGTCTGATCACATAGGCTGCCTTTGACAGTGACAAACACGTGACAGGCCTTTCAAGTTACTGTAAAACTGATGAAAGTTATACATAGGCTGCTCTATATCATGGAGTCAACAGTTCATGGGTTTAGACCTCCATGTAGACACAGGATGAACGTGGTCTCAGGTGACACAACAATGATAAACCCCATAACAGTGGAGTGCTATTGGGAAATGAAATTTCTGATGTCAAATTCCTTGCAAAGGAGCAAATCACCATGGTCTCTTTCTTCCAGTGGGACCTCAAATGCAAGTGAAAATTGGCTGATCTGCTGATGTCGGAGCCTGATGTATGGGATCTTGCAGTGGGATCAGAGTAATGGTGTTGCACTGCAAGAGCATGACATCCTGGGATGGAGTGGAGTGGAATAGAATAGAGCAGAGCAGAGCAGTGTAGAACAGAACAGAACAGAAAGGAATAGCATAGAACAGAATAGAATATTTCCAGATGGAAAGGATGAATGAAATTTGTCAAAGATGGGAAATGGAAAAAGTGACTCTTCTTTTTATGGGATAAAATGCAACAGCTCTGGTTTGGTTGCAAATAGGAGGAGCTGTGAAACAGCCACCTCTGGGATAATTTACTCACACAAGCAGTTTCTTCCTAACACCTTTTTCCCACTTGTTTTATGTCTGAGGCATAAAAGGTAAATTTGACTCAGCACACATTTTTAAAAATCTTGACTCAATTTCTGTCTTTCAGAAATTGGTTATGCTGTCTGACTGTGTGGGAAAGCAGTCCCTTGAATCAGTAAGCAGTTCAGTGATTTTAATGTATTTATTGACCAGATGGGATCATTAACTCATCTATCCTGATCTCCTACATAGAATGTGGGATGGGATTTACCTCACTGTTATTTAAACAGTGATGTTACAGATAGACCACTTGCTCTACAGTGAGCTTTTTTTCCCTCTACTACTTTTGTAGCTCTTGGAAAGGGATTATTTCCTGAACAGAGAGATTAATTCTTTTCTACAATCTCAGCCCACAATGTGTACATCACTGGACTGTGGGCTTCATAGAGTGGGCTCAGACTTTGACTAAAGCATAGCTTTGAGCCAAGTGAGCAGCTTGTGCCTCAAAGTATCAAGAAACGGAGAATTCACTTCGATTTCTCACTGTTAGTAACTGAACTCCAAAGACAGAATTAGCTGGATTGACTTTAAAAGAATCTTGAGAAAATAACTCAAGGGAAATTCCTTGTCTCCCGGTACACTGGAGCCATCCTCATCCCCTGTTTGTGCTCACCTCGTCTCCCAAATATTTAGTAGACAGTGAGGTTGGGGGCAGCAATGATTGTTGACAGGGAAAGGCAGGGAGTGGGGAGATGAATGTGAAGATGTGAGAGAAGATGTGATAGAAGAATACAAAATGAGTACGGAGGAAATGTGTGCTGAGAAAAAAAAAAGCAGTCGCACTGATACAAAACAAGGAGATGGATAAAAGTGAATGGTGACTAAATTAAAGTTAGCAAGAGGAAGCTTGTTTAACTATGGAGACTATAAATAACGTGAGGAAATAATTACCACAAGAAAAACTAGCAGCTTAATGCAAGTTTAAAAGGGAGAGCACGCAACTGGGGGTGGCATTTATGTGTGACTGCCTTCCTCTGAAAGTTAGTGGGTAATAGTATATCTCTGCAGCAGTGTTAGATAGAAGAAAATCTATCATGATGTGGAGTGCAAACTAATAGCAGCAACAGGGTGCAAGCCAGCAAAAAGGCAGCAGGACCTGTGCATTTACAAGCAGCTTCTTCTAAAATATCTGATACTATCCATAATAGAAACAGACCTATCTGTGAAACAGATATTCTTCTCTGTTGTACTACCTGAGGGTATCACATTGTGAATGAGCATTTAGCTATCACACGCTTTTGGAGTAGGAGAAAACTACTCACACATACTGGTACAGATTGATTCAGATACCATGCCTAATGCTTCTCACTGACTATTTAGACAAGTGGAAATAGCAACCCTATACTTCGAGTCATTTGTTTTGCTCTCTCGAACAAAAGGGCCATGGGATTTGTAATTAAGATGTTGAGTACCGGTAACAGATGGTCTGCTTAGAGCTTTTAAGGATTTGTCTAAGATAGCCTGGGTAGTTTGTAAAGGTTGATACATTTGAACCAGTGTACCCAGCCTTAATCGGTGGTCCAGCTGCCTTTTTTCAATTTGGAATGAGAGATAATATTCATTCCTGAGGACTGTTTCAATTAACTGATGTTGAGATGTTCTTGCCTATAGCTGAGCAGCTGCCCTGCTGCACAGGACGTGTTTGTTACAGCTACATACCAGACTGAGTATAAATCAGTGGTGCATTCCAACATGGATTAAGGCAAAGCTCACATCAGCGTTCATTAGGGTCAGTGTGGTCTGCACATCACATGAAACTCTTCCCATGTTCAGTACAGGTGAGGTCTATTCCTTACTACTGGGGAAAAAAAGGGAAAGATACTGTTGCTACATTCCCAGTTAGGTTGCATGGTTATACTGAGACGTACAGATCACATTCAGAATCCTTAGGATGTGGAAAGGCATTCTATGCACAGGTTAAAGAAGCATTTCTCAGACACGGGCTTGGTGAACATGGAGATAGGTCCCTTCCAGGCTTTCTGTGCATGATTCTGCATCCAGAGCACTTGCCTTGCCATTTTTTATTTAGCCTGGCTGCATACGCAGCAATCCTCCAGCTGTCACAGCATGCACTATTGATTTGCTAAGCTAAAGTAAATACAACTGAAACATGAAGATTCATTAGGAGTGACCGCTTCTGCCTGTGAAGTCAATATGTTTCCAAAATGATGCTTACAACCTCGTTAGGGTCTTGTTCACATTCATGGATTCACTTGTCAAGTGGCAAGAGCGCACAAAATCGATGTGCAGAACTGATATCTGATTCCTTGGGAATTCAGTATTTGCTTGATCATTCAGGGAGGCCAGTTTGGATTTAGTGACTATGGGGAAGATACGTAGTGGAAATATTTGCGAGTTGAACCTGAAGGAGGTTAAAATACAAAGGATTCTTTCAGCCTCTTTATCAAAAGTACTGCTGCTTGCTTTGGGTTGTTCCTCATATACTCCTACTTGGTTAAAAGAGACACATTCTGACTATTTGTGATAGTGTTCTGGTCTTTGATGATCTCCCAAATAAACTCCTGGGAATTTTCCAATAGATAGTCACAAAGAGACTTTTTACTCCTTTTTAAGGAATGAATTTGCTTCTGGATACATGAGTAATCCCCTCTGATGTCTGTCTTAGATCTCCTTTAGCACTGCAACACGACAAAAAAGGTAAATTAAATGCATCCAGTTGGATGCTTTTAATTGGCAGCCAATGCTGACAACTCCACTGAGAAACTCTGGACTGAATTTAACAAAAAAAAAAAAAAAAAAAGGCTAAAGTATTTGTGGAGAATTGGTATCTGCATTTAATGTCTTCTTTCTGCTCCTTTCCAGGACAGTGGCTGTAAGAAGCTGGTCAGTCATTTCTGAACCCACGGCTTCTCTCACAGTGATGAAACTCCTCTCTTCCCTGTGCTGTGTTCTGCTCTGTGCTCTCCCACAAAAGCTTTAACTCTCCTCTCGACAGGACTGAGGCTTTGGGGAAGAAGGTTCAAATGTGATGGAAAATGCTTTGAGCACAAAGCCACAGGGAACTGGAGCCCTCAAACCACCAGATGCAATTGGAAGCTGACTCCTCTGGGCTCAGTATCCCAAGTCAAACAGGCATTGTTACGCTCAGGATAGTAAGAATGAAGGGCTGATGAAATAGCAGTGCCACAGAGAAGATGAAATGCAGGAACAGTCAGCCTATAAATGAGATTCATTCCACATCACTCTAGACACCAACGTCTGATTTGTTTTCCCAGGGGACCCCCTGAGGCTGCGGTTCAATTAATCCCAAAATGTGCCAGATGAGTCACACTCGAGTAACGTCACACCTTATCTGGCATGAAGGATGGCTCTTGATGTTGGCCTCGGATACAAAGTGGGTGATGGGAGAGAGCGTTTGAACAACTGTCAGTGGCCTACTCACCATGCTGAGAACAGGAAGGTATCCCTTCAAATGGCCTGCAAAGTTCTCAGTAGCACCCACCACATTTTACATTTTCAGAAGGCAGATGGTGCAATGCTATATTTACACAGCAAAGCTGTGTGCGTGGTGAATAGGATAGGTAGGATAGGAGGTAAGATCCAGGTAAGAGTTAATTATGATGACAACCCAAGCACGATGTTTTGCAGATGTATATTAATATCAGTGATGTGGGCTGGTTTGTGGAGAAATGCAGACAGTGGAGTTGTTTGAAGACTGTGCCAGTTTCCCCCTTAGAAAGAAGGACAGTGAAAAATGAATCCAAAAAGAGAGGTCCGTGGAGTAGATGCAGTCACTACTGAACAATAAATTCACTTTCTCAGCCAGTTGGATGGGAAAGCCATTCCCTTGATAACAATTTGGAGAAAAATATATATCAAAACCAATCAACCAACCAGGATATCACTAAGCTGTATCAGGCAGCTTTTTATTAGCTCCAGTGTGAATGGAAATTTGACATCCACTGAAAAACCTGAGTAACATAACTGAAGGGACACAGTATTTTGAGCTTTAACTAAGGAGCAAGTCATAAGAAGGACTGCCCTTCATGAGGAAGCTCAGGGTTCAGCTGAAGGCACTTAGCTGGTGGGCAGGTTGATTGTAATCCATATCCACATTTGCTAAAACCTGGGACCTGAGTAGAGTAGCAAGCCTGAAAGTGTTAATTGGAGTAATATTACAATGATGGAAGGGAGATAGGGTGAAAAAATGCTTGGGAGTTACTGAGGTAGGAAATTTGGATGACAGGAAGGAACTGTTCTATCTGCAGCAAAAGTTAACTCCACAGGGCAGCCCTAGTAGAGCATTCATCCAAACAAGCAAACCAGATCCGGAAAGGGGTGAATGGTAAAGACATGAGAGTCTTTGTGATATGTATTGAGAATAGTAACTATGGGGACATGGAGAGTGGCATTTATCTGACAGATACACATCAGCTAATAATCCAGATACACATCAGCTAATAATCCTCAACTCCTTTTGTGGACAGGAGTTCGAGTGAGTATGATCTGTGCAGTTAATTGCATGATCTGTTTCTTTCCAAAGTAGAGTTGCAATCTAGATAGCTGGACAGATGGACTATGCCTCAAAATGCCATGCTTTTTCTCCATGAACTGTAAAGGAAAGCAGGATACCTCCAGCAGAAAGTGTCATTACTGAGGATATACATCCTTAGGTGAGATGTGTCTCCTTCTGTGTCTTTATTGGGAGAGATTTGCCTTGGAATTGGAATGGGGCTCTTTAGAAAACCAACTGAGATATGCAGTCTGAAGATGCATGTGTAGATGAGTACTTCCACAAGGCTGCCAGAAAGATCATTCCTGTTGAAATTAGGTGCTGAACGTGCTTGTGTTATGGGATGAGATTCACATTTTTTAGGAAGTCAGAGAAGCCCCACTTACAGTCTAATAGGAGCAGCACAGGATGCTGACTGTGTGAAACCAGAGGTCTCTTGTTTGTGCACTTGGTCCTCCCATTTTGAGAGCCGAAGCTTCTTGGCTGGAAAGACACTTAAAGCTATAAATATTTAATTACTTTGGCTTTGCATATGCTGAAATGTTCTGACTTCAGATACAAGCCTGTTTACATATGGCTTAGTCTAACGCCGAGCATCATCTACAACAGACATTCATGGAGTTCAGCAGAAGGTTGGCACCAAATTTAGAGGAAGAGGGACTTTGTTATTTTCCTCCTGAAACCAGCAGAGTGAAAGAAATCATCTACTAAGAAGCTACTGAATCTTTGTCAGGTCAAATAGATGCTATGGATGAAGATATGTAGTTTCTTCAGCTCACATTGAAGTGGTACACCTATTCCAACCTGCATAACTGTGGTTGTTAGCATGCAACACACACATGCTGCTTAATAATGAGAGCAATATTTTTGGATTATCATGCCCAGCTATGGGGAGTCTGCATTTGTTGCAAAGAAATCTGAGGAGGACACCAGCCCTGGTGAACATTAGAGGGAAAAATGGAATGTAAGCTGTATGAAAGCTGTTATTGTGCAGCTGCTTTTGCCATCGTGTTATACTTGTTTAAAAAAGTTTGTATCCCTGAAAATGAATGAACTGGAAGAAGGGAATAAACACAAATCCTGGAAAATGGAAAAAATGGCACTGTGCTCTAAAGGCAGAAAATGTGGTAAATAGAGAGAAATCCTTGGTTAATGGTTATCCTCTGTGTAAAGATCATCAGGGTGAGGTTAAAAGGCAGAATATTTTTCCCAGCTTTTTAATGTCTGGAGCACAAGATGCAGGTTTTTGGATAGGGCTCAAATCTGATAAAAATAAGTGTATTTGGAAAACAAGCCATGAAATCTCAGCCTATTCCAGCTATCTTCTTTCAGCTGTATGTTTTTATCCCACGTTAAAATCCAACCCATGGTCAAAATATTTAGCTGGTGTTCCGTCCAGCCCACCTTTGTTTCAATGCATTTTCTGTACTTTCTGAGCCTGGCACCAGCTGTTGGGGCAAGCAGAGAAGATGGGGATGGTTCAGGTTATTTATATCTCTGCAGCTGTTGTATCTGAATCTCATTTCGCATCTCATTCCTGCGCATAATCTGAATGTAACTAGATTTTTTAGGTAAAATTCAGGTATACATGTAAAATGTTGGCTATTATCATTCTAGAATAAGAAGAGGTTGCAAGCACACAATGATGATAGGTGCCAAACAAACTCATCATGGGACTGACACTCCCAGCATAAGTTGTTTGCAGTGGAGCTGAAATAACTCCTTTTGCACAAACCCTCTTTCACAATGGCAGCAGCAAACCTAATAAAAGTAGAGATTTCATGACCAGCTAGCAGTGTAAAAATAAGCAAATAAATATGATGGTGAGATCTTTGCATAACCTTCTCTCAAAATAACCATATTCAAAATAGAAGGGTCACTCTGGATGAACGGTTTGGTTGGCCTGAGATGATTTTTTCTCCATTTTTCTTTCTCTAAGCAATTCAAACCTCAACTTTAATTGACTCATACCACTGCTGTCTTGTTGTTATTTTTATTTTGGCACTGCAACACACTGGGAATTCAGTTCAGCTGCAATCAACAGAGATTAAAGCAATGGGAATTGACAGGAAAAACATCAGTTACCTGAGGGAGCAGACAGGACAGGTACTTCTGTGGTATGAAAGGCAGATATCTTTCCTGGTTGTATCACCCCCCTCCAAAAACTCTCCATCTCATGGCGTGGGTCGTGCTCTGTTTCCTGTGAATATGGAACTTCTGATTTATTCATCCTTTATTGCAGTTTCCAATTCGAGGGAACCTCTGGGGGGGTTTTCAGGTATCATTTTTTCCCTGTCATTATTCATTTGGAGCAGCACAGCTCTTAGCTGACATTCTCACAAACCAGAGCTATCAGATAGCACAACCTAATTCAAGGAATATTAATAATCTGTGTTCCCCCACACTTCAATCAAATATTAAAGCTATCAAACATGTTCGTGTACTCACTTCCCACACTAATGCTGATCTGCTCAGCAATAAAACAGTAACAATAGGTGCACTGAGAAGATAAAAACAGTACAAATATCCTCATGGGGCCATCCCTGTATTCAGCTCTCAGTATCCTGTCTTTGATTCATCCAAAGCAGCTGCCCAGGGATGGATACATGCTCTCTGAACATCCCACAGTGTGAGAGTTCGACATGGAGTACAGGCTTGGACTGTTGTTTTTTTTTTTAACTTTCTGCTTGCTACTTCTAGTTGGATTGGATGCCAAATAATTACTAGCCACTCTATGATATCTCAGGACTCATTCAGGCTGGAAAAGACAGCTAAGGAAGGTTATCTTGTCCAACCATCAACCCATCCCAGCATGCCTGCTGACCATGTTCTTAAGGAACATCTTTTCATCTTCTCTGCCACTGGTCTCATCATTTCTAAGTGCCCCTCATGCTGTCTTCAGTCGTTCTATTGCTGACCTCTTCAGCTGGTCCTCAGTCAGATGGACCAACCCTTCACTGACGACCAGAACTGCACAAAATGTTCACAATGAAAGCATGTTATCCCTAGGGTCATAGCAATGCTGCCTATCCTTTTCCTTTATTTCTTTCCTTGTTATTCCCAACATTTCATTTGGTTGGTTTTTGTTGTTTTTTTTTTGATTGCTACATAATTTTAAAGTCATACAAGGGCCGCTCCAGAAGTAATACCTCCTATTTTATTCAGTTAGCCCACAGTGTCATCAGTGAACATTGGTGGGATGTAAGTAGCAGTTGAACCTTCCCACCAATGTCCCATTCCATTTTGTTGCCTTGTGACAGAGGGACAGTCTGACAGAATGGTGTCTGACATGGAAGGGCATATGAAGCAAAGGGTTGGAATTGGATTCCTCCAAGTGGAAAAAATTGCACCCACTGATATTTGTTGCTGCTTGCTGAACACTTATGGAGACCAAACAGCGAGTGTGAGCACAGGGAGATGGTGGGTGGTGTGTTTCAACACTGAATCACAAGCCACGTTCTGGACAACCACGCAGATTCTTACAAGTGCAACATGCTGGCTGGCATAAATGCATAGTGAATAGAGGTGACAATGTTGAAAAACAAAGTTTTGTATCTGAGACTTTGCTCTATCAAACAGTGTTATTGTACTCTTTGCATCTGTTGTAGTTTCCATGGAACTAAATAGGAAGCATTACTTCTGCAACAACGTACCTTAAAACATACCATAAAACCTTGACTATCCTAAAACATAATTTTTCAGTAATACAAGCCATATCAGAGTCTGCTATCATATAGGAAGACTGTTTGGTCTTCAAGATGTTATCTGAATTTACCTGAGGACTCAGGGTAAGCAAGAGTCACCATAGCTTCCATAAAGCTTCTTTAACTTGTGTTAAACAGTGTTAAAGACAGCAGCAAAGAACCCTTCATCTGTGATGGAGATGTGGAGCCACAGTGCTTCATTTTTGGAGTAAGAGATCATCTTTTCACCCTCCAAAGCCATTCAGACAGAGTGGAAGTTCAAACCTCACTAAAGGCTTCTTAATCAGAAGTCGCAGTTTTCTCAGTGTTTGATATTAGGACGTATTAGGGGACGTGGGAGCACGTGGCAATTCACTGTGAAGTGCACGAGGTGCAGGAAATCTTTCTCTGGAGCTGGAAGATGCTTGTTTAGGACACTGAGGTTGCTGCAGTGATAAATATTATTGCCACATGTCAGTGCTTCTCCCATGTAACTCCTTTGATGTATTCGTCATTCCAAAGCACAGAGAAAGATACTGGGTAAAGTGTGGGTGGAGGGAGAATGGTGAATGTCTTGGAAGGAAAATTCACTATTAAATAAGCAAAATAAGCAGACTTTCAGTACAAAAAAATTCTAGATTGCTCCTGCACACCTTCTTAAAATATAATTCAGTTAAAGTGGCAGTTCAGCAGAGCCAATAGAGTCAATAACATTTAGTGTTTGTACTCTTACATGGAATCTGCTGTTGGTTGAGGGAAGTGGGTTTTCAAAATAGGTTTTCATTAAAAAGCTGACACATTGTGACCAAATCCTTCGAACTGTCCTTATATCTTTTGTTGCTTTAACAACCTTAATTCATTTTTCCCACACTGGAAGAACATGAAGCCAAGGAAAAGTCTTCCTTTTAACTAATATTTCAACTTGCACTGATTAGTGATATGGAGTACAAGCAGAATTCACTGGAAATCCTCCTTCCCTAGCCAATTTACTTTGCAACTGTTACATGAGACCTCCCTGTCGGCTGCCAATGGCTCAGATTCAGCAGGAAGGCCAAAGTCAGCAGGAGCAGCTGTGTAGAGACATTGGTGATGGTTTTGTTGCAGAGGACAGACACTGCATGTGGGCACATTGCCAGAGCTTTTACTCAGTTCCTGGTTAAAAACGGAGTTTAATACCGAATTCTCGAAACTCAGTATTTTACGTTTCACAAACCAAACGCTTTTATCCTAATTGCAAAACCAAACTAAGGCCAAAGAAAACAAGCAAAACATAACGAAAACCTACAGCAAATCTTGGTGCATGCTAAAAATACTTGCAACCCTCAGCTGTCTACAATGTGGTTATTAAATTTCTGACCACGCTGTCAGCACTGTTTATATGACTAAATCACATAAACAAAACCCCAACAATAAACACCAAGCCAAACACAAATCATGGGCTTGTTGGCAAGGGGCTGGAATGTGAGCAGTGTCTTTGTTTAACACAAAGGCTACTGAATGACTCCGTGCTGGGAAAAAAATCCCAATCCTATTGTGAAGTAGAGTTGAGGATGCATTACCAAAATGAGCATCATACATACTGCTTTGTATAGACCTATTCAATGTTAATGATGTAAGGGAAAGTATTTTCCTCCCGTGTAGCACTGATTTAATGCACTGCTGATTTGATGCTCAGTTAATACCCTTAAATCATCATGGAATTGACTGAAAGTTTTCAGTGGAGGAATGCTGATTACTTCAAGCCTCGTGTTTGTCCTCAGTACTTTTCATTACATGTCCACTTTTTCTTATGAAACAGATGGAGAGCCTAGAGATCTGATGGTTACTGGGGCTTTACACTCAGAGGAAAGGCTTCAAAGCCTTCAAAGCATCATAGGGAATATGATCTAAGGCTCAGCTCATGGTAATGGAAAGGCTCTCACTTTGGAGGGGGTTTTGAGTCCTGCTCAGAAATGACGATTTCAGCTCCCTTATTCATTAATCCTATCAAAAGACAACAGTGATCAAGACATTAGCATGCACCCAGAAGAGGGAAAAAGGCTTGTTTAGGATGGATGAGCATTGGCGGAGCTGTTTGGCACCTGACAGCAAAGTGGAAGATATACTGAAGTTCACAATTTAAATGAATTAAATCTCATCTGGGAATCAGGGCTTGAAAAGCAGAGTGAACACATTGCAGGACTGAGACTTCAGTGACTCAGGTGGTACAGCAAAAGACAAAGAGATGAAATATTCATCCTAATGGTGCCGGGTTCAATTTTATCCAATATCAAAAGCATTTCTTTCTGCCAGCAATTCTACCAGACTTGATGTTATAATCCAATTCTTAAAATCCATCATTTAATCTGCCAGGTTTATCATTAAAATGTTAACAAATGAAGATGTTAACAACAAATTCATACCTCTACCATTAGTGCCTGTGGTTCTGAGTCTGAGATAGAATAAATGAGGGCTGAGAGACAGGATGAATAGAGCTTTTGAGTAGCTCTACCTACCTGCCAGCTTCAGAGCAGAGCAAAGAAAAAAACTCTTGATGTTCTAAGGAAGTCAGAAGCATTACCCACTGTAGTTTAAGTAGGAAGATGGATTAGCTGAGGTGAGAAATAATAACTGGATACCTACTGAAATGATAAATTGTATTGCATTGAAATTGTCCACTTGGTTCCTGATCAATGGAAAATGGGAGTAGATACATTACTAAGGAGATTGCAACTAATATTTTCAGCTCTGGAGATTCCTACTCAGTTTCCAAACATCAGCGTGACACACAGTAGGCTGTGGTTCCACAGAGATGCAAGTCCTGAACATCTGGAGTAGTGATTTTAGAGGGTAGGGAAAAGAGTTAAAATGAAAATGAAGACACTCAGATTTTGATGCTACTGAGTAGCTGCCTAAATCTAAGTTAGGTGTCACTGTTCTCCTAACCTTACATATGGTGAAATGTGATGTGGCTGGATAAGCCGAGTGCTTTCCCACCTACCTCCAGCTGATGCTGCAGAAGGTCTCTTGTTTTCTGGCAGATCCTTGACCTTAACTGACTGGAAGCACTCCACTGAGTTGCAGATGCATGCAAATACATCCCAAAATGCTGTTGTTTTTCTGTGAGCCATGTCCCATCCAATATTTCTTTCTCTGAAGACTCTTCAGCCTGACTTGAGGAAGAACAATCTCTGTTTTTCTACATTTTGGAGAAAACCAATGGAACAAACAAGTAAAAACAGCTGGCCCTGCAGATATAGGGTTAAAAAGAGGGAGAAGGGATCTGCCTTCAGTTCCTCATTTCACTGCAAACTTCCAGTGCTCTTTTGGTGCTCTATGTCAGGCAGCATCTCTAGAAGTGTCTAGCTTCTTCTGATATCTTCAAAACTTCCACTTGGACACTTTTCCTCACCCTCCAGGCTCAACTATGACAGGAAGCTTGTAAATCACTGGGAAGATATTTGTGTAATGGAAAAGCTTGTAAAGAAATAAACAAATAGTCCTGGTACAGCCAGGATCATTTGTCTCAGACTTGTTCCAAACTTAATTAGTTGTCCCTAGAGGTCAAATTCATGCCTCTTCTGTTGGAAAAGTGTAGCGCCTTAGTCATTGGCTGCAGCAAACTGTTAATAGAGTGAGGTGGGAACAACCTCCAGCTCCATCATAGCATTTGTGAAAGCTTTCCATATCTGAAAAATTAAACTGGAAATGAATTTAAAAGAGATTATCCAGATCTTAAATTCACAGAAGATTTGATGTGATCTTCCAGGCCAAGATTGAAACGTCACTCCTATTTTGAGAGTTACTGAATTTCCACAGTGCCCAAGCTAATTACTCTGAAAGTCATAAATCTGTCTAATAGTATAATAAGTAGACAAAAGGATTTTCAAGGTTTTTCTGGCCACGAGATTGCATCTGGTGAAAATTTTCTTTGCATGAAAGAAGGTAGGGTTTTCAAACAATCAGTGTTCCAGTTTTGTTTCAAGCTAATTACAATAGTGTGTTTTCATACAGAAGAAAAATGATAGTAGTAAGGCTGTTCTTAATCCAGAGATGCAAAATTGAAATGCAATTTCACTGGAAAGGTTAGGATAACCTGTATGATTGGCATGCAGATCTAGGGGGAAAAAAAGTAGAAAGAGGACCAAGGGAATTGACTGCAATTCATATACAAGTTAGTGTTGTTACATTGTCAAAACATGAAATGTCAAAGCAGAATCCATTTGCTGCTAAAGTGGAGCAGAACAGTGAAGCACTGATGACATTCAGAATCTGCAGTTTTTTCTTTCACAAAGACCACAGCTTCAGGGAATGCCTGTATCTACTCCCCAGATTATGCATGCCAAAAAAAGTTAAATGGAAAGGATACACATGAGACTTTGTCAGAAGAAAGATGAGAAAATCCTACTGAAATCTAAGAAAGAATGAGCAAAATATATATAAAATATACATAAAATATATATAAAGAATTAAATTTTTCCAAATTGAGGATTTGGAAGAGGAGGACTGGCAGAAACACAGATGTTCAACAAGACAACAGAGAGAAGAAAAAGTGCACAAAAGTGCACAAGGAGCTGTTGGGATGTACTTCCACTTGCGTGCTGCTAACATGGACTCTTCAAGTTCTGCTGGCTACTTCAGTCATTTTTTAAATTTCTGATGACCCTCCACATCCAGCTAAAGTGATAATATCCTGGTGAGACAACAATTCATATTATCTTGATTGAAAATTTCTGTCAGATTTGTTTTAGGACTTTGGGATTTCACCAGGAAATCCCACATTGCAAAAATGACTGTAGATTACTATTGATTTTGAAAGGCTTATGTATACTAAAAAATACATGAAAAACTACTTATTATTATGAGCCTGAGCTCATCTCATGTTGAAAAAAAGAAACAAACCGAACAAATAATGTGAAACCATTTTCAGAAAGTATGATAAACCTACAACCAAGTAAATGTAATTAATTGAATGCCCACAGGGTAGAAATCAATACAGCTCCATCCAAATATTTTTAGAGTAATTTTCAGTTGGAAAACTCACAGCATTAATGAGAACAGAAAGATGTGAAATAGCATTTGCAAGACAATCTCTGTGACTGAGCTTACAATGCTAGTTCAGTAAATAAACCCAGTGCATAAATAGTTGCAGCTAAATAGTCTTGAAACAGGACGAAACATAATTCCAGCTGAAGACAAATCCTTTAGCAATGATATCAGAGAGATCACAGAAAAATATAACACAATATACAATACAATATAAATACAACAAGCAACACAGCCAAATATTGTTATCAGGACACCTATTGAAAGCATTCTGTCTCCAAAGACAGTTGAAGTCATTTCACTAATGTATTTTAATTTTTACTTTCAAATGGGAAGGTCCTAACATAACCCTGTAATTGTTATTTTCTCAAGATCTAAATGGCAATGTTCTGTGAAACATAAGCCTTGTAAATTCATTTCTGAGGAGCCTTCAATGATTTTTAATGAAATATGAGTTCCCCTTTCAAAGAGATCAAATCAAGGGGAAAAGAATCTTCAGAATCAGTCATCTTTAAACAAAATGACATGTATCCAATAATTGGAGTCAATCCCTTGCCAATCACAAGCAATGTTTCGGCCTGAACTTTTTGACCATGTTTTATCATTGTGCTTGAGACAGCAGCAAAAGTGTGAATATAAAACAGCAGAAGTGTTTGAAAATCTTTATGATTGTATAACAGGTATTGAAGAAACAGCTGATTTAATTTCTGAAGTCTTTATTTTCCAGATTAAAATTAAATCACTGCAAAAACATTTAACAAATTCTAAATGAAACAGAGTGCTATGATATGGTTTGATCAAAGTCATTTGGTGTTTACATAAACCATGTGGTAGAAAGAGAATTGCCCAACTCTCTATTCCTTTATACTACTACATTTTGTATTTTTTCTTCTCTTGTTCTTTTCTTCTTGATTGAGAGGAGTGTGACTTGTCAATTATATCAAAAAATCAAAGTCATTAAATAAAAAAAATACAGCTCTGGCTCTCTAATTATAATAATTCTACCACTCAGCACAGCATTTTTTTTTTTTTTTCTCAGGAACAACCCAAAAACCTTACAAAAAAGCAAACAAACACACTCCACAAAATCCCACTAAGTCCTAATTTAGGAATTTCCAACTTCTGCTGTATGTTTCATTCTTTCCAAGATCTGTCATATACCATCCTTATCCTTTATACAAGTGATTTGTAATGACTTGGAATCATTTGGAAGCTGAACTGCCTCCAATTTACTTTTCAGGATATATAAATTCCTAAGATTTTATCATCTTGCAGAACCTCAAAGATCATCATCTGGAATAAGAAAAATGAATGAGATCCTATTCCAGTAACCAAAAAGTTCATAAAGAACTCTTCTTCCAAATCAGTCTTCAAAAAGCTAAATCTTACAATTCAGATAATGCAGAGTGTAACATGAAGACTGATAGTAATTGTTAGACAAGAAAATAATCCATTTTTGGTTTGTTTTCTTTATTTTGTGTTCATTTGGTCCTAATGTTTTTCTCTGGTAGAACCAAGGGATATACTCAGGCAGGAGATCATGAAGCAGGTAAACAGAAGTGTCTAAGATTATCAGATCAAATAAATGGACCATAAATACACCTGAAGCAGAAGAGAAAGGAAGGGGAGAGGAGAAAGGAGGAGGGAAGGGGGAGGGAAGATGGAAGAAAAGGGAAGGAAAAAGCAATTTTTAATATAAGCTTTATGTTCATGTTTAATTGTTAACATACATTGAACACTACTAGTTATTCAAATTCTAATATTGCAGTGGACTCTGCTGTTCAATGAAGTCCCAGTGTGCCGCCAAATGTTTAAGATACCAAGGGAAAAGAAGAATTTTAATTAGAATAGAGGTTATTGAAATAGGATTTTCCTCTGTTTATTAACAGCCTTGAGGCTTAGTGGAGGAACGTGCAGCAGACCCTTAATTAATGTGTATACTTCTAGAGAGAATTTGCAATAGTTCTTCATAGTTGGATACGTATTACAGAGACAATAAAGTGATGAGAGAGGTGAACGACTCTTCCGTCGAGATTCAGAGAAGGAGGAAAAAATCAAATGTTGGTTGTAATATGATTTTGCAATTTGTATTTGACAACACAGTGTCTGGGAAATTACTTCAGAGTCATTAGAGGGCAATGAGAGAGATTCCTGTAGAGATACAGGAAGTTAATCAAATGAAAGCTTAAAAAGGGAACACAAGCAAGGCCAAGCCTAACAGGTGAGTAGCTTTCACAGCCACAGTATTTGATGGTAAAGTCATACATATATGTCTTCACCTACAAAAGGCATACAGAAGTGTGGGACAGCTATGCTAACAGAAGCAGCAGCTTTTTCTGTTAATTGACTTGCATCCTTTGAGTAAGAGTGTGGATTATTCATCAGACAATGACTTCAGGATTACTCTCTGGATATGCCCATCATAAGAATCCTGAAATAATACAGATCTGAATAGACAACTGATTTTCAGTTTCAGTGCAGAAGATAAATTGCTTCTTAAATGACTAAGATCACTGTAATTTGGATTATTTTAATTTTTTTAAATGAAACTGAATTATTTTCATGTCTCTACAGATAAATTCTGTGAAAAAAAAGTTAGACTGATCATAGAATCATAGAATCACAAGGTTGGAAACGACCTATAAGATCATGTAGTCCAAACGCCTCCTCATCAGCATTGCCACCACAAGCACTAAACCATACCATGCAGCACATTGTCCAGGAGTCTCTTGAACACTGCCAGGGACGGCGACTCCAACACCTACCTGTGCAGCCATTTTAGTGCCTGACCACTCTCTGAGAGAAATAGTTCTTCCTCATGTCTAATCTAAACCTCCTCTGATACAACTTGCAGCCATTACCCCTCATCCTGCTCACTGCCTGGGAG